>NC_045787.1:68109618-68719618 GCF_009873245.2 Balaenoptera musculus
TAATACTCTAGATCATATAAATGGTGACTAAGAAATGAGAAAAAAATCAGGTAAAAAGAGATAAGTTCTTATGACCAACAACAAAAAAATTTAATCTAGGAGAAGAAATGAGGAAATATTAGTACTACAAAATAATTAGTACCTTTTTCTTTTTTGAATTTTTGAAATTTATTTATTATTTTATATACCAGGTTTTTATTAGTCATCCATTTTATACACATCAGTGTATACGTGTCAATCCCAATCTCCCAATTCATCACACCACCACCACCACCCGCCTGCCGCTTTCCCCCTTAGTGTCCATACGTTTTTTTCTCTACATCTGTGTCTCAATTTCTGCCCTGCAAACCAGTTCATCTGTACCATGTTTCTAGGTTCCACATATATGCATTAATATATGATATTTGTTTTCCTCTTTCTGACTTACTTCACTCTATATGACAGTCTCCAGATCCATCCACGTCTCAACAAATGACTCAATTTCGTTCCTTTTTATGGTTGAGTAATATTCCATTGTGTATATGTAGCACATCTTCTTTATCCATTCATCTATCGATGGGCATTTAGGTTGCTTCCATGTCCTGGCTATTGTAAATAGTGCTGCAATGAACATTGAGGTGCATGTGTCTTTTTGAATTATGGTTTTTTCTGGGTATATGCCCAGTAGTGGGATTGCTGGGTCATATGGTAATTCTATTTTTAGTTTTTTAAGGAACCTCCATACAGTTCTCCATAGCGGTTGTATCAATTTACATTCCCACCAACAGTGCAAGAGGGTTCCCTTTTCTCCACACCCTCTCCAGCATTTGTTGTTTGTAGATTTTCTGACGATGCCCATTCTAGCTGGTGTGAAGTCATATCTCATTGTAGTTTTGATTTGCATTTCTCTAATAATTAGTGATGTTGAGCAGCTTTTCATGTGCCTCTTGGCCATCTGTATGTCTTCTTTGGAGAAATGTCTATTTAGGTCTTCTGCCCATCCTTAGATTGAGTTGTTTGTTTTTTTAATTTTGAGCTGCATGAGCTGTTTATATATTTTGGAGATTAATCCTTTGTCCATTGATTCATTTGTAAATATTTTCTCCCATTTTGAGGGTTGTCTTTTCATCTTCTTTATGGTTATTTTTGCTGTGCAAAAGCTTTTAAGTTTCATTAGGTCCCATTTGTTTATTTTTGTTTTTATTTCTATTTCTCTAGGAGGTGGATCAAAAAAGATCTTGTTGTGATTTATGTCAAAGAGTGCTCTTCCTATGTTTTCCTCTAAGACTTTTATAGTGTCCAGTCTTACCTTTAGGTCTCTAATCCATTTTGAGTTTATTTTTGTGTATGGTGTTAGGGAGTGTTCTAATTTCATTCTTTTACATGTAGCTGTCCAGTGTTCCCAGCAGCACTTATTGAACAGACTGTCTTTTTTCTATTTTATATCCTTGCCTCCTTTGTCATAGATTAGTTGACCATAGGTGTGTGGGTTTATCTCTAGACTTTCTATCTTGTTCCATTGATCTGTATTTCTGATTTTGTGCCAGTACCATATTGTCTTGAGTACTGTAGCTTTGTAGTATAGTCTGAAGTCAGGGAGTCTGATTCCTCCAGCTCCATTTTTTCCCCTCGAGACTGCTTTGGCTATTCAGGGTCATTGGTGTCTCCATACAAATTTTAAGATTTTTTTGTTCTAGTTCTGTAAAAAATGCCATTGGTAATTTGATAGGATTTGCATTGAATCTGTAGATTGCTTTGAATAGTATAGTCATTTTCACAATATTGATTCTTCCAAATCAAGAACATGGTATACCTCTCCATCTCTTGGTATCATCTTTAATTTCTTTCATCAGTGTCTTATAGTTTTCTGCCTACAGGTCTTTTGTCTCCCTCTGTGAGTTTATTCCTACGTATTTTATTCTTTTTGTTGCAGTGGTAAATAGGAGTGTTTCCTTAATTTCTCTTTCAGATTTTTCATCACTAGTGTATAGGAATGTAAGAGATTTCTGTGCATTAATTTTGTATCCAGCAACTTTACCAAATTGATTGATTAGCTCTAGTAGTTTTCTGGTTGCATCTTTAGGATACTCTATGTATAGTATCATGTCATCTGCAAACAGTGACAGTTTTACTTCTTCTTTTCCAATTTGTATTCCTTTTCTTTCTTTTTCTTCTGTGATGGTCGTGGCTAGGACTTCCAAAACTATGTTGAATAATAGTGGTGGGAGTGGACATCCTGGCCTTGTTCCTTATCTTAGAGGAAATGATTTCAGTTTTTCACCACTGAGAATGTTTGCTGTGGGTTTGTTGTATATGGCCTTTATTATGTTGAGGTAGGTTCCCTCTATGCCCACTTCCTGGAGAGTTTTTATCATAAATGGGTGTTGGATCTTGTCAAAAGCTTTTTCTGCATCTATTGAGATGATCATATGGTTTTTATTCTTCAATTAGTTAATGTGGTGTATCACATTGATTGATTTGCGTATATTAAAGAATCCTTGCATCCCTGGGATAAATCCCACTTGATCATGGCGTATGATCCTTTTAATGTGTAGTTGGATTCTGTTTGCTAGTGTTTTGTTGAGGATGTTTTCATCTATATTCATCAGGGATATTGGTCTGTAATTTTCTTTTTTTTCAGTATCTTTGTCTGGTTTTGGTGTCAGGGTGATGGTGGCCTTGTAGAATGAGTTTGGGAATGTTCCTTCCTCTGCAAATTTTTGGAAGAGTTTGAGAAGGATGGGTGTTAGCTCTTCTCTAAATATTTGATAGAATTCACCTGTGAAGCCATCTGGTCTTGGACTTTTGTTTGTCGTAAGATTTTTGATCAAAATTTCAATTTCAATTTCATTACTTGTTATTGGTCTATTCATATTTTCTATTTCTTCCTGGTTCAGTCTTGGAAGGTTATACCTTTGTAAGAATTTGTCCATTTCTTCCAGGTTGTCCATTTTATTGGCATAGAGTTGCTTGTAGTAGTCTCAGGATGCTTTGTATTTCTACAGTGTCCATTGTAACTTCTCCTTTTTCATTTCTAATTTTATTTATTTGAGTCCTCTACCTCTTTTTCTTGATGAGTCTGGCTAATGGCTTATCAATTTTGTTTATCTTCTCAAAGAACCAGATTTTAGTTTTATTGATCTTTGTTATTCTTTTCTTTGTTTCTATTTCATTTATTTCTGCTCTGATCTTTATGATTTCTTTCCTTCTGCTAACTTTGGGTCTTGTTTGTTCTTCTTTCTCTAGCTCCTTTAGGTGTAAGGTTAGATTGCTTATTGGAGACTTTTCTTGTTTCTTTAGTTAGGCTTGTATTGCTATATACTTCTCTCTTAGAACTGCTTTTGCTGCATCCCATAGGTTTTGGATCATCATGTTTTCATTGTCATTTGTCTCTAGATATTTTTTGATTTCCTCTTTGATTTCTTCAGTGATCTCTTGTTTATTTAGTAACGTACTGCTTAGCCTCCGTGTGTTTGTGATTTTTACGTGTTTTTCCCTGTAATTGATTTCTTTTTTTCTTTGTTTTTTTCTTACTCATATCACTATGTTATTGGTCAAATCAGTCATACAATCAACTGGGTCATTCCATCATTGTATGACTTGAATAATACATATATATTTGTTTATACAGCAGGTTCTTATTACTCATCCGTTTTATACACATCAGTGTATACATGTCAATCCCAATCTCCCAATTCATCACACCACCACCACCACCACCCCGCCATTTTCCCCGCTTGGTGTCCATACGTTGTTCTCTACATCTGTGTCTCAATTTCTGCCCTGCAGACCAGTTCATCTGTATCATTTTTCTAGTTTCCACATATATGCGTTAATATACGATATTTGTTTTTTCTTTCCGACTTACTTCACTCTGTATGACAGCCTCTAGATCCATCCACGTCTCAACAAATGACCCAATTTTGTTCCCTTTTATGACTGAGTAATATTCCATTGTATATATGTACCACTTCTTCTTTATCCATTCCCTGTAACTGATTTCTAATCTCATAGCGCTGTAGTCAGAAAAGATGTTTGATATGATTTCAATTTTCTTAAATTTACTGAGGCTTGATTTGTGACCCAAGGTGTGATCTATCCTGGAGAATGTTCTGTACGCACTTGAGAAGAAAGTGTAATCTGCTGTTTTTGGATGGAATGTCTTATAAATATCAATTAAATCTATCTGGCCTATTGTGTCATTTAATGCTTGTGTTTCCTTATTAATTTTCTGTTTTGATGATCTGTCCATTGGTGTAAGTGAGGTGTTACAGTCCCCCACTATTATTATGTTACTGTCGATTTCCTCTTTTAGTGCTGTTAGCAGTTGCCTTATGTATTGAGGTGCTCCTATGATGGGTGCATATATATTTATAATTGATATATCTTCTTCTTGGATTGATCCCTTGATCATTATGTTGTGTCCTTCCTTGTCTCTTGTAACATTCTTTATTTTAAAGTCTATTTTATGTGATATGAGTATTGCTACTCCAGCTTTCTTTTGATTTCCATCTGCATGGAATATCTTTTTCCATCCCCTCACTTTCAGTCTGTATGTGTCCCTAGGTCTGAAGTGGGTCTCTTGTAGACAGCATATATATGGGTCTTGTTTTTGTATCCATTCATCAAGCCTGTGTCTTTTGGTTGGAGCATTTAATCCATTCACGTTTAAGGTAATTATCGATATGTATGTTCCTGTGACCATTTTCTTAATTGTTTTGGGTTTGTTTTTGTAGGTCCTTTTCTTCTCTTGTGTTTCCCACTTAGAGAAGTTCCTTTAGCATTTGTTGTAGAGCTGGTTTGGTGGTGCTGAATTCTCTTAGCTTTTGCTTGTCTTTAAAGCTTTTGATTTCTCCATCAAATCTAAATGAGATCCTTGCTGGGTAGAGTAATCTTGGTTGTAGGTTTTTCCCTTTCATCCCTTTAAATATATCATGCCCCTCCCTTCTGGCTTGTAGAGTTTCTGCTGAGAAATCAACTGTTAACCTTATGGGAGTTGCCTTATATGTTATTTGTTGCTTTTTCCTTGCTGCTTTCAGTAATTTTTCTTTGTCTTTAATTTTTGACAATTTGATACTATGTGTCTCGGTGTGTGTCTCCTTGGGTTTATCCTGTATGGGACTCTCTGCACTTCTTGGACTTGGGTGTGTATTTCCTTTCCCTTGTTAGGGAAGTTTTCAACTATAATCTCTTCAAATATTTTCTTGGGTCCTTTCTCTATCTCTTCTCCTTCTGGGACCCCTATAATGAGAATGTTGTTGCATTTAATGTTTTCCCAGAGATCTCTTAGGCTGTCTTCATTTCTGTTCATTCTTTTTTCTTTATTCTGTTCCACAGCAGTGAATTCCACCTTTCTGTCTTCCAGGTCACTTATCCGTTCTTCTGCCTCAGTTATTCTGCTATTGATTCCTTCTAGTATATTTTTCATTTCAGTTATTGTATTTTTCATCTCTGTTTGTTTGTTCTTTAATTCTTCTAGATCTTTGTTAAATATTTCTTGCATCTTCTCCATCTTTGCCTCCATTCTTTTTCTGATGTCCTGGATCATCTTCACTATCATTATTCTGAATTCTTTTTCTGGAAGGTTGCCTATCTCCACTTCATTTAGTTGTTTTTCTGGTGTTTTATCTTGTTCCTTCCTCTGACACATAGCCCTCTGCCTTTTCATCTTGTGTATCTTTCTGTGAATGTGGTTTTTGTTCCACAGGCTGAAGGATTGTAGTTCCTCTTGCTTCTGCTGTCTGCCCTCTGGTGGATGAGGCTATCTGAAAAGCTTGTGCAAGTTTCCTGGTGGGAGGGACTGGTGGTGGGTATAGCTGGCTGTTGCTCTGGTGGGCAGAGCTCAGTAAAACTTTAATCTGCTTGTCTGCTGATGGGTGGGGCTCGGTTCCCTCCCTGTTGGTTGTTTGGCCTGAGGCGACCCAACACTGGAGCCTACCGGGGCTCTTTGGTGGGGCTAATTGCAGACTCTGGGAGGGCTCACGCCAAGGAGTACTTCCCAGAATTTCTGCTGCCAGTGTCCTTGTCCTCACGGTGAGACAGATCCACCCCCCAACTCTACAGGAGACCCTCCAACACTAGCAGGTAGGTCTGGTTCAGTCTGTATGGGGTCACTGCTTCTTCCCCTGGGTCCTGATGCGCACACTACTTTGTGTGTGCCATCCAAGAGTGGAGTCTCTGTTTCCCCCAGTCCTGTTGAAGTCCTGCAATCAAATCCTGCTAGCCTTCAAAGTCTGATTCTCTAGGATTTCTTCCTCCCATTGCCAGACCCCCAGGTTCAGAAGCCTGACATGGGCCTCAGAACCTTCACTCCAGTGAGTGGACATCTGTGGTATAAGTGTTCTCCAGTTTGTGAGTCACCCACCCAGCAGTTATGGGATTTGATTTTATTGTGATTGTGCCCCTCCTACCGTCTCACTGTGGCTTCTCCTTTGTCTTTGGATGTGGGGTATGTTTTTTGGTGAGTTCCGGTGTCTTCCTGTCAATGATTGTTCAGCAGTTACTTGTGATTCCAGTGTTCTCGCAAGAGGGAGTGAGAGCCTGTCCTTCTACTCTGCCATCTTTAACCAATCTCTTATTAGTACTAGTATATTAGAAAAACACACAGTCTTTCATAAGCAGAAGCTCATTCAACCCCAAATCAATAGGTAACAGGTGATAAACACAACTGTGACTCAACCTTGAAAATGGAAACTTTAGATCTTTGATTTTTTCAAAGTACAAGACAAAACAGATTTGAATTATAAAAGCAGTTTATTTGTTACAGTTAATGAAGACTCAGGGTTTCTAATGGAAAAGAAATAAAAACAAATTTATGAGAGTGCTAACCCAAATAAATGTGTGTAAATTATTTTTTTCCCTGCTTTTTAACCAAATCTTTTTACAGCAAGGGCCAGAACTTTCAATGAGTAACTTGACTTCTAAATCAGGAAAAAATGGCATTCAGGATGTAGCTAGAATTCATCAAGGCATAAGATAGCACATAATACATTCTCAGAGTATTTAAAAAATATACAGTGACAGGAACTATAGGTTTACTATTCTAGAATTAGTGCCATCATTTTTGGTAGAAACTCTCAGCTTTTAACTATTTTATAAGCTGATAATCCTGTATAACACATCTCCTTTCTCAGTTACCTGTGTATACATTTAGAAAGTAGTTTATCTTTGAAGGAAATGAAATTCTAACATTTCCCCTTTTTCCTTCTAATAATAAAGCTTTCCCTGTCTGTTTTTATTTGGGGGTAAAGAGTGATTTCTTTTGTCCTGGTTTTCTACATCAATCAATTGTAGGACTAGATTACAAATTCTATGTCAGGGAAAAGGTGAGTGAACTTTATGATTTCTTCTTTGTCTCCCCCATAATGGTATTCAAAAGAGAAGTAGTCATTATACATTTACTGAGTAAAGGGACCTTTAATTTAAATAACTGGTATCAGGAAAAAAATGTTTAAACCATAATTTTAGATGGGAACTAAACTTCTCTCCCCCTCTAAACAACTAATTTCCCCATAAGACTGATAAAATAAGAAGAAACAATAAATTCCCCAAATCAAAAAACAGGCAGATCTTTTGATTTCCTGGAAAGAGTAGAATCAAGCAACTAATTGAAAGATATCTGCCAGAAGTTAACCATTTATCTGAAGCACATTCAACTCTCTCTGGGCCACCTGGATTTTATTTTGTGGAGAGTTTTAAGCTAAAAATTGGAAAAGGAAGTCCAAAATTACTTTTGTTAGGGAGGTCTCATCACTGCTGAGCGGTTCTTTCTGCTGTAGCTCTTACCAAATAGTTTATACATGGAGCACTCAAAAAAGATTTATTTTTCATCTGGAGCTTAGGAAAATATACAGTAGAGCAATAAATGACAAATGCAATAATTGCTTAGGGGTATTATCATTTCTAGGGTGACAGATCAAATCTGGAGGTTTAAAATAAACTAAGCAAGCATCCACTCTGCTAAATAGCATGAACTATGTAATTGCTTACTCTTTTCAGAGTTCAGTGGAAAGTCAACTGTTAGAACAAAGTGATTTCAACTTTGTCACTGAACAATAAATGTGCTCGATGAAGCTTGACTGGCTTTCTGTTATGGTTTTCTATGTCACCCAGCATAAAACGAAGATCAACTTCAGGGCACAAATGGTTTTTTGGCCCTGAGTTGGCATCGTTGTAGAGAGAGCACTTTTCTGTCTACATAAACCAAAATTCTTCTCTTCTCTTTTGAGCAATGACCTTAAGGTCAAAAGTGTGGGATTTTGACATTTATCTACCACTTTCAAGTATAGAATATTGAAAACAACACTGGCCTCTGCATGCCACACATGATATTTATGTCGTTTGTCTCACAGGAGGTCTGTGTAGAACACATCATGTGAAGGAAACTGATAAATCACAAGTCATGATTATGAATGTTAATAACCATATTCTTTATAAATATGCTTGGAGAAAGAGCCATAGAAAGAGGAACTAATATTCATTTGAATTTCTACCAGGCATTAAAAATACCTTTGAATATCACTGAAATAACCATTGAATAGCACTTTCCTACGTCCTTGAATTTCTGAAGGGAGTGACAATCTTATTTGAAAGTCAGGGGGCATTGAAAAATTCAAGGGACATTACCACCATATCTGTGGTGGATATGGTAGTGCCTCAGTGGGACTGTGCACGCCCAGTGGAAAGTGATAACTGAAGAAGACTCCACAGCGCCAAGAGCATAGCTACTGTCAGGTGTTCTAGTGTAGTAAACAAGTACTGACAGCCTAAATCAACTCCTAGCTCTGCCCCTTCCTACCTGCCTGATTTTAGGCAACATACCCATTTTGTGATGCTTCCTCAACTGAAAAAACAAACAAACAAACATAGTATCTTTCTCATAGAGCAGTTATGAGGATTAAATGATTAAATGGCAATAGCAAGCACTTTAGGAAAGAAAGAAAGAAAGAAAGAAAATTAAGTATTTTTATGATAATAGAGTTACATAAAAATATAATAATTTTTGAGTAATGTGGCTAATTTTAAAATAAAATAAGACAGAAATAATGGGGATACATGATGCCTGGAATTATAAAAGTAAAGTTCACCCTTAAAAATCTACATAAAATTCTTTGTATATAGAGTTGGTACATCAGTAATTGGCTATTTTCTTGGAATTTTCCAGCCTTTTATCATGCTGATTTCCTCTGTTTCGAAGTATATGAATAAATCATTCTTTGAATTTTCACATCACCTTTCTTTTAAAGTGCCCCAAAGAGTTTTTTGTTTGTTTGCTTGCTTTTTAAATTTTATTGGAGTATAGTCGATTTACAATGTTGTGTTAGTGTCAGGTGTACAGCAAAGTGATTCAGTTATATATGTACATATATTCATTCTTTTTCAGATTCTTTTCTGATGTTGGTTATCACAGAATATTGAGTAGAGTCCCCTGTGCTACACAGTAAGTTCTTGTTGGTTATCTATCTTATATATAATAGTGTATATATGTTAATCCCAAGCCCCTGATTTATCCCTTTCCCCCACATTTCCCCTTTGGTAACCATAAGTTTGTTTTTAATATCTGTAAGTCTGTTTCTCTTTTGTAAATAAGTTCATTTGTATCATTTTTTAAATTAGATTCCACATATGAATGTTAACATGATATTTTTCTTTCTCTGTCTTACTTACTTCACTTAGTATGATAATCTACAGGTCCATCCACGTTGCTGCAAATGACATTATTTTTTTTCTTTTTTACAGCTGAGTAATATTCCATTGTATATATGTACCACATCTTCTTTATCTATTCCTCTGTGATGGGCATTTAGGTTATTTCCATGTCTTGGCTATTGTAAATAGTGCTGCAATGAACATTGGGGAGCATGTACTTTTTCTAATCATGGTTTTCTCCAGATACATGCCCAGGAGTGAGATTGCTGGATTATACGGTAGTTCTACTTTTAGTTTTTTAAGGACTCATTATGTATAAACATACACACCTTGCCCCAAAAGGTTAAGTATTTCTTCTAAACATCTTTGTTATCTATATCAATGACATTTGGAGATTTCTATTTCTGAGTGGAATCATACACCAAACAGTACATAGAAGCATGAGGTAGTAATTTCTAGTTACTGCTTTCCACTATCAAATAAGGCTGGCAATGAAAATTACAATAGTTAGAGAATCTGTTAGCTGAAAGGGTTGCCTAGGATTTCACTAGAAACCCGTGACTGGTGGTTAGTTCTTCCAGGAAGCTTATTTGTGACATAACCCTGAAATGGAACATTACATTTATGGAGTTACATTTTCTGATTATCAGAGGATTACCATACAACAAATATGAGTGACCCATTTTTTTAAAAAATCAAAAACATACTTCACAAAAGAACTGGAAAATGCATAAATCTTTAATCTGATATTCAAAGGATAATTTGGCATTTTTCAGTGGCACAGAGTCACAAATGTATTTAGCTATTGTCAAGGAACTTAGCAAGGAGTGCAAGGTCTTTGGTTCTTACAAGAAGGCTTGAAATTGAAGGGGGGTGGTTCTTTGGTTCTCTTAATTGGAGTCACGGCTTTGCTTTCACAGTATATGTAATGCACGTTCCTTGGGAACTGAGATAGAAGCTGAAGTGTGAGAAGGCCGGGGCTCTGTGGTGAGTAATCTCTGAGTAGGAGGTACCTAACAGGGATCTCCGTATCTTTTCCACCTGCTCTCCATGAGCACTGCCAGTTTCTTGGTTTGGGTACTCATTACCCTATATTGGACTTAGTTTCAATAGTCTTCTCAGACATTTTCTTGCCTCCATTGATGCCCACTCTCAGTCTATCTTCCAGTTGTCATAATTATTGTTCTAAAATGCCTGTCTGCAAAAGATTTTTTTTCTTTTTTTTTATGTCTGTGTTGGATCTTCGTTTCTGTGAGGGCTTTCTCTAGTTGTGGCAAGCGGGGGCCACTCACTATCGCGGCCTCCCTTGTTGCGGAGCACAGGCTCCAGACGCACAGGCTCAGTAATTGTGGCTCACGGGCCCAGTTGCTCCGCGGCATATGGGATCTTCCCAGACCAGGGCTCGAACCCGTGTCCCCTGCATTGGCAGGCAGATTCTCAAACCACTGCGCCACCAGGGAAGCCCTGCAAAAGATTTTTAATGTCTATGCTTTAGAAAGAGCTCTTACTGATTGACTAAAAACAACTCTAGAGGATAATAGGCAAAGAATATTAATAGGCAATTGATGGATAGGCAACTGACAGCTAAGCAGTTCAAATGCCCAGTGCATGAGTAAAATGATGCCTAATCCTAGGAGGAGTCAGGAAAAAGCAAACTGAAGTGATGATAAAATACTATTCTCACTTAACAGGTTGACAAATACTGGGAAAGAATGATACTACTTATGGGCTGCAAATATGTGAGGAAAATGTACTTTCACACATTTCTGGTATAAAAATGAATTACTACAGACATTTCTAGAAAGAAATCTGGCAATATCTATTAAAATTAAAAATAGACTTATACTTCAAATCATCAATCTCTTTTGAAAACTTAGTCTACGAAATAACACGTCAATAAGGGCATAATTACAAGGAAGTTTACTGCCCCATAGTTGGCAGTATCAAAAACTGAAGACACACTGAATGCCCAACAATAGGGAAATGGTTGAATAAATTGTAGTACATTCATACTATAGTATAGTATTCAGTCATTAAAAAGGCTGAGTAAGGTCTATAGCAGTGGAGGGATTTTTACAACATATTATTAGGTGGGAAAATCTAAATGAAGAAAGTAATATATGACATGAGCTTATTTTTCTCAAATAATTGCAAAAATCTTATACGTATATGATTATCAACATGTACTAACATGTTAACATTAGTGGGATGTTGAGAGGGAATGATAGAGAAAGGGAAAGGAGTAAATAAAACAGCAAGAAAGAGAATAAAAAATGTTTACATAATAAACATAGAATATCTTATATGATTCAGTTTAGGTAAAATGTATGTGTGTTTGTTACACATCTGTCAATGTGGGTAACATGTAAAGAGATTCATGGAAAGATGGCCAAAAAATGTTAGTGGTGGTATGCAAGGTGATAAAAAATTTAAAACTTTTCCCTTACACTTTCCTATATCTTTTTCCTTATATTTTTTTCTGTTTTAATTTTTACAATGAATGTGTACTGTTTATTTAATGCAAAAAAGTATAAACTTTTATTTGTGAAAAAAGTCACACTTCTTATTAATTCTCTGCTTAACCCTAAATAGTTCTCCCTGACCTACAGGATGAAGCCCATATAAATGTAGCATAAGGCCTTTTGTGATCTGACTCCTGACCGTCTTTTCAATTTTATTTCCAATAGATTCCCTTCTCAGCCATTCTAAATTACAGGCAATCTTCTGAATACCCCATGGTGTTTCAATCACTCTATCTTTGAACTCACTCTCCCTTTCTCTAAAATGTGTTTTATACTTATATTACTTGCCTGTAAATGCCTTCTTATTTATGCTGCAAATTTCAATTTAGGTATCCACCTATCTAAGATGTCTTCACCAGCATCACCCAGAATAAATTCCCCACTAATGATTCCACAAACATTAACTGAGCATCTGTGTGACTAGCATTATGTTACTGTTTAACAATGATAAGTAATACCAATCCTTATTTTCAAAAAATGTCCAGTCCAGGAAAGATAGTCTAGCAAGCAACAATGACAGCTTAGTTAGGTAAGTATAATGATGGACATATGACATGGGTTGAGGGAGAGGAACACAGGGGAATCTAAATCAGTGAGGGAAGTCAAAGAGAGCTTTGCAGCATGAGCAAAATTTGAGTTAGGTCTTGAAGAATTTTGATAAGTGGAAGTTAGCTCTTCCAAAACTAAGTTTGCTCATTCCTAGCAGAGGAAACCTCCTGTAAGAAAGCACACGTATAGCAGCCATGTCTAGAGAACTACAGTGGTATGTCTTAGATAATATCCATCAACAGACTGGCCTGGCCTGTTTTCGTTTTTCTCCCACCAGATATGAACACCTTGACAACAGGGATTGTGTCTTTTTCATCACTGAGCTCTCTCGCAGCAGTTGGCACAATGTTTGACATAGAATAGGTGCTGTGGGTTGCCCTGGACTCAACTGAATCCTGTCCCTTTAGTTCTCCTCCTAAAGATCCTTGTTTAATCTAATCATGTATAACACGGGGAACTTTCTAACTACTTTTATTCATTTTAATTCAAACCAAGGTCTTGAACCCTTTGTGGAATTTTGTTGATTGGAAGTAAAGCCTATTCCTTTCAGTACTTCATTTATATTCCATTTAGCATGCAATCTTAATTTTATTATCTTCTTAACATCTTTTATCTTTTATTCAAAAGAGAACAGCAAAAGTGCCTACATACATCAGTGGATCCCAGAAACAACTGAAATGTTTTTCTGAAACAAGGGAGACTAGAAGCTTTTATCCCTTTCTCCCACTTAGGGAAGCAGAAACTCCTCTCACTTCCCCAAGAGAGGATTCCTATTATTAGACTTTTTTTTTTACCTTTTATCTTTTTCAAATTAATTTTATGATTAGCAAAGAAATACATGTGTATTGCTTAAAAATGATTCAAATGGTACCCAAAGACTTAAAATGAAAATGAGTGGTTATTCCTTGCCCTACTCCACACATCACCCCACCCCTTCCTTGATCTCTAGGGATAACCACACTTTTGTTTCTTTTCTGGTATATACATTCAACTTTCTAAATAATATGCATATATCTCTAGTTCTTTTATTCATTTTAGACATCTATCTATTGGCTTTCATTATGCTATCTATAGTACTTTAAAATATTTCACCATAGAATGAGACATGTGTATGTGTTGGCTTAATTATACACTGTGTGTAGTCATTTACTCTAATCATACCTTAGACACAGTCAGCTAGAATTCTAATCAGGACACCTACCCTACAGTGGCCTCACTACAAATGCTTCTGTCTTGGTTTTTTCCCCCTACCCCACAGGATCTGATAATTAGCATAATGAATGTTTAAAAAATGGTTTTCATAAGCGAATTAGTGGCTGGTAAATGGAAATTTGAATGAGCTCTCATCACAAAATTAGCAGTATTCAAGATACGTAGACTGGCTGAAATATTTTATAGACGTTCTCACCCATACATGGATATAATCTAAAAGAAGCCTAGAGTTCATAGCCTTAGGGTTGATACTAGACATAATTCCGGGTGGGTCCTCTGAATGAACTAATTTGAGAGGATTCTGGTTGTCGATCATATGGTTAACTGAATCTTGCCTTGAAAACATTTTCTTGTTTGTCTCTGATAAAGTCTTCACTCTGGGTATGATCAGAACACATAAAAGGATGAGAATAAAAACTTCCTAAATGGTATAACTGTTTATTTACCTGCTTGCTGATGAATGTTTACATAATAGGTGAAAAGGTGTATGACAGAATTTGTTCTGAGACTGGCTTTTTTCATTAAAGGTTAGTATGAGGATGTTCAATACTAGCTAAACTTCACCCACTTCAATCTTCTTTGGAAACTTCTGTCAACTAAAAATGTGGAACTCAATTGGCCTGAGTCAGTTTGCAACAACTACTTATATAGTAAATTATTCAGCCCCCCTACACATTTTCTCCCTTACCCAATCTTTCCTATAAAGTATATCACAATTTTGGTTAAATTAATTTTAGTGTTTTCATTAATATAATTACAAAAATATTATTCATTTCTGAGGCAATTAATGTATTATGATTATGTTTCATTCATTGATCAGTGTTTCATTTTTCTTGCATCAGTGCCCCATTTTTTCATTTGTTTTATTTTCTCCCTTTATTTCTTATGTCTTAGTCTCCTTTAGATCTCCTTTGATAAAATTATCCTCACTGTTAAACCTATCACATACTCTGTCAGTTGCAATTTTTTCCTCTAGACACTACCTTTCTACTCCAGTCTTGACAGGTTGCTTGTTATAGACCTGCTACTTTCCTGAGACTTCCTTTTACTACAAACTCTTTAACTTTCTCCCCAGTATGAGCCCTATTTCCTGGACCATTTTCTTCTTACCTTTTGGGTTATGTTCTCAGTATACTAAAGAATATCCCCTGGTATGTTCCTGAGAAAGAGTGTATGTGAGGCAAAAATTTTGAGTCCTTAAATATCTGAAATAGAGTAATGGCTGGGTCATATGGTAGGTGTTTAACTTTTTTTTTTTTTTTTTTTAGAAATTCACGTTCTTTTATTTATTTATTTATTTATTTATTTATTTATTTATTTATTTATTTATTTATTTATGACTGTGTTGAGTCTTCGTTTCTGTGCGAGGGCTCTCTCCAGTTGCGGCAAGTGGGGACCACTCTTCATCGCGGTGCGCGGGCCTCTCACCATCGCGGCCTCTCTTGTTGCGGAGCACAGGCTCCAGACGCGCAGGCTCAGCAATTGTGGCTCACAGGCCCAGTTGCTCCGTGGCATGTGGGATCTTCCCAGACCAGGGCTCGAACCCGTGTCCCCTGCATTGGCAGGCAGACTCCCAACCACTGCGCCACCAGGGAAGCCCGGTGTTTAACTTTTTAAGCAACCAGTAAACTATTTTCCAAAGTAGTTGTATTATTTTATATTTCTGTAAGCAGTATATGAGTTCCAGTTCCTCCGTCCTCACCAACCCTTGGTATGGTCAGTCTTCTTCATTTCAGCAATTTCTCACAGGTTGTAGTGATATCTCCCTGAAGTTTTAATTTGCATTTCTCTGGTGATCAGTGATTCTGGGCATCATTTCAAGTGTTTTTGTTTTTGTTTTTGTTTTTAATATTTATTTATTTATTTGGCTGCCTCAGGTCTTAGTCGCGGCATGCGGGATCTTTGTTGCGGCACACTGGCTTCTCTCTAGTTGTGGCACGTGGGCTCAGTAGTTGTGGTGCACAAGGACTCTCTAGTTGTGGCATGCAGGCTCTAGAGTGCAAGGGCTTAGTTGCCCCATGGCACGTGGGATCTTAGTTCTCCGACCAGTGATCGAACCCATTTCCCCTGAATTGGAAGGTGGATTCTTAACCACTGGACCATCAGAGAAGTCCCTCAAGTGTTTATTTGTCATTCATTTATCTTCTTTGGGAAAGTATCTGTTCAAATCTTTTGCCATGTTTTCTTTAAATTGTTTTCTTATTAATGAATTTTTAGATTTCTTTATAGAATATGGATACAAGTCCTTTAACATATATGTAATTTGTAAATATTCTCTCTTCGTTTGTGGCTTGTCCTTTCTCTTAATAGTGTATTTAAAAGAAGAGACATTCTTAATATTGATTTATTCCAATTATCATTTTTTTCCCTTTTCTAGACCATGCTTTTGGAGATTTTCCTGACCTATGTTTGTTTTCTTTTAGAAGTCTTATATTTATAGATTTTACATATAAATCTCTGTTCCATACAAATTAATTTTTTATGGCGCAAAATCCAAATTCATTTTCTTTGCATCTGAATATCCAGATTTTCCAGCATGTCAACAACATTGCAAAGACTATGTTTTCTTCACTGAGTTGGCTTTGCACCTTTGTTGAAAATCATTTGACCATATACGTGTGGATCTATTTCTGAACTCTTTATTCTATTCCATTGATATGTTGGTCTATCTTCATGCCAATACCATAATATCTTAACTGTAGCTTTATAATAAGTCTCTAATAAAATATGTTAAGTCCTCCAACTTTGTTGTTCTTTTTCAAGACTGTTTTGGCTATCCTAGGTCTTTTGCATTTTCATATGAATTTTAGATTCAGCTTGTAAATTTCTCCAAAAAATGTCTTCTGAGATTTTGACAGGGATTAAATTAAATCCATAAATCAAATTGGGGAGAATTGCAATATTGGGTTCTTCTGACCTATAAACGTGGTATTTCTCTCCATTTATTTAAGTTTTCTTTAAATTTCTCAGCAGAGTTTTGTACTTTTTAGTACAGGAAGTATATTTTATCATATATATTTTATCAGATTTATCTCTTAAGTGTATAATAATTTTGATGCTATTATGAATAGTATTCTAATTTAAATTTCTGACTGCTCATAGCTAGACATATTATAGATATAATATTATCATTGATAATTTTATTAAAATATTTCTTGTAATCTGCCCATATTCCCAAGGGAATTTAAGGTAGCATTCTTCTTATACTGGCTTGACTCTAGACTGAATCTGATCAAACTGATTCACTTTCCTCTAAGGTATATCTTCATTGAATCAGTACTTAAACTCTGGGCTTCAGAAGGATTCTCCTGGAATGCAGTTGTCCAGCTTACATTAAAAATGTCATTTTATTGAAAAAGTCATTAAATTCAGCTACTTCAGAGTTAGCTTTAGCAAGTTGTTCATTCTGACTGGTTCATCAAGTTGCAATGTTACTCAAAACCTAACATTCTGCAGAAATCATATCAACATTATCTTATAGTACAGACAACTGATTGGTAACACCTGTCTTTAAAATTTGCCAAAGCAAAATCATCTACTCAAACTCTATGGAGCTAACCCTTGAAGACTTTATTGTGCCTATCCATTTGAACAATTTGAAAGGGCTGTTTAGAAAAAAATTGGCCTTACTTTCTTGCCCACCTGTCTCTCACTTGCAGTGGAGGGTTGGCCTGTCTTCAAGGTTAGAATGCAAATCAGTCTTTTCAGCTTTTAGAACAGATTGCTGACTTTGATTTTTTTTTAATGTATAAAACTTATCAATGTCTCAGATTATTGCTATAGAAAATATTCATTCTTTATGAAGCTCAATTTTTGAATTGACTGTTACCTGGCTACTGTCAAAATGCCACTGATACAAATACTATTTGAGAAAAATATTTTGATATTTTAGATAATCATATCCTTTCATCAATTTATCTTATCAGTAATTTATTGTAGCTCCCTATATGAATATCTTCACTGAGTTGTTAAAGTTAAGCGTCAATTTCTACTAAAATTCATCTCAAGAAATAGACATATAAAGACTTTTCTACACCTACAAAATTGGGCTTGAAGATAATATTGCTTATAACACTCTGTAAGGATTTGAGTGGCAAATTTTGCTTGGAATTTACTGTTTTCCCCACAGACAATATTATATTTCTTTTTGTTGTTGTTACTGTTTTTTTGGGTTTTTTTAAAAGAGTAATTATATATTGAACTCCCATTTTGCCATGGCTAAAAAGAAGCTCAGAACCAATTTTCATACTCAAAATATCCCCTTCCATTATTCTGTCATAATTATCATCTACTTTTTTCCAACTGGTAGCATATATCACCTTTACCAATCTTTATTGTAATTGTCCTATTGTATATTAAAAATTTTTTCCAGCTTTATTGTGACATAATTGACATACAACATCGTATACGTTTAAGGTGTACATCATGTTGATTTGATACATTTATGCATTGCAAAATGGTTACTGTTATAGTGTTAACTAACACCTCTATCCTGTCGTATAATTGTCACTTCTTTTTCCTTGTGAGAATAGTTATGAGCTACTCTCTTAGCAACTTTCAGATATATAACAGTATTATTAGCTATAATCACTATGCTGTACATTAGAGCCCCTGAACTTGTTAATCTTATAACTAGAAGTTTGAAACATCTCCCCACTCCCCTCACCCCTGAGTCCCTGGTAACCATCACTCTATTCTCTGTTTCTCTGAGTTCAGATTTTTTTTAGATTCCATATATAAGTGATGCCATATAGTATTTTTCTTTTTCTCTGACTTGTGCCCTGAAGTTCCATCCATGTTGTTGCAAATGGCAGGATTTCCTTTCTCAAGGCTGAATAATATTCCACTGTATATGTATATGTATACAACATCTTCTTTATCCATTAAAAATCTGTTGATGGACACTTAGGTTGTTTTCATATCTTGGCTATTATGATGTAATGCTGCAGTAAACATGGGGGTGCAGATACCTCTTTGAGATCCTGTTTTTATTTCCTTCGCATATATACCCAAAAGTGTATATGCAAAATATACACTTTTGTATATGCAAAATATACACTTTTGTATATAAAAATTCCCCAAAAGTGGGATTGCTGGATCATATGGTAGTTCTAGTTTTAATTTTTTGAGGAAACTGCATAGTTTTCCATAGTGGCTGTACCAATTTACATTACCACTGACAATGCACAAGAATTCCCTTTTCTCCATATCCTCGCCAACACTTATTATTTCTTGCCTTTTTGATGATACAAGGCTCAGCTCTTTCTAAATAATCTTAAATTCTCTTGAATCTTCACGCCCATAATCTTATATCCTTAATGTGAAGACAGCTTAAATATTATGTGATGAATTTTTAGTACTTTTTTTGGTAAATTTTTGCAAGATGTCCTTTTTCTCAACTCATTTTGGTACATGATATTATTTTTATGTCTCATTTTAAACTTAAATTTTAATATCCCATTATACTTATTTCTCTAGCAAAGACAAAATGGCTCTGAAAAAATGAAGTTTAAAATATTTATTTGGTTCATTTTGGGGAGATGTCCTTATGCGGATGGAAAAAGTGGGGTATCTGGGATTCCTGGTATATGGCTTAGGTCATGGAGATGTTTGAATGGAGAGACAGAGAAAAGTATAGAAGAAAAAATTACTGCAGAGTACAGGAAACTGGACTAGATTAGCTCTAATATAAACTTGTAACTTCAAGGTGCTTATACTTTTTAAAAATTAGGAAACTGAGGATCAAATTACCAATTAGATTGACTTAGAATTTTTGTTGAGACCCTCATTCATTTCAACAATTTTAATATATTAAAATTATAATTATATAATTTATAAGTCAGGGACTTATTTCAGCATACAGTTTATTAGCTATGCTCTATAAAACATTTTCATGGACAAATTTAGCAAATAATTCAATGCCCCTTGTCCCTCATAATGAGCATTCTAATTGATGCTTCTGCTATTTTTTGTTTTTTTAACCCATGTTACAGTTAACGTAGACCAACCTGCTAATTTCCAAACACCAGTGGCATCTAAAAGCCTTTAAGGCCTAGATTCCTTGTGGACTCAATTTCAGTCATTTGCAATTAATAAGATATGTTTTCATAAATATATGATGAAAATAAGTATGTATATTTTACTGCAAGTATCCTTAAATTCTTTTAAGAAATAGAGTATAAACAGGAAACCTTAAATTTAAAAATCCCATTGAGATACATTTATATTGCATTAGTATTTCTACAGTATTTTTATTTGTAAATCAAGATCATTTCTTCAAATCCTGCATTATGGAAGTAACTCAAGTGATTTGAAACTGGTAGGGAAAAGAGGAGAGGAGCATGAACTGATTTTCAATTTGCATTTCCAAAGAAAGAAAAGGTTTCAGTTGTATAACCATATACTGTGCAACTGAACATTTGCACTAAGGCCAGGCATGATGCTTTCTAATTCCCTCATAGCTTCTAGAAACCTAGCATGATTCCGTGAATATAAAAGGTGATAAATGACTTTTCCTTTAACAAATTTACTGTGCTCCTACCATATGCCAGGCACTGTTCTAGGCTCTGGAGTTACACAAGTAAATGAAAGATGAAGATCCCAGCTATCACAGAGCTTAAATTCTAGTGGGGGGAAACAGATGGTTGAATGAATGACTACAAGAATTAAAGAGAAAAGAAAGAGATTTTAAATAAATCTAATGAATAAAAAATACTTTACATATTTTGTTAGAAGATAAGGGCTGTTTAAAAGAAAGAAAAGACTAGGGAAAGTAGAATAGGAGAACTGGGCAGGGGAATGGAGTAGAGGGCAGGAATATTGAAAATTTAAGATAGGATGGCCTGATAGGCCTCATTAGGAGGCCTATTACCTCCTATAAACAGAGATATTTATAATCGCTGTTTAAAGACATTTGTCTGATAATTTCATCATCTGTTATTTCTGGGTCTGTTAATATTGACTGATTTCTTTTCTCCTCAGGTCATAGTTTTCTGTTTCTTTGTAAACCTTGTAATTTTTAATAGATGGCAGATGTGAATTTTACATTTTTGCATGCTGAATTTTGTTGCAGTCCTTTAAACAGTGTTGGAATTTGATCTGGAACATATTTAAGTGACTTTCTGGAATGCATTTAAGTGACTTGGAATCATTTCAATACTTTTAAGGGTTTTTTAAAGCTCTGAGTAAATGTTCAGAGCAGCCTTTATTCTAGGGATACATTAGCCCCACTACTAAGATGACACTGTTGAAGACTCTACTCAACATCCCTTGTATTTTGACATCTTTTCCCTCTAGGATTTGAGAACACAAACTATTCTCTCTCCTGTGTGACTTTGGGAATGTTTGACCTATGCTCTCCGGTGGTTCTTTCCTCTGCCTGCAGGAGTTCCACCTTGCTTATGTGTATATTCATACTCAGTGCAAGACTGGAGAAAACCCTCTGTCCCAGTCTCTGGACCTTCCTCTCTGTGCAGTTCTCTCCTCTCCAGAACTCAGTCACAAACACTCCCCGCTGCTCTCATCTCTGTCTGTTCAGTGCAATAAGATCTCCAGTCTGTTTGGGTTTCTTTCCTTTCCTACCTATTTTCTGAAAACTGCCGTCAGGCAGGGAGTGAGTTGAGCAGTCATAAGGGCTCAGCTTTCTCTTCTTTCAGAAATCACATTCCAGTGCTGTCTAGAGTCCAATGTTTAAAAACAATTACTTCATTTTTTTCCTGAATTTCTAATTGTTTACAGCAGAGGGGCAATTCCTTTAGAAGTTAATTCTTCATAAGGGGAAGCAGAAGTCCTTTAGAATTTTTAAGGTAGTACTTTGAAGTTATCACTCACAGATTTTTAAAAATATTTCTTAAGCTACTGAAGATTGAAACCACCAATTTTTTTCTCAGCGTTTTGTGAACTTTTCTTTATTTCTGTATGAATTCTCACTAAGAACAGCACACAAAGCATCATGGAAAACTAGAATGGGAAGAGATCTTATTTTTATTTGGACTGAAAATTGGATGAAAAATGAATACAAATGTGATTATGTGATTTTTTTAATGTGTGGTGTATTTCTTCATTTACATTCAAACAACATCAAAATAAGCTCAAAGGGAAAGCATTATGTCCTAAGCAAAAGAAAGAAAAAGATGTAACTTTGCTGTAACTGTACAAAAGTACCATATAAAAGAAATAATATTTTGAATAGCTGACTTTTGTCTTGATAAATTTAAGGACACTCAAACCCTGACCCAAGCAGGATCAATCTTCCTTTACATGTAGTTACAGTAATCAGGCATTAGTAGCTGACTGTATATGGCTTAACTTGGTAATTATGTCCATATTTCAGAAACCTATATTTTTTTCATATGGATAGAAATCTTAGATATCAGGACATATGATTGTTTCCTTAAAACTTACACTGAAGAATTCTTTTCAGGTTTTTTTTCAGATTTTAGTGATTTTGTTTAGGGAGCACTGCAGGTGACAAGTAATTCCTTGCAACCCCTTCTGACCTTTAGAATAGCTGGAGAATACAATACTACATGAGGTGAAACACCAATTTTACCACAATGCTACTCCTTTAGAGCTGAGAGAAATTGGTTCTTCAGCTTATTTTTCCAGGCAAAGCCTTTGAATGGCATCGCTCTATGAAAGTAGTGATCTTAAACCTCATTTTAAATGGGCTGTGTTTCATGACAAATTAATATTAGTGTATTACTCTAACCAATGAGGAATAAAATATCATTGGTATGTTGCCTTTGTTATGGTTATTTGTCAGGATAATTCAGTTCCCATTGCACATTAAATATTTCCTTTTTATAATGATTCTGAAAATCATGGTCATTATGAGCTTTTTTTAATGTTAATTTCTAATTTATGTTAGGAAATAAAAACCAAGCCTAAAGGATCCATATACAAATAAAGAAATGCATTGTGTTCAAAACTGCATTGTGTTCAAAAAGGTTTACTAAGTCATATACAAAACTAGAGAAATTTAAAATAATTTTAAATACTATTTTACTGGTTTCCTGGGTCTCTGTAACAAAATACCACAAACTTGGTGGCTTAAAATAAATGAATTGTCTCGGTTCTGAAGGCTAGAAGTCTAAAATCAAGGTGTCAGCAGGGTCATGCTCACTCTGAAACCTGTAGGAGAATCCTTGCTTCCCTCTTCCTAGCTCCTGGAGGTTTGCCTATATCTCTGACATTCCTTGGGTTGTAGATGCATCAGTCTGATCCCTGGTCTTCAGATGGCATTCTCCCTGTGTCTTCAGATGGCATTCTTCCTGTGTCTTCACATCGTCTTCCCTCTGTGCATATCTGTCTCTGTGTCCACAATTCCCTTTGCACCTTTTTATAAGGACACCAATTATATTGGATTAGTGCCTATACTAATGACCTAATTTTAATTTGGTTATTTCTGTGAAGACCCTGTTTCCAAATAAGGTCACATTCTGAGGTATGTGGGGTTAGGACTCCAACATACCTTTTGGGGGGACACAATTCAACCCATAACAGCTATGAAATTATTTAAATATACATGCACACACACATAACACCTTTATTGAATTTGTTAAAACAAGAAGAAAAATAATGAATATGATTGATAAAAGTAGGAGTAGTAGTAACATGTTTCCTATTATCTCACTGAGCATGTGGTATCTCCCTTAGTTCTATAAGGAAATCACTGTATATCCTCCACTTTACTTCACTCGAGGAAACTGAGGCATAGAGAAGCTGAATAACTTGCTCAAAGTCACAAAGCTATTAAATGATAAAACTGGCAGTCAAATTAATGTCTGTCTGAATCAATAGCCAAAACTCTTTGACCACGGCATTCTTAAACTTCTTTTATACCATGAACCCCTTCAGCATTCTGAAGTGCCTATGGAACACTTTTCAGAAAAATGATTTTAAAGCATAAAAGAAAGTGCATAAAATACAAAAAAAATTTTGAAATACAGTTAAAATATTTTAAAAACAAAATGATAACATATTAGGCTGAACCATATAAAACTGTCAGTTTTGGGGGGTAAAAAATGTGCAAATATTGACAATTTCATATAGTTCACCCTAATAGTAATATATGTGCTCTTTATTAATAATTAAGATCAAGTGATGCATTTAATAACTACAATAATTTCAAAATAATAAACATAACAGTATTTCAATATATTTGCCATAACTGTAATGTGATATGAAAATACTTGTGATTTCTGTTGTTGATGAGACCACAGATATTTCTAATGCTGCTAGTTTCTTTCCTATTTTAATAATTGAAAGCAATGATAAATTATAGTTAGAGAATAGTGAAATAAAAGCTATATATTTTTCCCATCAAAGTTCACAGACCTTTTGGGGGTCTGAGAGAGGGTTCATGGATCCCCATCCAAGAACTCTTATACTAAATCCTGGTGCCACTTATAGGATCCTTAAGTAATTTTCTCACTGGATAAAAATTCTTGCAAATTAATTTAATTGGTCTTAAATTTATGTTTAATTTTTAATACAAAATTAAAAATTTCTATATCTTTAGATAGCCCCTATCAGCCATTTGGCCTAGTCATTTTGCCTATGCCCTATATTGAGAGCACTATCTGGAGACAAGCTCATGTTTAACTGAGTATACACATGTAACTTTTACTTATAAGATTTAACATAAGTTAAAAAACTACATAAGATAATTTTTAAATCCTCAGAATCTTTTATAGGATGTATTTTAGTTTGCAAGTATCTCCAAGCTCTTTACTCAATAATACATGTACACATGTAACACTCATTGTCCACAGTAATAATCCTTAATTTGCTAATAAGATGGTGGAAGGGTGATTCCAGAAAGGGGCAGAGGTAAAGGAGTTATTAACAGCGTAAATGTCATGTTACAATCAGGCATCAAATACGTGGTTGCTCATCGGAAGAAAAAGATTTTTGTTAGGGGTCCCTCAGCTCACTTCACAATGGCATTCCATAGTGTCCCTTTGACCTCCTTTGAGGTCCTGACCCTCAGAGAAACCACCCTGCACAGCTACTACCAAGTTTGACCAAAGAGAAATGAGTATCTCTTTAAGACACAATTCCATTTCCTCTTATTAAATGCATTAGGATGAAGAACAAAATTAACCTAATAACATTGACACATTTGCAAGAACAGCCAACTGTAAAAGAAAGTGATAAAACAAGCAGTTAGTAAAGTTTCTTTTTACAACAATGTTGTTAAACTAGTTTAAGTGTCCTGCCTCCAGGAACAGCTTAGAGAGGGTACACTTTAAGTGATTATTCCTAAATGGGTTATTATTTTAAATGGACTCTCCTTAAGATTCACATGTGTGACATTTGGTTCATCCATTACATTTGCAATTACAAACCAGTACTTTTTACAGAAGGCAAATTATTTCATATGTTCCACAACTGCACTTGGGACAGAAGACTCAGCCCATGACGTTCCTTTTGAAAACATTTAGGGAAGCACTATCCAGTGCCCAAGGGTGATTAATCTTTTGAAATCACTTCTGGTAAGTGACAGAAAGAGTCTCTTCTATTTCTGTGAAAAATTAAACTTTGTGTTCTACATGAGCTTGCAGAACTGAGATTCTTTTTGCTCCTGGTCTTAGCCCATGTATCTATTTTAATGACCACTGCAGAGCAGTTGAGCAATCAACCTATGAATTGTATGATACAGGTAACTTACACAGCTTTGACAGGTTGGACTCTAAGCTGGGTTCACATTACACATCTGATGCTCAGGTTTGATCTACTAAATTGTCAATTGACAAATCTCAAATTTAGTTGTGTTTTAAAGCATAATGCTTAAGACTGACTTGATTCTAATCAGTGTTCTGTCACTTATCAGCTGTATGACCTTGAATAAGTTATGTAATTTCCCTAAACTTTAGTTTCCTCATGGATATAATAACTCTTTCCTTATAGGATTAATAAGAGAAATGAATGAGATGCTCTATGTAAAATGCTTAGCACTTAAACCCAGCCCATAGTAAACACTTAATAAGTAACTACTACTAAGCCTATCCATCCCCCACCTCAAAGAGTATTGGAGTAAGGCTGTGCATGGTGCTGGCCAGGGTATCAAGACCAGAGCTAGAATGAAAGAATTTCTGCAAGATGCCAAGAATAGACATAGCTAGAGTTTGGATTCCATGATAAGATCCTTAGAGAGTATAAGCCAGAGAAAAAAAAATCAAAAGAAGTGGCAAGTCCAAAGGAGAAATGCAAGACTAAAAACTAGAGACAGTTATGAGTTTAAACGTTCATGTTATAAAACTAGTGGGTTTACAGCGTATCTGGAGAGAGTTTAGCAGAGAAGGGTGCTTGGTGACAGATAAGAAGATGCCGTAATTTGCTTCCATTGGCCATCAGAAACTGGTACATGAGTCAGTCTGGCTGGATCAAAGGTACAGGGTTTATAGTGGACATACTGGTAGAGGGTACCTAATCATTAATTTATTCATATTAATGAATAAATGCCTTTAAGTGCCTATGGACTGACAAGTATTTAATCTCATTCTAGAGATAAATAGGTCCAAAGACATGGTTTTTGCCTTCAAGGATCATAGGAGAGGGCAGACAGACATCTTATCTATAAGAAAGAACAATACCCAATTTTCTTGCTTAGGTAACAGAATAAATGGTGATTAAGTATGTCACACAGATAACCAACACATGCAAAGGTGCAGGTTTGAGGGGAGAGAAATGGATTCTGTCTGGATATGTGGAGTATGAGTTGCCTGTTCATTATTCAGGACTTGTAAACAGATGGCTAAATACACAACCAGAGCTTAGACAAGAGACCTGAGTTGGTTGTCCACCAGCATAGGTAGGAGTGTTAGAGCCATGGGTGGTGCATTAGTCTACTCAGGCTGTGATAACAAAATCACAGACTAAATGGATTAAACAATAGAAATTTATTTCCTCATAGTTTCGAAGGCTGGGAAGTTCAAAATCAAGGTGCTGGCAAATTCAGTTTCTGTGAAGGGCTCTCTTCCTACGTTACAGACAGCCACCTTCTTATTATATCCTCACATGGCCTTTCCTTGGTGTATGCACATGGAGAAAGAATGAGGTCTCTGGTGTCTCTTCCTACAGGGACACTGAGCCTATCATATCAG
This sequence comes from Balaenoptera musculus, assembly GCF_009873245.2. Lineage (NCBI taxonomy): Eukaryota > Metazoa > Chordata > Mammalia > Artiodactyla > Balaenopteridae > Balaenoptera > Balaenoptera musculus. Next base: position 68,136,638 of record NC_045787.1, read on the forward strand.
GTCAGGTCCCACCAATTTGACCTCATTTAACCTAAATCAGAGTCCCCATCTCCAAATACAGCCACACTAGGGGTTAGGGCTTCAATATATGAATTTCGAGATGGGGGGACATAAACATTTAGTCCATAACAAATAGGATAAGATTGCCAAGGGCAGTATACAGAATGAGAATTAAAACTGTCTAAGGACAAAAGTATAGAAACTTTGCATTAAAGGGTGGGTGGTAGAAGGGAAACTAGTAGAGGAATGGTGAAAGAGCCGGCAGAGAGAAAGGAAAAACCTCAAAAGGATAATGGTATACAACTGGTATAAAAAAGTGAGAAGAGAGAATTTCAAGTAGTGAATAATCAACAATACCAGTGTGACAGAAAGATCAAGAAAGAATAAAGAAATAAGAAATACTAGGGTGTCCTATGGTTCATTTGATACTGAGTTTAAAACATTTAGGAGAAATGAAAACTGTTTACAAAGCACATTTAAATTTTTTTTAATGAAAGTACCTTTGTTGAGTCCCATTCCTGAAAGGAGACGGGAATGGATATGTTATTCTAACAATGTAGAGAAACCATTTTACTGAATAGAAGAATATCAATGAGAAATTTGGCATTGTTTTGGTTACTGAAATATTATTATCTGGGAATATTTGAAAAGGTTAACAGAGAAACATCTTTCTAATTTTTCATCTTTTAGACTTGTAATGCATTTCTGAGGACAGATACATTTATGATCTCATTTCATTCTTGGAATATCCTACAATGGCTAGGCCATGTTTACAAATTTTTTAAAAAATGGACTCAAGTTGATGAAGTGATTTTCCCGACATCATACAGTGTTTCAAGAAAAAGCAAAGGCAAAGTTTAGCTCATTTAATTCTACACAACTTGTACTGAATGTCTCTTGTGTGCCCAATACTGGGTACTGGAGAGTTAGACGAATAAAATGAAGCTGGGCTGCACTCCACCCACCATTACCCCCTGCTCTTCCTTGAGCCTCCATCTCTCTTGGATGTTTGGTCTCTTCTCTGCTTAGTTGGAACTGTGCTGGGAAAGCTGTGACACCCACAATAACACCAACAATAACCATCTCCCTGAAGGGCCTGTGTGTGTCGGGGAAGGTTATAACTCCCAGTGGCAGATTCCTTGTACCTGTTCCTATGACCAGGGAACAATGTTAAGACTCTTCTTCACATTACTCCTGAGGGTCCCTGACCCATGACCCAGTCCCTCCACTTTATTTGAGCTGCTTTTGAAATTAGATCACTCATGATATACTGAACATAGTTGGGACCTAGTAGCCATGGCTCATGATTCATGGTTTGTTCACCACCTCCTGTGCAAGGCTGAGGGATGAACTAGGAGGTCTTTGGGTATCATCTACAGCAGTAGTTCTCAAACTGGTTTCCTGTATGAGCAGCATCAGCTACTGAATTAATACTCTGAGAATGGGACCAAGCAATATGTGTTTTAACAAGCCCTCAAGAGACACTGATGCATGCTAAAATTTAAGAATCACTGGTACACAGCTACAGAATTCTTTTCCTATACTGTTTAGACAGAAATAGTGTTATGAATGTTCCCAGCAAAAACAGAATCCATCCCTCAATGTAATGCTAAATTCAAGCATGTTTTTATTCACATTATTACCACTCTATCTTTATTTACTATCACCTTTTATCCACAGCAGCCTTTAAAATCTCTAATTTAATGTCAAAGCAAACTCTCAGGGCTGGTTAGTGTCATGTGTGTAAATACATACTCTATATTAATGACATTGAAAGTTGAACTATGTGACATTTTGTTCCTTATAATTTACCCTCAACTTATTGCTGTTTCCAGAAGTATTAGGTGTATTTACTGTCTCTTCATGGTTAGAGTTTGAAAGAAAAGTGCCCAAAGTGTTTATATTTATGCTGTAAGTAACACAGTAGTGAAGTTTTTTTGAGTTCAAAATGGTACCTTTGTTTATATTTTAAGGAGAAATGTGTTATTAAAGACCTCTTACTATATTTCATTTATTTCTGAGAACAGAAATTATTGGTAATGTATAGAAAGTCTCAATTAGTGATTTTTGGTTGGCTTTAAATATTTATTTGCCAAACATTTTCTTTTTCCAAAATATAGCAAGTATATCACAGAAAGCATTGTTGACTACAGTCCTAAAATATTTAAAATAGAGAGAAAAAAATGGTAGGACTTTAAACTTACATCTTCAGCAGATATTAAAAATGGTGTCTCTGTGGCCCAAACTTGCTTGTCACAAACTGTAACTTTGCAAAGAAATACTGTTTTCTCCCACTCATCATTCTTTACCCCTATACAAGTATACATGTGTATTCACAGGTTGAGTTCTAATTTTGGAGTTTCTTCGTGTTTATAAAGACAAATGTGATGGTTATCTTTGATTAGGTTGACAAAGGCATTTGTAACCTGTGTTTCTTCATGTCGTCACTTTGCTTGCAAAAGTTGTTAATTCCTTTCTGGGAATAGCTCACTTCATTGACTACTATCCATACTATGTTGCATTTCTAGGGCTCCATCAAGGCATTTTAAAATTCTTTGGTGGAAAGCTTAGATTACATAAAAACTTGGATGATACATGCTAAGGACATTTTGGAGCAGTCTGTCTGTCAATAGAGGGACTTAGTGGAACTTTAAGGAGTCTGTACAAGGAGATAGAACTTACTCTTATGGAATCCACCTGAGAATAATTCACTTTGTAGACCACATCCTATTCTCTCAAAAATCCCTTTTGAAGAGGAGAAATCTGAATTAAATGAATTTCAGCCTGATGAACAGTATTCAGTATTACAGGGGAAAGGTTGGGGAGATGGAGCTGCCACAGAATGAACATTAAAAACTGTGAGTTTCAAGAGAAACAAGAGGAATAAGAACAATCACAGACTCATGGGAGTTTTAGGAGAAAAAGATTCTTTATAGATCATCCTGCCTAATGCATTTCTCAAATGAGAAATTTGAGTGGAAGAGAAGTAAAGTGACTGCTCAAGATCACCTGCCAGTGACAGAGGTTGAGCCAATAGTTGCTGGGCATCCATATTCTCAATTGTTTCCACTAACCCATCGAGATGATACAGAGGTAAAAATGATGCATGAAGTGGAGGCAGAAAGTAAGAGATGATCAGGGAAATGAAGAAGGTTTAGGGGATTAAATTAGGCAAAAAAAAAATCAGAATGGAATTTAGAGGGAGATTTACAGTGTCATGTTAAAAATAATTTACAGTTGGGATAAAAAATATTTTTAAAGTTTCTGGAGATGGGAGTAAACAAAAATCAGAGTTGAACAGCAGCACAAATACGTATGGTTGCATTTATTTAAAGACACCCCCCTTCCCTTTCCAGAGGGCTTGAAGTTTGTGGAAGCGATGGCAGTGAGCTATAGGGCAGAGGAACTACAGTAGAGGGAGAACATGCAGGACATCCTGACTGTGGGATAGAGGAGACTGGGTGGTTGCCAAGAAACCATTCCCTTATCTAGCAGCCAGCCTTAGTGATGAGCGGAAAGTGATTGAAGAAAAGAGGTAGAGGACAAGGTGTTTAAAGGAGAAACAGCACAGACATTTTAGGTGTATCCTTCTTTGATCCTTCCACAGCCTTCCTGCATTGAGTATTGCCCAGCTCTAGCCCTCTGGTCAAGCTCATGGGCCATTACATACAACACCACTTCGGAACATGCCAGAACAAAGTGTTAGAGCATCTGGTGCACATATTCATAATACTGATTGGAATAAAATTATCTAACTTGATATATTCACGTGTACAAATCATAATTGAAAAGATCCAAGTAAACAATTCTGTATGCAAAGAAACGAAAACAAACTAACTACCCATTAAATAAATAAATCCTATAGTTTCCAAAGATGTTTGGAATGCTAAATGTCACCCCAGCCAGTTTTTCTTTGCCAAAACCAGGGATGGGAACACTGAATATTTAGTAAAGCCCTCACAAAGCATTCTAATTGGCAGACTGTGTCTCTTCACAAATACTTATCTTTGGTTTTCTCCTAAGAAGCATGTTGGGCAAAATATTTGTGCTCTTAGTAAATTATCTTCACAGCAGCCTAACTCACAGATATATTATGACTTGCTGGACAGAGCAAACTGATAGAAAGTTAAGGATTAAGTACTACTTTTTTTCAATTACTATCGTTGTCATAAAGAGTTTATGAATGATTTAAGTATACTGGCACTCTGCTAGACATCACCCAAAAAGTACTCTTTTGTAGGGGCCATCATGTTCAGGACAAAATAATGGATGGTTTTGAATTCTTAAAATCCTTTTGAAATTCTTTTCTATAGACCAAGACAATAAGTAGCAAGTTCATTTGTTCAGATGAATGGGTAACAGATTTTGAAGTGAGAGTTCTGTCTGGTCAGTGGAACTTCTGTCCTACTCTTATATTCAGGGTAAGCAAAGGGCTTGGATGAATGCAGAGCACTGGTATACCACACCAGCACCTCCTTCTACTAAACTGAGGTCAGGACATTTTTATTATCCCTCCAAGCTTATATTTTGATAAACATAGATGTTAATGTTAATTCCTGTATGTTAGGTGATATTCTTAAGGTAAAAATCATGACAATTTAATTTTATTATAATCTTTTATTTGTACACCTTTTTTGAAGCATAGCTGACATACAGTAGTATGTTAGTTTCAGGTGTACTAGATAGTGATTTGACATTTGCATACATTGCAAAATAATCACCAACATAAGTCTAGTGACAATCTGTCTTCATACAAAGTTATTACAATATTACTGACCATATTCCTTATGTTGTATATTACATCCCCTTGGCTTGTTTATTTTATAACTGGAGGTTTGTACCTCTTAATCCTCTCCACCTGTTTCACCACACCCACACCCCTGCCTTCTGGCAACCACCCATTTGTTCTCTGTATCTACGAATGTGTGTTTGTTTTGTTTTTTAGATTCCACATATAAGTGAGATCAATGAGTATTTGTCTTTCTCTGCCTGACTTACTTCACTTAGCATAATACCTTTAGATCCATCCATATTGTCCCAAATGGCATGATTTCATTTTTTATGGCTGAGTAATATTCCATTGTGTGTATATGTGTGTGTGTGTGTATATAATAGATACATAGATTAGATATATAGATATAGAATATAGATATAGATATATAGATATCACATCTTTATACATTCATCTATCGATGCGCATTTAGGTTGTTTTGTATCTTGCCTATTGTAAAAAATGCTGCAGTGACACAGGGGTGCATATATCTTTTTGAATTAGTGTTTTTGTTTTCTTCCGGTAAATACCCAGAAGTGCAATTGCTGGATCATATGGCATTTCTATTTTTAATTTTTTGAGGAACCTCCAGTAGTTTTCCATAGTGGCTGCACCAATTTACAGTCTCACAACAGGACACAAGGGTTCCCTTTTCCTCACGTCCTCTCCAATGCTTATTATTTGTTGTCTTTTTGATAGTAGACATTCTGACAGGTATGAGGTGGTATCTCATTTTGGTTTTAATATGCATTTTGCTGATAATTACTGATTCTGAGCATGCTTTCATGTGGCTCTTGGCCATCTGAGCTGTTTTCTTTGGAAAAATGTCCATTCAGTTCCTCTGCCCATTTTTTAATTGGGTTGTTTGTTTTTTTGATGTTGAGTTGTATGAGTTCTTTGTATGTTTTGGATATTGACTCCTCATCAGATACATTGTTTGCAAATATCTTCTCCCATTTAGCAGACTGCCTTTTTATTTTGTTGATAGTTTCTCTTGCTGTGCAAAAGCTTTTAGCTTAATGTAGTCTCATTTGTTTATAATTGCTTTTGTTTCAGAAAGATATCAAAAAAATATTGCTAAGACTGATGTCAAAGAGCATATTGCCTATGTTTTCTTCTAGGATTTTTATGGTTTCAGGTCTTACATTTAAGTCTTTAATCCATTTTGAGTTTATTTTTGTATATGATATAAGAAAGTAGTCCAGTTTCATTCTTTTGCATGTAGCTGTCCAGCTTTCTCCCAACACCGTTTATTGAAGAGGCTATCTATTTCCCATTGTATATTCTTGCCTTCTTTGTCGTGTTAATTGATCATGTAAGCATGGGTTTATTTCTGGGCCTTTTATTTTGTTCCAGCTGATCTATGTGTCTGTTTTTGTGCCAGCGCCATGCTGGTTTCATTACTATAGCTTTTTATCAGGGAGTGTGATACTTTCAGCTTTTTCTTTCTCAAGATTGTTTTGGCTATTCAGGGTCTTTAGTGGTTCCATTCAAATTTTAGAAATATTTATTCTAGTTCTGTGAAAAATGTCACTGGAATTTTGATAGGGATTGTACTGAATCTGTAGAATGCCTTGGGTAGTATGGTCATTTTAACAATATTTATTCTCCCAATCCATGAACATGTTTTGTATTTCCATTTGTTTGTGTACTCTTCAATTTCTTTCATCCTTGTATTATAGTTTTCAGAGTATAAGTCTTTCACCTCTTTGGTTAGATTTATTCCTAGGTATTTTATTCTTTTGATGCAATTTTAAATGGGATTGTTTCTTAATTTCTCTCTCTGATAGTTCATTATAAGTGTGTAGAAACACAACAGATTTGTGTATGTTTATTTTGTATCCTGCAACTTTACTGAATTCATTTATTCTAATAGCTTTTTGATAGCATCTTTAGGATTTTCTATATATAGTTATCATGTCATCTGCAAACAGTGACAGTTTTACTTCTTCCTTTCCAATTTGGGTTCCTTTTGTTTCCTTTTCTTGTCTGATTGCTGTCCCTAGGACTTCCAGTACTGTATTGAATAAAAGTGGTGAGAGTTGGTATCCTTGTCTTGTTCTTGATCTTAGAGGGAAAGCTTTCAGCTTTTTACCATGGAGTATGATGTTGGCTGTGGGTTTGTCATATATGGCCTTTATTATATTGAGGTGAGCTCCCTCTATACCTTCTTTGTTGAGAAATTTTATCATAAATGGATGTTGAATTTTGTCAACAGCTTTTTCTGTGTCTACTGAGATTGGTCATATGATTTTTATACTTCAGTTTGTTTATATGGTGTATCACATTGACTGATTTGCAGATATTAAACCCTCCTTGTGTTCCTGGGTTAAATCCCACTTGGTCATGGTGTATGATCCTTTTAATGTCTTGTTGAACCTCAGTTTGCTTATATTCTTTTGAGGATTTTTGCATCTATGTTCATCAGTGATATTGGCCTGTAATTTTCTTTTTTGTGATCCTTTGTCTGATTCTGGTATCAGGGTGATGCTGGCCTCATAGAATGAGCTCAGAAGTGTTCCTTCTTCTTCAATTTTTTGGAATAGTTTGAGAAAGATAGGTGTTAACTCTTCTTTAAATGTTTGGCAAAATTCAATTGTGAAGCTGCATGGTCCTGGACTCATGTTTTTTGGGAGCTTTTTTATTACTGATTCAATTTCATTGCTGGTAATTAGTCTGTTCATATTTTCTATTTCTTCCTGGTTCAGTTTTAGGAGATTGTACATTTCAAGGAATTTATCCGTTTCTTCTAGGTTGTCCATTTTATTGGCATATAGTTCTTCATAGTAATCTTTTATGATCCTTTGTGTTTCTGTGGTGTTGGTTGTAACTTCTTTTGTGTTTCTGATTTTATTGATTTGGACCCTCTCTTTTTTCTTGATGAGTCCGGCTAATGGTTTATCAATTTTATTTACCTTTTCAAAGAACTAGCTCTCAATTTTATTGATATTTTCTATTTTTTAGTCTGTATTTCATTTATTTTCTGCTCTGATCTTTATTCTTTCTTTCCTTCTACTAACTTTGGGTTTTGTTTATTCTTTTTCTAGTTCCTTTAGGTATAAGATTAGATTATATATTTGAGATTTTTCTTGTTTTTTAAGTAGCCTTATATCACTGTAACCTTCCCTCTTAGAACTGCTTTTCCTGCATCCCATAGATTTTGGATCATTGTGTTTCCATTTTCATTTGTGTTCAGGCATTTCTTGATTTCCTCTTTGGTTTCTTTGGTGGCCACTGGTTGTTTAGTAGCATATTGTTTAGACTCCACATGTTTGTGTGTTTTGCAGTTTTTTCCTTGTAATTGATTTCTAGTCTCATAGCGTTTTATTCAGAAAAGATGCTTGATATGATTTCAATCTTCTTAACTTTGTTGAGACTTGTTTTGTGGCTGAGCATGTGATCTACCCTGGAGAATGTTCCTTGTGCACTTGTGTATTTTGCTGTTTTTGGATGAAATGTTCTGTATATGTGTATTAATTTCATCTGAGTCATGATTTAATTTTAAAATCTAGAATATTATTTCTTCCCTGATTAAATGTGTTTTCACTGTTGTTTGGATTAGTCCACAGCATCTATGCTGCAGTGAGCAGCCAGAACTGCCCAGATTACAGGAATGATTTCTTAAACCTCGGCTAGGCTCATACTAGTTTCTAGCCCACAAATACACTTCATTGTGTTTTACAAACTTTTGGAGGTTTCCACTTTGAAATTTTGTATGTTAACTACAGAAGAGACTAAGATTGGAAGACCGGAAGCTATAGCCAGTGCTTTTCCTTCAAATATATTACGCTTAAGTGAAAAAAACAAAACAACAAAAAAACAGGAGGAACCAAATTTTCACTAGCATTTATTTATTCCTTTGTCAGCTGCACTCTCTTCCTCCTCCAATTCCTTCTCCTTTTCTCATAAAAATTAAACAAAGCACAATTTTGGATACTCATATTGCCCAGGTTAAAATAGTCGGAATGGCATTTTTATTAAAAACTTACAAGTGTTACTCTTAAACGTGGGATGGATGAGGAAATCTCTTGGCTCTTTTGAATCCAAACTAATGTTAGACAACTAAATTCTAGTCTAAAGTATTAACCATGTAGCAAACTAATAGTATTTCACATTGCTCCATTTTTATTCTCTTCTCTTCAACACACATAGTAAGAAAAGCCAAGAGAGGAAATGTAGAAGGAAAGCAAAAAGTATATTTAGCAGGAAAGTGTCATAACTCCATAGAAGTGATGAACAGAAATCATAAAAATTTGTGATGGTGAAAATTGGCTGTCAAACTTTAAGCCCTTGGGCTAAAGCTAATCGGAAGCCAAAATGCATACAACTGATCCCAAGATTGTCCATGATACAGACAGAGAGACAAGGCTATTCTGATGCTGGAATTTTCTCATCTGTTTTAAGTCAGTTTTATTGATGACTTTAATATTACTAATTATTTTCTAAATTTTTATTTAGAACTTTTTAAAGATTTTCTCATTTTACTGGATATAATTTTGTAAACTTTCTCCATGAAAACTTCTCCAGCAGAAAACTATATCCAGACTTTAACCTTTATGTAAGACATATGCTTCTCCTTCTGGCTCTCCTCCTTTCTTTTCCAAATGTGTAAATCATAGAATTAGAAGTAACTTCAAGTGGTTCATGTCTAGACTGTAGGTGGAAGTGGCTTGCTGAGATAGAACAGGGAGCCAGAACCAGGAAGGATAAGACTAAAAATAAATATCAGACACCATGTAAGGAGCATGTATGGAAGGACAGAGTTTTACAGGCAGGTGTGGAATCAGGATAACATCAAAGATGAAGCAAGACACTCAGTGAGAAACTAGACCATCAGTCAGGGTTTTCCCGCTTCTATTATTCTATGACCATTGCTGAATTCAGGTGTCTCCCATAAGTGACTGTATGTCACTTGAGATCAGGGACTTTAACTACTTAAATTTGTACTCCTAGGATATGCTTTATGTTGCTGGACAAAATAGGAACTCTGTAATATTGAGTGAATGAATGATTAAATGTTGTAGGCACCAAGTGCAGGTATGGCCTGTCAAACTATAAAGATAAGCCAATATACTAAACAAGTACACATTCTATTTATTATAAAAGGTGTTCTAAATGGTAGATTCCACAACGTCTAAATCTTAACAATGAGGAGTTTCTACTTCTTTCACTTCACAGCCTATCATGGTTCAGAGATGCCACAATGAAAATGGAGATTACCTTTTCCCAATGGTTTTCATCCGTGGTGGAATAAGCTGGATTCTTCATAGCTACATGAATCACAATGAAGTAGTCATGAAAACTTCCATAGAATTCTAAGCTTCTTGAAAGCAGGAACTGTATTTTATAATAAACTTTGCACAGTAAACACTTGTTGATGCTGCTACTGATGAGTCTTCAAAAGCGTTTTGATTTATTTGAAGAAAAGCTGCTAATCTTGGCAGAATTTCTTCACTAGGAGGCGTGGCTAAAAGCCTACTTTTAAGCTTGGGGCTCCTGGAAAGGACACCAGAAAAATCCAGGCAAATTGTTTCAGTGTTTCCTGTTTTAGCCTTAGCATTTGTTATAGTTATAAAACGGTGTTTTACTGAATTGCTTTGTTATTCTCACAGTAGCATAGATCCAAACCTGGGACAAGCCGGCAGATAGGGCTGAAAGGAAGGGTTTCACGTTCCTTTGCCCTCAAGTTAAAACACCAAAGTGATGTTAGTGGATTGTTTTCAAGTGTTTATGAAAACAAACATGACTTTATTTGAGGCGAAGATGAGAATAAAGTGGAACTTAATCTGGATACTGATATAATTGGCATTTAATGAGTCAAATATTTACACTATTAAAAAAGATACCTGGTTTAAATACTGATCCAAATACATATTTAATAATACTTAGAGAACAAATTTCACCATGTTTTCAAATAGATAGGAATTTTTAAAAAGGAAGGTTAGTAATTTTTGTGTTGGTAAAAGGCATCCTTCCTTTTAATTTAAATTACTTTTTCCCAAAAGTTTTACATTCAAATAATATTGAAGAATAATTACATAGACAAATTTTAATATAGACTCTTAGGTGATATCAATAGTTTATTGTTAATTTTATTAGGTATGATAATAGAACTTCAGTTACATAAGAAATTTTCTGTATTTTTTTATACATGTATATTAAGGTATGTAGTGATAAAATGACATGATGTAGAGATTTGTTTTGTTTTTTTTTTTTAATTTTATTTATTTATTTATTTATTTATTTATGGCTGTGTTGGGTCTTCGCTTCCGTGCGAGGGCTTTCTCCAGTTGTGGCAAGTGGGGGCCACTCTTCATCGCGGTGCGCGGGACTCTCACCACCGCGGCCTCTCTTGTCGCGGAGCACAGGCTCCAGACGCGCAGGCTCAGCAATTGTGGCTCACGGGCTTAGTCGCTCCGCGGCATGTGGGATCTTCCCAGACCAGGGCTCGAACCCGTGTCCCCTGCATTGGCAGGCAGATTCTCAACCACTGCGCCGCCAGGGAAGCCCGAGATTTGTTTTTTAAAACTTCAGAAAAAATTGGAGGGAGACTAGATAAAGCAAGTGAGGAAAAATCATAAAAACCATTGAATCTGTTTGATGGTTTTATGCGAATCTGGTTTATTTTTCTCTCTACATTTGTATATTTAATATTTTTAATAATCTTTTTTTTACTTAGGAAATGAAAGTCATATGTCACCCATAAAAATCTAATGGTTCACACAAAGTCTGGTATATGACACAAAGATGTTTCATCTATGTGTACAGACTGAATAAACGAATGAAAAGTAATTGATTCAAATTACAATAAACATTTCACAACACTTATTCAGTAAATTCAACTATTGTTTTAAAATATTTTCCAATATTAGCTTAAAAATATACATAATTTATCATCTTTTTTCTTTCTCATTTATTTTTTTTTACAACATAGTAATTCTTTTTCCACAACTCAATTACTTTCTAACTGACTGAGATATTAAAACTTCTAACTAATCTTGGGCTAATATTTTGCATAAGTATGAAAGTTCATGAAATATATGGAAATCAGGAAGAGTTCTAATCAGAAGATAGGTGTAGGCCTTCACAGTGTGGTTTCACTCTGAAATGTTGTGAATTCCTAAAACATGAAATACGTACAAATGAGACATAAATGCAAAACATTTCAAAAATCAAATATGATATTTCAACTGACCCTTGCCTTTGTCTTCCTGTACTAACAAGGTATAATTTTCAACTCATGATATGAATATTTTCTGGCAAATCTTTTCTGTTAGAAGCAAGATAAAGTGTACAAATAAATAATAAAATGAATATTCTGACTAGCTAAATTTGAAATGTTGTGATCAAGTATTCTAGAACCATTGTCCAATTTCCAGCATGATTTCTCTCCCATGGTCATGTTCCTATAGACTTTAGCAATTCCTCTTCCTGTAGATATAAGGGAAGGAAATTTTCCTCTCTGGAGGTGACCTCTGTCCTGCTCAGTGGATTAGATGATTGTACGATTACAGTCCATTGGCTTTGATCCTGGGATGCAAATATTCTCCTCTGCTTTGCACAGTCCCTCTCTGTCTTAGAGACTGTTCTTTTGTTAGCAGCAAACACTCTCACTGCAGGCTTGTCACAATGATTTAGGAAAGGCATATTTTACCAAAATAAGAAGCCCAGTGGTGTAGCTGGAACTGATCAAAAGCCATCAGCAAGCTGACAGATTGCTTTTTATGCAAGATTGGGCTTTGGGTCTTTTGGAGGAAGAAAACTCCACATACACATTATGAAAGTCAATGCTTAGTCACAAAACTGTGATCCTGAATAGAAAGGAAAAATGTTTCTCCAAGTAGAAAGGCATATAAATATGAATGAATGAATGAATGACCCAGATCCTTACAGATTTTCCCATAGAATATTCTGTTTGTTATTTTCCTTGGTCATTCATTCACTCACATACTCCCTCATTCTCTGATGGGCTTTGAGCTATGTACTGGGAATAAAACAGAAAGCAAGAGAGATACTGCCTCTGCCTATGAAGAATTTGCATTATAGTGGTGGATTACAACAAGTAATGAGGCATCAGGTAAAAGAAAGATACAGAGAGCTATAGTTCACTGTCACAGTTCACTGTCCTCCAATTTATTTACCCACTGGGCTCCGTTTAGAACTAGAACAAAATGGAAGACAGTATGATATTTCCAGGTGATCAGAGGGCAACTTCTATCTTTGCATTCCTATGGTAGAAGAGTTGATTAGTAGAAAAAGCATCAAGAAGATTCAGCCTTGTGATTAGGAACAAAAGAGATGACCTAATCATTCCCAGGAAAATGGTCCAGTGCTGGTATAGAAGCATGAAAAAAGTTATGAAGAGACACAAAAGGTGGTCGGATTGGCCCTTTATCATCACTAAAAGTAAATACAGTTAACATATCTATCTGAGTAAGAATTGGATAGTGACTGACATTCTTTCTGGAGCCCTGATCCCTAAACTACTCCTGGGCACCTTCTCATCCCCATCCCCATCCCAGGAATGCTCTCCTCTACTTTCTTATTCTACTTTAACTTCGGCCAACTTGTCCTTCTGGGAATCAGAGTGTCACAATAAAAGACATTGTTACCATTTATCAATTATTATTTCTCCTGTGTTCCTCCCATCTGTCTTATTTTATTCTACATTGGAGATTGTCATCTCTAAAACAAAGAAGGAATCTCTTGAGTATGATTGTATCTTTGTGCTCCTCTTGTAATTCATCCTCTGCATTTATTGTAAAAATTCCTGTCTTATCTTTCCGTAACAGCAAAAAGATACTGTCAGTTGATCAGACGATCTGACCAATGCATAATAGTTTACAGGCAAAGAGTAGATATTTGGGGGTGGGAGTGAGGGCAGGACAACAAGAAATGGAGTGAAACAGGGAACTTAGATAACATAGATCCTAGAAATTTTCAAGTTGTTTTTTGCCAAATTCAAATCTGTCATCTCTGAGAAAGTTAGAAACCTTTACAATGATATAGTAAATCATGCAATATCTATAATATTTTTTATAGTATAAGAAAGTTGCTTACTTTGGGTGAGGAAAATGAGGAAGAAGGTATAAAAACACAGTATTGGAGGTCTATAGTTATTCTAATTCTATTACTTTCCTGTGTGGTCTTGAGATAATCAGTTAACATCTTTGGTCTATAATGATGTCATTTATAAAATGAAGGTGATAACAATTCTGGGGACTACTGGGAAAATAAATAATAATACGTGTGAAAATACTTCACAAAAATGTGATAAAGATTAGGAGGACTTAAGTAAAAAGGAGTATATTGAAGAGTTGGATAAGAGAATTTGATGTGCTTACTATGTTTATTATTCAAAATTTATCCATTTTTCAGGTAGTTTAGTCTTTTTTGCCAAAATAAAGTATAATGAATCAGAGGTGAGAATCCTGGCGGTATCACTTTAGGGATGGAGGTGGAGATATTTTACAGCCTGGAACCAATCCATTAGACACACCATCTCTAGCTCCCATAGGTGTTGGAAAGTGAATGTTTGCCAGTCACATTATCAGGCAGGGCCGTGTGAAAACCTCCTGTGATTGTTTCCCTTAACACTGATCCCACAGCTCTCCCACAGTGAGGTTAACATTTTGGAACCCTACGTGCTGCTCTACAAGCAAAGGAAAACTTTCTGGGGAATAAGATGCCACTTTAAAATGTTTAAAAAGTTTATTTCCTGAATGAGAGAAGAAAACCAAAGTAGTTCAGGAAATGAATTCATTTTTGTCGTTGTTGTTAATAGAAATTTTAGGTGTACAGTGTTATAGTTCATTTGTATACAACACAAAGTGATAGCCACCACAATTCTAGTTAACATCCATCACCATACATTTGACCCCTTTCACCCATTTTGCCCAACCACCTTTCCCTCTGGTAACTACTAATCTGATCTCTGTATCTATGAGTTTGTTTCTGTTTTATTTTCTCATTTGTTTTGTTTTTTTAGAGTCCATGTGAGTGAAATCATATGATATATGTCTTTGTCCATCTGACATATCTCACTTAGCATAATACCTTCAAGGTCCATCCATGTTGTCAAAATTGGCAGGATTTCATTATTTTTATGACTAATATTCTGTTGTGTATATATATTACATCTTTTTTAATCCATTCATCCATCGATGGGCACCTAGGTTGTTTCCATATATCGGCTATTATAAATCATGCTTGAATGTATGATTGCATGGGGTGCATATATCTTTTCAAATTAGTGTTTTCATGTTCTTTGGATAAATACCAAAAGTAGAATAGCTGGGTCATACAGTAGTTCTATTCTTAGTTTTTTGAAGAACCTTCATACTGCTTTCCATAGAGGCTGCATCAATATCCACCAACAGTGTTCCCTTTTCTCCACATCCTCACTAACATTTGTTATTTGTTGTCTTTTCAATAGTAACCATTCTAACAGGTGTGAAGTGATATCTCATTGTGGTTTTGATATGCATTTCCCTAATACAAAGTGATGCTGAACATGTTTTCATGTGTCAATTGGGATATATATGTCTTCTTTGGGGAAAATGTCTATTCAGATCCTCTGCCCATTTTTTTTTTATCAGTTTGTTTGTTTTTGTTGTTTTTTTAAGTTGTATGAGTACTTTATATATTTTGGATATTAACCCTTTATAGGATATGTGATTTGCAAATATCTTCTCCCACTCAGTAAGTTCCATTTTCGTTTTTTTTTTTTTTTTTAAGATTTTTATTGGAGTATAATTGCTTTACAATGGTGTGTTAGTTTCTGCTTTATAACAAAGTGAATCAGTTCTACATATACATATATCCCCAAATCTCTTCCCTCTTGTGTCTCCCTCCCTCCCACCCTCCCTATCTCACCCTTCTAGCTGGTCACAAAGCACGGAGCTGATCTCCCTGTGCTATGTGACTGCTTCCCACTAGCTATCTATTTTACATTTGGTAGTGTATATATTTCCATATATACACTGCCACTCTCTTACTTTGTCCCAGCTTACCGTTCCCCTTCCCCGTGTCCTCAAGTCCATTCTCTAGCAGGTCTGCGTCTTTATTCCTGTCTTGCCCCTAGGTTCTTCATGACCATTTGTTTTTTTTTTTTTTTTTTTTTTTTTTAGATTCCATATATATGTGTTAGCATACGGTATTTGTTTATCTCTTTCTGAGCTACTTCACTCTGTATGACAGACTCTAGGTCCATCCACCTCACTACAAATAACTCAACTTCGTTTCTTTTTATGGCTGAGTAATATTCCATTGTACATATGTGCCACATCTTCTTTCTCCATTCATCTGTCGATGGATACTTGGGTTGCTTCCATGTCCTGGCTATTGTAAATAGAGCTGCAATGAACATTGTGGTACATGACTCTTTTTGAATTATGGTTTTCTCAGGGTATATGCCCAGTAGTGGGATTGCTGGGTGGTATGATAGCTCTATTTTTAGTTTTTTAAGGAACCTCCTTACTGTTCTCCATAGTGGCTTTATCAATTTACATTCCCACCAACAGTATATGAGGGTTCCCTTTTCTTCACACCCTCACCAGCATTTATTGTTTGTAGATTTTTTGATGATGGCCATTCTGACCAGTGTGAGATGATATTGCATTGTAGTTTTGATTTGCATTTTTCTAATGATTAATGATGTTAAGCATTCTTTCATGTGTTTGTTGTCAATCTGTATATCTTCTTTGGAGAAATGTCTATTTAGGTCTTCTACCCATTTTTGGATTGGTTGTTTGTTTTTTTGATATTGAGCTGCATCAGCTGTTTGTAAATTTTGCAGATTAATTCTTTGTCAGTTTCTTCAATTGCAAATATTTTCTCCCATTCTGGGGGTTGTCTTTTTGTCTTGTTTATGGTTTCCTTTGCTGTGCAAAAGCTTTTAAGTTTCATTAGGTCCCATTTATCTATTTTTGTTTTTATTTCCATTTCTCTAGGACCTGGGTCAAAGAGGATCTTGCTGTAATTTATGTCATAGAGTGTTCTCCCTATGTTTTCCCCTAAGAGTTTTATAGTGTCTGGCCTTACATTTAGGTCTTTAATCCATTTTGAGTTTATTTTTGTGTATGGTGTTAGGGAGTGTTCTAATTTCATTCTTTTACATGTATCTGTCCAATTTTCCCAGCACCACTTATTGAAGAGGCTGTCTTTTCTCCACTGTATATTCTTGCCTCCTTTATCAAAAATGAGCTGACCATATGTGTGTGGGTTTATCTCTGGGCTTTCTATCCTGTTCCATTGATCTATATTTCTGTTTTTGTGCCAGTACCATATTGTCTTGATTACTGTAGCTTTGTACTATAGTTTGAAGTCCAGGAACCTAATTCCTCCAGCTCCGTTTTTCTTTCTCAAGATTGCTTTGGCTATTCCGGGTCTTTTGTGTTTCCATACAAACTGTGAAATTTTTGTTCTAGTTCTGTGAAAAACTCCAGTGGTAGTTTGACAGGGATTGCATAAATAGGTAGATTGCTTTGGGTAGTAGAGTCATTTTCACAATGTTGATTCTTCCAATCCAAGAACATGGTATATCTCTCCATCTATTTGTATCATCTTTAATTTCTTTTATCAGTGTCTTATAATTTTCTGCATACAGGTCTTTTGTCTCCTTAGGTAGATTTATTCCTAGGTATTTTATTCTTTTTGTTACA
Source organism: Balaenoptera musculus (assembly GCF_009873245.2). Classification (NCBI taxonomy): domain Eukaryota; kingdom Metazoa; phylum Chordata; class Mammalia; order Artiodactyla; family Balaenopteridae; genus Balaenoptera; species Balaenoptera musculus. The sequence continues at coordinate 68,154,071 of NC_045787.1, forward strand.
GTGGTAAATGGGAGTGTTTTCTTAATTTCACTTTCAGATTTTTCATCATTAGTATATAGGAATGCAAGAGATTTCTGTGCATTAATTCTGTATCCTGCTACTTTACCAAATTCATTGATTAGCTCTAGTAGTTTTCTGGTAGCATCTTTAGGATTCTCTATGTATAGTATCATGTCATCGCCAAACAGTGACAGCTTTACTTCTTCTTTTCTGATTTGGATTCCTTTTATTTCTTTTTCTTCTCGGATTGCTGTGGATAAAACTTCCAAAACTATGTTGAATAATAGCGGTGAGAGTGGGCAACCTTGTCTTGTTCCTGATCTTAGCGGAAATGGCTTCAGTTTTTCACCATTGAGGATGATGTTGGCTGTGGGTTTGTCATATATGGCCTTTATTATGTTGAGATAAGTTCTCTCTATGCCTACTTTCTGGAGGGTTTTTATCATAAATGGGCATTAAATTTTGTCAAAAACTTTCTCTGCATCTATTGAGATGATCATATGGTTTTTCTCTTTCAATTTTTTAATATGGTGTATCACATTGATTGATTTGCCTATATTTAAGAATCCTTGCATTCCTGGGATAAACCCCACTTGATCATGGTGTATGATCCTTTTAATGTGCTATTGGATTCTGTTTGCTAGTATTTTGTTGAGGATTTTTGCATCTATGTTCATCAGTGATATTGGTCTGTAGTTTTCTTTTTTTGTGACAACTTTGTCTGGTTTTGGTATCAGGGTGACGGTGGCCTTGTAGAATGAGTTTGGGAGTGTTCCTCCCTCTGCTATATTTTGGAAGAGTTTGAGAGGGATAGGTGTTAGCTCTTCTCTAAATGTTTGATAGAATTCACCTGCAAAGGCATCTGGTCCTGGACTTTTGTTTGTTGTAAGATTTTTAATCACAGTTTCAATTTCATTACTTGTGATTGGTCTGTTCATATTTTCTGCTTCTTCCTGGTTCATTCTCGGAAGGTTGTGCTTTTCTAAGAATTTGTCCATTTCTTCCAGGTTGTCCATTTTATTGGCAGAGAGTTGCTTGTAGTAATCTCTCACGATCCTTTGTATTTCTGCAGTCTCAGTTGTTGCTTCTCCTTTTTCATTTCTAATTCTGTTGATTTCAGTCTTCTCCCTTTTTTTCTTGATGAGTCTGGCTGATGGTTTATCAATTTTGTTTATCTTCTCAAAGAACCAGCTTTTAGTTTTATTGATCTTTGCTATCATTTCCTTCATTTCTTTTTCATTTATTCCTGCTCTGATCTTTATGATTTCTTTCCTTCTGCTAACTTTGTGGGTTTTTTGTTCTTCTTTCTCTAATTGCTTTCGGTGTAATGTTAGGTTGTTTATTTGCGATGTTTCTTGTTTTTTGAGGTAAGATTGTAGTGCTATAAACGTCCCTCTTAGAACTGCTTTTGCTGCATCCCATAGGTTTTGGGTCATCGTGTTTTCATTGTCATTTGTTTCTAGGTATTTTTTGATTTCCTCTTTCATTTCTTCAGTGATCTCTTGGTTATTAACTAGTGTATTGTTTAGCCTCCATGTGTTTGTATTTTTCACACATTTTTTTTCCTGTAATTGATGTCTAGTCTCATAGTGTTGTGGTCAGAAAAGATACTTGATATGATTTGAATTCTCTTAAATTTACCAAGGTTTGGTTTGTGACCCAAGATATTATCTATCCTGGAGAATGTTCTATGAGCACTTGAGAAGAATGTGTATTCTGTTGTTTTTGGATGGAATGCCATATAAATAACAATTAAGTCCATCTTTTTTAGTGTAGCATTTAAAGCTTGTGTTTCCTCATTTATTTACATTTTGGATGATCTGTCCATTGGTGAAAGTGGGGTGTTAAAGTCCCCTACTATGATTGTGTTACTGTCGGTTTCCCCTTTTATGGCTGTTAGTATTTGCCTTATGTATTAAGGTGCTCCTATGTTGGGTACATAAATATTTACAATTGTTACATCTTCTTCTTGGATTGATCTCTTGATCATTATGTAGTATCCTTCTTTGTTTCTTGTAATAGTCTTTGTTTTAAAGTCTGTTTTGTCTGATATGTGAATTGCTACTCCAGCTTTCTTTTGATTTCCATTTGCATGGAATATCTTTTTCCATCCCGTCACTTCCAGTCTTTATGTGTCCCTAGGTCTGAAGTGGGTGTCTTGTAGACAGCATATATACGGGTCTTGTTTTTGTATCGATTCAGCCAGTCTATGTTTTTTGGTTGGAGCATTTAATCCGTTCACATTTATGGTAATTATCGATATATATGTTCCTATTATCATTTTCTTAATTGTTTTGGGTTTGTTATTGTAGGTCTTTTCCTTCTGTTGTGTTTCCTGCCTAGAGAAGTTCCTTTAGCATTTGTTGTAAAGCTGGTTTGGTTGGGCTGAATTCTCTTAGCTTTTGCTTGTCTGTAAAGGTTTTAATTTCTCCGTCAAATTTGAATGAGATCCTTGCTGTGTAGAGTAATCTTGGTTGTAGGTTCTTCTCTTTCATCACTTTAAATATGTCTTGTCACTCCCTTTGGCTTGCAGAGTTTCTGCTGAAAGTTCAGCTGTTAACCTTATGGGGACTCCCTTGTATGTTATTTGTTGTTTTTCCCTTTCCCTTTTAATATTTTTTCTTTGTATTTAATTTTTGATAGTTTGATTAATATGTGTCTTTGTGTGTTTCTCCTTGGATTTATCCTGTATGGGACTCTCTGTGCTTCCTGGACTTGATTAACTATTTCTTTTCCCATATTAGGGAAGTTTTCAGCTATAATCTCTTCAAATATTTTCTCAGTCCCTTTCTTTTTCTCTTCTTCTTCTGGGACCCCTATAATTCGAATGTTGGTGCGTTTAATATTTTCCCAGAGGTCTCTGAGACTGTCCTGAATTCTTTTTATTCTTTTTTCTTTCTTCTGCACTGCAGTAGTTATTTCCTCTATTTTATCTTCCAAGTCACTTATCTGTTCTTCTGCCTCAGTTATTCTGCTATTGATCCCTTCTAGAGAATTTTTAATTTCATTTATTGTGTTGTTCATCATTGTTTGTTTGCTCTTTAGTTCTTCTAGATCCTTGTTAAACGTTTCTTGTATTTTCTCCATTTTATTTCCAAGATTTTGGATAATCTTTACTATCATTATTCTGAATTCTTTTTCAGGTAGACTGCCTATTTCCTCTTCATTTGTTAGGTCTGGTGCGTTTTCACCTTGCTCCTTCATCTGCTGTGTGTTTCTCTGTTTTCTCATTTTGCTTAACTTACTGTGTTTGGGGTCTCCTTTTCACAGGCTGCAGGCTCATAGTTCCCATTGTATTTGGTGTCTGCCCCCAGTGGCTAAGCTTCCTTCAGTGGGTTGTGCAGGCTTCCTGGTGGAGGGGACTAGTGCCTGTGTTCTGGTGGGCAGGCCCACATCTGGTGGTGTGTTTTGAGGTGTCTGTGACCTTATTATGATTTTAGGCAGCCTCTCTGCTAATGGGTGTGGTTGCGTTCCTGTCTTGCTAGTTGTTTGACATAGGGTGTCCAGCACTGTAGTTTGGTGGTCGTTGAGTGGAGCTGGGTCTTGGCATTGAGATGGAGATCTTTGGGAGATTTTTGCCGTTTGATATTACATGGAGCTGGGAGGTCTCTGGTGGACCAATGTCCTGAACTTGGCTCTCCCACATCAGAGGCACAGCCCTGACTCCTGGCTGGAGCATCAAGAGCATGTAATCACACAGTTCAGAAGAAAAGGGAGAAAAAAAGAAAGAAAGAAAGAAAGAAAGAGAGAGAGAGAGAGAGAAAAGGAAAGAAAGAAAGAAAGAAAGAGATAAAATTAAATTTAAAAGTCATTAAAATAAAAAACAAAAAATAATTATTAAAAAAATTTTTTTAAGTAATTAAGCAAAAAGAAAGAAAGACAGAAAAGAACAACCAAACCAAAAAAGAAATCTACCATTGATAACAAGCACTGAAACTATAATAAAAAAAAAAAAAAATAAGCGGACAGACAGAATCCTAGGACAAATGGTAAAAGCAAAGCTATACAGACAAAATCACACACAGAAGCATACACATAGACACACTCACAAAAAGAGAAAAAGGGAAAAAATATATATATCTTTGCTCCCAAAGTCCACCTCCTCAATTTGGGTTGTTTCGTTGTCTATTCAGCTATTCCACAGATGCAGGTACATTAAGTTGATTGTGGAGATTTAATCCGCTGCTCCTGAGGCTGCTGGGAGAAATTTCCCTTTCTCTTCTTTGTTCGCACAGCTCCCGGGTTTCAGCTTTGGATTTGGCCCCCGCCTCTGCGTGTAGGTCACCTGAGGGCGTCTGTTCTTCGCTCAGACAGGACGGGGTTAAAGGAACAGCTGCTTCGGGGCCTCTGGCTCACTCAGGCGGGGGGGAGGGAGGGGTACGGATGCGGGGCGAGCCTGCAGCGGCAGAGGCCGGCGTGATGTTGCACCAGCCCGAGGCGCGCCGTGCGTTTTCCCTGGGAAGTTGTCCCTGGATCACGGGACCCTGGCCGTGGTGGGCTGCACAGGCTCCCGGGAGGGGCGGTGTGGAGAGTGACGTGTGCTCGCACACAGGCTTCTTGGTGGCGGCAGCAGCAGCCTTAGCGTCTCATGCCCGTCTCTCGGGTCCGCGCTGATAGCCGCGGCTCGCGCCCATCTCTGGAGTTCGTTTAGGCGGCGCTCTGAATCCCCTCTCCTCGCGCACCAGGAAGCAAAGAGGCAAGAAAAAGTCTCTTGCCTCTTCGGCAGCTGCAGACTTTTTCCCAGTCTCCCTCCCAGCCAGCTGTGGTGCGCTAACCCCTTCAGGCTGTGTTCACGCAGCCAACCCCAGTCCTCTCCCTGGGCTCTGACCTCCGAACCCTGAGCCTCAGTTCCCAGCCCCGGTGGGTGAACAGACAAGCCTCTCCAGCAGGTGAATGCTGGTCGGCACCGATCCTCTGTGCGGGAATCTCTCCGCTTTGCCCTCTGCACCCCTGTGGCTGTGCTCTTCTCCAAGGCTCCAAAGCTTCCCCCCTCCGCCACCCACAGTCTCCACCCGTGAAGGGGCTTCCTAGTGTGTGGAAACCTTTCCTCCTTCACAGCTCCCTCCCACTGGTGCAGGTCCCCTCCCTATTCTTTGGTCTCTGTTTTTTCTTTTTTTCTTTTGCCCTACCCAGGTACGTGGGGAGTTTCTTGCCTTTTGGGAGGTCTGAGGTTTTCTGCCAGCATTCAGTAGGTGTTCTGTAGGAGTTGTTCCACATGTAGATGTATTTCTGATGTATTTGTGGGGAGGTCTCCACATCTCACTCTTCTGCCATCTTGAAGCTCCTCCCCTGCCTTTTCGTTTTGATCATGGTGTCCTTTGCTGTGCAGCAGCTTTTCCATTTGATGCAATCCTATGTTTATTTTTGTTTTTGGTTCCCTTACCTTTGGAGTCAGATCCACAAAAACATTGCTAAAACCAATATCCATGTGGTTACTACCTATGTTTTCTTCTAGGAATTTTATGGTTTCAGGTCTTACAATCAAGTATTAAATCAATTTTTTTTAATTTTTGGGTATTGTGTAAGATAGTGGTGTAGTTTCATTCTTTTGCATGCGACTGTTCAGTTCTCCAAACATCATTTATTGAAGAGACTCTTTTCTCTACTGTGTGTTCTTTGCTCCTTTTTTGTAAATTAATTGTCCATATAAGTGTGTGTTAATTTCTGGGCTTTCAGTTCTGTTTCAGTGATCTGCATATCTTTTTTTTGTGCCAGTACATGATACCTCCAGCCTTGCTCTTCTTTCTCAAGATTGCCTCAGCTATTCAGGATCTTTCGTGGTTCCATACAAATTTTAGAATTATTTCTTTTAGTTCTGTGAAATATGCCATTGGTATTTTGATAGGGATTTCACTGAATCTGTAGATTGCTTTGGGTAGTACATTTTAACAATATTGATTCTTTCAATCTATTAATATGGTATTTTTCTATTTATGTTGTCTTCCTCAATTTCTTCATCAGTGTCTTATAGTTTTCAATGTCTTTCACCTCGGTTAAATTTATTCCTAGGTATTTTATTCTTTTTGTTGCACTTGTAAGTGGCATTGTTTTCCTAATTTCCCTTTATGATAGTTTGTTCTTAGTGCATAGAAGTGTCACAGATTTCTGTATACTGATTCCGTATCCTGCAACTTTACTGAATTCACTTATTCTAACAGTTTTTTGACAGTCTTTAGGGTTATCTCTATACTGCATCATGTTGAACTCAGTTTTTATTCATTTAGAGATGATGGTGAGAGAATCCAGCTACATTTTCATGCCCTACCCACATTTACATAGAAATAAGCTTTGTCAATTTCATTTTGTTTGAGAGCCCTGAAGGCCAAGAGCAACACATACCCACAGAATCCTGTCTTGTTCGAGATATATGGGCTGACATAAAAGAGGACCGGAGCTTTCAGATTCTATTTGAATTGGCCAGATACTGAAAGTCCAGCCATTGCAATAAGGTTCATGTTTTCAGCAAATTTTAGAGTGGATTCCTGAAACTGCAAAGCAACATCTGCTACACCAGCCCCAACTATGCCAATTACTGTTAAAGAGATTTCTGCCTGGGTCAGATGCAGTTCTTACGATTAAACTCATCTGGACATTTCTTGCATGGAGCCCATTTTCTGGAGCTCCATTTTCATGGAGCTGGCTCTCAGCCAGCTCTGAAGGGTGAATGGAGCTTAATGCAACACTGTGCTATAAGGATGCCATTTGTCAGACTGCTGAACTGTGTAAAAGAATACGATTAAGTCAGTTTCCTATAAATTTAAGCTTTTTTTCCCCACCACAATCAATCTTAGAGGTAGTCATCTATCAATAATTTTATACTTCAGACAGTTTTTTTCATCTTCTCTCCAGTTTAGATCTAATAGCAATTGTTCCTCAAAAGAGGAATCATAAAGAAGTTGCCAGAAGATTAAGCAAAGATAACTCACAGTGTGCTGAGAAGTTTAGGGCTGCATCTTGTAAATAATGAGAAAATATTTTGAAAAACAGGAAATGATATTATAGTCATTCTTAAAACAGATAGACTACACAGTAACATTTTCACAGTGAAGTACATAAGAGAACTATGGGTGACTTGATTTTGTTTTGATTTGGGAGAACTTTTAGTGTCATGTCATTTGGGTCTTATTTGGGGCTTCGTGCTGTTCTGGTTTTCATCGTTCATTTAACAAGAATTCATTATGTACCTACTATGTGCCAGGCATTATAGAAATAAAAATGAGAAAAGAAAGTCACTATTCTCAAGGAGTTTACAATTCTATTTACATCAAAAAATTATAAAACAAACAAAAAAATAATGAAATACAGAGAAGTATGCAGGGTACTGTGGTAACAGAGAGAATATCATTGATAATAGTCATTTGCTAAAAGTGTCCTCTTATATTGGTACAGTTAAAAAAAAAAAACAAACCTGTAACAGCTTTCCAAAGTGCCTCAGTTGTGTACAAATCATCCCCCATGCTGTGACAATCAGGTGTAACCTACTGTAAATGTGAAAGGAATAAGACTGGAAATTCTCCCCAGATTTGATCTGTGATTCGTGAGGAAGTTGGGTACTTGAAAACTGCTTGGGCTCATAGAAGAACCTGTCTAAAACAGGCTTATAGAAAAATCCACCTGAAGTATCTTCAGAATTGACCAGATAACATTTCTAAGGAGAGTGGAAGCATTACATTGACCAATAGGTTGACACACACATGTGGGAAGAAAAGCGGCTTCAGTCTGGGAGTAGAGGGAGAGAAAGCTAAGTGCAAGATGTGTGGTGTTGTGTCATTGGTTGGGTGTGGCGGGGAGAGGGCTTGGCAACACTGACATCCAGTTGTCCTCTAAGCACTGCTGCTTCTGGAGGACCACACTGTGCACTGGGTTCCCAGACTCGAGGGAAAATCTACAAAACCGAAGGAGTTAGCTGTGTGTTATAGCGATTACCAGTTCAATTTTCTGCCTGAGTCAGATTCTCCCTTTGTCAGTCCTAAAGGGTTGATATTTGGGACCAAGCCAGCAGTGGAGAATCAGGCATACTGTGTTATATAGAGAGAATAGCTGCTGGCTTATTTTCCAAACAACTGTGGAAAACAACATTAAAACATTTGTAAACCAGCCTGCAAATAGGAAACTCCGTGTACAACAGGATACTTTTGCTATTTGGTTTTAATCATCTCTGCCTAAATGTTTCAGGAAGTATCTCTAGCTAAAATCGTACCTATTTTACATATGGCCACCTTATTCCTTTTGGAGATATACATCAGTGTGTGACATAGGAACAAAGGCAGAGTTGGGACCCCTTCTCAGGTCAAAAAATGTTTGTGTTTGTATCCCTATTCTGAAATAAAATTAAAAATTAACTAGGATACATCAAGTCAGGGGGAAAAAGGTAGATTAAGTGTACATCATAACAAGCCAACTTCCCAACTGAAAACCCAAATGTCTGGAAGGGCTTCAAAGTGCCCCCTGCAGCCTTTGACCAAAGCCTGGCAGCTCTGAAGAGGAGCTCAGTAATGGGGACAAAGGCTGCCAGATGCACGGTATGCCAATGCCAGCCAAAGTGAGCTGGCAGAAAGAAAAGCCAGCAAGCCGACAGCGCCAAGATAAAGAGGCCAGAGTGGCAGGAGGCACGGATGGTTTCCAAGGGAGCAATATTTTTTTAATTACTTGCTCTAGTGTTATCCTCAGCCTTGTTCTTTGTGATTGTATGTGGGTTGTTTCTATCTTACATCCATCATTCCCTGTGACAAGGTTAGAAAGCCAGATAATGTGAAGTGATTTGTTTCTAAACAGAGTGGGGACAGACAGTAACACGAGAGTGAGACATCCATATCAGGCTGGGCTGGAAAGCCCGACATCTCCAAATGATCCATCCCAATGGAGGCAAGGTTTTTGCTGCACTGAATTCTAGCAACTGGTAATGAAGTGTGTCTAAGAAGCAATAGCCACCCCTTCCATTTATTTCAGTTAATTTCTTTATTCCTCATTCTCTACCTTCTGTTTCCAAATCCTCTTGCACTATTTCCTGGGACAGGGCAATCTCCATATCCATCTGAACAGAATAGCAAATCACAGTAGCAGTGATGGTAGTAGTAATAGCTACCATTTATTAACTAGTTGTTACGTTCCAGGTTCTGCACCAAGCATTTAATCATTATAACCACCATGCAAAGTAGATATCATCATTTCTGTTTCATAGGTTAGCATCTATAAGAGATTAGAGCTTAAAAGTGATACAGACAAATCAACAGGCAAGAATATTCCAGAGATAAGTACTTTAATGGCAGGGTACAGCAGGCTATGGAGAGTACCCTTTAGGGTCATCTGGCTTAAATTTGGGGGGAAAATGAGGGAGTGGTAGGGGTAAGTTATTGGGAGAAGTTACATTTACATTGAATAATGAAATAATGAAGAATGCAGAATATGTAAGAATAATAAACAATAATAAGTAAGAATTAACCAGGCAATGAGAGTGAGAAGGGTATCTAGGAAAAAGGGACCATTTGTACAAAAGGCTTGAAACAAGAGAGATCACACCAGCTCAAAGTAGCCAGAACATAGAGTATGAAGGGAGCGTAAGTGAGAGACAAAGCCAGAGATGTACAACAGTGAGCCAGAAGAGAAGTCTGCCTAATCCATGCAAAGTTTAAATTTATTCTTAGGAAAATGAAAAAATTTGAATGATTTAAAACAGAGGAGAGAAAATCAGATTTGAAATTCAGAGAGCAAATTACAGAGAGGAGAAAGGGAAGACAGAATGCCCAGATAAGGGGCAATTCCATTATCTAGGCACATACTGGCAATGCTCCAAATAAGGAAAAATCTTTATTAAGGAAGAAGAGTCCATGGGCTTGGTGATTGAATGTAGATGGGGGAAGGTAGCAGTTAAGAATGCTGCCTCCAGTGTGGTCTTGAAAAATTGTGTGGAGACAGGTGCTAGTCACTAAAATAGGAACCACAGGAGAAGGAAGAAGAGCATGTGTGTGTGTGTGTGTGTGGTGGCAGCGGTGGGGGGGGTTGGTGAAGGGTGATTAGGCAGTGAGTCCTGGTTTTGGACACATTAACATGGAGATGCCTGTAGATTATTTAGGAAAATTTCTGGTAAGTTTTTGGATGTGTGGGTCTGGGGCTAAGGTGAGAGGCATTAGCTAGGGATGTAGATTGGAAGTTATTGACATGGACTTGATTGATTGATTGATTGATTTAGAGTAGTAATGGTCATTTGGGAAAGAAAGAAAACAGTCCCATTTATAATAACATCAAAAAATTAAAAGATTTAGGAATAAATTTAACAAAGGCTGTGACAGGTCTGTATACTGAATATTATAACACATTGATGAAAGAAATTGAAGAAGATACAAATAAAAGGAAAGATATTCCATGTTCATAGATTGGAAGAATTAATATTGTTAAAATGTCCATAGTACCCAAAGTATTTTACAGATTTAATTCAGTCCCTAACAAAATTCCAATGGCATTTTTTAAAGAAACAGAAAAACAATCCTAAAACTCACATGAAACCACAAAAGACTCCAAATAGCCAAAATAATCTTGAGCAAGAAAAACATAGCTGAAGGCCTCACACCATCTGGTCTCAAAATATACTACAAAGCTCTAGTAATCAAAGCAGTATCTTACTGGCATAAAAACAGACATATAGACTAATAGAACAGAATAGAGAGCCAGAAATAAGTTCACACATTTATGGTCAGTTGATCTTCAAAAAGCTGTCAAGAACACACAATGTGGAAAGGACAACCTCTTTGATAAGTTGTGTTGGGAAAACTGGATATCCACATGCAGGAGACGGAAATTAGATGCTCATCTCACACTATATACAAAAATAAACTCAAAATGGATTAAAGACTTACATGTAAGACCTGACACTGTACAACTGTTAGAAAACATAGGGGAAAAGCTTCTTGACATTGGTCTGAGCAATGATTTTTTGGATATGACCTCCAAAAGCATAAGCAGCAAAAATAAAAATAGAGAAATGAGATTGTATCAGACTAAAAAGCCTCTGAACATCAAAGGGAGCAATCAACAGAGTAAAGAGACAACCTACAGAATGGAAGAACATATTCCCAAACCATATATCTGATAAGAGGTTAGTATTTAAAATACATAAGGAACTCAACTCCATAGCAAAATAACAACCTGATTTAAAAATGGACAAAGGACCTAAACATACTTTTCTCAAAAGAAAACATACAAATGACCAACAGATGTATGAGAAGGTGCTTAACATCACTCATCATCAGGGCCGTGCAAATCAAAACTGCCATGAGATATTACCTTACACCTGTTAGAATGGTTATTGTCAAAAAGACAAGAGATAACAAGTGTTGGCAAGGATATGGAGAAAAGGGAACCTGTGTGCCCAGTTGGTGGGGGTGTAAATTGATATATAGCCATTACAGAAAACAGAATGGAGATTCCTAAAAAAAAATTAAAGATACACCTACCACATGATCCAGCAATCCCACTTTTGGGTATGTATCCAAAGGAAATAAAATTCGTTTCTCAAAGAAATATCTACACTCTCACGTTCACTGCAATATTATTCACAACTGCCAACATATAGAATCAATATGTGTCCATTTATAGATGAACTGATAAAATGTGAGATAGGTAGACAGATAGGTAGGGGGAGAGAGGGAGACAGAGGGAGAGGACTATTACTCATCCTTTAAAAAGAAGGAAATCCTATCATTTGTGACAACGTGGATGAACCAGAAGGACATCTGTTAGGTAAATAAGGCAAACACAGAAAGACAAATACTGCTTATATGCATATGCATATAATCTCACTTATATGTGGAATCCAAAACAGTCAAACTTATAGAAGCAGAGAGTTGAATGGTGGTTGCCTGGGCTGGAGGGTGGAGGATGTGTTGGCCAAAAGGTACAAACTTTCAGTTATGCTGGATGAACACTTCTAGAGATCTAATGTACAACATGGTAACCGTAGTTGAGAATACTGTATTGTATATTTGAAATTTGCTAAAAGAGTAGATTTTAAATGTTCTCAACACACACACACACACACACAGACACACACACACACACACAAATGGTAACCTGTGAGGTGAAGGATATGCTAGTAAACTTGATTGTGGTAAGCATTTTATAGTGTATATCAAAACATCATGTTGTACACCTTAAATATGTACTATTTTATTTGTCCGTTATACCTCAATAAAGCTGGAAAAAATAGAGTAGCAAAGGTCTTTATTACTAAGGGAATGAAGGAAGTGCCTCCTACCCTCCCCATGAAAGCTATTGGCCATTATACCTCCATAAAGCTGGAAAAAATAGAGTAGCAAAGGTCTTTATTACTTTGTCCATTATACCTCAATAAAGCAGGAAAAACTAGAGTAGCAAAGGTCTTTACTACTAAGGGAATGAAGGAAGTGCCTCCTACCCTCCGCATGAAAGCTACTGGCCACACAGGTGTCCCTAGGCATTCCCAGCTGGAACACAGGAGTTTATGTAAGCCTTGTGTGTAAGGCCCATCAAATCTGGAACTACAAATTCTAAAAATACTTTCTTTATCTTTGCGAACTTCCAGACAGAGGAAGAGACACTAGACCGTTTGGCTCCCTGGCTCTTGGAGAAGGTGTGAGGCCCCTTACTTGATTGTCTACTTGCTCATCACATCCAATTCCCAGACCTGTGTAGAAACCCATGCTGTTGTCCTTCCTTTGTCTCTCTTGAGGGTAAAGGGACACCGACCACCTTTGCAACAAGCCCAACTCCTAGACTTAATCATCTAAGCCAGGAGAGTAAATGAGCTTGTCAGTGGAGGGTATGAGACTGAGAAAAAAGCAGTCCTAGAAAAAAGGAAGACCCTTGCTCCCTTAGCTATAGTTTCAGTTACCAAGTCTTCTTCCTTCTTAGCAGATCTCTCGCCTGGTTCTAGATTACCTAGAAATACTCTGGATTATGCAGTCTCCCGTCAGTAAATTTCTCTCCTGCCTTACAGCCATGGTCAGTTTGTTCTGTTTGTAAATTAAAACCTTGCTCAATTTGAACCTACAACTCTTATCTGGGGAAATAGAACAAAGGAAACTATTATGTAGATGTTTGGTCATTCAAAGCTTTAAGGAGCCTGAACAGAGTTGGAGTATTATTATTAATAAAATTCTTCAGCAAATTCCATATTCTAATAGCATCTCGGTGCATCTTTTGCATTGTTTCTCCATTGCCACTACCCCAGACTTGGATCGTGCACCTCAGAGTCTCAGGTCTGCATAGCCTCCTAACTGGTCTCTATGCTTCTGCTATCCTTCACTTACCTTGTTTACCATTTCTGGATAATTTTCCAAAATGCCTCTTTTTGCAGCCTTCCTTTTCTGCTAAAATTTCTGCCATAGGACTTGGCTTCCTGTAGGAATCAATCCAAGTTCCTTAGCTTGTCATTTAAGCCTCCCCGATATCTGGAAACACATTATTTCTCCGTTCAACCACCAGTATCTCCTCAACCCTCCCCACAGGCAAGTGGCATCATTTCTGCCTTTTCATTTTCTCCAGCTAAATATTCTCTCTGAACAGAGGTCCAAATATTGCAATTCCTTCAAACCTAAATTAAGCCCTTCTCCCATCTTAAAATCAAATAAGTAAACTTTCTTAATTAACTACTACTTTTTTTCCTTTTCTTGATATCTATAATACATATATTCAGTAAATTGTAAATGCAAAAACTTGAAGCAATCCCAAAATCATTTGGCCCAGCTGTCTCATCAAACAGATATATAAACTGAGACTTTCTGAATGAAAATGACTTTACCAATCTATTCTGTGCGATCTTACTCTTTATCTGACACTCCAATGATTGCTAGGCTTGCCTTGCCCCGTGCATTAGAGTGAAAACACCCAACCCTGCCTGCCAGTTCTTTGGTACCCTCCTCGATGCCCAGTACGCTATTGAACTGAATTCAAACTGAATCTAGGTGCATTTTTAAAATTCACCTGGGCTCATTATTTCCAGAAACCTAATGCTATACTATTTGAGGATTTAAATATCCAATTTCTAATTGTTTTTCTTTCCAAATTTGGATTTTCATGTATTTTATTTTTACCAAACAGGCACAACTGGTCAAAATAGATTGAGAATATACCCATGATATAAGGCAGGTTTCCCATGGCTGCTAAAAACTCTGCTGAACTATTCCCAGCTCAGAAAGGAGAAAAAGGCACAGGTTACCACTCAGTTCATTGCTTCTGAACATGAATCAGATGCCTGTGAATCCTTAGAATTTGATGTTCAGCCACTGTGAAGCTTCCCAGCATGGCAGCACCATACGTCCCCTCCTGAGATAGTTTACATGTAAAAGAAGCAGCTGTCAAGAATTCCTTATTGCCTAGAGGGTTAAGAAGGGAATGCAATCCTCTGGGCATCATGGACAAAAGTGAAATTTAAAAATAAATAAGCAAAAGAACGTGAAATGTTTTATAGAAGCTCTTCTACATATAATAGAATATCCATATACCATTTTATTTTTCAAGTCTTAACGACTCATTAAAACCATAATTCTCCTTTTTTGTCAATTTCAGGACAAAACCCTTTGAAACACCATTCCATCTATATTACCTATAGTTATTGCTGTGATAATAAAAATAATCATCTTCAAGTCCCAGATGTATTAGAGAGGAATTTATTTTTGATTTATTCATATCACTTCTTAATGTTTTTTTAATCAAAATTTATTTATATAAGAGATACTTTAAACCAAGTCATTTCTCTCTTGGTATATAGAGTCATAGTTAACCACAACAGTAAATGTCAGTTTCTAGACCAACAGCTCACACATGCTCAATATAAATGTTATAAATAAGTACATAAAGTTTTAGAGTGTTTAATAAAAGCTTAATAGTTTGCTGACATGCTTGCTTCCAATTTCTTCATGTAGTTCATCCAGAGTTATCTGAACACATGTGGAAATGATGCCCTTTAAACACTGCCAGCTTTTTACATCCACTGCACATAATTTGTCTGAGCTATTAAGGAAGAAAAAAAATCCCATAAATCAAGATGACATGAAGGGGGAAAAAATCAGCTTTATGCAACACGAAAGCAATTTTTCCTTTCCACCAAAAGATCCTAAACAAACAGTTGAAGAGAGAGTTCTAGAGAATGAAAATATTGTTCAAAAGTTTCCCTCTTTGAAATAATGCTGCTTAAAACAATTTCAACATCAATAATATTTGGCTGGTGTGATGATTGTGCAAAGATGTTGTTCTTTATACTGTGGTCGAGATTTATAGACCTTGAAACCTTGAAGTTATTGAGCACTCAGTTGGAATAAACTGGCAGGTTGCAGTAAAAAGTGGGTAAACCTCTGCTTATCTGGTCTTCTCTCCACAATGGTTTGGACCCAAATGAGCAGCCTCGCTACTCAAATAGGGTTAAAACCACCTGAGCAGATCAAACCAGGGAAATGATCCCCTTTTCAAACATCCAATTCAGCTTAGAATTGGAGGCACTAAGGTTCAGCAACTTAAAAGTCCTGATCAAGCAGAGAAAATACTATCACACCTCTACAGCAATGTGCTTCCAGAGTGAAACTTGTATAGCCTAACCTAAGAGGAAAATAGGGTGGTAGATGCTGTCTCATAGGATAGGGTAAAGAGGAGCCGGAGGGACATGTTTATTTCAGCTGATCTTGTTGTGTTAATATTTTACTTAGGATTTTAAAATTACTCAAAAACATACAAGGAAACTTAAATGGGTAGGTGAAAGAGTCATTTTAAAACTGTAATAATTGTCACCAGAATATGTGCCAGATAGTTTTTGGGGAAGAAGGGGGTAGTTAGGACTTTATGCCTCTCATATATATTACTTCATTAACAATAATGTTATTTTGATTAAATGGGGAAAATAAATGAAAAAGGGGCACGGGCAAATTAGCTATACACACATAGCTCTATCAGTTTGTTAGGGCAGTGACAACAAAGTTTCACAGAGTGGGTGGCTTAAACAACAGAAAATTACTTTCTCACAGTTCTGGAGGCTAGAAGTCCAAGATCAAGGTGTCCTCAGGTCTGGTTTCTTCTGAGGCCGCCCTCCTT
The DNA here is from genome assembly GCF_009873245.2 of Balaenoptera musculus. Taxonomy (NCBI): domain Eukaryota; kingdom Metazoa; phylum Chordata; class Mammalia; order Artiodactyla; family Balaenopteridae; genus Balaenoptera; species Balaenoptera musculus. The sequence continues at coordinate 68,170,127 of NC_045787.1, forward strand.
GGTCGGCAGATAGCCAACTTGTCTCTGTCTTCACAGGGTCTTTCTTCTGTCTGTGTGTTATCTGTGACCAAATCTCCTCTCCTTATAAACACACCAGTCATATTGGATTAGGGCCCACCCAATCCAGTAACTGCGTTTTACCTTAGTTACTTCTTTAAAGGCCCTAACTCTAAATAGTCACATTCTTCGTTATTGGGGGTTAGGACTTCAACATATAAATGCGGGGTGGGGCAGGGGAGCACAGTTCAGCCCATAACAATAGCTATGTATAAAAAATTGAAGTAGAGGTTTGAGGTAGCTCATATGATAATTTGAGTCAAATTTATTTTTGCTTACTGCTTCACAATAACTGAGGCAAATATTTGGGTTAAGAGCTTACATTTTCCTGTAGTATCAACACAATTGCACACTTTGTTTCTCTTTCACCTAGTACATTCTTGCCAGCCCTGTCTGTGGCTCGGCCCTGTCTGAGACCTTTGCTACTCTGTTTTTTCCATTTTTGTGCTCTACAAGACCGCAAGCTTTTTGATACTAAAATTATGTAAATGCCCTTAGGTAATTAGAATCTTGATTTTTAAATCTGCAGAATGCAACCCATGATTAAGACATGAAACCATTTAGTGGGTGGTAAGCATTGCTTCAGTAAAAGAGACTAAAATTATTACAGTGTATAAAATAATAAAATAATTGAATGTAGAAGTGTTGTCAGGGAATATAATAGAGGAAGAATTTCTGAAAATTATCTGCTCCATAAAAGCAATTTAAAAAAACGGCAAAATTGTCATGATCAACTTTTTCAGAACTCTGGAAATTAAACAAAGGCTTTCAGCAAACAAAGGGACTGGCTGAATCTCTGTAAAAACAGTTAAGTTTGTGGCATTTTACCTTGCCCTGTGCCTAGCCCTCTGCCCCACTTGTGCAGTAGACTCTCAAACAAACAGCCACAATCATAGTGAATCCAGCACCCTGGCCACTATGGGGGGCCCAAGGAGGATGGAGCTCTTCCAAACCACTTCCCAGAGTACTGTCTTTATTTGACTTTTCTGATGATTCCCTGGAAGAATCCACTCACAAGGCTGGCTTTTTGTTACCTGTTTGGAGCTTGCCTAGTGAAAATAGGCACTTGTTAAAAATTATCAGAGGCGATTGTTGAACATTAAAGATGCCTGATGCAGTAGATTACAATTGGGGCAAACAACAGGCTAACAAAAGGCTTAAAAGGAAAGGTAAAGAAGTGATGTTCTTTGGAAGCTTTGGAAAGTTGTGATACATTTCTAGGAATCTAGAAGGCCACATGTGAGCAGAGGACTGTGAGTTTGTCCAGGGCTAGGCACATGCTCAGGAAAGACCTGAGGAAGGTCCTAAGCTCTCACCTCTGCGGACCTGGGGTCTCTGCAGAAGCAGCAAGTTGCATGTCCCAACACACACAGGCCTCCTGCAAAAACCACTGAATTGTATACTTTAAAATGGTGAATTTCAGGGTATGTGAATTTTAAATTTCTCAATTTAAAAAATACATTGGTTGTTTATCTGAAATTAAAAAAAATAATAAGAGTAGGCAGTATTGACGAAATGTTGATTGAAAGATGCCAGATTTTCCATTCACATGAAATTCAAAAATAGGCAAAACTATTCTATGTTGATAAAGCTCCAGATAGCTGTCACCTCTTCGGGGGTTTAATAGTAAGTCAAATAATAACCTTACATTTTTCGTTGGTATCTCTATTACGGTATATATACATCTGATGTTGACCTGAGATGTATTATTTTTGTATTATTTAACAAAATAATAAACATGTATTATTTTTCTTTCCTACTTGTAAAATCCTGCATCCTAGTAATTAATGCATTCTTTTTTTCACATTAAGCTTGACGTAGTAGCTTGTACTTAGATGTTGCATAAAAAAAGAAATAAATTAAGAAATTAAGAAATGAATTAATATAGTGACCTTTGAAATATATTTCTTAGAAATTAAAAACAGATATATCATAAAATGAATAAAAACCTAATATTTAGGTACAAATAAAAACTCATCAAACAGTATGGGAGTAAAAGAAAGGAGTGTGTGTGTGTGTGTATGTGTGTGTAAATGCATGTATGTATTTATATATGCAAGTATTACAGAATCCATTGAGCACATATTTGAAAACTTAAAGCTGTCATTCATTAGCAGGTCATTGTGATTATTGATTCAGAGCTCAAAAGTCCCCTTTTCTATACCTCAAATATGGGGTGCCAAACCAAGTTCCTAGTTCACTAATGTCTGGCAGAGCTGGAGAAAATCAGTAAGAAAACAAAAATTTCACCTCAGAACCAGAGCAAAAGATTTTGACTGTTCAGTGGAATGAGGCAAGCCTTTATCATCTCTTGGCTTAGAGGTCCTCAGGAAATTTTGGAGATAGAGCTGAACCATGTACCTGAATCAAACTTTTTTTTTTTTTTTACTTATATAGTCTCAAAACACAGTAAAAACAAAATCTGCCTCTCTAATTGAAGCCTTTAAGTGATGTTTTTGATGGAGATTATAAACCACAGAATCCAAATAGGAATAAAATATGTATTTGTTCAGGGCTGTGCCTTTCATAGACAGCTCATGGGCTGGCAGTTTAAACTCTCTGTCAGCTCTCCTGTTGGTTACTGCTTCTCTTTGCTGATTGACTGTAATTGATTGACCAGTGGGTGGTGAACAGCAGGTGAGTGAGACCACACAGCCTTAACATCAATGAGGAAGCTCTAGACATTTTTCAAGGCCTTGAGTTGTCTGGTGTTTAATTTTCTTTCAAAGGCTCACATGTAACTGCTCAATCTTAACTGTAAGAAGAACAATTTCTTTGGAAAAGCAGAATTCTTACCAAATATATGCCTAGTTAAAATCCCATGAATTACTAAATCCTCATTTTATTATATCTTCTCCATGCTTTAATGTAAGCATCTTAAGGTGTGTGCACCTACTACCTGACTGTTCTTTTTCACTAATTTTGAGTAAATAATAATAGAATAGCTTTCCCCAACTTCAACATCTCATTTTCACAATCATAAAATTTATAATTGAGAAAAGGTGAAATCTGACTTTCATAAATGATTCTTTTCAGTGTGCATAACACCCAATCGTTAGCATATATATGTATGAAAATAGGATGGCAAATAAGAGCAATTTTCATTGAATTTAATGCTTGCCCACTGAGAGTAAGGCTTAGACAGTCAAATCTTCTTTTAATGGTGCTGAGAAAACTTCAACCACCTAGATTTTAGACCCGTGACCCAAGAATAGAAAGCTGAAATTCATCACTAATTGTTATGTCTGGGATTTGATTTTTCCCTCCTTACAATGACTAAATTAACCTGTTGCTATTTTGTGGACTCTGGTAGAAGACCCAAGACTCCTGCTTTGGAGACAAAGGAGTTTATTACTCACAGCACAGCAAGCCCTATGAGCGTCAGCATGATGTGTTGGTTCCCTTTGTTCCAATTCCTGTGTGGATGACGCAGAGAGCCAGATGTATGCTGCACACACAGTGGGTTTATTTTCAGTCAAATGAGAGAAAGAAACATCATGCCCAGAAATGGTCAAGAGGAATCCTGGATTTTCAAAAGAGGTCTATATAAGCCCAACTCTTTTCCTCTTGGTCAACACCTAGAAGTCAGCCCCAAAATGAACACTTTTCTGAGGATAGTGGCAGTTCACTGACCTAACTGCCTTATAAGGTATGTAGACCAGGAGATGGTGAGAGAGAGAGGAGTCAGAAATAGTCTTGAGTTGATTTTTAAGAAAGACTTTTACAGTCACCAATACCAGATGCTTGAAGAGGGTAGGGAATGTGGAATGTCCATCAAATACCTTAATAATTGGCCCATTTGGGACTAGCTTTTGTGAGAAAAGGCATGCTATTTTTGAACTCTAGATAGATTGGAAAGCTGAAAACATGGTGCAGTTTAACTGCAAGGCCCACAGTGACATGGTCAGAGTTGGTGGATCAGATGGGAAACCTGAAAAAAGTTTTAACGGTAAGATACCAATTGTAGCTCTGAGAGGGGGTCAAAGATCAATGTATTTAATTTTTCAGGAGTAAACAGGGTCAATGCCCGAAGCAGTGTGACTTCCTTCTTGCAAGACAAATTGGTCAATGTTGGCAGGAATCACAAGTCTAACAAACAGTGGTCATTTCTGTACCCGAAACACAGAATCCTTTACTGTGTGCCCAGCCTATGATGATGTCTGTGTTGTCATGTCTGGTGTGATGATGGGTCCAGGTAGTGATGGCAGTGACCTGGGTGGCATTGGGCATATCAGCTGCTTGATTCCGTTTGATCTCATCAGAAAATGGGCCACTACCCTGGCCCTATGGAACAATGTGCCAGTCTGAGGTCTTCTGAGAGGCACACCAGATGGCTAGGCTACTGACAACAGACCAGGAGTCAATAAAACTGTAGCGAGGGGAGGACTGACCAAGGCTATGAGGACTGCTTTGAGTTTGCCCACCAAGATGATGGACCCTGTCTGCTTTTGGTGTTACTTAGCTATCCATAAGGCTGAACAGTAACAACAACCCAATGGACACCATGAGGTGTCAACTTGGCTGAATTATCAGTGCACCAGGCCCAGTTATTTAGGGGATCCTCTGTGAATCTAGGACCCCATTTTTCCTTCTGCTTTACTTCAGGCTGTGGAGTGAGGGATATTTTTCCCCAAAGGAGAAAATTACTTTTTCATGCAACACCGAGATGACACTAAGGCCAGACGAGCTGTGCTAATGAATATGCCATTTCCACTTGACTGATGAGGCATATCAGGTTCTGCCCACCTTGTTAGTCATCAAGTTCAAGTTGACTCATCCAGAAATAGGAATGTCAAGCTGGAAAGTCACAGGGTCTCAATGAGTAAGACATTCAGTTTCAACGAGCGCTTAGTAGTGGCAGGCCAGTAGCTCCAGTTCAGAAGGGCTGTACTTGGTGGCTTATCAGGCAGATGGCACTGTTTCACTGGAAAATGACCTTGCTGAGTGCTCCTGCCTCCTTTGTCTTTAAAATTGTGATTTCTCTTTTTCCTCCTGGGATTTTTTTTTATTGTTTCTGCTGGAACACCCTGGAGGAGAAAGTAGTGAAGCAGTCCCTGAGCAGGAGAATTCCCTCTGGCACTTATGACACAGGGAAGTACAGGTATCCAACACGGCATGCCATTATACACCCAGATGCGGGAGCCACAGAAATCGGTACCTTGAGTTAGCCCAGCGCTGTACCCACAATGTCACTTTAACTGCCCTTGGCGACTGTAAGCCCCATCGCAACCCATCAGTTGAATTTGAGCACAATTTTCCCCTAAGGGAACATAGACCAACAAGTTAACGAGTGTGTAGGTGAAGGGCCACAGCAAGAGCTGCCAGGAGACCGCATTATCTCTCAGCAAGGTGCGTTCGTGATGTGCCGGGTGGCAGACGAGGCTGTCCCACAGGAGATAGTGAGGTGGCAGAGAGACTTTCTTTCTCCCTCGGTGTCCCTCACTCCAGAGAGGGAGCCCAAGTGCAGCACTGCTTCCTTCCCTGCATGCCTCCCCGCATCTGAGCCTAGGAGCCCTTTTTGTCCCTGACCACACGGCTGTGGCTCCAAACCTCACAGCTCCCAGCATCTTAGGTCCCCCCACACCTGCACTCTGTCCTCATTGCCAGCTAAGTTGGGCTGCAGCAGATACACAAATGTAGCTGGCTCTACACTGTTAGGATCGGATTTGCATTTACCTTAAGTTTTAAGCATCAACTCATTTGCAGATCAATGAAACAAACTTCAAGTTTTGGTTCAACCAAAGGTCTTTGTCAAATAGCAAGGTCACCACTGCTGACACCATTTATTCCAGTTCTGAAGATTCCTCAGCTCCACAGCTACAGCCACCTTACCTTTCAGCCAGAGCTGTGGAGCTTATTGCCCCATTGTCATGGTCACATCCTTTCCTCCTCTTGCCTGGAGGAGAGTGAGCAATCAGTAGGGCATCTGTTGGGCAGCTTGTTTCAACCTTACCTCTCACCACCTGCCTCACTAACAGATACAACGAGGGACCCTAACTCTGCACCCCAGCCCAATCCTTGCCTTTGACTTGGGCAAGAGCACTTATGATGGCATCCCAGGGGGTCCTTCATTTCCCTGAACCCATCCTTTGGGGTTTTGTCCCACCCCTACCAGAAATCCATATGTCTTTCAGTATCCTATCCTTGTCGTCAAAACTATTGAATCTAGGATTTGATTTTACCCTCCTTACAAGCTAATAAGTTAGCTTGTTACTGTTTCAAGGATACTGGTACTAGACTCAAGACTCTTGGGTCAGAGGCAAAAGACTTAATATCACAGCCCAGCAAACAGCAAGAGCATCAGCATGTTTGCTTTGGTTCCCCTTGATCCCAAGTTCTAGTGGGGGATTCAGAGGGCCCAGATGAATGCTGCCAATACAGGCTGGGTTTGCATTGCAACTGAGGAACATTTGGAGGAAACTTGATTTTAGAGCAAGCAGTGAGAAGCCTGATTTTTGTCCTGAAGGGAAACTTGACTCCTTTCCTCCCTCAAGGTTATTCATTACAAACACATTGCTATGAAAAGCCTGGGTAAAGAATGGTCAGAACCTTGCATTCTGGATACACTCAGTAAGAACCAGTAGGGACACTCAGAGCCAATGGCAATTGCCTCTCCCAGGATTAACATGTTGTGCTACTGAGTCCACACTGGATACTCTGCTAAGCACTTTTTCTACCTTATCTCAGTTAATCCACATGGCAACTTTGTGAGTCAGGTACCATTCATGTCACCCCCATTTAACGGATGAGAAAATTGACATACATGGAGTCTAATAGGCCAAAACTGTAAGGGGAGAAACTAACATTCAAACCCAGTTCTCACACTAAGGCTCATTCTTTTATCCACTGTGTTACAATGTCTCTCATGTGTTAGACTGAGGATATTGTGATGTTTTCACAGGCTTTTAATAGATATAAACTTATCCGAGTTGGACACTTACATAAAGACATTTTAATAACTAACAAGTTTAAATACCAACACTGCAAGGGCAGAACACATTTCTGATGAAATTATGGTAGGTAATGTTGGTAGTGGTTGCCTTCTCTGTGTGCATGCTGTTAAAATATCCATATTACATCTGGAAAGGTAACCATTTGCCTTGGTTTCCACCAGACTGTCCTAGTTTATACCTGTTGTTCCAATGTATTTATTAATAGTGCTCTCAAGGAATAAGAAAATAATTATTCTTCATGGTTTTTATTGTGAGGGTAATTTTCTTCATAAATTATTGAAAAGATAAGGGAAAGAAGCTAATTGTAAACTGTATATATCAAAGGAGCATTTTCAAACTTTATATATCAGAGCAGTCTTCTCAAACATTAGTTTGAAAATTTTATCTATTTACTAAACCCAGTATCAGCCTGATTGACATTTCCTAATGTAAATCATTGCTCTTCTGACCATTCCTACCTTGTTTTCCTATTTTCTAATAACTCAGAAACTCCCTGCCTACATCCAACAGGTGTACTCTGGCTGGTACATCCAGACAATAATATGTTAGGAAAGAATGAAAGGCCAGTTTCTAACCTTGAAAGTTAGTTATGCATTCCAAAATAACACTTAGTATTTAACTGACCACTTGCTCTGTGTATGCCATTAAAGATACTGAGTATAAGAAATAAACTTCAGATCAACTCCTATTGGCATATACATTACCTAACAACATGCCTACATGTATCTGAAATATTATAGTGAAACATTCAGAATAATAAGAATGAATTATAGTTGAACTTCAATGTAGTTCAAATATGTACATCTATATGAACGTACATGTGAAATGAAAATATAAAGAGGTGAATGAAAAAATTAAATTTTTGATAATCTCATTATTGGTAAAATCACATCAGTTTGTAAAAATGATGAGAATGATGATAAGGACAGCGATAAAAATAGCAGGCACTACTAACAGGAATTTATCACCTAATCAGGGAGAGAAGACACTCATAAGGAAGATTATATAATCAACTGAGTCCGTGGTTTCCCACAGATGTAAACTATGTGTAGATTCCCACTCTGCCTTTGGTTTAATGTTCTCTTTTGTATAGAGAAAACCATATGGAAAGGACCCAGGATGAGAAAGGAGCTGGGAAGTAAAAGTTCCATTCAGTCTGGATATCTGTAACAGAGGGGTGTAACCTCTAGGGTTGTTAATGTACACACAAGCCTATGGGAGGAGGGATGTGATTTGATAGGTGTTAAAACCCATTTGCACTTTCAGCAGATTGGTCCACCTGCTACACAGCAGTATCCTGAGGGAATAGATTGAATAGTGTTGATGGCAGAAGGAGTAAAGACCAAAACATGGAAGTTGTTTTCATAGGATTTCAGATCTATGAGTTAGACACCTCAGGAGGGAGGCTTTAATATTGAAGAAGTTCCAGAGTGAGGATCTGAAGTTCCTGGGGAAGACTGAGAGGGAAGAGTATGAGGGAACAAAAATAGAGATGAGGACTCAGGAAAATAGATGAAGAATACACTTTGCTTAGTTTTCATGCTCAGAATCATGAGTTAATCCTGGAAAGAGCATCTGGCTCTCATTCATTTTCGTACTGACATAACATGCCTTAGATTTACTTATATCTTTCAGGGATAATCATTCAGAGTGCCAAACCCTCTGAATCTCATTAGGCTTTCTCTGAGGAGTTACCCTCTTGAGGGATGAAATGTGTGCTATTTCAGCACTATGCCTAGTACTATGATTAAAGTATCAAAATGTACAAGTAGGTAAGCACACGGATCAATAACAGTAGGTCAGAAGTTCCAAAGTATTTGGGTTTATGCTATTTAGCTCTTGGGCAAGTCACCTGACCTCTTTACCTGAGTTTTCCCATAGTTAAAACAGGGCAAATCAGTTCTCTCCTACTGTGTTTCACTGGAGTATACATTGGATACATTATAAAGAACCATGTAGGAGTTCAATATTATAACACTGAACATATGGAATCTTCCTAGATAAATTTCAAAATATTCCATTATTTTGATTTAAAAATGCAAAATTTTCACATTGAAAGGGTAATTCAATTACCCTTGCTTTGTGCCATCTCCTCACAATGTTATCATTGTACATATGCTGAAATTAACAGACATACTTACTGCTGAAGCACAGGTAACAGATAAAACAGGGTTATGGACCCTAAAAGGAACAAAGCCCTATACACAAAAGACTTTTTCTCCCAAAGGTAAGAAAATTCGGCTTGAAGGATTGGCAAACACCCAGTACATCATTCAGCATACCTGTATATTATCTTGGTCCATTCTGGCAAGCCAACTAAATGGTGAGACCTGCCCTTTGGAGATTAATTCTGTTTCCTTTCATATTCCACATTGAAGTCTCTCTTTATAAGGTACTTCCAGAACTTCAATTTCCAATTGATAGGCAATATTAAAAGCAGTGGATTTATAGGTTTGAATTGCTGTTCTTCCTCATTTTCATGCTTCTTTTCAGAAAACACAAAGAATGACCAACTAATTCAAACAACCATATATTTTACAGACGGAGGTTCTGTAGTGCTTTTGTGGAAGACTTTTGCTTTCCTTGTTGTTAAGCTACTTCTGTTAGGATCATCAAGAGAAGGTAAATTTCTCAAAGAAAATGACAGATAATTAATCTCCCAGGACACAGAGAATGGAGAACAATTGAAAGAGTGTCTCTTCTCATTTTTAGTCATACAGACTTTAATTTTGAAATCCCATGCTATTGGAGCTGAACACATAAGACCCTTTAAGAGAAAAACAAAATAATACACTTTGTGGTCTAATTTTGTTCCAGTTCATAATCATTGTGGAGACTTTAAATGCCTTTTATAGATTTCATGGTACTTAATATAAAGCAGAGTATATGATATGTATTTAATACTTATGAAAATTTAGATTCAGACTTATTTTCTTAAAAACTGCAGCTTTATGTAATTCTAATAAGGCTCAAAAATTTTTTGAAGGCCCTACAAGATCAAATTAGTTTTAAATGAGACTCTTCTTCCCACAGAGAGAAAATTTAGTCATCCAATAGCTGGACTCTGACATATTCATTTGGGTGATCCATTTGTCTGTCCCCAAACTTTATTTCACTTGATATTCACGTAAATAACCCCAAATACACCACATACTCCTCTGCTTGTCCTCTGTGCTAAGTTTTCAGGATTTACTTCTAAATGTTATCACTACTCACAGACCCTGTGACTTCATTCACACACCCAGCTTCTCATCTTAGGGCTAGGTGGAGTCAGATGACACTCCCTGTCTAAGACCACATATATTATGTTCATATTTGGATAGAAAAAGAAAAAAAGCTAAAATAAATTAAGGTGGATGGCAAAAAAATCATAGAAAAATAAAAATAAAATGATCCGGCGAGCAACTTTCATATATGGTTCATAATAGAAATCTTTAGAAGCCACATTCCACTAATTCTTATTTCTCTTGCCAATAAACCAAAAATAGACACCCTCCAATAATAATGCTGTTCAGTCAGAATAAAGACTAGAATGTAGTTGTTAGGAGGTCTGAGTCTTGAACCCAAAGTCTGGGTTCTAATCCTGCTTTGCCCTTGTATGTCCTTGGAAGGTTTCTTAACCTACAAATGCTTCAGTTTACTCATTTGTAGAATGTGTGTGTGTGGCGAGGAGGTGGGGTGTCGTGGGGTGGGGTTACCTACATCATAGGGCTGTTGTAAGAATTAAGTCAGTTTCACTTAAAACACTTAGCTCAGTGTCTAGTACTCAGTTATGTTAACTGTTAGCGATTATCACGTGCATCTTTAGTTCTTTGTGGTCCAGCCTGAATAGTTTCATCAGATCAACAGAAAGGATAAGTTAACACAACAAATTCCATTTCTTCATGAAAAAAAATCAAGAGTTTTTTTAATTGACTCAGAATTTTAAAACACAGCTCATACTCTCTGCTTTGAAACTTGGTTATCTTTGGTGGTAATCAAGATATTTACATGTTTAGTCCCTTTTATACTTTTCTAATTACCAAGCTTACCAATATTAGTCACTTTGATATAGAATGCTGTGAAAATTACTGCATCAGTCTATTCCACACTTTAAACCAATTGACCCAAAGTTAAATTAATTAATTAAAAAATATTTGCTACAGATATTGTCATAAAAACATTGGGGCCCACTACTTAAATTGTGACTAAAATATGATTTCAGATATAAATGGGAATTGGTCCTGGGAGAAATTAAATTTTAAAATAGTGGCAGAAGTGTGTTTCAGGAAGATAGGAGGAATGTGGAACAAAAATTATGGTGGCTTCTCAGAGAACCTGTGACCTGAACATCAGAAGTTTGAGACTTTAGGGATGAAAGAATAACACATGACCTCTATTCTCAAGAAATTTGCAATTCTGTAGTCACATGTGGGCTTTTACTAGTATCAGGCATGATGCTGATTACTTTCATATACATCGTCTGTCATAGATACTGCCAGTTGGTTCACTCAACTCCATTGCAATCCCCTTTGAGCATGCCTTCCTGTACAACAAAGATTGGAAAACTAAAATCTATATTTTTGAATTCCCTTACAGTTAGGAATTGTAGGTGTATAGTTGGGAGGGATTTTGGGACTTCATTGTTCATCCTGACCATGTAGCATACAAAATTAATTCCCTTGACTTCCTGGAGCTCCTTTATTCTAGCTAATACTTGCATAAATCTCTTTCTGGTTAAACTAGTGTATTAGTCAGGGTTCTGCAGAGAAACAGACCCAAAAGGACACACACACACACACACACACACACACACACACACATTTATATATATATGTATTTATATCTATCAAGAGATAGAAAACAAAATAAATTTATTTTAAGGAATTGGCTCATGCAATTGGGGAGGCTCAATGAGGCCAAGATCTATAGAGTTGGCCAACAAAATGGAGACCCAGGAAAGAGCTGTGGTTCTAGTCCAAAGGTCTTCTGCTGGCAGAATTCTTTCTTCTAAGGAGGTTAGTCTTTTTCTATTACGCCCTTCAACTCTCTGAATGAGGTTCACCCACAATATGGAAAGTAATTTGCTTTACTTTGAAGTCTACTGATTTAAATGTTAATCTCACCTAAAAAGTACCTTCACAGAAACATCTAGAATGATATTTGACCAAATATCTAGGTACCATGGCCTGGCCAAGTTGACACATATAGTTAACCATCACAAGTTAGAGTGGATTTTGTTTCCACAAAAAAAAGAGAACTATAATATCACATCATTTTATATAATCCTCACAATAAACTTGTAGGTTAATGATTGCAATCCTTATTTTACAGATGAGGAAACCAGCTTAGGATAATGTTTTGCACTGCACTACGAAGTTAGAAGTAGCTGAAGATGATTTGAAGGCAGAACTTGAGATTCCAAATCCAGTGCTCTTTCAGTTAACACCAGCACTGCCAATACATTCATTTGGGAAGATGGAACTAACCACATGGAAAAATTAAGAGCTAATGCAAGAGGAAGTACTAACCATAAATGTAAAAAGAATGCATATGTCTGTTATATGTCTTTAGCTTGGGTCTAGAGCAGAGTTTTATGGTAAAAGTGGAATTTAGGATGAATATTTCCTTGCGTATACCCCAAGGCAAGAAGAAAAAATTCCAGACTAAGGAAATCAAACAAGCAAAAACAGGGTGTGGATATAGGCACGAATATGTGAAGACTGGTTAGGTATCTGGGCTGACTGCAGAAGTAGTGAGGGAAGAAATTTGATGCCTAGATGGGAACAGATTCTGGGAACATTAAAATCAATAACATAAGTAAACCATTACAGGTTGTTGGGCTGAGAAGCATCTTGATGAATGTGGTGGGCAGCTGTTACTCTTATTTTAGTGGCTCCCAGTCTTCATTTCTAGTCCTGGCACACCAACCCCATATTTCTACCTGATCCCAAAACATGTTTTATTACCACCTCAAATCTCTCATTCCCAGTGTCAACCATTTTTCTCCCAGACAGGCTCTCTCTCTTAACAATGGTATTGCTATTTCTTCCAGTCTCCTGAACTACCTCTTTAATGTTTCCCTCTTTTTATCCCCTAGATCTAACATTCAACAAGGCATTATTTCTTCATTTCAATTTTCACTTGAGAACCTGGTAAGATTTTAGTGCACTTCCACGTGCCCAGACTACAGTAATAGCTTCCTAACTGATATCTCTGTTTCTAGCATAAAAGACGGTTGTAGAAAAAATATGCTTATGTTCTCAACACAGCTTGTGACTGGCTCTCCAAATTCTAATGGTTATTTACAGCTTAGGTAGTAAAAGGGCCACCTCTGCTCTAAAGATTTGGCATAATTCTTGGAGAGAAGTGAGTGTATTAGATATATTTCCCAACCCCTGCCCCCAGGCAGAATTAATTATTCCCACAGGACTCTAAACTTGCCTAAAAATAGGATATACCACATTGTTTTATAGTCAATTATTTATATGCCTGTCCACACCTAAAGTGTAAGTTTTTAATCCAGCACCATACCACTTTTTCACTATTAAGCACAACCTTCTAACCTGTCATACCAAATTTAGACCTCAATATCTATCTTTATAATTATTCTGTTACAAACAATTATTTCTTTCACATCTCTTCCTCCATTTTTCTTGGCAAAGCCCCAGCTCTGGTTAAACTTACCTACCTTCCGCTTCCATACATACACCCAAACAACTGAAATTTGCTGAAGAATAATTTAATATCAGCTTGACTAACAGATCTCACTATAAATATAATCCAGTCACTCAACACAACATAGCAGTATTTCTGTATTTTCTTCTTATTTTGTTTACCATCCTCCAAACTGTCTCACACCTTGAACTCTCTCCTAAAACTGCCCACAATCATTCCCCTCCCTCACATTCAGATGATAACCTTACCTTGTACTTAAAATTTTTTAAAAAAACAGTAGTTTCTCCTCTTCCCTCCACAGATCTGTGCAATTCCAGTTGCACAGATACTTCCTTCCTATAATTATGAATAAACTGTCCCTGCTGGAATTCACTAGACACTCTCTTCTTTGCAAGATCTTTGTTCCTGTACTTATTCTTTCTCTGCATCACCAATTTTCTCTTTTATCCTCTCTCTCAACTCCCTCCCTCCTTCTCACTCTATATCTATCATTTCTTACTTTAAAAAAATACTTTTATTGACCCTCCTGCAATTAACACCCCATTTTTATGCTCTTCATATCGAAAGTTCTGCCTTCTTTTTTCACCTTGCAATCTCCAACTCACTCCAGTTAGGCTTCTCCTTACACCATTCCACAGAGATTGCTCTTGATAAGGTAAACAATGACCTCCATATTGCCAAACCCAATGGACACGTCTGTGTTCTTATTTTACTTGACTTCTCAAGAACATTTAATACAACTGATTGCTTCCTGAAATACTTTTTCCTCCTAGCCTTACTGAGGGATTATTTTCCTACTCACAGGTCACTCTATCTCAGTCTCTTGCTTCTTCCTCCTCCTTAAATCACTCAAATTTTGGAGTGATTTGGGACTCACTGCTGGGTAATGTTTCCTTCCCTATCTACACACTCTAAATAGGTTATTTTATCCAGTACCATGGTTTTAAAATATCATCTAGTTAACAATTTGTTCCATATCTATATCTCTAAATCTAGCCTAGTCTTCAAACTCAATTATCTAACTGCCTTTTTTATATCTGTATTTGGATGTCTTTAATACGCTTCTAAAAGTTGACATTATCGTGATAGAACTCCTTATTCCTACCCCATTCACACTCACAAACATGCTTCTCTTCCCAGTTTCCCCCATCTTAGTACTGACTTACCATCTAAATAGCCGCGCAAGCTAAAAACCCTGAGAAACCATTCTTGATTCATCTTTATTTCTACACCCCCATTTAATCCATAAGCAAGATTTATAGACCTTCCTAAAAACATGCTTCAAGTCTGTTCCCTCCCTGCGTCCTCTCTTGGCCCTCCATACTCCATTTCTACACAACACTCAGTAGAATCTTTTCAAACTGTAAACCAGCTTGCACTATTCAATGTTTTACCCTTCATCTTCCCTCAAACAGAACAAAATGCAAAACTTCTCCCTGGCTTACCTCTACCATTCATCCCATAACACTCTTCCCCTCAACCATCATGTTTCCTTCACACATGGCTTCCTTATGCTCAAACACAACAAAAGTATTTCTACTTCGAAATTATTGCACTGCTGCACCCTCTGATCTGAGTGCTTCCTCCCAGTCTTCACGTGACCAGTTCTTAATGGCTATTCAAGTCTTGTTTCAAAAGTCACCTCCTCAGAGACCCTTTCTCTGCTCATCAGTGTAAAGTAACCAATAATTTCTTCCTATGCAATTTATGATTTATGATTATTTGCATAGTTCTTAACATCTGATTTTTCTTATTTAATAATTCATCTATCCATTCATTCATTCATTCTTTCATTTTTGTATTGTCCCCGTACTAGAATGTAATCTTCATGGGAGTTTATTCATATCTGGCCTGTTCCCTGCTATATCCCTATTGCCCAGTAAAGTGATTGGCGTATTATAAGAATTCAATAATTGAGGTGAATGAATGAATAATGAGATCTATGGTAGTCATTGGTGCTCATGATAGAATTAAACTTCTTGGATCTTTGTAGCTGGATGTGGCCATATAACTAGTTTTTGCCAAACAGTTGTGAGCAGTAGTAGTATGTGTCCCTTTTGGGTCAGAACATAATGTCAGTGCAAAAGCCTATGTGAATATTTGGGTAATCTATCAGCCTGTCTGGGAGTGAGGACAATGATGACGTAGGAACAGAACTTCCAACCATCTCACAGTAGACAGATACTGTGAGCAAGAAATAATCTTTTATTGCTCTAACTTATTGAGATCTTGAACTTTATGTTACATTGAATAATTTAGGTTGTCCTGATAAATAAAAGAGCTATCTTTGTAACTTCATCAATAAGCTCAGTGTAAGCATGCTATATATAACAGGGGGGTAGGGGCGCTGACCCTCCTCACAGTTGAAAATTTGCCTATAACTTTATATTCTGCCCTCCTTATCTATGGTTCCACATCCCCAGATTCAACCAACTATGGATTGTGTAGTACTGTAGTACTATTTAGGGAAAACAAGCTGTGTATGAGTGAAACTGCACAGTTCAAACCTGTGTTGTGTTTGTGTGTGGTTTGTATGTATATATATATATATATTTTTTTTTTTTCTTCAGCTTGTTTCTTTATCTGTACATTTGGAGAAATAACCCTTACTTTTCAGGGTATTTGTCAGGAGCAATGTAAACCAAAGCTAACATTTATTAAGCACTTAACATGTGCCACACAGAGTGCTAGGTAAGCTCTTGGTAGGTAAGTATCTTGTTTATTTCTCACAACAGCCTTTTGAGGTCTGTTCTATTACTCTGTCCATTTTACAGGTTAAGAAACTGAGGTACAGAGAGATTAGTTAATTTGCCTAAGATCACACAGCTAGTAAGTGGTGGAGTTGGGAGTTGGGATCTAAACTTAAGCAATTTGTCTCAAAAGCCTGTGATTTAACAAAAGATAAAAATCTATAAAGCGTTACCACATTGCCTGGCACACATTAGTTTTTCAATTGGTAACTATAATTTAACAGCGCATTGAATTTATAAAGAACTGCACAAATGCAAAGTGTTTTTTTTTTGTTATCTTAAAGGCTTTGTCTCTTTCTCATCACTTAGCAAAAATTGCCTAAAAAGCTGTGTTTGTAGGAGAAGGGAGTGAGGTTTATTATTTACCTGGTTACTTTGATCAAGGTAGACGACCACATTTGACAATTTTGGCTCCAGTTGATTTATTTTAGGAGACCTAGTACAAATTTTAAATTTGGGTCTTTTTAGGAAATCAATCAGTATACATGCAGTATATAAGTACGTACTAACTTCCCAGAAGTATATTGAGCATTGTGGGATCAAGTTGGAAATAAAACGAGCACAAGTAAAATTACTAAAGGACACTGTAGGTCTTCATTTTTAAATGTCATTTGATATAGATAGACAGTAAATCTCATGAAAGTTTAGAGGAGAGAGATCACTGGATTCCCCTATTAGAAGTTTGATATGGATGTTTCTAACTTTATACAGTTGTATCACAATTAAATTAACGTAGAAATCAATAGAACTTTAAAGGAATTCTACTTGATCACTAAAAGGATTCTAAATAAAATCCTTCATGATGTAAATTAAAATCCAGTTTTTAGACAAACATAATAGAGACTTGAAAAACATCTATTGTCAGAATAGGGTTTAGCTTTATATACATCAGTTTTTATTTGTATGAGGAGTAACTATAACTTTTAATATGAATATTTCATTCAACATAAATTCTAAATGTTAAAACATACATATTATTGATCACAAATTTCCTAGTATGATCAGATAAATGTCTGGAAAAGATGAAATAAACTTAGGAAATTCTCTCATGGAAAAGGAACTCTGTGATGACATAATGTTGAGTATTTAGCAACATGAATATATTGAAATTGAATCGGACAAAGATCACTCCTGCTGTTGAGCCATATGGGAGACCCTTTAGGAAGGAATTGCTGCTGGTGGTGTTTATCTTAACTACAGAAACCCGACTGTGCTATACATATTAACATTGACTTTTGAAAACATGGTTGCTAAATTTCAAACAAAAGTAGGACACTTGCTTGCTAGAATTTTATTGCTTTTTTGTTTTAATTATGGAAGGCTGTCATATGTATACATTTTTGAGAAACTAGATGAAAATTTGAGTGAACTTGAAATCAGCCTCCCAATTTTTTAAGAGTGAATTGCATTGGAACAGGCAACACAAGATTAGGCTTAAGACATGAGGTTACAGATGAAGGTGAAGATGAGCAATAACCATAAAGCGCACAAAGGAGGAAAGGGAAATGAAAGAAAGAAGAAAAATGGCTGGAATAAATGTCACATTTGATATTAATCATTCTTATATGTCTTAATTTGATTACTCAGGAATGTTCAAATCACTGTACCAGTTTCTCAAACTTGAAAAATATGTGCATGCTTTTTGCTAGGGTTTGGGGGGTTAATTTTCAGCATCTCAGAGAACAGGTCTTCCTCTCCCACCTTTTCTTCCCGTAATACTTTGTATGACTCATTCGCCAGTTCAAGAGTGCTGTGAAAATACTGTTTATGCATATGGAAAGCTGGTGTGAAACTTTAAAAATAGGAAGTTATTTCAAGAGTCAAAACATCTGTAAAGTGTAAAGTCTCCTTTGGAATTTCTTAAAATGGTCGCAGAGAAAGGATTTAACTAAAAATGTTAAGTACAGATTGAAGGCTAAAGTAGTTAATGTAATAAGTGTAATATTGTAATTATTGATATAATATTGAATAAGGTCTATCGGTCAAGACAGGGGACCCTGACTACAGAAACAAAGGTACTAGATATCCCATAAATATATGGAGATGATGGGGCCCTGGGTAGATGCCTCTTTCAATCCAGGCTCTAGCCATCATTACATAAGAAATAAATTTTTAAAAAATGTTTGAACAAGGAACTACCTGTGTCCCTACTCTACTGCTCAGCTTATGAGCCCAGTAAGTTTCACTGATTATCCCTGCCACACATGGAAAGCTCCATTCTTTATCAACCTAAACAAGCTAAGAACCAGGAGAGAGATTTGTTGCTTATTTCCGTTGGGTAAATAGAGATAGAAAGAAAAAGAAACAATACAACACTTTTACAGAAAACAAAGCTTTGTTCTTCATTTGTCCCTACGTAGATATAATTGACTTTTAGGGAGGAAGTTAATAGATCTTAATTACAATTTTAAATTCAAATACAAGACCAAAACTTTTAAAAGAAGAAATGCTTTAGGCTACCTTAGGCTACTTAAGACATTGTAGTGCATTTCTCTGGAGAGCCAATGATCTATTTCTGATAATTGAGGAAAATCAATGTACTAGTTACATAATCATATGAGTAAGACTGATTTCTTATGATGACACAGCACTTAAGTAAATTGTATGAAGTCTCTCAAATAAAGTTCTACGTGAGACTTAGCCCCCAAACTCTGGTCCTCAGTAACATCCCTGTCTGAATGAACTCTCTCTCCACAAGCAGGCAGCTTTCCATCAATTATGAGTGCTCTGAAAGAAGGAAATACAAGGTCTAGGCCAAACCTTTCATTTCCCATGGGAAATTTCCTCAGTGAAAGTAGAACTGGTTGATGATTAACTTTATGTCTAAATATCACTTGTGCCTGGAAACACTGTAGAAAATTCTATTACAGCAAGCCCAGATATCGACGTGACCATCACAGAAAGCTGCCAGTTAAAGCCATGTAATGTCTCCCACTTAACAGCTTTTCTCCCCAGAGGGGAAAAAAGTACTTTATATATGCTCCACCCTGGGTTACTGATAGAAAGGATTAGTGTCACACAGGATTCATAGTTTCTGTTGATTTCTTGAATGGAAATCACAGATGTTGTTAATGAACCTCCATGTGGGTATACACACAAGGTAACCCCACAGCATCTCCCTTGGGGTGAAATGTAAGCTTTTCTGGTCTGAAGTTAGCTTACATGTGCCTGTCAATGGCAACAGGGTGCCGCAGTTTGGGAAAGTTTTATCTAACTATTAAGAAAAATATTCAATTCCAACCTTGGTTAACTCCCTCAAAACGAAGGATAAAGAGTTTTAATTAAGACTTTTTTTATGTCTATGCAATAGAATATATAGAACATAATAACATCCAGAGAGAAAAAAAAATAAGCATGTTTGTTATTGATCTATCTCCATCTCTAAGAGATATTATCACCAAACAAAAATCTTGTTAACACCATTTGCTTTAAAATTCTGATGTTATAATTACCTATGGTTTGTAAAAATAATAAATAAACCTAAATAACTGTTAGTAAATATAAATTACTTCTTTGATTCAAATACTTTAAAGTACTCAAAGTACCAAGGTTGATTACTTTTTAGAACAAAGATAGACTAAAAGCTTTTGTCTGATTAATCTGAAAAAAACCCAAAAATGGCAAAGATGAACATCCAGGTCCAGGAAGCATGGAGACCTAAACAGGACCAACCCAAAGAGGACCACACCAAGACACATTGTAATTGAAATGACAAAAATTAAGGAAAAAGAGAATATTAAAAACAGTAAGGGAAAAGCAACAAGTTACAAAAAAGGGAACTCCCATAAGGTGATCAGCTGACTTTTCTGCAGACACTCTGCAGGCCAGAAGGGAGTGGCACCATATATTTAAAGTGATGAAAGGGAAAACCCTTCAACAAAGAATATTCTACCTGGCAAGGTATTCATTCAGATTTGATAAAGAGATCAAAAGATGTACAGACAAGCAAAAGCTGAAAAGCTAAAAGCTTCAGCACCATGAAGCCAGCTTTACAAGAAATGTTAAAGGAATATCTCTAAGCAAAAAAGAAAACACCACAAATAGAACCATAAAAATTACAATAGTAAAAATATCATTGGTAAAGACAAACATAAAGGTAGAAAATCAACCATTGTATAAAGCTAGTAGGAAAGTTAAAAAACAAAAATAGTAAAATCATCTATATCCACAATAAGTAGTTAAGGGTTAAACAAGACAAAAATATGTAAAATATCATGTCAAAAACAGTTAACATGGTAGGGGAGTAAAAATGCAGGATTGTTAAAATATATGCGAACTTAAGAGATCAGCAACTTAAAATAACCATTCATATAGATGTAGATATAGATATAGATTGCTATATATGTCTCATGGTAACCACAAACCAAAAATCTAGAATAGATACATGAAAAATACCTGGAGACAAATAAAAATGCAAACACAATGATCCAAAATCTGTGAGATTCTGCAAAAGCAGTTCTAAGAGGGAAGTTTATAGCAATATAAGTCTACCTCAGGATACAAAAAAGGAAAATCTAAAGCAACCTAACTTATACTATAAAAAGAAGGAACTATAAAAAGAAGAGCAAGTAAAACCCAAAGTTAGTAGAAGAAATCATAAAGATCAGAGCAGAAATAAATGAAATAGAGACAAAAAAAGAGAAAACACCAATGAAACTAAGAGCTGATTCTTTGAAAAGATAAGAATTGATAAACCTTTAGCCAGACTCATCAAGAAAAAAAGAGGGCTCATATCAATGAAATCAGAAATGAAAGAGAGGTTACAACTGACATCACAGAAATACAAAGGATCATAAAAGATAACAAACAATTATATGCCAATAAAGTGGACAACCAAGAAAAAAATGGACAAATTCCTAGAAATGTACAATATCTCAAGACTGAACTAAGAAGAAATTGAAAATAGGAACAGACCAATTACCAGTAATGAAATTAAATCAGTAATTTAAAAGCCTCCCAACAAACAAAAGTCCAGGACCAGATGGCTTTGTAGGTAAATTCTGCCAAACATTTAGAGAAGAGTTAACACTTATTCTCTTTACACTATTCCAAAAAAAAT
Organism: Balaenoptera musculus; assembly: GCF_009873245.2. Lineage (NCBI taxonomy): Eukaryota > Metazoa > Chordata > Mammalia > Artiodactyla > Balaenopteridae > Balaenoptera > Balaenoptera musculus. The sequence continues at coordinate 68,191,603 of NC_045787.1, forward strand.
TGCAGATGAAGGAACACTTCATCACTGATGAATGTGCAAAAATCCTCAACAAGATACTAGCAAACAGAATTCAATAATACCTTAAAAGGATCATACACCATGATCAAGTGAGATTTATCCTAGGAGTACAAGGATGCTTCAATATCTGCAAATCTATCAGTGTGATATACCACATTAACAAATTGAAGAATAAAAATCATATGAACATCACAATAGATGCAGAAAAGCCTTTTGACAAAATTCAACATTCATTTATGATAAAAACACTCAATAATGTGAGCATAAAGAAAACATACCTAAACATGACTAGGGTCATAATATGACAAGCTCACATTAACACTACACTCAATGGTGAAACACTGAAAGCATTTCCTCTAAGATCAGGAACAAGATAAGGGTGCCCACTCGCCACTTTTATCAACATATTATTTGAAGTTCTGGCCACAGCAATCAGACAATAAAAAGAAATAAAAGGAATTCATGTTGGAAAGGAAGAAGTAAAACTGTCACTGTTTGCAGATGACATGATACTATACATAGAATATCCTGAAGTCACTACCAAAAAACTACTAGAACTCATCAATAAATTTGATAAAGTTGCAGGATACAAAATTAACATGCATAAATCTGTTGCATTTCTATGCACTAAGAGTGAACTATCAGAAAGAGAAATTAAGGAAACAATCTTATTTACAGTCTTATCAAAAAGAATAGAATACCTAGGAAGAAATCTAACTAAGGAGGTAAAAGACCTGTTCTCAGAAAACTGTAAGGCACTCATGAAAGAAATTGAAGACAACATAAACAGATGGAAAGATATACTGTGATCGTGGACTGGAAGAATTACTATTACTAAAATGACCATACTACCCAAGGCAATCTACAGATTCAATGCAAGCCCTATAAAAATACCAATGGCATTTGTCACAGAAGTAGAACAAATCATTCTAAAATATGTATGGAACTAGAAAAGATCCTGAATATCCAAAACAATCTTGAGAAAAAAGAGTAAAGCTGGAAGTATCATGCGTCCTGATTTCAAACTATACTAGAAAGCTCAGTAACCAAAACAATATGGTACTGGCACAAAAACAGACACACAGATCAATGAAACAGTATAGAGAGCTCAGAAATGAACCTATACTTATATGGGAAGTTAATCCACAGCAAAGAAGGCAAGAATATACAATGGGGAAAAGACAGCCTCTTCAAAAACAGTGTTAGGAAACTGGACAGCTATATGTAAAAGAACCAAACTAGACTACTCTCTCACACTGTACACAAAGATAAATTTAAAATGGATTAAAGACTTAAATGTAAGACCTGATATCATAAAACTTCTAGAATAAAACATAGGCATTACGCTCTTTGACATTGGTCTTAGTAATATTTTTTTGGATATGTCGCATCAGGCAAGGGAAACAAAAGCAAAGATAAACAAATGGCACTACATCAGCTGAAAAGATTTTGCACAGCAAGGGAACCTATCAAAAAAATGAAATGACCACCTACTGAATGGGGGAGATATTTTCAAATGATACACCTAATGAGGGATTAATATCCAAAATATACAAAGAACTCAAAAACTCAACAGCAAAAACACCAAATAACTCAATTAAAAAATGGGCAGAAGATCCAAATAGACCATCCAATCTAAACATTATCAGTCACTATCTTTATATCACCTTTTGTTTCTTATTTACTATTACATCTCCACAATATTGCCAGTCACATGATGGGATGGGTACTCAGTAAACATAAATTGAATGAATGATGGTGTTTGGTTTGTGTGCAAGTACAAGAGCTCAACTGGTATTTTCATAAGCAAAGAAATTATTTTTTTTACTTTTTTAAGTTTAAAAATTTTATTTATTTATGGAAATATAGTTGATTTACAGTATTGTGTTAGTTTCAGGTGTACAGCAAAGTGATTTGGTTATACATATACATATGCATATATTTATATTCTTTTTTTCTTTCTTTTCCATTATAGGTTATTACAAGATATTGAATATAGTTCCCTGTGGTATACAGTAAATCCTTGTTGTTTATCTACTTTATATATAGCAGCTTACATCTGTTAATCCCATACTCCCAATTTACTCCTCCCCATACCCTTCCCCTCTGGTAACCACAAGTTTTTTTTCTAAGTCTGTGAGTCTGTTTCTGTTTACTTTTTTTTTTTTTTTTTAGAAATTTCATATAACTTCTGAAACATATTAACATATTTACATACATATTTCCATACAAATACAAATATAAGATTTTCAGAAATTTCATGTAATGTCTGAAACATTTATATTAACATATTTCCATACAAATAACCCAATGAAAGTTTAGTATTAGTTGTTTTGCTTGTTTGTTTTTTTATACTGCAGGTTCTTATTAGGCATCAATTTTATACACATCAGTGTATACATGTCAATCCCAATCGCCCAATTCAGCACACCACCATCACCATCCCACCGCAGTTTTCCCCCCTTGGTGTCCATATGTCCGTTCTCTACATCTGTGTCTCAACTTCTGCCCTGCAAACCGGCTCATCTGCACCATTTTTCTAGGTTCCACATATATGCGTTAATATACGATATTTGTTTTTCTCTTTCTGACTTACTTCACTCTGTATGACAGTCTCTAGATCCATCCACTTCTCAACAAATGACTCAATTTCGTTCCTTTTTATGGCTGAGTAATATTCCATTGTATATATGTACCACCACTTCTTTATCCATTCGTCTGTCGATGGGCATTTAGGTTGCTTCCATGACCTGGCTATTGTAAATAGTGCTGCAATGAACATTCGGGTGCATGTGTCTTTTTGAATTACGGTTTTCTCTGGGTATATGTCCAGTAGTGGGATTGCTGGGTCATATGGTAATTCTATTTTTAGTTTTTTAAGGAACCTCCATATTGTTCTCCATAGTGGCTGTATCAATTTACATTCCCACCAACAGTGCAAGAGGGTTCCCTTTTCTCCACACCCTCTCCAGCATTTGTTGTTTGTAGATTTTCTGATGATGCCCATTCTAACAGGAGTGAGGTGATACCTCATTGTAGTTTTGATTTGCATTTCTCTAATAATTAGTGATGTTGAGCCTCTTTTCATGTGCTTCGTGGCCATCTGTATGTCTTCTTTGGAGAAATGTCTATTTAGGTCTTCTGCCCATTTTTGGATTGGGGTGTTTGTTTCTTTAATATTGAGCTGAATGAGCTGTTTATATATTTTGGAGATTAATCCTTTGTCCATTGATTCGTTTGCAAATATTTTCTCCCATTCTGAGGGTTGTCTTTTCGTCTTGTTTATGGTTTCCTTTGCTGTGCAAAAGCTTTGAAGTTTCATTAGGTCCCATTTGTTTACTTTTGTTTTTATTTCCATTACTCTAGGAGGTGGATCAAAAAAGATCTTGCTGTGATTTATGTCAAAGAGTGTTCTTCCTATGTTTTCCTCTAAGAGTTTTATAGTGTCCAGTCTTATATTTAGGTCTCAAATCCATTTTGAGTTTATTTTTGTGTATGGTGTTAGGGAGTATTCTAATTTCATTCTTTTACATGTAGCTGTCCAGTTTTCCCAGCACCACTTATTGAAGAGACTGTCTTTTCTCCATTGTATATCTTTGCCTCCTTTGTCATAGATTAGTTGACCATAGGTGCGTGGGCTAATCTCTGGGCTTTCTATCTTGTTCCATTGATCTATGTTTCTGTTTTTGTGACAGTACCATATTGTCTTAATTACCATAGCTTTGTAGTATAGTCTGAAGTCAGGGAGTCTGATTCCTCCAGCTCCGTTTTTTTCCCTCAAGACTGCTTTGGCTATTCGGGGTCTTTTGTGTCTCCATACAAATTTTAAGATGATTTGTTCTAGCTCCGTAAAAAATGCCATTGGTAATTTGATAGGGATTGCATTGAATCTGTAGATTGCTTTGGGTAGTATACTCATTTTCACAATGTTGATTCTTCCAATCCAAGAACATGGTATATCTCTCCACCTGTTGGTATCATGTTTAATTTCTTTCATCAGTGTCTTATAGTTTTCTGCATACAGGTCTTTTGTCTCCCTAGGTAGGTTTATTCCTAGGTATTTTATTCTTTTTGTTGCAATGGAAATGGGAGTGTTTCCATAATTTCTCTGTCAGATTTTTCATCATTAGTGTATAGGAATGCAAGAGATTTCTGTGCATTAATTTTGTATCCTGCAACTTTACCATATTCATTAATTAGCTCTAGCAGTTTTCTGGTGGCAGTTTTAGGATTCTCTATGTATAGTATCATGTCATCTGCAAACAGTGACAGTTTTACTTCTTCTTTTCCAATTTGTATTCCTTTTATTTCTTTTTCTTCTCTGATTGCCATGGCTAGGACTTCCAGAACAATGTTGAATAATAGTGGTGAGAGTGGACATCCTTGTCTTGTTCCTGATCTTAGAGGAAATGCTTTCAGTTTTTCACCATTGAGAATGATGTTTGCTGTGGGTTTGTCATATATGGCCTTTATTATGTTGAGGTAGGTTCCCTCTATGCCCACTTTCTGGAGAGTTTTTATCATAAATGGGTGTTGAATTTTGTCAAAAGCTTTTTCTGCATCTATTGAGATGACCATATGGTTTTTATTCTTCAATTTGTTAATATGGTGTATCACATTGATTGATTTGCGTATATTGAAGAATCCTTGCATCCCTGGTATAAATCCCACTTGATTGTGGTGTATGATCCTTTTAATGTGTTGTTGGATTCTGTTTGTTGGTATTTTTTTGAGGATTTTTGCATCTATATTCATCTGTGATATTGGTCTGTAATTTTCTTTTTTTGTAGTATCTTTGTCTGGTTTTGGTATCAGGGTGATGGTGGCCTCATAGAATGAGTTTGGGATTGTTCCTTCCTCTGCAATTTTTGGAAGAGCTTGAGAAGGATAGGTGTTAGCTCTTCTCTAAATGTTTGATAGAATTCACCTGTGAAGCCATCTGGTCCTGGACTTTTGTTTGTTGGAAGATTTTTAATCACAGTTTCAATTTCATTACTTGAGATTGGTCTGTTCATATTTTCTGTTTCTTCCTGGTTCAGTCTTGGAAGGTTATACCTTTGTAAGAATTTGTCCATTTCTTCCAGGTTGTCCATTTTATTGGCATAAACTTGCTTGTAGTAGTCTCTTAGGCTGCTTTGTATTTCTGAGGTGTCTGTTGTAACTTCTCCTTTTTCATTTCTAATTTTATTGATTTGAGTCCTCCCCCTCTTTTTCTTGATGAGTCTGGCTAATGGCTTTTCAATTTTGTTTATCTTCTCAAAGAACCAACTTTTAGTTTTATTGATCTTTGATATTGTTTTCTTTGTTTCTATTTCATTTATTTCTGCCCTGATCTTTATGATTTCTTTCCTTCTGCTAACTTTGGGTTTTGTTTGTTCTTTTTTTCTCTAGTTCCTTTAGGTGTAAGGTTAGATTGTTTACTTGAGATTTTTCTTGTTTCTTTAGGTAGGCTTGTATAGCTATAAACTTCCCTCTTAGAACTGCTTTTGCTGCATCCCATAGGTTTTGGGTTGTCGTGTTTTCATTGTCATTTTTCTCTAGGTATTTTTTAATTTACTCTTTGATTTCTTCAGTGATCTCTTCGTTATTTAGTAACGTATTGTTTAGCCTCCATGTGTTTGTCTTTTTTACGTTTCTTTCCCTGTAATTCATTTCTAATCTCATAGCGTTGTGGTCAGAAAAGATGCTTGATATGATTTCAATTTTCTTAAATTTACTGAGGCTTGACTTGTGACCCAAGATGTGATCTATCCTGGAGAATGTTCCGTGCGCACTTGAGAAGAACATGTAATCTGCTGTTTTTGGATGGAATGTCCTATATATATCAATTAAATCTATCTGGTCTATTGTGTCATTTAAAGCTTCTGTTTCCTTATTTATTTTCATTTTGGATGATCTGTCCATTGGTGTAAGTGAGGTGTTAAAGTCCCCCACTATTATTGTGTTACTGTTGATTTCCTCTTTTATAGCAGTTAGCAGTTGCCTTATGTATTGAGGTGCTCCTATGTTAGGCACATATATATTTATAATTGTTATATCTTCTTCTTGGATTGATCCTTTGATCATTATGTAGTGTCCTTCCTTGTCTCTTGTAACATTCTTTATTTTAAAGTCTATTTTATCTGATATGAGTATGGCTACTCCAGCTTTCTTTTGATTTCCATTTGCATGGAATATCTTTTTCCATCCCCTCACTTTCAGTCTGTATGTGTCCCTAGGTCTAAAGTGGGTCTCTTGTAGACAGCATATATATGGGTCTTGTTTTTGTATCCATTCAGCCAGTCTATGTCTTTTGTTTGGGGCATTTAATCCATTCACGTTTAAGGTAATTATCGATATGTATGTTCCTATGACCATTTTCTTAATTGTTTTGGGTTTGTTTTTGTTGGTCCTTTTCTTCTCTTGTGTTTCCCACTTAGAGAAGTTCCTTTAGCATTTGTTGTAGAGCTGGTTTGGTGGTGCTGAATTCTCTTAGCTTTTGCTTGTCTGTAAAGCTTTTGATTTCTCCTTTGAATCTGAATGAGATCCTTGCTGGGTAGAGTAATCTTGGTTGTATGTTCTTCCCTTTCATCACTTTAAGTATATCATGCCACTCCCTTCTGGCTTGCAGAGTTTCTGCTGAGAAATCAGCTGTTAACCTTATGGGAGTTCCCTTGTATGTTATTTGTCATTTTTCCCTTGCTGCTTTCAATAATTTTTCTTTGTTTTAAATTTTTGCCACTTTGATTACTATGTGTCTCGGCGTGTTTCTCCTTGGGTTTATCCTGTATGGGACTCTCTGCGCTTCCTGGACTTGGATGGCTATTTCCTTTCCCATGTTAGGGAAGATTTTGACTATAATCTCTTCAAATATTTTCTCTGGTCCTTTCTCTCTCTCTTCTCCTTCTGGGACCCCTGTAATGCGAATGTTGTTGCGTTTAATCTTGTCCCAGAGGTCTCTTAGGCTGTCTTCATTTCTTTTCATTCTTTTTTTTTTTTTTAATTAATTATTTATTTATTTTTGGCTCTGTTGGGTCTTCGTTTCTGTGCGAGGGCTTTCTCTAGTTGTGGCAAGCCGGGGCCACTCTTCATCGCAGTGCGCAGGCCCCTCACTGTCGCGGCCTCTCTTGTTGCGGAGCACAGGCTCCAGACGCGCAGGCTCAGTAGTTGTGGCTCACGGGCCCAGTTGCTCCGTGGCATGTGGGATCTTCCCAAACCAGGGCCCGAACCCGTGTCCCCTGCATTGGCAGGCAGATTCTCAACCACTGCACCACCAGGGAAGTCCCCTCTTTTCATTCTTTTTTCTTTAGTCTGTTCCGCAGCAGTGAATTCCACCATTCTGTCTTCCAGGTCACTTATCCGTTCTTCTGCCTCAGTTATTCTGCTATTGATTCCTACTAGCGTAGTTTTCATTTCAGTTATTGTATTGGTCATCTCTGTTTGTTTGTTCTTTAATTCTTCTAGGTCTTTGTTAATCACTTCTTGCATCTTCTCAATCTTTGCCTCCATTCTTATTCCGAGGTCCTGGATCATCTTCACTATCATTATTCTGAATTCTTTTTCTGGAAGGTTGCCTATCTCCACTTCATTTAGTTGTTTTTCTGGGGTTTTTTCTTGTTCCTTCATCTGGTACATAGCCCTCTGCCTTTTCATCTTCTCTATCTTTCTGTAACTGTGGTTTTTGGTCCACAGGCTGCAGGATTGTAGTTTTTCTTGCTTCTGCTGTCTGCCCTCTGGTGGTTGAGGCTATCTAAGAGTCTTGATGGGAGGCTCTGGTGGTGGGTAGAGCTGACTCTGTTTCTGTTTTCTAAATAAGTTCATTCATATTGCTTTTTAGATTTCACATATAAGTGATATCATGTAATATTCATCTTTCTCTGTCTGACTTCACTTAGTATGATAATTTCTAGGTCCATCTATGCTGCTGCAAATTTCTCTCTTTTTGAAGTTTCCTTTAACAGGATCAAAGTTAATTACTTAATGTATTCTATTTCTCTATGGGCATGAAGATAGGAGAAAGAAAAGGCAAATAATTCCACAAATACTTCTCAGCAGTTTTTTTCCATTCATCATTTTCATTTTAGATCTTTTATTTCAGCTCATTTTTTTTTTTTCAGATAAAGACAAGCTGTCAAGTATATGAGTGTTTGAGAACACTGTCTCTCATTTGGATTGCTTTAAGGCCAATTAAACGGAAACATAACAACTGTCAGATTTCATTTCCCAAAGTAACAGGTCATAGTTCTATGTTGTTTTATGGTGTATACAGTTGAATAAATATACATATTTTAGTTTTAAATCTAATGTCTGGAAAACATGTTTTCTAAAGACCATTATGCTTACTATGAATTATGCCAATATTTTAACTAAAAGTTACCGTAGAAATTGAATAGGAACTTGCTTTTAAATGTTAGGGTTTCTGCTAATATGCAAACAGGTTTTCCACATCAAGGTTAACTTTAGGTCACATTGTTTGAAAAGCAGACAACACAATTTCAGCTCTTTTATGATTCAGTTCGGCATTACCAGTGAGAAACCCAACCCACAAGTGAGCATTTGCTATCTACCGCCTCAGCACTCACAGTCCAATGAGGCTCTCTGCTGAAATGTTCTACATCTACTTTCTTTTGCCTCTCACCACTCTTGCTCTTCTTTACCTTGGGATATTATTTTGGAAGATTCAATACGATGTATTCTCTAAGCTTCTTGAGAGACTCAAATGCAAATATATACATATATATATATAGACACTGTACTTTATTTTAAATCTGATAAAAAATCTGACACTTCTGTTTTACATTTATTTCTTTATCATGATTAATAATGGTATTTTACTTTTCAAAGCTAAAAACAATAAGTTTACCAAATTTACAAGGATAGCAAGGAAAATGTTTATTCATTCCAAAATGTGTTGATAGATATATTAAGGGATTACAATGCGCTGAGTGCTGTGGGGAGTACAGATGTGAATTTTATATGGTTTCCTTATGTTGTTTTCCATATTGTTTCTTTATTACTTATTATATAAAGAAATGATATGTAAATAATTAACTATAATGTAAAATAAAGTAATCTGATTTCTTCTGCATCTTTCCAGATGCAGTTGAATGTGAATGAAGACAATCACAGAATCAAATAGAGAGATTTCTCTTTCAAATCTCAGTTGGGCACAGAGTAGTGCCCCATGAAATTATCTGCTTCTGTGATAAGCTTACTTTCCCACTTTCAGAGACAATTCTTTTATAAATCCTCTTTCCTCCAGTCTTCAGGTCTACTTTCTGCACTTCTCACACTGGAGCTAGCACTTCATTGACAAGATAGAAGTTATTAGATTCTAGATCTCTCACATTCCCTCTACCAAATCTATGCTTTACTGGCATGTGCAACTTTTCTTTTCTTCATAGTAAAATTGAAAACTTCTTTTCTCCTAGCTAATGCCAGTACCTCCTTATCCTCTGGGTCTAATTCTTAGAGTCTTTGTGAATACTGTGCTACTTTGATTCCTCCTTCCCCCTTGCATCATTGATCTTCCCCTTGACTGGATCATTCCTATTAATGGATGTGTTCTTCCATATTAAAAAAGAGAAATCTCCCTCAACACCACATTTTCCACTAACTTCTGCCAATTTTTCAGTTTTCCTCTACAGTTAAACAGAATTTTTTCTTCATTTTCTGACTTTCAATTCATAATTCTACCCATTAGAATCTTGCTTCCACTCCCAACATTCCCTGTCCAATGCCCTAGTCAGAGTTCCAGATGATTTCCATATGGCCAAAATTAGTGAATACTTTTCCATGTTTTCTTAGCCTCTCAGCAGCATTAGACAGTAGTTAACAGTCACTCCTTCTTCTGCAAAACCAAACTCTTCTTTCTTCTTACCTTACTGGTCCTTTCAGAGTCCTCTTCTTTCCTCTCCTCTCTACATATCTCCCTGTGTGATTGCCTCTATTCTCGTGGCTTTTTAAATCATTTACATACTATCAATTCCCATATTTATAATTCCAGCCTTGACTCTCCCCTCTGAGATGACAACTCTTACCCAGTTGCCTTCCTGTTCCGTCAATTTGGATCTCTAATAGACATTTCAAGCTTAATAGGGCCTTAAATGATTTCTTGATTTTTACCATAAAATGTTTTCTTTCCTAGCCTTCCTCATTTGGCCTAAGCCAAAAAAAAAATACAATTATGTTTGATTCCTCCTATTTATTCATGTCCATCTCCAATTCACCAGTAAAACCAGTTGATTCTACTTCCAAACTATATGTACAATATGCCTGTTTCTCTCCTTTTCTATTGATTTTACTCTGGTCCAAGTTATCATTGTCTCTTCCTTAGACCATTGCAACCAGCCTCACACCTGCTCTACTTCTGCTGTAAAGCCCTTCTGCAGAACAGGGAGAATAATGTTCTTCTGATCTTACTTATATAGTTCCTCTCCCCCAACACAGAATGGTGGTGGAAAGGAAAGAATCATTAGAAGGGAATTTCAAAGGTACTTAAAATTTTGGTTCTGGAAAGTTAGAAAAAAAAATTTTTTTTCCCAGAACAACAGAGCAGCATTAACAAAGACATGGAAATGAATAAGCATAAGAAGGTACTTACAGATGAGTGAGTAGTTCTATTTGGTTATATCAGAGAGCACGTTAGAATAAGTAGTAGGTAATAAGGTCAGGGTTGGAGCCAGATGGAGATCCTCTGATTTGCTAGGTATTTGGAATTTGATTGGTAATTTCATTTTATGCTCATTATTGAAAAATAAATGAAGCCAATTTTCTGTTTGTGACTGACAAGCAAACAAATATAATAATGTAAAATGCATGGAGAGTATGTATTTAAAGTGATAAGCCAGTAAAATGAACTTGTCATGCCTCAAGTATGTGTCTTTATCTCATAAATCATTGCACTGGCTTTTGCTTTTGAAATTAGTAGATGGCAAAAATGAGAGTAAATATCTGTTTCACCCATCTTTTAAAGAGGAAGAAAATCATATTTCTAACTGGCATAATTAAAAATCCACTGCCAGCCTGCTTCCCATGGATTTTTTTGTTTGAAAGATTCTTCTCCTTTTAATTAGCAGTTTTGTGGTGGAGGCTATATCCTGCATTTTATACACTTTTAATAAATAAATATACAAATAACCTTTCAAATAACCTTTTAATGATGCAAAACTCAACCTCTTGCTTTAGGGCTCAGATGCCTGCTCAATTTTCAAAAGTGATTATGTACTATGTTGCACTCTTGCCCAGTCCACAATGTCTAGAAGGACAGAGGGAAGTCTAGAAGTGAGAGAAGCACAAATGTCTCCCAAATTGGACTCAAAAGTTTACTGTCAGCATTGCTCCTAGGGCTAATGCCCAACATATATCACTGTTGACCACCATCACCCCTATTCTTCAGATTTCAAAGATTTTGGAAAAGGGAAAGTCATTTCACCTTAAAATAAATATTGGGACTAATTAATTAAGGCAGACATTCTGAATTGAACACCAGGGCATCTGTGATTGTTGTATAATAATGTGTGATGTAAATATATTGTAAATGAGTAACTGAGTTAACCATCAAGTCAATTCACAACCTTTTGGTCATTAGTGCTTTGGGCAGTAAAGCAATTAATACTTTGGAGGTCCAGAGCCAAGAGGTGTCCTTTGGGAGACAGGCAATCAATCGGCCTGTGAGTCTGCTCAATAATTCAAGGATTCCAATTAAACATTTCAAGAAAGTCAATTTAACTTCAAATAACTGTATTGGCAAGGCTAGGTGTATGCAAGCTGCTAATGTCAAAGAAAGTCAATTTAATTTCAAATAACTGTATTGGCAAGACTGGGTGTATGCAAGCTGCTAAAGTCAATATATCATATGCCATGGGACTGTTTTCACAATTGGAAGACTATATATATAAAAAGAAAAGCACTGTTCTCTATAACCTCAGGTTCGATGGAAACATGTACCCTCTCCTGCAGAAGATACATTCTTTAAAGTTTAATAAGTTCCAAGTTCTTTTCCAAGATATAATTTCACTTATCTCCTCTATCCAAGCTTCATATATACATTTTGAAGATAGATAAGATTGATAGGTAGGTAGCTGGATGGATAGATAGAGATCACAGCTATTTTAACTATATGTAGATGGAATTTCAATTTTCTGATTCCATGTTCCTATAGAGATGAGGGGGAAAACAAATGAATAGCAGGTATATCAACTAAAATATCTTTTAAAAAGAATAAAAAGTAATGAATATCTGGGATTTCCCTTGTGTTCAAAGTCCCCTCCCAACCACCACCACCACCATTTTTAACCAGTTCTTTCATACCAAGTATTAGTTTTTAAATTTCTTAATCATTTTTATAGTTAGAACATAATGTTTCTTTGTAAAAATATATTAAGAATTACCTCTGAGAGCATAACCTCTCAGCAAAGATTAGAAAGAGCCCTTGCTAATGACCACTTAAGAATGGCCCCTGCAAATGTCTTCCTGAAGAAATTCCAGAAAATATTTTTATTCATTTATTCATACTCCTCTCCTCCTGCTTTCACAAATACTGTGAAGAAGATTAAGTATTAAAGATAGTATAAAAATGTTAATTTAAAAAATAAACCTTGTTAAAAGGCACAGAGAAACAGATGTGTCCAGCCACTTGGGAAGAGTTCAATAATAAAAGATTGTTATTGTTCTCTTAACTAAATTTCCACATGATTATCTTTCCTATAATCAGAGAAAGTTAGCATTAAAAGTCTCTGAAAAGCTTTCCACTCTGTATTTTCATGGGGAGAGGAGAGACCAAGAAAACTAGTTTAGGGAGATTAAGAAAACTAGTTTATCTGGAATTATACAACTGAGATAAATCATAATTACTTTAAAGTGTTTTTGCAACTTTATAAGATTAAAAAGGATAACAGTGCAGTGGAGTAAAAAGAGCCTGGGTTCAAAGTCTAAGTTTTATTCCTTGGCTGGTTGTCTCTGTGCTGGTCAGCTAAGCTTATCTAATCTTTTGAGTCCAAATTTCTTCATATGTACAATGCAGATATTAGTGTTCACATTTGTCGTGTTGTCATGAACATAACATTCACTTTTTTCATCCACTTATTTTTATTCAACTGTTATATGCAAGCATTGTATTAAATGTTGGAGTTTGAATATGACTGAGACATAATTATATGGACATCAGGAGCTCATAGTCCAATTGAGGGAGTCAAATTTAAAAATCTGATGGTCACCCTCCATCCATTCTATAATAATTAAACCCCCGATTTTCAGCTGGGTATTTTGGCTCCCAGAATACAAACTACATTTCTCAGCCTCCATTGCAGCCAGGTATGAGCACAAGAGTAAATTCTGACCAATAGACTATAAGCAGAAAAAAATCAAAACAAATTTTTAGTTATCTATTTATAGATAAAAGGCACACCCATCCATTTCCCCATTTTTTTTTTTTTTCATTTCCCCATTTTTTAATCAAATCTCTTAGACCATAGTCCTGGTATGGAGCCATCTTAGACCCTGTGGATAAGGGACAACTTAGAGATTGTTGGGTTGCAATATAGGGCAGAAACACGAAGCTTAGGAGACCTGAACCTTTTATAATGGATCATAAGCAAACATGCGTTTTACTCTAGAGGGAGACATTGCCTCTGTGTTCCCCAAAGCCATATGTTTTCATTAGAAACATCTTTGAAAAGATAGACAAGAATAACACAGTTAGTGTTTCATTTGCAAGTTTTACAGAAATACAAGAGATCCATGGAAAACTGTCTCCTGTTATTGACCAGGTGCTGAGACTAATTTTGGCTCTTCTTAATAGAATTACAAAATCTTACATAGTGATATATGTGTCTTTCCTTAAGTACTTTGGTCTAGATAGCATTCTTAAAACACTTATTGTTTATATTGGACAGTTCAGCACTTCATTAATTAAATTTAGCCAACGTTTATTGAAACCTTATTTTGGGCAAGACCTCATTCTCAGTACTTTTGTGGATACAAAGATGAATAAGATATGGCTCATGCGCTGTAACTACTCATAATCTAGGTGGAGGACACAGGCATCTAAGACCTAATATAAAGACAGACTATATAATGAAGGTAGAGAAAATTATGGGACAATAGCAGAGAGAATTATTGATCTCAACTTTAAAAAGGTAGAATTTGAGATGGAAGAGGAATGGATAGATCTTAAAGGAGTGGGTGAATGAGTTGGTGTGGGGCAGTAGGGGATGAAATATGGGTTTAAAGTTGATCACTCTGGCAACAAAATAAAAATAGTTTAGAGAGACTAGAGACAATGAGGTGTCTCTAACTATTGTCCCAGGGAAAGCCTTAATGGCAATTTGAATCAAGACAGTATCAGTGTCAGTAGAAGAAAGGGAATTGACTGAAGAGGTAGGAGAAAGAATTGTGCCTCATTGTGTTGTTGAGAATGAGAGAAAGAAGACAATTGAAAATAATCTAGATCAGATCAGTAAAATTATCAGATCACCTGGTTTGGTAGCTACTTCTGTGTGAGTACATGACCTAACTTGAGGATTCCATGTCTTCCTTCTTCCCTGGGCCCAGGGTTTTGTTTAAAGGTGGGTCTGTGATGCAAGTCAGTCTACTATAGTCAAATCTAGAACTTTGACTCGAAGTGTTAGAAACAGAATTTCTCTTTGTTCTGGGCATGGAGATGTTAAGATATAACACTGGAGCCCTGAGTGGTACCACAAAGAGAGTACAGGGAAGAAATTCATCTGAAAAAAAGAAAGCAGGATTAAGAGGTGAAGAGAGATGGTAACATAATTTGAAACCTTCAAACAACCCATGCTATGAATGAGAAACACTGCTGAATTTTTCAGTCTTGAGAGCTAATTCCCCTTGTTTGAGTTGTGTTTCTTCCATTTGCAACTGAAAACACTTTAACTGAATCAAGACTTCTTCCCTTGAAATGTACTAATTTTAGTCTGTCCAACAGAGATGCTCTAGAAAGCATTGCTTCCACAAGTACAAGGTTGGACTGTATGATGTCTAAATCCCTTCCAATTCCCAAGGTCTATGGTAAACTGAACTTTAAAGAAGCATTCAGGAGAGGGCGATGCCTTGGCATTAGCACTGCATCTATGGAACATAGCCTTGGAAAAGACTTTGCGTTCCCTATACTATTTTTAAATACAGCAAAATCATTCCATAAAATGTATATAAGTACTTCTCTGCATTCTTTTAGTTATATAACAGAATGAAAGAATAATGTTTAAGAAAAAAAGGCAACACTCATGTTGAAATATCATCAGCATAATGCAATAATAAATGTAGTCAGACCCTTTTATATACACATCAATCATGGCAGAACCAGAAATGAATATACAGCCTTGTTTGGAAGTGTCTCACAGAATCGTTCTACAGCACTGAGCCATAAAGCTCTTAGCTTAATGAGTTGGTAACATTTTGCAGATTTGCTTAAAATACGTTGCTTTCCAGACTATGTTAACAGACTCTAACACTTCTTGCCAATACACTCATCCTAAACAATTACATTAAGATCCACAAGACCGTGTTTAGAGTTCTGAGAAGCCAATGTATTGTTAATGGGCCATAAACTGTCCTCTGACTCAATGGTTTGGCTTTTTGAAATTTGTGTAATAGTCAACGGAAAATTTCCAACATCTACTTGGCATAGAAATGGAATTAGCTTCAGGGCTATAAAACTGAATGCTAGGAAGCATCCCTTCCACACATTTCTGATCTGATATGCTTTTTTATATAGAATGAAACAATTTACACAAAAATTTGAAGAAAGATCATTGCCATAGTTTAGAATAGTTTTATATGTTATAAGAAAAAAAGTAAATAATCATGATGAACCATAAAAAGGTCTTATGTGTACGATATCCTCAATCTTCTCTCAAGTAGTTTTTCAAATCTCTTGTGAAATAGCTGCATCAGTGAATCACAAATAGTTTGTGAACAGACATTGACTGCAGCTTCATGCTTGTCACGCCTATTCTTATCTGTTTTCTGCTTGCCAAAAACCCAGTTGTTTCAAACTACTGTTTTTATTTTCATATAAAATTCTGTGACTTCCTCTCATACCTGATTTCCATCTTCTTATGTTCCTTGTCTCTTTCTATTCTGTTTCTCTACATTTCTGCTTCCCTCCTCACTCCAGGCACCCTTCTTGTTTTAGGCTAAGGACTCTCAGTTCCTTCTTTCCAGATGGTTTCACTTTCTCTTGCTGATAATTTCCATTTGTCTCGATGCATTTTATGAATTAACCAAATCATGCTTTGCAGGACTTGCTCCCTGTTGTGTTTTATTCGTTCAATGCCAGGTTTCTTCCCATCCTTGTAATCTTTCAATGATTCGATCCTTTGACATATATATATATATTAATCTGCCACTTTTGAGCAAAGCATTATTCTGGATACTGTGAAAATACCAAGATATCTGGATTCTGACATCAAGGAGTTTGTCATCTTTAAGAGAAGCTATATCACAAGACTATCCTTGACATAAATAGACACTTTTCCCTTCTTGGATCTCTTAACTGATAGATGGCAAATACAGAGGAAAAGCTTTTGTCTCTCTCAATTTAGGAACCCATCAGAAGTATGAAAGAAGGGAGGGAAAATAGGCTTTGACTTTTTTTTATGTAGTGTGTTCCTATTGTAAAAATCATGATGGAGATGATGTGACATTGAAGGCTGTTAGACTGACAAAGCAGCCCCAATACCAGCCTTTCCAGTCCTAGTCTCTGGCATTCTGCTTGTCCTGAGATTAGTATTGAAGGCAATAATAATGATAGCTAATATCTAATCTCTGCTTACTACATTTTAGGCATTATTCTAAGCATGCTACAAGTATTATCTCATTTGGACAAAACTTTTAAAGGCAAGACCAATTATTATTCCCCATTTACTGGATGGTGACAACTAGGCACAGAAGTTTAAATTCTTCAAAGTGATGCAGTCTAAAAGCAGTGGGTTCAGAGTTCAAATCCAGCCCATCTGGTTCTAGAACCCACACTCTCACCCAAAAAGTCAAATGACAGGACACAGAGAATTGCCTGCATCCTCCATCCTCTCCTTTATCTTGCATCACCTATCCTATCCTGCCACAGTGTCACCTTCTCAATAGGCCTATACTGATTAACCCACTTAAAATGGCTGCACTCCTGATCACCTAAATTTTTTATTCCTTTCTCTGATCTTTTAGGACCCAGAATGAATCATTTATACTCTGGGCATCCCAAGCCACAACTGTGTCTTTAGAAGCTTCCTCTGGACTGATACTGAGTGAATTACAGTCAGTGTCTTCAGAACCACTCCATGTCTCCATGACACCTGGTTTGTATATTCTTGTGATACTTTGAGAATATAAACATACATTGTCTGAGTCTGTAGGAACCACGTTAACTGACTACTGGTACTTTTAGATTGTACTGTTGAATCAGAGTTTAATCTTCATGTGCAAATGACAAAATACAGGTTTTGTAGAAGGATGGATGACCTATGATAAAAGTTCAAGTGTTCTATTTTCATGCTCAGGTTTACAATCAAACTCTATTCTGGGTAGATCTTTATGACTTTCTAATGAAAGCATTTTACTTGAGTCCTGATGTGGAAATGCCATTTACCTAAAAGCAAGAAAACCTGACCTTGGATAGGAAGATACTAGTATTTATACTATTTATAGAATTATTACAGGAGAAAGAATACTGCACTGGAAGTCAAATGCCTGGGTTCTATAAATAAGTTTAGTGCCAAAGAATCATGTGACCCTGCACAAGTCATTTTTCTTATGTGAGCTTCAGATTTCTCTTCTATAAATTGAGGTAACTCAACTAGATAATATCTAAGCTCTTTACCAATTCTCAAATTTTTTGATTCTCTGAAATGCTCAAAGAAAGTAAATTCAGTGGTCCTGATCATTGTATGGGGTTTGAATATTCATGAAGACTTGGGTGAGTTATAAAGAGCATGACTATGTGTTCTTCTTTGCCTGGGACTGTCCCAATTTGCAATATTCTTCCATAATTTTTAGCAGCACCTCCTTTCTTAGCTGCTTTTTAAAATATTTTTGATTAACTTTCACCTTGTGCTAATTTATATCTTTAAGGTTTGGAAGTGAATTTTTACTGTCATTCTTTTTTCCCCTGTTTTATTGAGATATAATTGACATACAGGACTATACAATGTATACAGTATACTGACTTGACATGCATATATTGCAAAATGATTACCACAATAAGTTCAGTTAACATCTGTCACCTCATATAGTTACAAAAATATTTTTCCCTTGTGATGAGAACTTTTAGAATCTATTCTCTTAGCAACTTTCAAATATATCATATAGCATTGTTAACTATAGTCATTAAATTGTACTCACATCCCCAGTACTTATTCATGTTATAACAAGAAGCTTGTATTTTATGACCACCTTCATCCAGTTCCTCCACTCTCACACCACACCTCTGGTAACCAAAAATATGATCTCTATTTCTATAAGTTTGGGTTTGTTTTTTTTTAATTCCACATATAAGTGAAATCATATGGTATTTGCCTTTCTCTGTTTGACTTCTTTCACTTAGCATAATGCCCTAAAGCTCCATCCATGTTGTCACAAATGGCAGGGTTTCCTTTTTTATGGCTGAATAGTATCCCTTTGTGTGTATGTATGTGTGTGTGTTTGTGTTTGCATACACTTAGATTGTTTCCATGTCTGGGCTGTTGTAAATAATGATGCAATGAACATAGTGGTGCAGATAACTCTTCAACATAGTGATCTCATTTCCTTTGGATATATGCTCAGAAGTAGAATTGCTGGATCATATGGTAGTTCTATTTTAAATTTTTTGAGGAACCTCCATTAGGCTATACCAATTTACTTTCCCTCCAATAGTGCACAAGGGTTTCTTTTTCTCTATATCCCTGTCAGGATTTTCTATCTGTCTTTTTGATGATAGCTATTCTATTAGGCATGAGGTGATATCTCATTGTCGAATTGATTTGTATTTCCCTAATGACTAGTGATGTTGAGCACATTTTCATGTACCTCTTCTCTTGGTCATTTGAATATCTCCTTTGGAAAAATGTCTGTTCAGGTCCTTTGCCCATTTTTTATCAAGTTATTTGGATTTTTGCTATTGAATTATATGAATTATTTATATATTTTGAGTATAACCTCTTATATGATATATGATTTGCAATTATTTTCTTCCATTATGTAGGTTGCCTTTTCATTTTGTTGATTGTTTCTTCAAATGCATATTCATTTTTTAATATATTAACATTAAGAATATGAGTCATTTTTTCTTTTCTATGTTTTTTCTTAATATCATACTTGTATTCTTGTATCTTGATAGAAGTTTTGTTTTTTTATCTCCCTGCTCCTAAAGGGATCATACATGTTCCTATTAATTTTTTCATTTAATGATACATCATGGACATCCTATCAAATCCATGAACATAGTTCTAATTTATTTGTGGGTATGCTTTTATTTTTCTAGAATTGACCCCCAGATATCAGATCAATGGGTCAAAGTGGATGTAGATTTTTAATTTTAATGTATATGTTGTTATTTTACTTTCCCAAAAGCCATACAAACTCATGTTCTCATAAGCATTGTATGAGAGTTACACTCCTTTTTGAAACTGGTTTTCTTTACTAATGATGGTAATCAGTATCAGACATAAACAATTGAAAAAGCAGCTGGAGGCATCCTCAGATTCAGGTGAGCCTGATGCTTTTCTTCTAATGAAAATGGTCACGGTAAAACCTGTCTATAAATCCCTTGACATTTATGAGCTCATGAAGGGGCTAAGATGCTCCTTGTCTTCATGAGCTCTCTCTACCATGAACCTTAGGAGTATAAGCTCTGTATTTCTGTGCTCACTCGTATCAGTCTAGGAATATGATTTTAACTCAATAACCAGAAGGATTGGGCAGAAAAGACAGAGAATCAAGGAACACATGAATTAAACCTATAAAAGTGAGGATTTATGTGACTTAGTCCTAAAATAGTATCCAATTTACGCAAATCCTCTCCCTCCCAGCAATAAATAAAAAGCAGCCCCATTTTTTATTCATGGCTCTGAGTATATTAAAGAGTATATTAAAGAGAGTATAATTCCTGATCAGTCCTGACAACATTTCGTACCTCTTTTCTCTCCCTTGTCTACTTTTCTGCTCTGGAGAACCCCACATTCTTCAGATTTCATCATTCACCAAAATGTTTCACCAAGTTTCCCGCTTATCTTCAGTCTTCCTCAATTCTCACTCCCTCTGCCTCTTTTTCTTTCTCTCAGTTTTTTATTTTGTAAATTATGTTAACTTCTTTGCTAAGTCTTCCCCCTTCTCCCTACATGTAATCATTGCTTATTATTTAATGTTTCATATTTTGCAGTCTCTAGTCTATACAGTTTACTATATTAACTCACTTAATTCTCAAAGCAATCCTATATGATAAATTCCATTATAATCCCTAGTTTAAAGGCATAAAGAGGTTAAGTAAATTGCCCAAGTTCCCACAACTGGTAAGTGACAGATCCAGACTCTAACCCAGGGCGTCTAGCACCAGAGCCCATGTCATTACACCAGAGCCCATGTAATTAACCAATCTGTTCTACTGCCTCTATAGCCCAGTCCTTTTCTATGAAAGTTCATCTTGAAATTCAGGATTCTCTTTGATGATTCAGATTAGGGAGGATGTTAATAAATGTTATCCTGTCACAGTCACATAAATAATTTAAATAACTATGGGTGAGACTTATTTGGTTTCCAGTGGTGGCCGGCTATAGATATTTTATATTTCTTTTAGTTTGGTTGACTATGTTCCTAGTCTTAGTATTCAAAATTCATTAAATTTGATCTCCACATTGAAAGAAACTAAAATTTCAAAGGGCAAATTCTGTGGTCCCTAATACTCAAAGTAATTGCAAATTAGGAGGAAATAAAAGATTAACAACTTTAAAATAATTAAAGGACAATAGATACATTCTATAAGTTCTTCCTAACTCTCAAATTACTTCTCAGAAGAATTCACAAGTTTTCTTCTCTTGCAGTTGTATTATATCCTACAATTTGGTGATCTTATCCATTCTTATATATTTAACATAACCTCAGTGTAAATTACTGGGAAATTCACATTATCCTTTCACTTATTTTTAAGCTATAAATAAAAAATTTTACTTGCCTCTTAGGCATCACCCTTAGTCATCTGTGAGCATGTCTAGAAAACATACCTCAAAAGGGTAATACATACATATTTTTTAAGAATATAACTCAAAGGAAAGAGATAAGAAATTTAATTATTGATCACTAGTTTTGTGTGTTTGTTCATTTTTTCTCAAGTAAACCAAATTAATGCTTGAGTTTTTCATTGATATAATGGTTATTTAACTTGAAAGCTGCTATATAAAATAAGAAATGGGTGAGTATAGATGCTAAATAGATGTTAAGCATTATTATACCATAAATGAAATGGAAAAGATACATTAAGAAAACTTTGAACAACCAACAACCTCAAAAATATCAATACTATCACTGTGTTATGAAACCAGGGTAAGAATTTTCTGAAGCATCATAACTAAGTCTGTTGGATGTGGTATAAAACTAAAGAAGAAGAGAATTGTTAGCAGGGTTGTATCAAGAAAAGAATGAGAATAGGACAGTAGGAACAAATATATGAGAATGGAGAACAGACAAGTAGTATAAAATAACTTACTGTTTGCACCAGCCATCCAAGAGCCACATGTAGGAATTGACAGTTATTGTGTTCCAGTGGTAATTTAAAGGGAAAGGATGTCTTTGGAAACAATGCAAACAAAATGTTATACATCCTGAAAATGAATTCTGAAAATGAATGATCAAGCATAGTCATAGATGGATCTAGGTTGATGATATAATGTACCAATTTTGCTTATCCACTGTCCAAACACCTCATTTATGGAAGAGAATAGTCAGGGGGTTCTCTAGGCCCAGAAGAGAAGAAAAGAAAAGAAAACAATCACTATTTATATGCTGTGTACCCTGAAAGAGTGATATGATAAGTTTGGGAGAGGCAAGGAATTCATATCTATTTTGTCAAGTGCAATGTCAATCCCCAGGCTAAAGCTTTTAAGTTTCTAGGAAGAGCTTTTACCCACTTTAATAAATCTTTCAATTTGAGAAACAGGAGAGATAATTGGGAACAATATATAATTTCATTTATTTTAAAAAAACTAATTTTTATAATTATACATAATTATTAAAATTATTAAAATATTACCTACTATATAGGTTTCTTATTAGGATTAATTGACACATAAAAACCATTAACAAATGTTAACTTTTAAAAATATTATTATTAGATAATTGCTATTCCTTAGTTTCCCCCTTAAGTATATTTCCCACCTCCTCATACATTATGTAGCATATATTAGATTTTTGTTTTTATTTTAGTTTTGTTCTTGTACTGGTCATTCCATCTTCTTTTAGTAAGAATTCCCAGAATTTTCTCAAAGTGGGCTAATCCACCTTTTGCGCCAGGTCCAGGGTGGAAGAATGACTGTCAATAAATTCAATGACTCTGGATACTGTGATTGTTTGAGGATTAAAAGCAAAGCTAATCAGAACAGTGAGAATTTATCTTAGACGTTCACTGGAGTGACTGGGAAAGGGGATTTGTTGAATTTGAATCTGGGAGGAGGTAGGGCTGAAGCTTCTGCAATCACCATACTACCATCCAGGGACCATATATTTGCGATGGAAGTCAATACAGATGAAGCAAAGCCAAAAATAGAGAACTGAGGTGATGTGGGTATCTGACGTCCCTGAATCAGGCTGCATCATTAGACTGTTTATGCTCAGTAACTAATAACTTCCTTTTGTTTAAGCCAATTTTGAATATGTGTTCTCATACTTCTGAGGATCTCACTCTTGCTCTCTTCCTGTCTCTGTTTGTCCCATAGTCCAGATGAGGAAACTATACCAGACCCTCCCCTTGTCTTATCCCTTATAACCTGAGTCCCTTGGTGAGAGGATTTCCAAGATACATAAAACAAAAAAATATAAAAATATCTTTTCTGACATTTTTCCAACTGAAAAATTCTAGAAATTCTGATATTTCCACATAAATATTCAATATATTAAGAGGTCCATACATCAAAACTAAGTAAATGGAACAGTGGAACAGAATACATTGGCTTTTTGAAGTTATCCATTGTCTTATCTTCAGCAGGAAGGAAAAAAATCTTTGCTTCAGAAGAAATTGGCAAACAAATATGATTTACATGAATAAATAAGTCATTCTGTTATATTAGGAAGTTCATTCTTTATGTTGAAAAGGAGAGCAAAAATCATCAGCAATAGTAAGTTCCAGGATACTTTGGCATTAACTTCTTTTTTGTTGTTGTTGTTTTTTGAATTTTATTTTATTTATTTTTGTATGCAGCAGGTTCTTATTAGTTATACATTTTATACATATTAGTGTATATATGTCAATCCCAATCTCCCAATTCATCAGGCATTAACTTCTGATGTACCTAGTGGCATGGACACCACCCCCATCCCCACACAGTGGAAAATCCTCATACTGATATCTCTGCCTCAAAAATGAAGGAATTGATAAATGCTCATCCGAGGGCAGGAAGCCGAAACTAGTTTGGATAAAATCAGGACTCAAACCCTAGTTCTTTTGATTTCACATATTGTGATCTCTAATTGAACACAAACTTTTCCCCATACTTAGTTAATTTAAATATCTGTAAAATCAAAATACCATATTTACTATATTTATTGAAAAAATCCATGAATAAGTACACCTATACAGGTCAAACCCATGTTGTTCAAGGGTCAGCTGTATTTGATATATTATTGGATACTTGTATATAGCTATACAAATTGAGACTATTATTAGGAACCAGTCAAATTCATGTGACATTACTGCTGCATTTTTAGCTTATTTCTCTTGGAATCCTAACACCAAATGGTGGGAGTGGGTCATAGCTAGGGTTGGTTGGGAAAACAGAGCTAATAGGCTTGGATTGAGGCAGATGGAGAATGAGGTAAGTTAAGGACAGAGAAAGAAGAGTCTAAGGGGTGACAGCTGACTTTAGAAGTGCTTAAAATCTCAAGGGCAAGATTCAAGGCAGGAGAGACAAGAAATCTGGAGACTGTGGTTTCTGGTCCAGGGGCACAGACTGTTTCCTGTGGCATCCCTTCAGTACTCTGGATAGCTCCCAAAATACTTCAGTACTTGAACTACATCCAGGGCTTTTTTATCCCTAAGGCTTTTTACCCTACAACCCAAGCAGCTTGACTGGCTCTTTCTCTTCAAGCAAAATTTTCTGATCATTCATGATGTTACTGGTTTTGCTAAACTCATTTTCTGTGATCTGGAGATAAACCTCCAATTTTCCATCTTGGTATCAAATCAAAAGAGTCATGAATTTGTGTCTTAGTCCTCTTTTTCCGTAGCATCTAGAAGAATTATTCTATAGCTATTATTTCACATACCTGAAAAGATAAGGATGTACAAGAATATTCATTGGAAGATTGTTGAAATACCAAAATTCCAGAAATGACTTGGCTATTCATCTGTAGGGGAATAAATAAATTGTATATCTATATAAAAAATATATAGTAATGAAATACAACACATATACATAGACACACATTGATGTAGGATAATTTCCAAGATATACTATTTGGATCATTTTTAAAGATGGGAGACATAAAAGATAAGTATGTTGCAGAATAGTGTGAACACTCTATTTCCACCTATGGAAAAAATAGATTAAATATGCATCGATGTACCAAAAATATTACTACAAGAATATACAAAAAACTGGCAATAGCCTGTAGGAAAAAATTCTATAGAACTGTTTGACTTTTTTACCACATGCATGTATTACTTTTTTCAATAAAAATGCAGTTGTAAGTATATTTTAAAAGTAAATTTAAAGGAATAAATAGTTATGGCCCTAGCCATCATGCTCTTTTGTGTACATCTGAGCTACCTCTGTTAATAGATCTAGCAAGTTCCCATAATCCAAGCCATTGAACAGAGTTCCCTGTGGTATGCTACTACGCTTTTTTTGTTTTTGTTTTTTTGTTTCTTTCTCTAAAACTTAAAAACTAAAGTTGAGTCACAGGCAACAAAGCAAATATTCAGTTATTGAAAAGTCCAAATCTATGTTCAAAATCCTGTTTGTGATTCTTCACCATGAATTAAGGAACACTCTCTAGCAGTTCCCGTGAACTTTCAGGGAAGCAATCACGTGGAAACAAAAGTCACAGACATTTGTTCGAGAACAGAGCATTCTGTGCTTATCATGGTTAAGAACTTCCTTCCACAGAAATCAGCTGCCGATAATTTCTCCCATTGCAGAGCACTTAATGACTGCAGAATGAATCAGTGTCTCAGAAACTGAAAAAAATTCTGAAAAAGAATATCTCATGTGTGGCCTGGGGAGAAGGGGTGGGGAGGGGGACTTAGATTATGTACCTATAACAAAGGAACATCACTTCATCTTTAAGCATCACTTATAATAAAGAGGGAAAATGTATACCTAAGAGGCCTTTTAACTACAATAAGATACATATAAGAAGAGTTCTTGAGATTTAAGTTTGAACATAAGTTGTGAGTGGCAAAAACTCTTATTGACAGAAAATTTAAATTTAAAAGGCAGGAATTTACTGATCTACTGTGAAAAGCAGGCAGTGATCTCTATTTCTAGTCACACGTGGGAAAAAATGATTTGCTCAATAGAGAAATAAAAAGATGGATTTCCTGTTACTGAACTTAGGTAACAGACATTCTAATGGAAGAATCTAGTCAAGAAATGCAAGACAGACTCAGATAGGGGCTACATTAAAATATTCAATCCTGCCATGGAAAGACAGATGACAATATGCTGGTAGTATTTTTTTTTAAATTATTTATTTATTTATTTATTTTTGGCTGTGTTGGGTCTTCGTTTCTGTGCGAGGGCTTTCTCTAGTTGCGGCAAGCGGGGGCCACTCTTCATCACGGTGCGCGGGCCTCTCACTATCGCGGCCCCTCTCGTTGCGGAGCACAGGCTCCCGACGCGCAGGCTCAGTAATTGTGGTTCACGGGCCCAGTTGCTCCGCGGCACGTGGGATCCTCCCAGACCAGGGCTCGAACCCGTGTCCCCTGCATTAGCAGGTAGATTCTCAACCACTGCGCCACCAGGGAAGCCCCTGCTGGTAGTATTCATCTCTGGTAGGATCATGTTTTATCTACACTTTGGTATATCATATATATACTTTATATTTTCCAGGATTCCTACCATAATTATGCATTACTTTAGGGAAAAAATGTCTATTATTAAAGGCTATGACAATCCAAAATGATGATTCAGTTATGAATAAAACAGGACTCATGAATATAATATGCACTACAAATTACAGTAAATGTACCTGGCACTATTTTGTCCCTTTGGTTTTCAACAAGTGCACACATTTAAATTAAATTGTGGAATAGGTATCACTACTTAGCTTTCAGGGTACAGGACAGCCACACTTTTCTATAAAGCTTTGCCCCTCAACGATCACTTACTCTCTCCTCTGAGTTCCCAATTCTTGTTAGCTTTACCAACAATTTGGTATTTTACAAACCTATGAGATAAATGATAGAAAAGTCAGGTGATTCTGACACACCAACTGCTGCTATTCTTCCACCTGGGAAGGCTGAGAAAAGGATTTTCATTT
Source organism: Balaenoptera musculus (assembly GCF_009873245.2). NCBI lineage: Eukaryota > Metazoa > Chordata > Mammalia > Artiodactyla > Balaenopteridae > Balaenoptera > Balaenoptera musculus. The sequence continues at coordinate 68,218,282 of NC_045787.1, forward strand.
AATCCTGGGGCAAAGTAGCCCTTATTATACGTGTGTGTGTGTGTGTGTGTGTGTGTGTGTGGTCGTTCCAACTATATGGTATCCTCCCTGAGGATAATAAAAAATCTTATAGGTCTGTATAGCCTCTAAATGCCAGCCCAATATACTGATCATTGTAAAATGTTAAGTAAATATTCACTGATTTATAACATAACCTTAACTGATGAAATGGAGGTTGTATAATTAAATACATCATCATGTTAAATGACCTAAAAATATGAGGTTAATATGACATTAACAACAACTTCATTGGATACATTACCTAGTAAAATAGATGTCTCACCTAGCTTGTCCCCCGGAAGATATTGATAGAGACCTGTATATGCTGGAGGACACACTAGGGCTTATTCCTCAGCCCTGAAATGCCGGATATTTAAATTCAACATTGTGACAAGTACAACCACTTAGCCCCAGGATTAAATGAAAATCCTTTTCTCAACCTTCCCAGGTGGAAGAATAGCAGCAGTTGGTGTGTCAGAATCACCTGACTTTTCTATCATTTATTTCATAGGTTTGTTAGTCACCTCTGTTGGCTTTTAGTGATTCTTTGAGTAAATAATGATGAAATGATCTATTTCCATTTTTGCTTCCTCCCTTCTAGGTTCAAAGGGAAAAGTATCCAGATGTTATCAAAGACCAGATCCACTATCTGAGCTTTCAATCCCAACCTATTTAGAAACCAGTCCTTTTAAGTACATCTTATCTTTAATCATTCTGTCATTGCCTCCTTCTCTTTGAACTTCAAATGTGAATAGATCTTCCCTTTTTTGAAAAATAATTTGACCTTGCTAATCAGAGCTCTAAATTTGTGCATTAATTCAAACCTTTCTCTGCCTAAATTTCTTTACCTCTGTCCTCCATTTTGATACTATTTACTTGTTACCTCCCTTTTATCTGCAAAGTCATTGAACACAGGTTGCAGTTTATATAAAGGTACCCCAGAGAGGTTCTGTGCACAGCCAGGACAAATGCATGTGGTAGTCTTGCTGACCTCATTCCACTTGCCTTCCTTCCCTTTTTTCCTCCCCGTCCCCAACCCTAACCACGTTACAAATGATACTGCATGTTGCTCTCAGGTTAATTTTCCTAAAATATAATTCAAATATTTCTTGAATGGAACGAGGTCTAAATGCCTGACTCTGATTTTGAGGGCTCACCAACTGCCTTCCCCACTGCATTCCTACTTTTGCACAGAGAGTTTCACTCCAGTCACATCCATCTCCTAAGCAGACTTTTCCCATTGTCATCATTTCATCATATAGCATGTGCCATCTCCCTGCTTAGAACATTCTACCCACATCTCCATCTGTGTAACTCCTACATATCTTTCAAAGTCCAGTTTGAACTTTACATCTCTATAACACTTTAGTGACTCCCTGAACTTGCAAGGATTTCTCCATCTTCTCTCTGACTCCTATACTATTTATTACTATTTGACATGTATATGCTTACTTTTCATTATACTTATTTGTGAATGTGTATATACTCTGTCTTTACATTTGGTTTAAACTTCTAGGTGTCAGAGACCAGGTATTATAACTTTTTGTCTCTTCCAAATTGTACAGCCCAACCTTTTACATATAGTGATAAACTTGGTGAAGGTTGATATAATAACATGGTTTTCAATAATTGGTAGGTTTTTATAACTAGGCCTACCATAATTATGTTATCGAGTCCAAGCTTGTACTGCTTGCCACACAAAAGGCCAATCAATAGAGAGGTGAGTTGTTGGGGCAAGGTATAGCAACTTTATTCACAAAGTCAGCAGACCGGGAAGATGTTGGACTAGTGTCTCAAAGAACCATCTTGCCGGGGTTTTGGATGCTAGTTTCTTTTATAGAACAAAGAGGAGGAGGTGAGGAGGTAAAGTAAAAAAGGCTATAAATTGTTGCAAATATTTCCTGGTCTGGCCAGACTCCAAAGGGGATGTGTTGATTTCTTCTTTCCTGCAGCCATTCACTGGTGGGCCTAGTCAGGATGTCTCCTGTGAGCAAAACAAAGTTACTTTAGCTTAACACTCAGGCATGGAAGGTAGGGTTCCAGAAGATGGGCCATTATGCATACTTTCAGCTGTAGGCAACATCCCTTTAGGGATTAACGTGTAGCAAAAACAATAGAATACGAAGGTTAAAGTAAAAGAAACAGACCTGATATGGTATCAGATTTGTTCTTCACTATTATAATTGCAATCTTATTTTGGCATTTTATCATAAAGAGAGATTAGCTTATTTCACAGGGGAGATTTTTTGTTTGTTTGCTAGGGTGTGTGTGTGTGTGCGTGCGCTTACACACACATGCTCACACTTCAAGTTACATAGTTATGCCAACATTTCCAAAGCTGTTATTCAGAATTTGATAGTATCTGTGTTATTATTACTATTACAACTGATTAATAATAATAAATAATTTGGAAATATATATCATCTAAGTCCTCCTGCTAAAGGACCACACTGCACATCAAGTTTCTGAAAAGTCCCTCAGTAAAACAGAAGTTTGGGATTTATAAATTGTATTAATTAAAATAAAATCACTAGGTTTGGGAGTATTCACTTCAGAGGTTATTTCCTCAAATGCTAGCATTTTCCAAGGAAATCTCTTAAATTATTTATGAGGGAGCTGGAATTGAGTGGAAAAATAAGACATGTCACTAATCAAAAAACTAACAGGAATATTTATAATTACTTTGTGGGAAGGAAGGGAAATCCATGAGTCAATATCCATCAGCCTGCAAATTTTTCTTTCAGATGAAATTGGTTTAAAGAATACTATTTTAATTCAGTTAAAAAATCATATAAACAGAATATTCTGTAAACTTTAACTGCCCAAGAAATTGATTGTGAATCCCAGAACTGTACTGGACTCATAAAACTAGGGCTGAAAAATCAGGGGCTTGAAGTTATTATGTTAATTTGACACTCAAATATCAGTTACTTCTTTTGACAAAAAGGGCAAGAGAAAACCACACAATAAAATCTGTTAAGGCAGATAAAGCTACTAAAGGCTCATAAGTTTTAGAATAAGATGTGTGCTCTACCTAACACAGGAACAGAGTGAAAGAGGTTTTGGCTGCAACATGGTTTTCCTCAAGTACTTATTATTAAAACGTATGGTTGAAGGAGAATATATGTTTTTGGCTTAACTCATTATAATAATTATTTCAGCAGAATTTAAATTCTTGTACCAAGTAAATGGATTTTTGGAGTACTATAAAATGGTTTAATGGAAAGATTATAAGATTTTTGAGTTAGACATACTTGGGTAGTTCTGCTACCAGTCAGATGTGTGACCTTAAGCAAGTTATCTAATCTTTCTGAATCTCTTCTATAAAACTGAAGATAACACACTCTCTGTAACTACATATAGGACTAGAAAACAATGTTAACTTTTCTCCTTGCCCCTTTCTTTCTTTTTTCTTCTTCCCTGCCTTCCTCCTTTCCTTGGCCCAAAACATTCCATGATACTGAAATGCTTTATGAGTCAGAAAAGAAAAAATTAACTAATTTTGTATATATATATATATATATAATTAAGTGTTTTTACTATATATTTCTTATTAGAAATTAATTCTTTAAAGTTACAGCTATGTCAACATCAGTTAAAAAGGGATATTTGTCTAACTAGATCACTTCGTTTCTATGCAACATGGACAAATAAAGATTTACATTAGTATTAAAACATATTTCAAAGAAGAAATTGAAATCAGGTAATAACATAGGCAAAGAGAAAATGCAATCAGAAAAGGTGGCATAGAGATGACACAATTTTGAGTACCATTAATATACAGTATTTACAGTGTGTAAAGTGTTTTATTTATTCAAGGAATAAATTTTCTGAACGCCCACTTTGTTTTTTGTTTTTTGTTTTTTGTTTTTTTTAAACATCTTTATTGAAGTATAATTGCTTCACAATGGTGTGTTAGTTTCTGCTTTATAACAAAGTGAATCAGCTACACATATACACACGTTCCCATATCTCCTCCCTCCCGCATCTCCCTCCCTCCCACCCTCCCCATCCCACCCCCCCAGGCGGTCACAAAGCACCAAGCTGATCTCCCTGTGCTATGTGGCTGCTTCCCACTAGCTATCTATTTTACATTTGGTAATGTATATATGTCCATGACACTCTCTCACCCTGTCACATCTCACCCCACCCCCTCCCCATATCCTCAAGTCCATTCTCTAGTAGGTCTGTGTCTTTATTTCCATCTTGCCACTAGGTTCTTCATGACCTTTTTTTTTCCCTTAGATTCCATATATATGTGTTAGCATACTGTATTTGTTTTTCTCTTTCTGACTTACTTCACTCTGTATGACAGACTCTAACTCCATCCACCTCATTACAAATACCTCCATTTCATTTCTTTTTATGGCTGAGTAATATTCCATTGTATATATGTGCCACATCTTCTTTATCCATTCATCCGATGATGGACACTTAGGTTGCTTCCATGTCCTGGCTATTGTAAATAGAGCTGCAATGAACATTTTGGTACATGACTCTTTTTGAATTATGGTTTTCTCAGGGTATATGCCCAGTAGTGGGATTACTGGGTCGTATGGTAGTTCTATTTTTAGTTTTTTAAGGAACCTCCATACTGTTCTCCATAGTGGCTGTATCAATTTACATTCCCACCAACAGTGCAAGAGTGTTCCCTTTTCTCCACACCCTCTCCAGCATTTATTGTTTGTAGATTTTTTGATGATGGCCATTCTGACAGGTGTGAGATGATATCTCATTGTAGTTTTGATTTGCATTTCTCTAATGATTAGTGACGTTGAGCATTTTTTCATGTGTCTGTTGGCCATCTGTATATCTTCTTTGGAGAAATGTCTATTTAGGTCTTCTACCCGTTTTTGGATTGGGTTGTTTGTTTTTTTGTTATTGAGCTGCATGAGCTGCTTGTAAATTTTGGAGATTAATCCTTTGTCAGTTGCTTCATTTGCAAATATTTTCTCCCATTCTGAGGGTTGTCTATTGGTCTTGTTTATGGTTTCCTTTGCTGTGCAAAAGCTTTTAAGTTTCATTAGGTCCCATTTGTTTATTTGTGTTTTTATTTCCATTTCTCTAGGAGCTGGGTCAAAAAGGATCTTGCTGTGATTTATGTCATAGAGTGTTCTGCCTATGTTTTCCTCTAAGAGTTTGATAGTGTCTGGCTTTACACTTAGGTCTTGAATCCATTTGGAGTTTATTTTTGTGTATGGTGTCAGGGAGTGTTCTAATTTCATACTTTTACATGTACCTGTCCAATTTTCCCAGCACCACTTATTGAAGAGGCTGTCTTTTCTCCACTGTATATGCTTGCCTCCTTTATCAAAGATAAGGTGACCATATGTGCGTGGGTTTATCTCTGGGCTTTCTATCCTGTTCCATTGATCTATATTTCTGTTTTTGTGCCAGTACCAAACTGTCTTGATTACTGTAGCTTTGTAATATAGTCTGAAGTCAGGGAGCCTGATTCCTCCAGCACCATTTTTTGTTCTCAAGATTGCTTTGGCTATTCGGGGTCTTTTGTGTCTCCATACAAATTGTGAAATTTTTTGTTCTAGTTCTGTGAAAAATGCCAGTGGTAGTTTGATAGGGATTGCTTTGAATCTGTAGATTGCTTTGGGTAGTAGAGTCATTTTCACAATGTTGATTCTTCCAATCCAAGAACATGTGAACACCCACTTTGTATCAGGCTTTACACCAGGTGCTAGGGATAAAAAAATGTATGAAACCTGGGTCATTTATCTCAATAACCTTACAGATTAATAAAGAATTGACAGGTAAATAAACAATTCCCTTTTATTATTCAAGTGTAATAACAGAGTGATTTGCAAGGTACTACAGAATGATCAGGGTAATTAACTTTCTCTGGGGTAGGGGTGGTGGTTTGATGCACAAAAACTTGCTAAATACTGTTCACAACTATCTTTTAAAGTTGGTAGGAAGGTAATGTATCGTCTTCATTTCAGAAATGAGGAAACAACAGGAGTTCAATGACTTGCACAAAGCTTAAACCTGGCCTCAAAGTCGAGTGTAACAATTCCTCAACCAGTGCTCTTCCCAGGATGATCAGGTACTCAGTCCAATCTATCTGAACCATACTCTTTCCAATTGTTAGTAAAGTTTTAAAATAATTTTCCATTCAACAATGTCATGAGGCTGCAATACTGTGATACTCTTGGACTTGTTAATGAGGGAGATAATAGAATTATCATATATAATGCCAACAAAATATTATAAAGAAGTTCACCATCATGAAATGAATGTTTGTATTATGTCAAATTCATGCAGAAAGTTCTGCCAAAGAAATAGGATTACGGAATATTTAACTGCTATATTCTTTAGCAATGCAGTCTTGATGAAGGCATGATGGCTAGGTAGAATAAATGGTCTAGAGATCCCCACTCACCAAAAGAACAATTTAAAATACTTATGGTTTCAAATTATTCAGTTGAGTATTATTCTTGACCTGCCTATAGTAAGCTTTTTCTTAATACAGAATTCCTATTATTCTATTTTAACCAACAGCTGCATATGAACACTGGCCCTCTAAGTACAGCAATATCCCAGTGGGCTCTCACAAGCATTCCCTTTAAAGTGAAATTTCAATGTTAGTTTTTAGCAAGCTAGAGGCACTTTTTTCCCACCTCGGAAATACAGTTTGGTGAAAACAATAAATTTAAAACTTAAGATGCCATATAGTTTTTCCAATATTTAATAGAGTTGCTTCATTCCCCATGGATTTTTCTTTCTATTAATATCATTTCTATTCTCTTTCTATTTGAATTATTCTTACAAGAAAGCATAAGGAACAAAAATAAAATAAGACTGTGGTATGTTTATGACATTTCATATGATAGGGTATTCTAACTTCTCTGTACTTGAAACAAAATTTTTGTTTTCTTTCTAAATATAAGTTATGATTATTAAGGTTGAATTTATGAGCCATAAGAAGTTTTTAAGCAAAAGATATGGATGTTTGGGTGGTGTGTCTTACTTTTTGAACTTGCCCTAACATAGATGATGTATGCCTTCCTTCAAGTTAATTTATAATTCAAGTTATAATTTGCCTTCATAGTTGAAGATAGAAAGGATAGATCAAAATGTGATATTTGTTTTCTTTTGTAATTCTCTTGAAATACAAAATTCTTATTTGGTCAATGTGTAGGTTCAGAGACCCATATAAGTACCATACTGAAATATGCAATTGCAAAGATTCCTATTATCAATTAGGATATATGTTCTCATGTCTCTTCTTCTACTATTAACTTTCTCTCTTTTTATATAAAAATTCTTCAATAGTTTGTAACACTGTCATGAGCTTATTCATATTCAGGGAGAAATTTTATTGTTATAAATATATATTCTTATTGTATCAAATATTTTAGACTCGAATATAAATAATATTTTACATACATATATACCAACAGACATTTACATTTACAGTTAAAGACAATATTGACATGGAAAAGAGAATCATATATATATATATATATACACACACACACACACAGGTAATCAGCATATATATAAAATTCTAATTTATAAAATATATATATACATATATAAAATACATATATATAATACATGTATATACAATCCCAATTCAGAAGAGAGACAGATGCACAGATTCCTGATGCCACTTGCCACCTAAAGTGTCTACCTACAAAGTCAGCTTCAGGAAATGGTTACTATCAATATTGGTGTCCTTGTGCCTTAGTGAATATGCACATAAAAGTGTTGACTGATGGCAGTGGCAACCAGCCCCCACCCCTGCCCTTCCACACTGTTGCTTTCACTCTCCTCCCTGGGACTTCAGGTGCTGGCAGCAGCAACAATACCACCTCTACATGTGGAATAGGAATAAATATCATTAGTGGATGAGTTCTCAAATTCTCCCCTCTTCCTCCTTCTAGCTTCTTAGAACAGAAAGTTCTTGCTTGCCGAGCTATCTCTGGAAGTCTCTTAGAGGTAAAAGGGAAAATTCAGAGAAAATGCAAGAAACTAAACAGGCTAGGTAGAAATGTAATAAATGAGTAAGATGGGAAGGGAAAAAGGAAACAAAAGCCTATGACTGTCAAGAGAAAGATTTTGTAGTTAGCAATAGAGAAAGAGAGCACTTCAGGATCAACTCTCATCTCTGTGAGAGACTTTGGTAGAAACCAGTGCTAGGAAGAGGTATTTTAATTAATGCTCTTCTTCTTCTAGAGTTTCCTCTGGAGTGATGTTTATCAAACATGCTGTTGATATTAGAATAGTTCTTCAATTTATGGGACTGTTCCATACATTGCAAGATTTTAGTATCTCTGGTCTCACCTACTAAATGCCAGAAATGCTCCTCTATCATCATGATAACCCAAAACATTTTCACACATTTGCACATGTCTCCAGAGACACTACTGCTGCTGATTGAGAAATACAGCTCTGGAAATGGAGTGTCCATCTGTCTATCTGTCCACCCAACTATCTATCTATCTATCTATTCCAGTTACATTTGTGTAATATAACTCTCATATGCATTTTAGAACACCTGGATAGCAGGTGTATTATTTTATATGCATGAGAAAGTAGACTTTAAAATGAATATAAAGAGCTGTGTTTCTACTGGCAAATAAATAATGTTAAAGGCAAAACAGGAAAAATCAAGAAAGGAAGCCAGCATTTCTTGGTTGACTGCTACGCAGTATAATTTACCTAAAATCACAAGATGGTTCAGTGACAGGACCAGTGCCTAAACCCAGGTTGTTATGACTCCAAAACCCATGATTTGTTGTGTGTTAACTAGAGGACAGTGAGGTAGTTTAAAAAAAAAATTAAAGAATATTTTAGAAAATGTAAATCCAAATGAAAGAATAATGTTTTCCTCCAGATTTAAACAGCATTCAAACCTCATATGAATTATCCCCCTACTGCTAATCTAGTAATATTATGTATCATCCCATCCATCAGTAGATATGGGGACATTCTGAAGTTAAAAACTAAGAAATTAAACATGAACATTCTCAGAAAGCTTTCTGTAAACTAATCTTACTATCAGCAAATGAAATGGTTTAGAGTAAACGACCAGAAAAGAACAGGTCTATGTCCTAAGGAAAATGCTTAATTTCTTGACCTTCTTGGATCAAGGGCCAGAAGCATTAGCAGAAATGTATTATTATTACAAATTCAACCAAAAGTATACATGTCATTCAATGTTGTTTTGGCAAAAGATGCTCTTACTGATATTAACTTCTGAGTATTAAGTGAAAATCATCACCTGCTTAGAACAATCTTCAGATGAAAGAGTTCTGAGCATGACTTGACTTCCTTCTTTTACTTAACCATCTGACAAGGAAGAAATCCAAGCCATGGCAGGAACATCCTGGGCATGACTCCTGCCAGGCTGCCAGCATGGCACACTTGTGCTTCCCAGCCTGCTGGACTGGATGTAGTCAAAATAACAGAGACAACAGACCCTGTGGCTCCCACAAGCTCTTTAACATTACAAAGGAAATTTACATACATTCAGAAAGCCTCAGGATAATTATCACAAAAAAAACTTTATTCATCAGGCTGACTTAGATTCCTACCAGAGGTCAGGGCCATCACCAGTACATCATTCCTTCCTGTGGCATCTCTAAAGTCACAGAGTTTAAGGATAAACTTCACCAGGGGCATTTCCATATACAGGTTTTTAGGGCAAGAGACAATTCTCTGGCCAATATGACCAACCTCACTTTCTTCGGCTCAGCAATCTAGTAGAAGTCTGCTGAGTCAGATAAGATGCAGAGGATTCAGCTTTATAAGATTACTATCCTTCCCATTATAAGTATCGCAAATTCAATGGACCACAAAAGATTGAATCTTCATTTAAGCATTATCATGAAATTCATTTCAATTGCTATGGCTGAAGGAATGCTCTGAAAACAAAGAATCAAGGTGTGTCAAGAAAAGCCCTTCCTTTTTCCCCTATAAATTTCCAAATGACCAATGATAGTGATGAAAGTAATAACACTAGCAAAGTAGTCCTTTTTGTCAGTAAGAAATGACTTTGCTTTGGGTCTCAAAATCCCTTTATACCCTAATTATATATAAATGAGAATGTGTGTGTGCGCACGCGCACATGAGTGTGTGTGTGTGTGTGTGTGTGTGTGTGTGTGTGTGAGAGAGAGAGAGAGAGATAAGCTTGTTCTAATGGATTTTGGATTAAACTGGGCACTTCTTTTCATACTGCAAAAAAAATGACCTTTAGTTTTTAGACACTAGGTGTACATAATTCACTTAATAGCAAAATCAGGAAAAGCATCTGATAGAATGTCAGATTTGCTCCCTTTAGCTGATTATATTGATTATATTAACCAGACAATGAATAAATCCTTTTTATTCCATATAATCACAGTTTCTGTGATACCTACTGGGGAAAAACTGGTTCCATTGTGAATGGTTCCTGTGGTTCTTTTTCTAGGCATAATTTTATGGAGTCTCAGGAGTTGGTTTTTCTTTGATTAGCAAACTCAACATGCAAACCGCTAAATAGTGAGTGTAGGTCAAAGGGCCAAGACACAGGCAGTAGCATCCTTTAGAAGATACTTGAAGAGGTCAGAAGGATTTCAACAAGGAATTTGAGACTTTTGTAGCTTTTTATCATTTATTTTAATCTACATAGAAGCTTCAAGTTGAAATAAAGTAGTTATTAAGAGAGTAGGTTCTATTTAAAATGACTTTAGAAAGGTCCTGGCTTCATTTAGTGGAATTGTGAATAACGAAAAGCCACAGTTCTCAAATATGCATCATAGCACAGGTTCACTCCAAATAGTTCACCAAGCCTTCCTCAGCTATGAAACCTAGCTTTTAGGTCTCTTATTTAGGTATCTCATTTGGCTGATCAAAGGTCTTTTTACTCTTTATTAAAGTTTCACTTTGAAACAAAAATCATCTTGTCAAAATATATCCCAAATAACCCACAAAGACAAAGTATTTTGTGGCAGTGCCCTGATGAAAAATATCTCAGTTCATACTGTGTAAATTATTCTTGAATTCCATCATGAAGTTAGAAGTCAATTTCTAGTCACTTGAGAAGCCCAGAACTAGGTCACTGCTGTAAGCTCCCTCACCTGTCATGTTACAGTAACAAAGAACACACACTCATGTTGTTAATGGTTTTAATAAGCAAAAGAAATGTCAGCAGCAATAGTGCAGTCAGCCTAGGACACCACAGATCAACATGGTCATATTTTTCATTTAATATTTATTAAGCATCTCATGAATACTTGGCTCTAAAATAAGCTCTGCGGAGATTTTAGAGAACACAGAGAGGATATGATTGTTTCTCTCAGGGAATCTGCTGCTCAGAAAGACCCATCACAAGTATATAGCATTCAATAAGATAATGTAGTAACCCTTGATTCAGCTGAGATGATAAAGTGATACAAGTAATGAAAAATTGCAGGTGATATAATCATAAAAAGAATGAGAAATAACCTCAGAAATGATCGGGTTTAATTCCTCTCATTTTACAGATGAAGAAACTGAGGTTCAGAAAGTTAATGGTTTGTCTCATCATGTTCAGTTGGAGGGTCAGGGTTGAGACCCAGGTTTTCATTATCTAAATGAGGTCCAGTGCAGATGATGAATCTCAGATTAGTTTCCTTGGCTATGACTCCTCTAAATCCTTGGGTATGCGTAGTTCTATGAATCTGTTCCTACACACACACACACCCAACATAACATGCAGAAACAGAGACAGAATAACCAAAATAGACACTCCCATACAAGAAAAGGAAGGAATGGTAAGCACAGAACAGTCAGCTGGTTCATTGTACTTCTGAACTCCGGCTAGACAGGGAATGTCATACTTGATTAGGGTATAATCTGTATCCCAAGAAATGATTCTCTGAGGTTTTTGGTTACCCCCTCCGAGTCATCCTTCCTTTTCTATAAGAAATGACCCTGTTTGTAGCTGGGTAGCTTTTCCAGCCTGTTTCCTGCCCATAGAAAATTGGGCCATTTTCTACAGAGGCTTATGCTGTCAAAGGGGTCAATGATGACCTTGGACTATTAAAGAAAAGCTGTCAAGACATCTATCTGACACAGCAGGACACTTAGCAGATAAGAAGAAGAGGAGTTAAATTTGACTATTTCCTTTAAAAAGGGAGTATAAACTTACAATGGTATGAGTACCACGGCCATAGCTTTTTGTTGGAATGTCATTCTGAAGTAAATTAATTTGAAAGGCAAAAATAATACTTTTTTTTTATGTAATGTCTGAAACATTTATATTAACATGTTTCCATACAAAAAACCCAAAGAAAGTTTAGTATTAGTTGGGTTTTTTGTTTGTTTGTTTTTTTATACTGCAGGTTCTTATTAGTCATCAATTTTATACACATCAGTGTATACATGTTAATCCCAATCGCCCAATTCAGCACACCACCATCTCCACCCCACCACAGTTTTCCCCCTTTGGTGTCCATACGTTTGTTCTCTACATCTGTGTCTCTACTTCTGCCCTGCAAACTGGTTCATCTGTACCATTTTTCTAGGTTCCACATACATGCATTAATATACGACATTTGTTTTTCTCTTTCTGACTTACTTCACGCTGTATGACAGTCTCTAGATCCATCCACGTCTCAACAAATGACCCAATTTCGTTCCTTTTTATGGCGGAGTAATATTCCATTGTATGTATGTACCACATCTTCTTTATCCATTCGTCTGTCTATGGGCATTTAGGTTGCTTCCATGACCTGGCTATTGTAAATAGTGCTGCAATGAACATTGGGGTGCATGTGTCTTTTTGAATTATGGTTTTCTCTGGGTATATGCCCAGTAGTGGGATTGCTGGATCATATGGTAATTCTATTTTTAGTTTTTTAAGGAACCTCCTACTTTTTAAAACCTAATTTCTTTTTCTCAAGCAAATTGAAGTTATGAAAAATGCTTTGCTTTTTGTGTTTTCAATATAAGAAATAGAGATAAATGTTCAACATATAAATAATAATTTCTTTAACAAATAGAAAAAATGCACTAAAGATTTTTCTTTCTGACTCTCATTTCATTATCAATACTCAGTCAACATAGAACTTAATAAAGAAGAGAGCTAAAAAATACACATTTAACAAAAAGTCTTTTCTGGAGGGACTAAACAGCTCTCTAACTTGGAAGGGAAAAGTATTTTGGAAGACAAGATGGCAATTTCCAGTAGATGAAATACAAAAGTAGATAACACTAATACACTAATAAACACTCTCTCTCCTGAAGTTTTGTGGCCTTTTCATTTGCTCCAGAGACTGGGGACAAAAGAGGAATTAAAATGTCTTAGACAAGATATATGAATTTTCTATTTTTCCTTCCTTTTATATTCATAACCTAACAACTTTTATAATTAGTCTCTGAATGCCTCACTTACTAATAAATTTTAAACTTATGTGAAAGGAGTCATTTGGGTGGTATATAATCTTTATTTTCAAGATGCAATTTATCAACTTAACCTAATTAAACTCACATTTGTCATGCTTCCTATGCTTCTTGGAATTCAAATTAAGAATTTGATATCACATCTTTAAAAGGTAATGAACATTTTATGACATTTGTTTCTTCTAATTAGTCTATTAAAAATTGCATAAGACTTGCCTGTTGATTGAAAAATTCTCTTTGCTCTAACAGAATTAACTTTGACCATTATTTCAACTAGCCAATGATTTGTCTAGTTCAAAACGTCACACTGAAAATTATGTGTTAACTGTTCTATTCTCTTACTACTTTTACCTTTTCATTGGTATAGTCAAATCCTGGTGTATTATCTCTCTAACAGCCTGTAGCAGTGGCTAGACACAATTGAGACACATACACTGTATATATATATATATAATATATATATATATACAGTGTATGTGTATGTATATACTATATATATAGTATATATATAGTGTTCTCAGGACAAGCTGTTGAACATATGTCATTGATCAAAATTTCCCATTGACATAATTACTTTTTAAGGATTTTAAGGTAGACTAAGGTAATCACAGAAAGTTTCACAAGAAGGCGCTCTTGAGAAATGGATAGAAATTGGAACAATGGAAAGGAGGAGGAAGGACACTTAGCGTGATGAGTGCAAAATGGAAGGAAAATATCTCTACCACGTGGACAGGTTATGTCCACACACTAGTGAGTTAATAAGAATGAGAGTGAATAAATGGGGAAAAGCTTTTCTTCCTCTTGATATTTTCACCCTTCACTTAGGATTGCTCTTTTGGCCCTGAACATATTTTGACTTAAAGGATATCCTAAAGACAAGCATGTTAATCATGATTATGAAAATATTGATAACTTCTCATAAAAAAATTTTCCTAAGTGATCTTTTCTAAGTCAATTAAATTTTTGTTCAATATTCTTATAGTAGTTAAAATATTTCCCTTTAAAATTTTTATTATTTGAAATATTTTAACTGGGACTATATTTTTAAGTTTATAAGAAAGGTTTAATTGATGAATTATTTTTTATCTATACAAAATTTTATAGATTATGGATTTACCATCCATTAAAATTTTTGTTTATTAGTTAAATGAAAAAAATGTGACCAATTTTGTGAGAGTGGTAGAAAAGAAGAAAAGCAATGGAACAAGATGATGGAAAGGGGAAGAGAAATAGAGTGGGAGAATAGGACAAAGGAAGAGATCTAGAATGAGAAGAAACACAGGAAGAGAGATGAGAGACAGAAATAGAAATGTTACAGCAATTTTATTTTTGGCCCATTAAGCCAAGAAATGTATGATGAAGTAAAACATATTAATAATAAGATCAAAGCAAAGGGTTAAAATGTCATTTTATATAGCTAAACAGAAAATTCATATATGGGATATAAGTTTGAGAGTATAGATTGTAGAGGACCTAAATATACCAGGTAATAAATGTTATTTTATGCTGTTGACCAGTGTTTCGCCAAAAGATATTCCATACAAATTTAATGATCCATAAAGAAAAGTTTATTTAAATAAGTTTGGGGAATACTGCATCTTATATTGCCCTCTGAAAGTGTTACAATACATATCAGCATATTAACACTTCTGAGGAATCCTGAGAAAATAAACCTGGTGAGAATTAGTTAAATCACTATTTACCAATCTTATTTAAAGACAGAATACTTACTGTGTGTGTAAAACCTTATATGCATCCTGTAGAACATAGTTTGGGAATATAGGCAATGGTGAACCACAGTTGAATGTTTAGGCTGAAAAAAACAAAAGAAGCGTAGAGTTTAGAAAGATAAAATGTTAAGGTGAGGTGCTGGATGCCAAAGCAGACTAAGACTGAAAACAGAAAGACAAATTAATAGGCTATGGTAACAATCAAGGGGAGAACCAAGGTCTTAGATTGGTCTGGAAAATAGTTGGAATATAAAGATATAGGTACATGTAAGACACATTATGCCAGAAATGTTGACTTTTGCCAAGTCCACAGTCCCTCTTGATGTGGCCACATTTCATACCATGTGGCTCCACAATTTAATTGAACCAGGGTGGGAATCTGATCCAAGGAGACTTGCCCACAGCTGGCAGCAAATATGACTTTTGTAGTCTGGCTTAAAAACAGAAGTTAGATCAGATTTTCCTTCAAGAGTTTGAAATTATGAAAAGAAGAGACTGAGACTTTTAGGAAATAGATGCAGGTGTGTGTGTGAGGAGGTGAATACACACGTATGTATGTGTATATATATATATATATACATATATGTATATATCTATAAAGAGAGAGACAGTCTATACACAATGCTCACTTCTTATGTTCAATTTATATGCTGACTTTAGATCCACAATCCAGATTAAGGCTTGTCTGTGTATGAAATATCAACAGCATGGATATTACCATTTTCAGTGAGGCATCCTAAAATAATAATGTTTGCGTTTGGTTTTTCCTACTTCCTTCTATGAGATCTTTCTACCAGTGAGTCAAAGGTACCCATATTGCCTCAAAGAGAAGTAGGATTTTTTATAGTAAAAATAAAAAGAGTAAGTAGTCAATATAGAAGGGGGGCCTGAAAAAGCTGGGCATGGAGTTTATGCTATAACAGTTAAATAGAATAAAGAATAGTGGAGAAATAGACCACTTCCTGTACATACATATACCCAGAGAATAAAGGTTTATCTGGGCTAAGGAGGAGGACAGAAGGAGATGGGAACAGGGAGCTGAGAGGGACACACCCTTAAAGCAAGTCAGGGAGTGGGAATGAGAGGGGCCAACCTGGAGGATGAAGAACCATGTGGAGAGGAATGGTGTCCTCCTGGGGAGACTGTCCATCACCCTGAGTGGCCAGCAGCAGGGAGTCCTGTGGAAGTCCAGTCAGCATGTAGAGGTAGCTCATCACCTGGACAGAGCACGATGCCTCTAGTGGTGGGGCGGGCCTTCCATCTACAGATGCATATCCATTACCCATGGAACTTCCAGCTTACATAATCCTGCCAATGACCCAAGGATTTGCTGAGCCCTATCTGGAATGACATTTGCAGGCCTCCTGAATTAGCAGATGTGGGTCTTCAACACCCAGAGAGGTAATAATTGTGAGAAAGGAGAGCCTCAGCACTGGTAATTGGGTAGGGCTAGACAGTGTTATATCCTATCCCTGTTAAACATTAAACATAACAGATTTTCCATAAAAAAATTATTTTGAAATTTCATTCCTTTTATGAACCTAACTATAAATGGTCAAATTGAACACAGTTTTGTTGTCTCCGTGTGTTTAAGCTAATCCAAATGGAAGTAAAACCGCATGAAAATAAAAACCTCTCTGACTTTAACAACAGCCCATTGCTCTGTTTATTGCAAAACCCTCTGGATCTGAGGACCACCTATGTAGGAGAAATTAAAAACTAAATGAAAATGTTCTACATTCCATGTCTAGCAATTTAATTTTTAAGCCTTTTATAACCCTAAACATGCTCAACCATCATTTTTATGTTTTAGCTTAGAATGAGTTTTCCAATAAGGATTCCAGTAACAGTAAATCTGGTATTTATAGTCTCAATTTTTTTTTTTTTTTTTTTGGTTTCTATGCTATTTCTACATGAGTTCTTATTAACATTTTCTTCATCTGAGTTCTCTCTCTCTTCTTGGTACTAGTGTTTGCTGGGGGGCTATATTTCTACACCGCAGGATGTAATTCTACTTTCCAAAAATGCAATTCTCCATTCAGATACAGTATTTTTGTTTTGTCTGTTTTACACCTTTACAACTTTCTGTTGCTTCAATAAAGTTTTGTAGATTAAACATGGAGCTCCTTTCAGTCTTCTTATCAAGGTCTTCTCCCTTAGTATGGACTAGCCAGATATGTTTGCATCCATTAGAAACCTGCTCCTAGAGGTGAGGCAATCATGGTTTCTGAATTAGGATGTATAGTTTAACAAATAAAGGGCATCAAACCCGCATTCTTTCTAGATGGAACCCTCAAATGCAGTTGATCCATGCATTTCGTAAGCCAGACATAGCATTGTGGATGTTAAACTTTAGCATTTCTGTTTTTTCTAGCAGTTGGTTGTGCTTGGTATAATCTCTTTCAAAAAATTTAACTCTGAGTCCCTTCTAGGCCTCAATTAAACACTGAATTCGGTATTTATTCATTCAACATATATTTAATAAGCAACTACAATATGTCGGGCACTGAACTTCAGTTATAAGCTGAAGATATAATGATGAACAAAACATATTTGAAGCCCGTGGTCTGGTCAGGAAGATAGACTTCAGTGAAACCATCATGAACTATTATCCCATCACGTTACTGCAACCCACCTCCTCTCTCTGCTTCTTGGCTTTCTTGATGACTCTCCCTTGATTTCTCTCCAACCCCCAAACTCCCTCATGTTCTCTTTTCCTCACCTATATCCTAGAGTCTTGTCCTCAACCCTTGTAACCTGCCTTTCTGTACCCTCTCTCTGAGGGAGACAACACACCTCGTGGCTTTAGCTTTTACTTATACACTGAGGATTCAAAGAATTCTATCTTCTTCCCCCATCTCTCTATTCCTCTGCCTCACCCCATAAGAACCACTAAGTTTCCAACCAAATCTTGGAATCCATCTCCTCATCCTAACCCCATTTTCACTGAGTGAACACTCCAATAATGCCCTAATTATCTCCCTTCTTCTCATTTCACTCCCCCTCATTACTTATTCTGTAATAATATTTCTAGAGTACAAAAATGATCGTGCCATTTAATATCTAAAAGTTCCTAATGATGTCCCAAAGACGCAATCTAAGGACCTCAGCATGACTCTGGAGGTTGTTAGGAACGTGACACACAGCTAGGATCATCTTCCACTTCTCCACATGCTAAACTTTTTTATTTTCAAAAATACACCGTCAGCTTTCGTAATGTTATTCCTTCCTGCAGGCCATTCTGCTCAACATGTTTTGCCACTCTCTAATACTCTACATTTAAGGCTCCATTTAAATAATACCACCACAGTGAAACCCCTGAGACTTGTAGGCAGAGTTAGTCACCCCTTTGTTATACCATTTTTATGTTACAAAAAAAATTATTCCAATGTTATGCTTATGTTAAAGCACCTATCAGAATGGGTTATGAGTTTACAAGGTCATTTATCTTGATAATCTCAGTATATACCAAAAGAGCTGGAAAAATAGTAGATGTTGAGTAAATATTTATTGAATGTTGTTGAATAAGAGAATGCCTCTGGTCTGTGTGTGTGTGTGTGTGCGGGCGCGTGTGCACGGATGTGTGTTTAGGTGTAGGTGTTTTACAGTACAGGCTATTTGAAAGAATGGAAATTTTTTTCTTATCCTTTGGATGGAGAGTGAGGAAGAGGGAAGAGGAGAGGAAGCATTTAGTAGACTCCATAGAATAGAATACTTTTTACAGGAGTAAAAAGTAAAAATCTTAAATAGAACCTGCCTATTTACTGATGATGTATCCAAAAAAATAAGGGGTTATTCATCACATATTTGGAATTGGCCCCTATATATTTCGATGGGTTTAGGATTAGATTTGTCCACAAGTGACAGAAAATCATAATAGCTGTGGTGTAAACAATTTGAAGTCTATTCCTTTCTCTTATTAAAGTCCAAGTTCCACAGCACTTGTGTCAGGGAGCATGTCTCCTTCTGTCTCGTTGCTCTGTCACAAGTAGTTTTAACTTCATGGTCCGAAATGGCACATGTATATTCCAAGAAGCAGGATGGAAGAAGGAGTGGAAAAGCATAGCACACAGACTATATGAGCACTATCTCCTAAAGAAGGTTCCCAGATGTCATATAACACTTCCACGTGCCTCCTGTACCCTAATTCTGTGGTTAAAGGGAGGCTAGGAAATGTAGTTTTTATTCTGTCTGTCATGTTTCCAGCTAAAAATCCTGTTGCTGTAGAAGGAGGAAAGAACAGATATGGACTGATATGATTTGGTTTTACCTCTTTGTGTCTCAGGCCTTGTCCAAAGTATTGTATAAGGCAATTAGCACACTGTAATCACTCAGTAAATATTTTTTTTACTATCCACTTTGATATCATTTGCCAGTTCTCCACATCCAGGCACACTGGATACTTCTACCCAAATGACTCTCCAGCTGTATGGTAAGGTACTGCATATTATAGCCTCTATCAGGCCTTGAATACTCCCTGAACTGTATCTGAAGCTGTTAAAATAATAATGACTAAATTCCTAATGGCTAACTGATACTCTTAGAGTTGTTTAACATTACCAGAGAGTTGCTGAGGTACTAGTTAAATTGAATAAATGTTATTTGTCTTATAACCTCACTTTTTTAAAAATTGAAGTATAGCTGATTTACAGTGTTATGCCAATCTCTGCTGTACAGCAAAGCAACTCAGTTATACACATATATACATTCATTTTTTTGTATTCTGTTCCATCATGCTTTATCCCAGAAGATTGGATATAGTTCCCTGTGCTATACAGTAAGATCTTGTTGTTTATCCATTCTAAATGTAATAGTTTGCATCTACCAACACCAAATTCCCAGTCCCTCCCTCTCCCTTCCCTGCTTCCCCCTGGCAACCACAAGCCTGATCTCTATGTCTGTGAGTCTGTTTCTGTTTCATAGATAGTTTCATTTGTGCCATATTTTAGATTCCACATGTAAGTGATATCATATGATATTTGTCTTTCTCTTTCTGACTTACTTCACTTAGTATGATAATCTCTAGTTGCATCCATGTTGCTGCAAATGACGATCTTTGTTCTTTCTATGGCTGAGTAATATTCTGTTGTATATATGTACCACATCTTCTTTATCCATTCATCTGTCCATGGACATTTAGTTTGTTTCCATGTTTTGGCTATTGTGAATAGTGCTGCTATGAACATAGGGGTGCATGTATCTTTTTGAATTATAGTTTTGTCCAGGTATATGCCCAGGAGTGGGGTTGCTGGATCGTATGGTAATTCTATTTTTAGTTTTCTGAGGAACATTCAAACTATTTTCCATAGTGGCTGCACCAACTTAAATTCCCACCAGCAGTGTAGGAGGGTTCCCTTTTCTCCACACCCTCTCCAGCATTTGTTATCTGTAGACTTTTTAATTATGGCCATTCTGACCAGTGTCAGATGGTACCTCATTGTAGTTTTGATTTGAAACTTACAAGCTTTTGCACAGCAAAGGAAACCATTAAAAAAAAAACACACATGAAAAGACAACCTACGGAATGGGAGAAAATATTTGCAAATGATGCAACCGACAAGGGCTTAATCTCCAAAATATAAAAACAGCTCATACAACTCAACAACAAAAATACAAACAACCCAATTGAAAAATGGGCAGAAGACCTTAATAGACATTTCTCCAAAGAAGTCATACAGATGGCCAGTAGGCACATGAAAAGGTGCTCAACATCACTAATTATCAGAGAAATGCAAATCAAAATTATAACCTCACTTTTTACTTGAGAGAGATGAACTCAGTCATAACATCTTAAACCACAGGGCCTCATGGAGGAAACTTCCACTTTAGAGAAGCTTCTTGAACTTTACTCCCAAAATGATTGACCACATCATTATACATCACTGTACCAAAACTAACATTGTTAAGTCCTCATATTTCCAGTGGAGTTTAAAAGATGATTATACATTGTTAATTTGATAATGCTTGTGTTTTTTAACTTCTTCTGCAAGGAGCTAAAATTTATAGAGCGAGCTCTTGGTAGAAGGATCATTTGGGAGAGCTTTGGGGCACCTCACCTATAAGACAGGACCAAGGGCTACTAGCAAATAAGACAACTTTCCTGGTTACTTGTTTGCTAGAAATCATTATGCACAGTCTCCCACCCAGATTACTGAGAGCATGCTATACAGGTCCTAAGGAAGTGCTTCCTTGTTCTCTGTAAACTTAACTGTAGTAATCACAGTATTAAATGTTATAAAGAAGTTCTGGAGTTTTATTTATGAATCCAACAGCTAAATTACAGTGATCATTAAAACTTCTAGTTAGTGTCAAAATGTTTTGACTATCAAATTCAGAGAGATTCATCATTCTTTTAAATATGCTCTGCTGGCAACCTGATTCTTTTTTCTGGACCAAGATATCACTTAGAACAGCTTCTGTTTCTTCTTTGCAGTCTGGGAATTAAATGAAGGACAAGTGTGTAGAACTAAGCTTTTTAGGAAATTTTTTGAATTAATGATCCATTTCTTAAGCATTAGAAGCTGAAGGTCACTAAAGCTAATGATATTTATAATTAGCATTTACAAAGAACATCAGGTAATCGGTTAGAACAGAACAGAGGTAAAGGAATTTCAGACTGGGACACACATTTCGGAAGGTGGCAAGTTCTGCCACCAAAACATCAGTATATCTTAGTCAAAAGAAAAGGGAATTTTCAAAATGTTATAAAGTGATGAAAGTTAGAAGATGTTTGATAAGTTGAAGAATTAAGAAAATATTGACTCAGAGAGCATGTTTTGTTATAAAATTGACAGGGCCCTCAAGATAGGTTTGACAGTGATTGAAATGGGTTACGTAAATTGACACATCTTGCTGCCTGGCTTCATTTCTCTGATCAAAATTGAGACTTAGTAAATTGTATCATTTTTACTTGCTTCTTCCCTGTCTCTCACCACTGCCATAAAATCGGTGATGCTTGCTTTAATTTTTTGAAGCACTACTAGTATTTATTTTTAAAATATAAAGAATTATATAAAGTGACTACTCAAGCACTTGCTAGAGTTATTAAAAAAAACTGTTTCTTTAAAGGAAAAACAAATCCTCTTCAATTTTTCAGCAGCAGAACCTGACCCCCTATGAGTGAACTGATTTATATAAAGCAATGACAAGAGTGTGCATTAGTTTTGCCCTTTCTGATGTCAAAGTCTACCCCAGATCCTAATTGTCAAAGTGACAAAGTTTTCTCTAATTGTCTCTGGCCTATCTCCAATGAGAGAAGTGATATATTTAATAAAAATAATGTTTTTAGCCATTTACGTACCATTTCAAAGAAATTTTAATGAGGTCAATGAACTTATACAAAATTATACTTGGAACTTAAAATCTGAATTCATTACTGTAATTCACCTGTTTTGATTTTAGAAATCAGAAGGTTAAAGACGAATGGTTGGAAGCCTTAGAACTAGTGTCATTGGACAGAAGGGCAAAATTGGAGTTCTGATTCACTACTTAGCAGGGTTTCCCACAGGTGCAGTCGGTGTAGGCTGTCCTTTCTGACACACTCCAGCTGTTCCCTGAAGGGTCTTCAGTGTTCTCATTCCTATCTGCAGTTGTAACTGGTGTGGCTGCGTTTCCCACTTCTGAGCCCTACCCGTTCTCATCCTTTGGTGTTTGCCTTGGTTCATCTCTATGCATGACAGACAGGACGTGTTAGAGGTATTAGGGCATCAATCATGTAACATTCACCTACTTTTCCTTCTTTCCTTCTGCTTCTAATCCAAGTTTGTGCAACAAGCAAAGAATTCACATTTATCTTATGCCTCCTATGAACTGGTCCTGGACTCGACACTTGAAACATGTGATTTCATTTAATTTTTTCCATTACAGTGTTAGTATTCCTACAGATTTTTTACAGATTTTACAGATGAGGAAATCTGGATTTATAGAGGTTAAGTAATTTTTGAAAGGTCACAGAGTAAGAAAATGGGGAAGTTGGGCTGCCCAATTCTTTCCACTCTGTATACCCATCTCACCTGGACCTAAGAGTTATTTGAGGTTTTAGAGAAATAAGGGGCTAATGGTGATTCTAAAATGTATGAAGCATTACTGACTTACCAACTTGTCACTATTCTGATATACAAGCAGAACAAAATTTCTATAATGGAAAGTTAGGAAGTGTAATATTTATTAAAGCATTTAGATCTATATTTGGCATGAAGACACTTACAAGGCTAATAATTCTTTTACAGTGTGCAACCAGTATACATTATAAATCACTTGAAGTTTTTGTAGGCCAATTGTAAACTTTATATTCCATTTTCAATATGCTTGATATGTATTTTAAAAGGCATTTGCAGAACATTTCTCTCCTTTAAAACATTCTGGTCAACATTCAAACTAGTTTTATCATCCTCATACATATATTAAAACCTTTCACATTAGCCCTTATCCTGTTGAGCACTTCATTGGGATTCTGACTTAAGCATTTCTTTGACTGGAAATTGTCATATACTACACTTAACGATGCATAACAACACCTCAAGTCAATACTTTATGCAGTTACTCAGCATTTAGAAACTACAGCTATGCTGACTTAATTTTATTAATTTTTCACTAGTACAACCTAACATGCTTTTGCACTCATTCATTCACAAAATTCATCTACTCGAGGGTTGTTCATTCAGTAATGAATTTATTCAACAACCATTTTAATACAAACACCCATTTTGTGTAGAGGTATACCCATCCTGCAAGATTATATTTTAATGTTGCTTGTCATTTACAATTATCTTCCCTTTTATATCTAGGGATTTCTTTTTCTTTCTTTTCTTCAATTTATTGTTTTTCATTGTTAGCTTGAACCCATGGTAGAACAAGTGGCTTTTTGTTGCTCTTGTGTATTCTATTTTGTTGGAGGAGCCGTTTTGGGAGAAGACTTCATAAAAGAAGTTTTAATGATGAGTAAGAGTTCATCAAGAAAAATAATTGGTAATCTAACTATTAAAAGTCCAGACAACTGACACAAATTATCAGTAAGACACAGCAAAGGTTTAGCCAAAATCTTTTCTGTGTGTTGGGAACGGTGAGGGCATGCAGGTACTGGAGTTGAGGATAGAATTTCAGAGCCAGTAGGGGGCCCCAGTATTCCTCAGCTGGCTGAACATTAGACAGTCCTGGATCTAGAATACAAGCTCTGTGAGAGCAACCAGAACAATTCCTGACATATAACAGTTCCTCTGTAAAAAATGATGCATAAATGCCCTGATGGTTTGGTATAAGAATTGTTAAGTGCTCAGACCCGTTCTATTTTTTGTTGGAGCACATCTATGTTTTTTCCTATCTGTCCTCTTATTTCACGTCCAAAGAGGAAGGGGACTGAAATTGGTGAGTTCGGGCTTTGGGACAATTTTGCGGCCAATGAGCTAGAGCTGCCCCTCTAAGTAGACAATCCTTCTATTTGACTCTTACTTCCTTGTATTTCTCTTTCTTCTTACATGAGACTGATGTGGCAATAGACTCCAGAAGAGGCTCTACTTGGACAGGTGGTCTGAGAAGACCCTCAGCCTAAAGAAAAAAACTTATCATCCTGTCCTTGTTCTATTCATCTTTGCATTGTGTATCTTAAACCTCAGAGTATTTCCGTAAGGGATGAGCCTGAGAGCAGGGTACTAGCAACCCTAAGTAGCCTCATGGTACAACCTTGCTCTCTAGAACACATAATTTGGAACCAAACTTTTTTTCCTCTGGCCTTGTTTCTCTACATGGATCTTATGAGAGTAACTGTTAATTGAAACCCGAGATTCAAACCAAACACCAATTCCTGACCCCCATGGTAGACTTGGTGAGAATAAACCATAACAAGGTATTCTATAGCCCAAACTAAGGAAAGAAGGGTATTTCCAATGAGATAGGAGACAAATATTACCAGAAAGAAAGTTGTGGTCAAAAGCCAGAAGAAACTGGTTAACTGCATCAAAGTAAAGAGGCAAGTAAAGAAAACAAATAATAAATTAATAATGGTGGGTTGGTAACCCGTAGAACAGACAAAGGTACAAAATAATTCCTAAAGCTCTAAGCACATGAAGATTCACTACAATTATGGTAAGCCCATACCTGCTGCCTAAATAGGGCTGGCTTCCAAAAGTTTAAAGAGTTTTAGATGAACATTCCTTGTTCCTTTCCTCATTCTTTAGTACTGAATCTTCAAGTCAATCCACCCTACCTTAGCCCCTCATAAACACATGCACAAAATAGAAAATTTGCAAGTACTATTTTCTGTGCTAGAAATAAGTTCCTAAGGTAATGGGGAAAAACAAACTTTTCAGGTTCTGAACTATCATTTAGCATAATAGCATAATATTTTCTCTCTGCTTGCATATTTTGCATGTATATTAATGCCTTCATATCAAGTACTAATAAATATGTACTCTTGCCTATGTTTTATTTAAATCTCCTCACTGTGAAATTTACAGTCCAGAAATATCAAATTATTTATAATCACTCCCAACACACACACGCACGCGCGTGTGCGCACACACACACACGCACACACACACAGGGCTGTAAACTCCTCAATGTCAAAGATTGTATGACTTAATCATTTGTATGTTCCCAGTGCCCAGTATAGTATTCAGTACATGTTCAATAAAATAAATTAAACTTATTGTGAAATTGGTAAGGGCAGAACAGTGGTATAAATAGAGATAGCCATCCAAAAAAAAAGCGTGTAACTATTACTTCCTGTTGAGTAGTTCATAGGAAGTATGGACCATCAAGGGATGCCAATTTCAGTTCCTCCATCCCTACAAAACTGACAAAAAATGGCCCCAGAAACAGATATGAGAGAGTTTCCCCTGAGATTTTACAGTAAGAAAGAAAAGCTATTTGGGAGTCATCTCCATTTTCTTAATAATAATCTTTTTTGGTAAATAAATCTCATTGCAACCTTTCCTTCTGCTATCCACAGCATCATTATTTCTTTATCTTTCCCTCATATGAGTTTTCCACTCATTTACATTGTTGACTCACTATTAAATTTTCTCTCTCAGTTTCCTTAACTTATAATTTTCAGCACTTAGACCCACCCTGACTTCTACCAGAGCTGATTAAGATAGGAGGATTTCTGTTCAGCCATGGTTTACTCTTGTTTTTGCACACCTCTCACTTGCTCCTTAATACATTGCTGGTCACTGTAGATCTAGTCCCAGGTCCTCTCTAGGTACCTCTGCCTGCACACTCTTACCCATATATTTAGAAATTATTTTATTCTTCTAACATAATTAGCCCACCTCCTCTACTTTCAACTGTGCCCTGTTTATATGTACTTTCATTTTCAACTTTCCATCGTATTCTGAATTCTTATACTGTTGTTCATGTTGTTATCATTCTCCTGACCATTCATTCAAACTGGTGGCAAAAGTACATTTAATGAGCATAATTTTCATTTAACTACCCAAAGCACTCATGTCATTATCAAAGGCTCTCACATGACCAGATTGTGCAGATTTCTTTTCAATATATTCTGCTCACATCCTATCAGGGGGCCAGCTGCTAAAAACAATCAACATATTATTCCTAGTCAGAGCCCATTATAATGAACACTAAAGGGGTGTTCACACTTTCTCACTGTATTTGAATTTCATTACACTGGGTTCAGTGTGGCTCGCATGAAGGACTCACAAGTCCTTTTTTCTCAATTTAATCAGCCAAATATCATAGTTTGCTATGCATCGGGGCTACATGTGCTAAAGCATAACTAGCCTCCTTTCTAAAGGTTAAGGAGTCAATTGACAGGTAGATTTGGGTTAATGGTGTCAGATTTAGCAAGGAAAAATAAATTTAAATTTGAACAACTTTTTTTTTTAGTATAAATGTAACCCATGTGATATTTAAGATATATACATATTAAAAATTATTTATCTGCAATTCAAATTTAAGTATTGATAGTATTGACTATTTTTTAGTTTATGTCCTGAACATTTTATGGATATACTTATAGTAAAAATTATTTATCATTCATCTAAAACTTAAATTTAACCAGGAGTCCTATATTTTATCTGGCGGCTCTAACTTAGGTGCATTCTCAGATTTGAGTTAGACATAAAATGATTTCTACTGTCTGGAAGGCATGATGAGAACCACAAAGGAACTTGTGGAAAGAAACAAAGCCCTGAATTTTTTGAGAGCTTAAAATTAAGGATGGACATTCACTGATTTGGGATGTTAGATGCAATTTTGCTTCCAGAAAAGTAGAAGTTTCCAAAACTTGACTTTGCCTCTTTATATGTGCTTATGTTGTGCATATGTATGCACCCCCTCTTTAAATCATTGCTTAGTTCCCTGAACAACTTGTTATAGATCAGTTTCAGTTGGCATATGCTAAATAGCTACAATTATATTTTTCTTTTTCTATGAAGGGAACATCCTAGGTTGTATACATAAGTTCTGAAGGCAAAAGAATGTTTTGTACTATCTTTATAAAGTCAAGCTGTCTGATGTTGCATGACATACTGTGACATTTTTGGGTCAAACAGAAAAATCTGTATTTGCTCCCTGACAGATATTACTATTTCCACAGTTCCAGGAGAAACCTATGATTTAGAACTTAAACACAGCTTCCAAAAAAGAAAGAGAAATTTAATTCAGCCCAAAACAGGGAACATGGGAGCATTTCTATTTCTTCAAACTCGTCTGCTACATTGGAATCAACTTTCTGCACTAATTTGCACCAGAAATTTAAGAACTAATTACCAGTTATTGGTCACAGAATCTCCCTTCTGGTTAGGTTTAGATAACATATTCCAATACATTCTTATTATAGAAAAGCAGATATACTTAGCTGAGGTATACATGACATGGAGTTAATTTATCTGTAGGAAATTGAAAGGGAGAGTGAAAGGATAGAGAAGTTCACTTGCTCAAACTAACGCAGATATAATTCTTGGAACCTGTTTAGCAGAATTGGCTCTGGGTGAGAGATGTCAGAGATTCCACTGATGTAGCAAATAATGTCATGAACATTGATTCATAAAACTAATCTGGAGCGCAAGGGGGTCATGTCTTGGTAACTGGCAAATGCATCACTTCACTGGTGGAGTCACTGCTAAGAAGCCTAGCTTAGTTCAGATACTAATAGAAATAAAAAGAGTTCATGGGGCCAGATTAGCAAGAGGTCCACAATAAACTATACCTACAAAAATTCCAAATCTCATGTGTAAAGGGAAAAAAGAAAACATTTTTATGTGTAATTGGCTGATATTTATTTAGTTATGAGTTCTCTCACATATACAGTTGTATTTACACATTTAATGGTGACCATATAATTTATTGTCCAAACCATAAAAATTTTGTCCAGGACAAATACTAAACTAGAAAAACTTCATGGACAATAGGCATAAACTGGGACTGTTCTGGGCAAACCTTAGGGTATGTATGTACACTAAGATCTGTGTATATTATAAAAAAAAATAAATACAAAAAATGATTTTAAATCCATATAATGGACAAAACCACTAAGTCATTTGAATAGTCATAGTGAATGTTTATTTGGTGGTTACTATATTCCAAATACTCATCCTGACATCAACTTTACGAGGTAAAGAGGCCATTTTACTAATTGGTAAATTATTATCCAAAGAGGCTAATAAATTTCATTAAAGTCACAAAGTTATGTATTATAGAGTAAGGATTTGAATCCATACAGTCTACATACATAGCTCATACCCTAAGTAATGTATGCTAATCTAGAATTAACTAAACTAAATAAATATTAAGTATACTACTATATTCAATCACATAGTATAAGGAACTAGATAATAAGTTTTCAAAATTTAAGTACAGACTCCTTTTTAAAGATAATGACTATGTTGTCACCATATTACAAATGTGGCAAGTCTGATTCCTGAGAACAAGATACTCAAATTTTAATGCACCCACTGCCCACACCAGATTCACCTCGGTACTTAGTAAAACTCAGATATTTGAGCCCCACCTCAGACTTTATGAAGAATTTGACTTGATTCTTATGCATGGAGTGTTTGAGAATATGTTTCCTAAAATACAGAAGCAAGAGTAAATTTGTGACATTGGATTTATGTTATTGTTTTGTTTTTGTCTTTGTAAACTGTTAACATACAATTTATCATAACTAAGGGAAAGCATTGACTAGAATGACTAAGTACTCAAAAATAACTACGCTGATTTAATCTGTTAATTTAAAAAATTAATTTCTACCCACCAGCTCACTAAGTAAGGTTTTCTTATAAAAATATTTTAAAATTTAATATGAACAATGTATAATTTGATATAAAAATTAGGTACTTAGATAAGTCATTGTTATAAAATAACTACTATTGACAACATAGAAGAAATTGTTCTGATTATATCATCTGCATTAAAAAAGCTAAAGTTATAGATGATTTTTTAACTGCATCTAGAAAAGCCAAAATATCTTAGTTTTATTTAGTACTCAGCATTATTTATGAGATTTTTTTTAAAGTGTTTATTGAATGTATTATTCTCTTCAATTAATTTGAGATTATCACAATTTCAGGTACTAAAACATAATGTCTTCCTTCTTTTTTTTAATGTTTATTTATTATTTATTTATTTTATTATTATTTATTTTTGGCTGCATCGGGTCTTAGTTGCAGCATTTGGGACCTTCGTTGAGGCATGTGGGCTATTCGTTGCAGTGCACAGGCTTCTCTCTAGTTGTGATGCGTAGGGCTTCCTATTCTTTAGTTGTGGTGCATAGGCTCCAGGGCACATGGGCTCTGCAGATGTGGCGCATGGGTTCCAGAGTGCACGGACTCTGTAGTTTGCAGCACACAGGCTCTCTAGTTGAGGCGCACCACCTCAGTAATTGTGGTGCATGGGCCTAGATGCCCCGCGGTGTGTGGGATCTTAGTTCCCTGACCAGGAATCGAACCCGCATCTCCTGCACTGTAAGGCAGAATCTTTACCACTGTGCCACCAGGGAAGTCCCATGTCTTCCTTCTTTTAAGCAATATCTGCTTACTCCTTGTCAGGCACTATTTTAGGTACTAATGACAAGTCAGTGAACAAAATAAGTACACAAAAAAATTACTGCCCTCCTAGAGTTTACTGTTTAGTGAGTCTTGTGTTTCCTTTGACTTAAAATGCATGGCCACTTATTAACAAACTTTCAGGTATGTGAAGAAATGGTATACCAATCAAAGAAAGTGGCTGCTGTCATCACTACAGTTTCCACGGAAGCTGGAAGAGAAAGTTAGGGTAGGAAAAGTATAAACCAAAGGACTAAAATAAGTTTCTGTAGGGTAAAGACCAAATGTGAACCTTCCTGTGTGAGGCAGGGGTCAGGTGGACTTATATATTCTCAAGTTTGAAGGTCTACAGACACATGAATCACCCCCTTAATTGGAAGGGACACCGAAGGTGATGGTACCCATATCAACTTTGTACTTTTCTAATAGATCTTCCTAGCCTCCTTGCTTGGAAAGGGAACTCTAAAGAAAATGAGGCAACCAAGACCTTTAGAAGTTAGAGTTAGGAGTTAGAAGGAGGGAGAGCAGTGAGTTAACATTATGGAATAAAAGCTCAAGGCAGAAAACCAATGGGACACCCAGTTACCTCAGAAACGGTATGCCAGGGCACACTAAATTAATTTGGGAAGATCCCCTTAAACTTGGTAAATTCCTTGTGTATTATTTCCACACTACCCTGTCTGTTCCCCGGTATTGATCATACAGTAGTAAAGCCCAACTAATGAAAGTGCCTGTTTGCTTTTCTTTATGGGAAACTAGGGAAGCCCAAGAAAATCAAGTGGTAGCAAGGCAGCTTTAGAGTGGAGAGGAAAACAAGTTTAGTCCTGAAAGCCCTGGTCATGCTGCCAAAAAAAAAAAAAAAAAGAAAGAAAGAAAATAGAGTACTAAGAGCTGGATGAGTCTGCAACATTTGCTCATGTCTAACAGAGGAGAGACCCACTTGGTGTACACAAAATTTGTGTTGGAAAGGAAATAGTATTTCAGTCATTCATGGAGGCAAAGGGCTGGACAATTGCATTGTAACAATGCTTGTCTCTGTCTTTATTTCCTAATTCACTGTAAGTCCTTCAAGAGCAAAGGTTAAGTCTGATTCATTTTTGTCTTCCCATGACCCAACATGGTAGTTGACACAAATTACTCATAAAATTTGATAAAAAAAAAGAGAGATGAATTAATTATTTAATTAGTGGTTTGAAATCCTCTTATAATTTTAGGAAAATAAAACATTTATAGAATTCTTATTATGGAATAGGTGCTAGAAAAATATGAATCACTGTCCTAGACGAGTTGATGTTTCATCTGAGTCTTGATCAATATGATGTGGAAAATGGGGAAAGGGAACTTTTAAGGCAGAGAGATTAGAATTTGCCGTGGG
This sequence comes from Balaenoptera musculus, assembly GCF_009873245.2. Taxonomy (NCBI): domain Eukaryota; kingdom Metazoa; phylum Chordata; class Mammalia; order Artiodactyla; family Balaenopteridae; genus Balaenoptera; species Balaenoptera musculus. The sequence continues at coordinate 68,249,814 of NC_045787.1, forward strand.
GTAGCAGTGACAATGCATCTTTTGGAGTGGCTCAAGTGTAAGAGGGATGAGGTGAGACTGGAAAGGTGTGCTAGGACCAGATCATGAGTAATCTTGAATGCCATGTTAGTAAGTTTTAATCAGTGGATCATGGGAAGACAGAGGAAATTTGTAAGAATAGAAATGTGATGTGGGATCTGATTTGTCTTTTGGAAAGTTAGAACTGACACTAGTTTGCATGAAGGACTAAATGAAACCTATAAAAGAATTGGGTTATGGGGCTATTGGAACAGTCAGGGAGACAATAAAATAAAATCTGAACAAAGATATGGATAATAGGCACAAATGTATAATGTGCTTAAACATATAAAGCAGAAAATACATAAATCACATGATGTGTTAAAACATATAAAACACATTCCAAAGACTTACTCATGAATATGAAATCGATGATGTAGAAAAGACCCCCGTTTCTGGATGGGGAACTTATAGAGCTCCTTTATGGAGAAGAATAGAAGGAGGGGAAGGATTCAGTGGGAAAAGCCACTTATCAGTACATGAACTTGCCGAGTTTGAGGTGCCTGTAAACATTTTATGGAGATGCTCCTCAGACAATGGGATATGGAGTTTTACAGCTCTAGAAATGGCTAGGACTGAGTGTGGACTTGAGATTTATCAGCAAAGAATTAGAAGACTGTCCAAGGGAGAAGAAGCTCATCCCGTGAAAGTGGTTAGAGCCAGAGGAAAGAAGCTTGGAGTGAACTCCAAGGATGTCAACATCCAAGGAGCAAGAGTTGAAGAGGGGACAGAGAAGGACATTCAGGGGGTCAGGGGGGAGACATGGGAGAGCTTCTTACAGAAGATAAAGGAAGCCAAACTTCAATAAGGTATCAAGTCAGGTGTCTAATGAGATGACTAGGAAAAAAAAAAATACCCATCTACTGAACAATTTGGAGGGATCTGGTGACATCATGCACTGTTTAAAATTGGGAAACCACATTAAAGAATATGGAAAAACCAATGGTAAAGGGAACTTGGTGCATCATTGGCACTTACTTAGTGGTGAGAAGAAAGTGCAAGATGAGTTTGCTGCATGAGAAGATGCCAGGGTCAAGAAAATGTTCTCTCTCTGGGTAATTTGGCCTTTCTGATTCCTATTCAGGGACCAGAGAGGGTCTAAATCTGTCCTTGAGGCTAATTCCCTACCTTTTTCATTTTCCTTCTATCTTCTTCACCTTATATGTTTTCAGATTCAACCCCTTCTTGTGAGTGTTCCTTATCTCATGTTCTGTTACCTTCCTACCTGGTGTAGGTTAGAAAGACTGAGATCCCACCAACACTGGAGATGCCCAGTAATTAGGACAGGTTTGTGGGTTTGGGGACAGAGGGGGACATAGACGTTATCTGTTGCTAAGGAAACTATGTTTTTACCATTATACCCAAATAGCAGCATCACTCTCAAATTCAAAAAAGCTACTAAAATTCACAGAATACTTCACTTAAATATGCAATAAGCCTAAACTACTTTAATTTCCCCTTTTTTCACTTATTTTTGCCTCTGGAGAACTTTCTTTATATCCAACTGCTTTCCTTAGCCTCTCTGCTTTTATTAGGTATTTCCTAAATGTTTTGAAAACCCTAAGTGATATTATAAAGCTTTTTATTGAGATGAAAAACTTTTTTATGGGTCTCCCCTCATCTGCCCCCATCACCAAATGTATCTCCTTTTAAAGGACCAGGTGGTTTAACTCTAGAGGCCACATGTATTTTGAAGAAACCATGGCAATTATCCAGGAAGGAGAGAGTAGACTATAAACACTAATTTAGCCCATACTCAGTCTTAGAAATCTCATGAAAGATAGAAAGTTAATCTCATTTATAGCCACAGTTTATAAAAAAAAATTTAATATCTATGTTTTAATATACAGCTTATTTGATGTTTATTTTCAAATGGCTCAGAATAACTGAAAGTATTATGATTTGCCAAGGCAAAATTTTTCTTTCTTTTTCCAGTGTCACTGCCTCCCTTTATATTTTTCAAACACTTGCTTTTTTATTAATGTAAATCAGCCAAAGTTTATCTCACAAAAGATTCCATATTGCTCAGCCCAAAATCATTCTCTGCCAAACACATGGAGGTGCCTTGCCCTCTGGAGAAACTGACAAATGTAAGAGTGGAAAAAACAGAAACACTTCTGTTTTCCCGTTCCCAGAGCTCTGGCCCTTCATCCTGCCCACACGTAGTCCCACAGCAGGCACTTATCCAAGGGAAGAAGCTTTCTCTCTGAGGATCTTCAAGTTGCTGTTGTTCCTAATTCTAGAAAACCACGATTTCATTTATTTGCAATATGTTTCCGAAGAAAAATTGCCTAAGGAAATGAGGTAGATGGAGCAGTTAGTAATTTGTCCCTTTCAATTCCCAGTGTTTGTTTCCTTCTGATTTAACAGTTTCAAGGTATCTTTTCAGAGAATTAGCATGCCCAAAGAAGCAGGAAGTTCTTCCTCCTCAATGGCTTCTTATTTCTTGTTGACTAGCACCACCCCGTGGTTATTCTGTTTCCTTAATTATCACAAGGAATGAGTGACAGTGTTTGATTTCCTATCCCAGTAAATTTTACTTTATAACCATGACTAAAACCAATATATATCAAAGTATGGGTAAATATAATCATTTCACTGGTAAAGCTGTTTACATTCACCAATCATCTCATCATTTGCATCTGAGGCTCATTTTTGTACCTCCTTGTGCACATAGGGCATCACTTTCTATGCAGTAACTGCTGTGTGGATGTGGTTAGAGGAAACTTTCTTTGTCTGTCTCACTATTTTAATGGCCATCTACTTAATTATGGTTTCTAATTTAATTTTCTTCTGCAATCTTGCTAGAATTCAGTATCATTCATGCAAGTATATGTATCTGAGAGTCTAATCATTTCTTAAAAATATGATAATAGTTTCACAACTTCTTGTAAAAATCTTTAGCATCATTACTTCTGAAACCCTGATTTAGAATCATAAGGACAGGAGGGCAGACAGCAGAAGCAAGAAGAACTACAATCCTGCAGCCTGTGGAACAAAAAACCAAATTCACAGAAAGGTAGACAAGATGAAAAGGCAGAGGGCTATAAACCAGATGAAGTAACAATATAAAACCCCAGAAAAACAACTAAATGAAGCAGAGATAGGCAACCTTCCAGAAAAAGAATTCAGAATAATGATAGTAAAGATGATCCAGGACCTCGGAAAAAGAATGGAGGCAAAGATCGAGAAGATGCAAGAAATGTTTAACAAAGACCTAGAAGAATTAAAGAACAAACAAACAGAGATTAACAATACAATAACTGAAATGAAAAGTACACTAGAAGGAATCAACAGCAGAATAACTGAGGCAGAAGAACAGATAAGTGACCTGGAAGACAGAATGGTGGAATTCACTGCTGTGGAACAGAATAAAGAAAAAGGAATGAAAAGAAATGAAGACAGCCTAAGAGATCTCTGGGACAACATTAAACACAACAACATTTGCATAATAGGGGCCAAGAAGGAGAAGAGAGAGAGAAAGAACCAGAACAAATATTTGAAGAGATTATAGTCAAAAACTTCCCCAACATGGAAAAAGAAGTAGCCACCCAAGTCCAGGAAGCACAGAGAATCCCATACAGGATAAACCCAAGGAGAAACGCACCAAGACACAGAGCAATCAAATGGGAAAAATTAAGGACAAAGAAAAATTATTGAAAGCAGCAGGGAAAATGACAAATAACATACAAGGGAACTCCCATAAGGTTAACAGCTGATTTCTCAGCGAAATTCTACAAGCCAGAAGGGAGTGGCATGACATATCTAAAGTGATGAAAGGGAAGGACCTACAAGCAACATTACTCTACCCAGCAAGGATCTCATTCAGATTCGATGGAGAAATCAAAAGCTTTACAGACAAGCAAAAGCTAAGAGAATTCAGCACCACCAAACCAGGTCTACAGCAAATGCTAAAGGAATTGAACTAGAACAAAAAAATCTTAAAATTTGTATGGAGACACAAAAGACCCCGAATAGCCAAAGCAGTCTTGAGGGAAAAAAACGGAGCTGGAGGAATCAGACTCCTGACTTCAGGCTATACTATAAAGCTACAGTAATCAAGAAAATATGGTACTGGCACAAAAACAGAAACATAAATCAATGGAACAAGATAGAAAGCCCAGAGATAAACCCACGCACATATGGTCAACTAATCTATGACAAAGGAGACAAGGATATACAATGGAGAAAAGACAGTCTCTTCAATAAGTGATGCTGGGAAAACTGGACAGCTACATGTAAAAGAATGAAATTAGAACACTCCCTAACACCATACACAAAAGTAAACTCAAAATGGATTAGAGACCTAAATGTAATACTGGACACTATAAAACTCTTAGAGGAAAACATAGGAAGAACACTCTTTGATATAAATCACAGCAAGATCTTTTTTGATCCACCTCCTAGAGTAATGGAAATAAAAAGAAAAATAAACAAATGGGACCTAATGAAACTTCAAAGCTTTTGCACAGCAAAGGAAACCATAAACCAGACGAAAAGACAACCCTCAGAATGGGAGAAAATATTTGCAAATGAATCAACAGACAAAGGATTAATCTCCAAAATATATAAACAGCTCATGCAGCTCAATATTAAAGAAACAAACAACCCAATCCAAATATGGGCAGAAGACCTAAATAGACATTTCTCCAAAGAAGACATACAGATGGTCAAGAAACACATGAAAAGCTGCTCAACATCACTAATTATTAGAGAAATGCAAATCAAAAGTACAATGAGGTATCACCTCACACCAGTTGGAATGGGCATCATCAGAAAATCTACAAACAACAAATGCTGGAGAGGGTGTGGAGAAAAGGGAACCCTCTTGCACTGTTGGTGGGAATGTAAATTGATACAGCCACTATGGAGAACAGTATGGAGGTTCCTTAAAAACTAAAACTAGAATTACCATATGGTCCAGCAATCCCACTACTGGGCATATACCCTGAGAAAACCATAATTCAAAAACACACATGCACCCCAATGTTCATTGCAGCATTATTTACAATAGCCAGGTCATGGAAGCAACCTATATGCCCATTGACAGATGAATGGATAAAGATGTTGTGGTACATATATACAATGGAATATTACTCAGCCATAAAAAGGAACGAAATTGGGTCATTTGTTGAGACGTGGATGGATCTAGAGACTGTCATACAGCGTGAAGTAAGTCAGAAAGAGAAAAACATGTATTGTATATAAACGCATGTATGTGGAACCTAGAAAAATGGTACAGGTGAACCCGTTTGCAAGGCAGAAGTTGAGACACAGATGTAGAGAACAAACGTATGGACACCAAAGGGGGAAAACTGTGGTGGAGTGGAGATGGTGGTGTGCTGAATTGGGCGATTGGGATTAACATGTATACACTGATGTGTATAACATTGATGACTAATAAGAACCTGCTGTATAAAAAAATAAATAAAATAAAATTCAAAAATTAAAAAGAAAAAAAAGAAGAATCATAAGGACAACTTGATTTCTACTTCTTTGTCTTTTCCTACTTTCAAATAATAGTACTGCCATTTCTTCCTATATCATATCCTTCCTTTCACTTTCTACTGTCACTAAATCTGAGGTCCAGTTTTTGTTAAAGTTCTACTGAGGTTATAGCTATGATGTTAGCCATCTCTTCTTTAGCAGATCTCTTTCCACTTTATTTCAAAACACATGCTTTTCTCCTTAAATTCCACAATTAAAATTGAATAATACCATAGAATTACCCTTAAAACAATTGGCATCGTCATTCTTTCCATCAAAGCTCTCTATAGAAGGATAAATATTTAGGTGTAAGAGTTTTCAACATTACTTGATCTATAATACTGTAAGACTGAAAACAAAGTAAATGTTTCTTTGGAGACAAGGAGATAAATGCTCCCATTTACAGAGAAGGATAAATTATTGTATATTCATACAATGGAATATTAAGCACCATTAAGAATAATGTTTTAAAACAGCAATTAATAGTTAATGAAAAGAGTAGAATACAAAAATATATAGTCAATTCAATCCTATTTTTTAAAATATATTTGCAAACAAAGACCAGAAAGAAATGCACAAAATGTACACAGGATAAGTGGTTAATAATGAATCTTTTTATATTTTTAAACCCTTTCCTATATTATGCTGATTTTTTAAAGTATAAATTACTTATATAATAAAATAATAAACAATTCTTCTTGCTCTGAGTCAAATTAACATTTAATTCTGAGTTTGAACTATCAAGTCACATAATTTAAATTTTAAACTTTTTATTTAATATTTTAAAATTTAATTTTAAACACTTCTTGTCTCAGAGGGACCAGCTATAAGAAGTTAATATCCAAAATATACAAGGAACTCACAACTCAATTGCAAAAACAAAAAAACCCCAAATAACCCAAGTTAAAAATGGGCAAAGGACCTGAATAGATACTTTTACTAAGAAAACATACAAATGGCTATCAGGTACATGAAAATGTGCTCAACATCACTCATCATCCAGGAAATGCAAATCAAAATCACAGTGAGATATCACCTCACAACTGTTAAGATGGCTATTATCAAAAAGATAAGAAAACAAATGCTGATGTAGATGTGCAGAAAAGGGAACCATTGTACACTGTTGGTGGGAAATTGGTACAGCTACTATGGAAAACAGAATGGAGATGCCTCAAGAAACTAAAAATAGAACTACATATAATCCAGAAATCCCACAAAGCCAATTTCTAGAAGAGATATCTGTACTCTCATGTTCATTGCAGCATAGTTCACAATAGCCAGGGTATGGAAACAACCTGTGTCCACCCGCAGATGAATGAATCAGGGAATTTGATGTGTGTATACGTATATAAACAAAGAGACAATAAAATATTATTCAGCTTTAAAAAAGAGAAATCTTGCCATTTGTGACAACATGGATGGCCTTGATGGCATTATGCTTAGCGAGATAAACCAGACAGAGATAGACAAATACTGCATGGTATCACTTATGTGTGGAATTTAAAAAGAAAAGAAAAAAAGAAAAAGGTAAACTCATGGAAACAGAGAATAGAGAAGTGGTTGCCAGGGGCTGGAGTTAGGGGAAAGAAGGAGAAGCTTGTAAAGAGATACAGACTTTCAGTTATAAAATGCGTAAAGTCAGAGCATCTAATGTATAACATGGTGACTATAGTTATAATACCGTATTATATAAATGAAATTTGCTAAGAGTGTAGAACTTAAACATCCTCACAAGAAAAGGGAGGGCAAAATGTAAAGTAATGGATGTGTGGATTAACTCAATGCGGGGAATCCTTTCACAATGTATACATACATCAAATCATCACATTGCACACTTTAAATACCTCAAACATACCTCAATAAAGCTAAAAAAATAATTATTACAAGACACACATTAAAAAAAAAATGGACAGCTGTCCTGTAGCTCCTGAAAATAAAGAACTCCATTATGAAAGGCCCTAAATGAAATATTTAAAACAAAAATGTGTTATTTGTCAAGCTCAGTTCCTAACAGATAAGTTCTTTTAGACAAATTCAACACAGTCAGTGGGTTTCATTAAAGGAATTTGAGAGTTCTTCTGTATTTATAACTATATACTACTCTGGTGAATTGTCCACTTGGAATGGAAGTTGATCAGAAGCTTCCAATGGAAACCTATGCCTTCAAGTTATCTTATAAATCCTTCACTAATGGCCATTTTTTTGGACACACATGGCAGCTCTGGTCTTGGTGAATGGAGTTCATTGTCTCAGCCCCTGCTGGGAAGCCTGGTATAGTCCATACCCAGCTTCTCCTCACCCCAGTGCCTTGCCCTGCCACCAATAAAGTCTGTGGCGCCTGCAGGGTCCGAAGTGGTGTCAAAGAAAGGGGAAAAGGGAAGAAAAGATATTGAGAAATGAAAGGAAAGGGATTTGGAAAAGATAATATATTAATACATGTATTGAGCATTTATCTTACTCTAGCTTCTCTCCTCAGCTCTTTTCATGTGTCGTCACATTTAAATTTCACAATGACCTTATGAGGTGGGTGCTATTATTATCTCTGCTGACAAATGAGGAAACTGAAGCTTATGAAAGGTTGCCTAATGTAGATCACATTACTGGTTGACAGCAGGTCTGCTATCTCCAAAACCATGCTCATAACCAAGCTCTTCTGACAGTCTGCCACAGACTATGAAACATATTCCAGGCATTTCCTTGTGTGAGGATAAGAGAATGGAAAAGAGAAGTTCAGAGATCTGATTGGGTCCATGGCAAATTAATCTTACCTTATTCTTAGAACCTCAAAATGCAGAATCTGGATGTCTTCTTTAAGAAGAAAGAAGCTCAGGTGACTAAAATTTTGCAAGAGACTAGCAAGCATGAAAGTCCTGGCAAGTACCAGAGCCTGGCTTTATTTAGTTTTCAGCGAATATCAGGAATACTTTTTAATGTGAGATTTCTCAGAATTCACCTTTACCAATCACTGTCCATAATTTGTAATGCTTCTCCTTCTCCACTCTCTTCCCCATCATGTTCTGCCACCATCATTTCTTCCTTGGTCCTGATGTGGGAAAAGGGCTTTTATTTGTTCTAGGGACAGAGTTGTAGAGGGTTGAGTCTTCAGTGAAGTAGAGGAAGAGAAACACTGAAGGAGGGTAGGAGAAAGGATAGGAATTTTCTCATGTTCCCCTGATCAACCATTGCCCAACTTTTTCATGTGCCCCTGATCAACCCTCCCCAAGAAGCCAACCACCATCTCACCTCTCCCGCTAGCATCCATTTCTCAGTCCAGAAGCTCCTTCCTTCTTACTACTGCAGAGTCCTTGCTCCCTTGACCAAGTGGGTGGTGGTGAATGGAGCTGGAGAGAATTCCCACTGAGCCCTGGAGATAGATGTTTTCTGGGATCCAAAATGTTAACGTATTTTATTCGGATTTTGAATGTAGAATTTTTTGTATACTTTGGGGGTATATTTATAAAACAGTCTCCATATCTTTTTGACCAAGAAGCATAACCACAATGAAGGCAATAATGACACTGCATATAAATGGATTGGTTTATGTTGCAGTTTGAATCCAATGCTAAGTTTTAGAGGCACACTAATCTATTTCTTAACCTTGAAGAAGTTTCCATGTGGTCATTTTCAAATGGAAAGAGAGAGTACAAATGATTGTTTATAAAACAAAATCTATAAACTATTCTACAACACCAGTCTATCATACATGCTTACAATTAAAAACTAAGGGAGGCTATAAATCAGCCACAATATTAGCATGTGCTGTCACCCAGATAAACAAACTGCAAAAAAATTCAGCTCACACCTACATTTTACTCTATAAATTTGGTAGAATTATAACAAAGATCCCAATAATTCTTATAAATAGCAGCCTTACCCCATTCTTTAATGCCTCATAGCAAGATTTATTTTGATAATTTAAAATAAATTACATTGTTAAGCAAATAGAAGTGCTTTGGCATTTTGACCTTTAAAAAATGTAAAAAGTGAAATAAAGTTACACTCTTATTAGGTTCTTCTTATTTAGAAATCTTAAAGAGATTAAAATGAAGTTAGATACACATGTCTATTTTCCCCTATTATACTGCAATTTGAGGAGAAAAAAATATATCATTATTTATTTTTATACTACTTTAACCAAGTAAAAACAGTAATTTATTCATTGTAAATGTTCAAATATCTTGTGCAATACTTATTTTTCCTGTGTAAAGTTAAGGCTACTGTAATGAAAATCTATCATAACACAGAAGAATTTATGTGCAAAGAATTCTTCTGAAAGTTTTTCAAATATTTTTCATACATAATATTATCTTAGTGTTACAAGGGAAGATGTGGTGTTCATGAAAAAATATTTATAAGGTAATTGACAGTATTCAAATGTCCAGTGATGGTGTAAATAGCAATCCCTCTATGTGTGGGTAGAAAAATAACTACTTAACTGTTTAAGACTAAGCAAGAGCCTCACTCCTACCTTCAGTGTGAACTATTGACAACCTGTTGGCCATAATTCTAAGAATTCCTAGACTAGACATCTGGGTTAGTAAGGCGGAAAAAAGAGGAATTTGAGTGGGATCACAAAACGAACTGTTGAATTAACCCAAGTCATAGATTTTGTAGAACAGGGGTTAGAAGAAAATTGGAATTTAAAAGAGAATACAGATTCTTTTAGATGACAAAGCGAAGTTTAGCAGGTAAAGCTTAGGCATATAGACCCAGAGTCACACTGTATTTATAAAGTCAGTAACTACAAGCCTGATACTGAAAATATACAGAATTCTTTTATGCAGTTACATGTATAATCCTCAAAGCCTTGTGGGCCAGATATTATAATTCTGTCCATTTTACAGGTGGTAGAGTTGAACTCAGAGAAATTCAATAACTTGCCCAAGCTCATAAATCTGAAACTAAACACATATCCGTATAAAGTCTATCCTTTCCTGATTCATTTCCAGTTAGAAGAAAGTTACTATGAAGAGGACATTTCTGTGCAGGATAGTTATTATATTTCTAAGAGGTAATCACCACAATCCTTAGCTGGTGGAAGCAAAAATGGGGAACTTACACAGATACTACCCAGTTAAAAAATCTAATTTTATAATCACTTTAATATTCAAAATGAATACCATCATTCATGTTTAAATATTTGTCAGATGTGAAATTTCATATACATAACATTTGCAGCAGATTCATAGGTATCCTTAACAGGTTATTTCCCTTTGTTTTTCATTTCAAATTTGTTTTAATGGAGATTATTTTTAACTTTATTAGCAAAATGCAGACAAAGAACTCTAAGTCCTAAAACCTAAAGTGACCATAGGGAATGAGTCAATAAACATAGCAAGTGAACAGTGGACAAGGACACTAGGGACTTCATGTTAAAGAGGTCAAGGTCTCAGTAATGGAACACTGACAAGAAACTTTATCTGTGGTCATTTATTAATTCTTTCAACATACAGTAAATGAATGCCTCCTATGTGCCAGGGACTATGCTAAGAACTGTAATACAAATATGAAAAAGACAGGTCCCTGTGCCTATGAAGTTCCTGGTCTAGAGGAGGAATGCAGGCCTGTGGCAACTGAAGGCTGCTCTGGGGCTTATAGGATGGGGGAGCCCCGAATCAGCACTGGGGAAATTTGGGTAGGGGGTGCAGCACTCAAGAATAGCTGTTTAGAGAAAGGATTAATCTCCAAAATTTACAAACAGCTCATGCAGCTCAATATCAAAAAAACAAGCAACCCAATCCAAAAATGGGCAGGAGACCTAAATAGACATTTCTCCAAAGAAGATATACAGATTGCCAACAAACACATGAAAGAATGCTCAACATCACTAATCATTAGAGAAATGCAAATCAAAACTACAATGAGGTATCACCTCACACCAGTCAGAATGGCCATCATCAAAAAATCTACAAGCAATAAATGCTGGAGAGGGTGTGGAGGAAAGGGAACCCTCTTGCACTGTTAGTGGGAATGTAAATTGATACAGCCACTATGGAGAACAGTATGACGGTTCCTTAAAAAACTAAAAATAGAACTACCATATGACCCAGCAATCCCACTACTGGGCATATACCCTGAGAAAACCATAATTCAAAAAGAGTCATGTACCACAATGTTCATTGCAGCTCTATTTACAATAGCCAGGACATGGAAGCAACCTAAGTGTCCATCAACAGATGAATGGATAAAGAAGATGTGACACATATATACAGTGGAATATTACTCAGACATAAAAGAAACGAAATTGAGTTATTTGTAGTGAGGTCTGTCATACAGAGTGAAGTAAGTCAGAAAGAGGAAAACAAATACCGTATGCTAACACATATGTACGGAATCTTAAAAGAAAAATAATGGTTTGAAGAACCTAGGGGCAGGACAGGAATAAAGATGTAGATGTAGAGAATGGACTTGAGGACACAGGGAGGGGGAAGAGTAAGCTGGGATGAAGTGAGAGAGTGGCATGGACATATATACACTACCAAATGTAAAATAGATAGCTAGTGGGAAGCAGCCACATAGCACAGGGAGATCAGCTCGGTGCTTTGTGACCACGTAAAGGGGTGGGATAGGGAGGGCAGGAGGGAGATGCAAGAGGGAGGAGATATGGGGATATGTGTATATGTATAGCTGATTCACTATGTTATAAAGCAGAAACTAACACACCATTGTAAAGCAATTATGCCCCAATAAAAATGTTAAAAAAAAAAAAGAATAGCTGTTTAGAAAAGCTGATCCTAAACCTCAGTCTTAAAGACAAGTAGGAATTTTTTGTATCAGGTGATAATGGTAAAGGCATTGACGGTCAAGAGTGAAATTATGCAAAAATTGAGAAAGTGTGATTGGCTCAAAAATAGTAAGTCGTTCCAAACTGTGAGAAGCTAAAGTACATTTGGGAAATGAAAAAAAAGAAAAAAACCAGAGAGTCTGGAAGAGGAAATCATGACAAGCCTAATATGCTCCACTGGGACCTTATACTGAAGGTGGTACAGAGCTAGTAAAGAATTTTAGACAGTAAAGTTCATGGATATGTAATATTTTAGCTAAAATTATATTTTGATGAGTTTATAAAACAACAAGAGGAATGCTTTGATGGCATGTTAACTAAAATGACAAGGTAAAACTCTGTGCAGACATAAATTATAAATATGATGTTTCTAACATTGTCAAAAAGAAAAGTCAAGACAAAAAGATTGAACAAAAGGAAATATGCCTAAATGGAAATGATGGCTGACTTTGGGTGCTAGGATTATGACAGAACTAATTCAATAAACACATATTGTGTATTTAAATTTTATCTTTAAAAGATTCCAAACTTCATGGCTCTCTTTTCAAAGAGCTAAAAAGTAGAATGTTGTGTCTTTTTTATTGTCAGTATGTGTTAAAATTTCATATTGCCACATGAGACTAAAGTATCTTTAAAGTAGTCCTTATTCACTACGAATTCACAGTGAATTTAGTGTTTCATCTGAAACTTGGAGTTCATATCGTCAGTACTGTTTTCCTCCAAAGGGTACAGGAATTGATCTGGAATCGTAATTTCTAGAGAGAGGCAGTATGGTTTATAAAAAAAAGACATGCTCAGGCTAGCATAGGTTTATTTCCAGATGTTTGTCCTCTGACAAATTGCTTAATATTTCTGGAAAAGATAATGATGACCACGGATGTGTGGAGGTTGCAGTGGGTGTGGTAATGGCAACAGGCTGTGTGGGCAAATTTCAGCTGAATTCGTTTTACCATATACCATTAATCCTGACATTGTGAGAAGTGGTTGAAAGAACAGTGGTCATTCTTACAGATTTGGTGAATTTTTACCCCCCAGACTTATTATCCTATAAATATGGTTTAAATTATTTTCCCTCAAGGTTGTTTCCTGACATGTCAGGATTCAAGTATCTCTGCTTCTTTTCTGTCCATTTATGTGGACTTGTAAGATCTTCTGTCAGTGACTATTCCACCATCTTTCCATTTCCTTGCTTGGAAATTGGTGACTCATCTGAAGTTTTGGAAATGTTATCCCAACCTTAACTCTTTTGGATTACTTGTGGATGGATGTAAGAAAGTTAGGAAATGCTAATGGCTTATCCTTGATATGGCTGTTTGTTCTTGTGTCTGCCCAGATATGGGTACAGCACTGGAGCAGGTCTTGACAAATTTGTAGAGTAGCCACTACTCTAGCATTTAATTTCTAAACATGAATCACAAAGAAGGAAGAAAAACACCTTCCTTTGTGTGGATCATTCTTCTGCCCCAAACCTACCAATGGTGTCTTATCTCAGAGTAAAAGCCAAAGTACACATATCTGTAAGACACTGTAGTTTCCTGCTCCTCTCTCTCTCTCTCTATCTATCTATCTACCTCTCTCTCTCTCTCTCTGACTTCAGCTACTATGGCTTCCATTCCTAGCTTAACTCCAGCTGCACTGACCATCTTGCTATTTCTTGTAAATGTCAAGACTTTGTACTTGCCATTCCCGTCTTTCTGCAACATTTTCCCCCAGATCTCTACCTGGTTTACTCCATCGGCCTCCTTTATGTCTCGGGTCAAATGTTAACTTACTAGTGAGTTCTTCCCTGCTCATCTTGCCTAAAACAGTAACTACTCCCACTAATAATTCTCAACTCATCCCTTCCATTCTCACACTCTCCTTTTCAGAAAGGAAGATTTCTTTACAGAACTTATAACCATCTCTTTATTTTCTGTTTTCATCAACTAGAATGTAAACCCCATGAGACTGGGGATTTGTGTGAGTTTTGCTCACTGCTGTATCCCCAGCATCTAGAAAGATATCTTCACATACTATGTGCTCAATAAATGTTTACAGTATAAATACATTTATCAGATGAAGTTAGAAAAACTATTTCAAAGAGAATTTAACTGGAAAAATAAGTAGTGGATCTATTTATTGTAAAATTGTATTGTAATATCTCAAAGTAAATAGGATATTTCTTTCAAATAATAAGGATAATTCATCAGAAGGAAGAAAGATAGGTGGCATTGGAAGCCAGTAGAAAACACTTCATCCCAGCACACGAGACACCAACTCAGACATGGGCCGAAGAAGTTGTCAGCAAAAATCTGGTCTCAGAATTTCATTATTTAAGGCTCCATAGAGTAGGGACAGGTGGTATTTTCCTTTCCAGTTAGAGGACTTTGGGACAGTGACAATAAATACCACTGTTCTACCAATTGGAGGCAGGTGAGCATAAATAGTATGTGTTTGACCAGGTCTGATAGAAACCTACAGTCTATGTAAAGCAAATCAAGGGAAAAAACATAGGATTGTAGAGGAGAAAATCACTTGCCACCAAGGAATTCTAATCATTGTTTCATAATTCACCGGGGTGGCCACCAGCCATCACTAAAGCCCTGCAAAGCTGAGAATTCTGGTTATTTTCGAGGCTGAGACTTAAGACTCCATGAAATGAAAACATCACCCTCTTACTGTGATTGTGAGAAGAGTGGGTATGTAGCAAGCACTAAGCACACCAAGAAGTCAACTTTAATGATGTGGAAGCTAAGGCTATCTGGGAAAGTTCTGGCAACAAGTTAAGTGGCAGGAAAGGGAGAGGGAGAATTTCCAGAGGAATGGAACTTTTAGATTCTGTGAGCACATAGACTTAGTTTACTCTTGGGACTCTCTCCCCTTTTGTAGGGACTTGGGAAACAGGAAAATCCCTAGGAAGAAGAGCTTCATACCAAGTACAGGCAGAATATGACCCTAAAAGGAACTTGGTAAAAGGTTCGATTTACTATTCTCTGGATTCCACAGTGGGGAGCAGACATGGGAAAAGGAGATTATTTTAATAACAGGAGTCCACCATCTTCAAAGAGACAAAATCTTGGGAATGGGCACTCAATTTCAAGGCCACAAGCCTCAAGATAAAAAATCAACTTGACATTCTGGTCACACCAATTGCCTCATGCTCAAGAAACAGCTGTTTGTTCTCATTCCCCAATTAAAATATACAAAAAATTTTAAGCGATTTCTTCTGGTTTTGGAGAAGTCTGCCTATGATAGTTTCTCATTTTAGGACTGCAAGTCATAGAGACTGAGTAGCCTATGAAGTTTTCATAGGACAGTGGATAATATGTTTTTATCTTTTCCAGAACATTATCTATGGAAAAAGTTTATGGGTAACCTTCCTTTCTGGGTACTGCAAAGATTTTGCTGAAGAAAAAGTATAATCAAAAGAAAATATTAATTTTTAAAACAAAATATTATTTGCAACTACTTAAGACTTCCTAAGTGTAGACATTTACCAAAGTAAATTGTTATTTGGTTCTAGGAAAACATTTTGATAGGCCACACTGGGTATTGTTTTTATTGTATGTAGTAGGTGCCCTAGGATAATCTAGATAGACAAGACTTCAAGAAAAAATTAAGTGAAATCTCTCTCTTTGAAATAAAGTAACAAGGATTTTGTAATTATCTACCAATGCTTGGTAAATGGGAGTGAAAATCTTGAAAAAGAAAGGGAATCAAGCTTCTAGACCCACACTATTCAACATAGTAGCCACTATACACATTAATTTAATCAAGTTAAAAATTCAGTTCCTCAGTCACTGTAGCCACATTTCAAGTGCTCAACAGCAGTATGATGCTAGAGGCTACTGGGTTGGACAGTGCAAAAGTTTTGTCGGACAACACTGGTCTAGACAGGTAGGATTCTCAGCGACATGGTTTGTGGGAGGGCAAGTAGAATTGCTTTCTGACTATTTGGGAATTATTGTCTTATCTCCCTAAGTCTTTAGCAGAAATCTGTTTACCATAGAATCTTAGTCATTTAATATTAGTGGTACTTTGAGGAATGAAGGAAGGGTAGCAAAGTTCCAAAGTTGTAGGTGGAAACCAGCCACAAAGTAATGAAAGCCTGTGGTTGGGTGAAGGAGCTATGATTATGAGTCCTGGAGATGACAGTAGAAAAGCAAACTTGAAATAGCCTCCATTTCTCCAAATATTTTAGAGGAAGTTGGCCCCCTAAAGGAGGGGGAAGTAGATGAAAGCTAGGTAATATTATTTTATAAAAAGGGGTTTGAGCCATTTTATTTAAATGTTAGAATGAAAGATGGCCCCAGGAAGCTGGAGGTCTACGTGAATTCCAAGAGGAAGACATTTTGTTTCCCTTAATATAAATGATCAAATACTTTGTGAAGTAAGATCTTTGAGTATTGACCTCCTGGATGTATCCCCCAGAGACTTAAGTGCTTTACTTGGGGGAAATAAACGAAGGGTGCTATTTAACAACTTCAGTTCATTATAGATGAGGAGCATTTTTTTCAAGAGTAATCTAACTAATATTTAATCTTTCCCAAGATATTTCATATCAAGGACATGAACAACCACTCTCAGGCTTATCAGGACTCTTTTTCTGTAAAAGATGGAAGATGGTAGTTGTAAGACCTGGGTGGACTTTTCCTTGAATATATTTTTCCAAATGGAAAACAACAACAACAAAAAAGCCCTACGAGCCTCTCTGTTTAAAGAAAAAAGAAAATAGAAGGAGATTTAATTATCTCCAAAACGAATGACTCAAATTTATGTTTTCTAGAACTTTACTATTTGAGAAACATATTATAATTATAGTGTATATATCCCTTATAGTATTCACTAAATATGAATTTCTTAAGATGAGACAATTGATATCCCTCACAATGATTAGAAAAGTGCATTTACGTGGTAAATGATAACCAATATATCCTACTTGCATCCCAAGTCATTGCAAAACTGTAGAGCTGCACTCTAACTGCTGAGTACTTGAAATATAGCTAATCAAAAATTACGTCTGTTTTAAGTATAAAATACACACCAAAATTTGAAGATTTCATATGAAAAAAATATTTTAAAATCTCAATTTTTGTATTAGTTACATTTGAAATAATAGTTTTTATGCTGAGTTAAATATTAAAATTAATTTCAACTATTTTTACATTTTTTAATAAGGGTACTAGAACATTTATTAACTACGTATCTGGCTTGCATTATATACCTACTGGACAGCACTGATTTAGGAAAACCATAGAAGTGGAAGGACCTTGAAAGAGAAAGAGATATTGAACAATAAGAACACAGACCAGAGCAGAAATGCAACACAAATAGAGATCAATCATTTTGAAGCACTTATGGGAAGGCATTAGAAGTAAAAACATTTCTCTCTAATACAATTATCTAACAAACTGCATTTAAACTCTGAACTTTGATTTACTACATGCAGAGTGAAATGAGACAAAAATAAGAGGAATAGTAGATGCTTGAGAACAAAAAATATATACCTGAAGCCAGTCATGACAGAGATAGATCTCTCAGCCACTCTGGATAATGGTTTCAACAAATAATGATGAGGAAGAATTGGAAGCTAAAGTCTGAATTCCACTTATATTACTTTTAGTTTATTCTACAGTAGAACAAAAAAATTTTTTTGTTCTTACTAGTCATCAATTTTATACACATCAGTGTATACATGTCAATCCCAATCGTCCAATTCATCACACCACCCCTCCCCACCCCACAGCTTTCCCCCCTTGGTGTCCATACGTTTGTTCTCTACATCTGTGTCTCAATTTCTGCCCTGCAAACCAGTTCATCTGTACCATTTTTCTAGGTTCCACATATATGCGTTAATATACGATATTTGTTTTTCTCTTTCTGACTTACCCGACTCTGTATGACAGTCTCTATATCCATCCACGTCTCAAAAAATGACCCAATTTCCTTCCTTTTTATGGCTGAGTAATATTCCATTGTATATATGTACCACAACTTCTTTATCCATTCATCTGTTGATGGGCATATAGGTTGCTTCCATGACCTGGCTATTGTAAATAATGCTGCAATGAACATTGGGGTGCATGTGTCTTTTTGAATTATGGTTTTCTCTGGGTATATGCCCAGTAGTGGGATTGCTGGATCATATGGTAAATTTATGTTTAGTCTTTCAAGGACCCTCCATACTCTTCTCCATAGTGGCTCTATCAATTTACATTCCTACCAAGAGTGCAAGAAGGTTCCCTTTTCTCCACACCCTAGTCAGCGTTTGTTGTTTGTAGATTTTCTGATGATGCCCATTCTAACTGGTATGAGGTGATACCTCATTGTAGTTTTGATTTGCATTTCTCTAATAATTAGTGATGTTGAGCAGCTTTTCATGTGCTTCTTGGCCACCTGTATGTCTTCTTTGAGAAATGTCTATTTAGGTCTTGGGTCCATTTTTGAATTGGGTTATTTGGTTTTTTAATATTCAGCTGCATGAGCTGTTTATATATTTTGGAGATTAATCATTTGTCCTTTGTTTCGTTTGCAAATATTTTCTCCCATTCTGAGGGTTGTCTTTTCATCTAATTTATGGTTTCCTTTGCTATGAAAAGACTTCTATGTTTCATTAGGTCCCATTTGTTTATTTTTGTTTTTATTTCCATTACTCTAGGAGGTGGATCAAAAACGATCTTTCTGTGATTTATGTCAAAGAGTGTTCTTCCTATGTTTTCCTCTAAGAGTTTTATAGTGTCCAGTCTTACATTTAGGTCTCTAATCCATTTTGAGTTTATTTTTGTGTATGGTGTTAGGGAGTGTTCTAATTTCATTCTTTTACACGTAGCTGTCCAGTTTTCCCAGCACCACTTATTGAAGAGATGGTCTTTTCTCCATTGTATATCCTTGCCTCCTTTGTCATAGATTAGTTAACCATAGGTGCGTGGGTTTATCTCTGGGATTTCTATCTTGTTCCATTGATCTATGTTTCTGTTTTTGTGCCAGTACCATATTGTCTTAATTACTGTAGCATTATAGTATAGTCTGAAGTCAGGGAGTCTGCTTCTTCCAGCTCCGTTTTTTTCCCTCAAGATTGCTTTGGCTATTTGGGGTCTTCTGTGTCTCCATACAAATTTTAAGAGCTTTTATTCTAGTTCCGTAAAAAATGCCATTGGTAATTTGATAGGGATTGCATTGAATCTGTAGACTGCTTTGAGTAGTATAGTCATTTTCACAATATTGATTCTTCCAATCCAAGAACATGGTATATCTCTCCATCTGTTGGTATCATCTTTAATTTCTTTCATCAGTGTCTTATAGTTTTCTGCATACAGGTCTTTTGTCTCCCTAGGTAGGTTTATTCCTAGGTATTTTATTCTTTTTGTTGCAATGGTAAACGGGAGTGTTTCCTCAATTTCTCTTTCAGATTTTTCATCATTAGTGTATAGGAATGCAAGAGATTTCTGTGCATTAATTTTGTATCCTGCAACTTTACCAAATTCATTGATTAGCTCTAGTAGTTTTCTGGTGGCATTTTTAGGATTCTCTATGTATAGTATCATGACATCTGCAAAAAGTGACAGTTTTACTTCTTCTTTTCCAATTTGTATTCCTTTTATTCCTTTCTCTTCCCTGATTGCCATGGCTAGGACTTCCAAAACTATGTTGAATAATGGTGGTGAGAGTGGACATCCTTGTCTTGCTCCTGATCTTAGAGGAAATGCTTTCAGTTTTTCACCATTGAGAATGATGTTTGCTGTGGGTTTGTCATATATGGCCTTTATTATGTTGAAGTAGATTCCCTCTATGCCCACTTTCTGGAGAGTTTTTATCATACATGGGTGTTGAATTTTGTTGAAAGCTTTTTCTGCATCTATTGAGATGATCATATGGTTTTTATTCTTCAATTTGTTAATATGGTGTATCACATTGATTGATTTGCGTATATTGAAGAATCCTTGCAGCCCTGGGAAAAATCTCCCTTGATCATGGTGTATGATCCTTTTAATGTGTTGTTGGATTCTGTTTGCTAGTATTTTGTTGAGGATTTTTGCATCTATATTCATCAGTGATATTGGTCTGTAATTTTCTTTTTTTGTAGTATCTTTATCTGGTTTTGGTATCAGGGTGATGGTGGCCTCATAGAATGAGTTTGGGACTATTCCTTCCTCTGCAATTTTTTAGACGAGTTTGAGAAGGATGGGTGTTAGCTCTTCTCTATATGTTTGATAGAATTCACCTATGAAGCCATCTAGTCCTGGACTTTTGTTTGTTGGAAGATTTTTAATCACAGTTTCAATTTCATTACTTGTGATTGGTCTGTTCATATTTTCTATTTCTTCCTGGTTCAGTCTTGGAAGGTTATACCATTCTAAGAATTTGTCCATTTCTTCCAGGTTGTCCATTTTATTGGCATAGAGTTGCTTGTCATAGTCATTTAGGATGCTTTGTATTTCTGTGGTGTCTGTTGTAATTCTCCTTTTTCATTTCTAATTTTATTGATTTGAGTCCTGTCCCTCATTTTTTTGATGAGTCTGGCGAATGGTTTATCAATTTTGTTTATCTTCTCAAAGAACCAGCTTTTAGTTTTATTGATCTTTGCTGTTGTTTCCTTTGTTTCTGTTTCATTTATTTCTCCTCTGATCTTTATGATTTCTCTCCTTCTGCTAACTTTGGGTTTTGTTTGTTCTTTCTCTAGTTCCTTCAGGTGTAAGGTTACATTGTTTATATGAGATTTCTCTTGTTTATTTTTTGTTTGTTTGTTTGTTTGATTTCACACACACACACACACACACTGTATTTTATTTTTACAAGAGATAAATAGACTGACACCAAGCATTGTACATGGATGATCACAACAAAAGCAACAATGATTGCAATTACCAAACATGAAACACACTCATACTGTGTCATAATATTGACATTCAGTCCAGTAATCCTCCACTGTAACAACTCCTTTACTTTGCAGTGAAAATTGATTTGTATATTCTTTGCCTCTGAGTCCTTGTGGGATTTTTTTTTTAATTCAAACAGAAAGTCTCAAAAATTATAATCATCCTCATCAGTTCACTCAGTCCCATGTAATTAATTTTTTTTTCATCTTGATCTTTTGTTAGCACTTTTATGAATTCATCAGTTTTCCATTAGTGTTCTGAACATGCTTATTCATTCAGTTCAGCAGTATAGTCAGTTACCAGAAACCTGTACTTGTCAGAGTCTTTTCCATGAATTTCCTGAAGATGAAACACTTTTATAGGAATATATTTACAAAAGCATCAGAGTACACCCAGAACTGTCTGTAAATGACAAAAGACTTAAAAATGACCATGGTTAAAGATTTGATGAAAGTTCATAATAATGCAGTTGACAAGAAAATTAGTTATTTCTGAGATATACATTTTAAAGTAATAACTAGGATTATGACTTATAACATTATACCAGAACATATAAGATTTTTAGAAATTTCATGTAATGTCTGAAACATTTATATTAACATATTTCCATACAAATAACCCAATGAAAGTTTAGTATTAGTTGTTTTGTTTGTTTCTTTATACTGCAGGTTCTTATTAGTCATCAATTTTATACACATCAGTGTATACATGTCAATCCCAATCGCCCAATTCAGCACACCACCATCCCCACCCCATCACGGTTTTCCCCCCTTGGTGTCCATATGTCTGTTCTCTACATCTGTGTCTCAACTTCTGCCCTGCAAACCGGCTCATCTGTACCATTTTTCTAGGTTCCACATACATGCGTTAATATACGATATTTGTTTTTCTCTTTCTGACTTACTTCACTCTGTATGACAGTCTCTAGATCCATCCACGTTTCAACAAATGACTCAATTTCGTTCCTTTTTATGGCCGAGTAATATTCCATTGTATATATGTACCACCACTTCTTTATCCATTCATCTGTTGATGGGCATTTAGGTTGCTTCCATGACCTGGCTATTGTAAATTGTGCTGCAATGAACATTCGGGTGCATGTGTCTTTTTGAATTACGGTTTTCTCTAGGTATATGCCCAGTAGTGGGATTGCTGGGTCATATGGTAATTCTATTTTTAGTTTTTTAAGGAACCTCCATATTGTTCTCCATAGTGGCTGTATCAATTTACATTCCCACCAACAGTGCAAGAGGGTTCCCTTTTCTCCACACCCTCTCCAGCATTTGTTTTCTGTACATTTTCTGATGATGCCCATTCTAACTGGTGTGAGGTGATACATCATTGTAGTTCTGATTTGCATTTCTCTAATAATTAGTGATGTTGAGCATCTTTTCATGTGCTTTGTGGCCGTCTGTATGTCTTCTTTGGAGAAATGTTTATTTAGGTCTTCTGCCCATTTTTGTATTGGGGTGTTTATTTCTTTAATATTGAGCTGAATGAGCTGTTTATATATTTTGGAGATTAATCCTTTGTCCGTTGATTCATTTGCAAATACTTTCTCCCTTTCTGAGGGTTGTCTTTTAGTCTTGTTTATGGTTTCCATTGCTGTGCAAAAGCTTTGAAGTTTCATTAGGTCCCATTTGTTTATTTTTCTTTTTATTTCCATTACTCTAGGAGGTGGATCAAAAAAGATCTTGCTGTGATTTATATCAAAGAGTGTTCTTCCTATGTTTTCCTCTAAGAGTTTTATAGTGTCCAGTCTTACATTTAGGTCTCTAATCCATTTTCAGTTTATTTTTGTGTATGGTGTTAGGGAGTATTCTAATTTTATTCTTTTACATGTAGCTATCCAGTTTTCCCAGCACCACTTATTGAAGAGATGGTCTTTTCTCCATTGTATATATCCTTGCCTCCTTTGTCATAGATTAGTTGACCATAGGTGCATGGGTTTATCTCTGGGCTTTCTATCTTGTTCCATTGATCTATGTTTCTGTTTTTGTGCCAGTACCATATTGTCTTGATTACTGTAGCTTTGTAGTATAGTCTGAAGTCAGAGAGTCTGATTCCTCCAACTCCATTTTTTTCCCCTCAAGACTGCTTTGGCTATTTGGGGTCTTTTGTGTCTCCATACAAATTTTAAGATGATTTGTTCTAGCTCCGTAAAAAATGCCATTGGTAATTTGATAGGGATTGCATTGAATCTGTAGATTGCTTTGGGTAGTATAGTCATTTTCACAATATTGATTCTTCCAATCCAAGAACATGGTATATCTCTCCATCTGTTGGTATCATCTTTAATTTCTTTCAGCAATGTCTTATAGTTTTCTGCATACAGGTCTTTTGTTTCCCTGGGTAGCTTTATTCCTAGGTATTTTATTCTTTTTGTTGCAGTGGTAAATGGGAGTGTTTCCATAATTTCCCTTTCAGATTTTTCATCATTAGTGTATAGGAATGCAAGAGATTTCTGTGCATTAATTTTGTATCCTGCAACTTTACCAGATTCATTAATTAGCTCTAGCAGTTTTCTGGTGGCAGTTTTAGGATTCTCTATGTATAATATCATGTCATCTGCAAACAGTGACAATTTTACTTCTGCTTTTCCAATTTGTATTCCTTTTATTTCTTTTTCTTCTCTGATTGCCATGGCTAGAACTTCCAGAACTATGTTGAATAATAGTGGTGAGAGTGGACATCCTTGTCTTATTCCTGATCTTAGAGGAAATGCTTTCAGTTTTTCACCATTGAGAATGATGTCTGCTGTGGGTTTGTCATATATGGCCTTTATTATGTTGAGGTAGGTTCCCTCTATGCCCACTTTCTGGAGAGTTTTTATCATAAATGGGTGTTGAATTTTGTCAAAAGCTTTTTCTGCATCTATTGAGATGATCATATGGTTTTTATTCTTCAATTTGTTAATATGGTGTATCACATTGATGATTTGCGTATATTGAAGAATCCTTGCATCCCTGGGATAAATCCCACTTGATCGTGGTGTATGATCCTTTTAATGTGTTGTTGGATTCCATTTGCTAGTATTTTGTTGAGGATTTTTGCATCTATATTCGTCAGTGATATTGGTCTGTAATTTTCTTTTTTTGTAGTATCTTTGTCTGGTTTTCGTATCAGGGTGATGGTGGCCTCATAGAATGAGTTTGGGAGTGTTCCTTCCTCTGCAATTTTTTGGAAGAGTTTGAGAAGGATAGGTGTTAGCTCTTCTCTAAATGTTTGGTAGAATTCACCTGTGAAGCCATCTGGTCCTGGACTTTTGTTTGTTGGAAGATTTTTAATCACAGTTTCAAATTCATTACTTGTGATTGGTCTGTTCATATTTTCTGCTTCTTCCTGGTTCAGTCTTGGAAGGTTATACCTTTCTAAGAATTTGTCCATTTCTTCCAGGTTGTCCATTTTATTGGCATAAAATTGCTTGTAGTAGCCTCTTAGGATGCTTTGTATTTCTGCGGTGTCTGTTGTAACTTCTCCTTTTTCATTTCTGATTTTATTGATTTGAGTCCTCTCCCTCTTTTTCTTGATGAGTCTGGCTAATGGCTTATCAATTTTGTTTATCTTCTCAAAGAACCAGCTTTTAGTTTTATTGATCTTTGCTATTGTTTTCTTTGTTTCTATTTCATTTATTTCCGCTCTGATCTTTATGATTTCTTTCCTTCTGCTAACTTTGGGTTTTGTTTGTTCTTCTTTCTCTAGTTCCTTTAGTTGTAAGGTTAGATTGTTTACTTGAGATTTTTCTTGTTTCTTTAGATAGGCTTGTATAGCTATAAACTTCCCTCTTAGAACTGCTTTTGCTGCATCCCATAGGTTTTGGGTCATCTTGTTTTCATTGTCATTTGTCTCCAGGTATTTTTTGATTTCCTCTTTGATTTCTTCAGTGATCTCTTGGTTGTTTAATAACGTACTGTTTAGCCTCCATGTGTTTGTGTTTTTTACGTTTTTTTCCCTGTAATTCATTTCCAATCTCATAGCGTTCTGGTCAGAAAAGATGCTTGATATGATTTCAATTTTCTTAAATTTACTGAGGCTTGATTTGTGAACCAAGATGTGATCTATCCTGGAGAATGTTCCATGCGCACTTGAGAAGAATGTGTAATCTGCTGTTTTTGGATGGAATGTCCTGTAAATATCAATTAAATCTATCTGGTCTATTGTGTCATTTAAAGCTTCTGTTTCCTTATTTATTTTCATTTTGGATGATCTGTCCATTGGTGTAAGTGAGGTGTTAAAGTCCCCCACTATTATTGTGTTACTGTCGATTTCCTCTTTTATAGCTGTTAGCAGTTGCCTTATGTATTGAGGTGCTCCTATGTTGGGTGCATATATATTTATAATTGTTATATCTTCTTCTTGGATTGATCCCTTGATCATTATGTAGTGTCCTTCCTTGTCTCTTGTAACATTCTTTATTTTAAAGTCTATTTTATCTGATATGAGTATAGCTACTCCAGCTTTCTTTTGATTTCCATTTGCATGGAATATCTTTTCCATCCCCTCACTTTCAGTCTGTATGTGTCCCTAGGTCTAAAGTGGGTCTCTTGTAGACAGCATATATATGGGTCTTGTTTTTGTATC
Source organism: Balaenoptera musculus (assembly GCF_009873245.2). Classification (NCBI taxonomy): domain Eukaryota; kingdom Metazoa; phylum Chordata; class Mammalia; order Artiodactyla; family Balaenopteridae; genus Balaenoptera; species Balaenoptera musculus. The sequence goes on from NC_045787.1 coordinate 68,275,578, forward strand.
CATTCAGCAAGCCTGTGTCTTCTGGCTGGAGCATTTAATCTATTCACGTTTAAGGTAATTATCGATATGTATGTTCCTATGACCATTTTCTTAATTGTTTTGGGTTTGTTTTTGTAGGTCCTTTTCTTCTCTTGTGTTTCCCACTTAGAGAAGTTCCTTTAGCATTTGTTGCAGAGCTGGTTTGGTGGTGCTGAATTCTCTTAGCTTGTGTTTGTCTGTAAAGCTTTTGATTTCTCCATCGAATCTGAATGAGATCCTTGCTGGGTAGAGTAATCTTGGTTGTAGGTTCTTCCCTTTCATCACTTTAAGTATATCATGCCACTCCCTTCTGGCTTGCAGAGTTTCTGCTGAGAAATCAGCTGTTAACCTTATGGGAGTTCCCTTGTATGTTATTTGTCGTTTTTCCCTTGCTGCTTTCAATAATTTTTCTTTGTCTTTAATTTTTGCCATTTTGATTACTATGTGTCTCAGCATGTTTCTCATTGGGTTTATCTTGTATGGGAATCTCTGCACTTCCTTGGCTTGGGTGGCTATTTCCTTTCCCATGTTAGGGAAGTTTTTGACTATAATCTCTTCAAATATTTTCTCTGGTCCTTTCTCTCTCTCTTCTCCTTCTGGGACCCCTATAATGCGAATGTTGTTGCCTTTAATGTTGTCCCAGAGGTGTCTTAGGCTGTCTTCATTTCTTTTCATTGTTTTTTCTTTAGTCTGTTCCGCAGCAGTGAATTCCACCATTATGTCTTCCAGGTCACTTATCCATTCTTCTGCTTCAGTTACTCTACTATTGATTCCTTCTAGTGTAGTTTTCATTTCAGTTATTGTATTGGTCATCTCTGTTTGTTTGTTCTTTAATTCTTCTAGGTCTTTGTTAATCATTTCTTGCATCTTCTCAATCTTTGCCTCCATTCTTATTCCGAGGTCCTGGATCATCTTCACTATCATTATTCTGAATTCTTTTTCTGGAAGGTTGCCTATCTCCACTTCATTTAGCTGTTTTTCTGGGGTTTTTTCTTGTTCCTTCATCTGGTATATAGCCCTCTGCCTTTTCATCTTGTCTATCTTTCTGTAAATGTGGTTTCTGTTCCACAGGCTGCAGGACTGTAGTTTTTCTTGCTTCTGCTGTCTGCCCTCTGGTGGTTGAGGCTATCTAAGAGGCTTGATGGGAGGCTCTGGTGGTGGGTAGAGCTGACTGTTGCTTTGGTGGTCAGAGCTCAGTAAAAGTTTAATCCACTTGACTGTTGATGGGTGAGGCTGGGTTCCCTCCCTGTTGGTTGTTTTGCCTGAGGCAACCCAACACTGGAGCCTACCTGGGCTCTTTGGTGGGGCTAATGACAGACTCTGGGAGGGCTCACGCCAAGGAGTACTTCCCAGAACTTCTGCTGCCAGTGTCCTTGTCCCCACGGTGAAACAGAGCCACCCCCTGCCTCTGCAGGAGACCTTCCAACACTAGCAGGTAGGTCTGGTTCAGTCTCCCCCAGAGTCACTGCTGCTTCCCCTGGGTCCCGATGCACACACTATTTTGTGTGCACCCTCCAAGAGTGGGGTCTCTGTTTCCCCCAGTCCTGTCAAAGTCCTGCAATCAGTTCCCACTAGGCTTCAAAGTCTGATTCTCTATGAATTCCTCCTCCCGTTGCCGGACCCCCAGGTTGGGAAGCCTGACGTGGGGCTCAGAACCTTCACTCCAGTGGGTGGACTTCTGTGGTATAAGTGTTCGCCAGTCTGTGAGTCACCCATCCACCAGTTATGGGAATTGATTTTACTCTGATTGTGCCCCTCCTACTGTCTCATTGTGGCTTCTCCTTTGTCTTTGGATGTGGGGTATCTTTTTTGGTGAGTTCCAGTGTCTTCCTGTCGATGATTGTCCAGCAGCTAGTTGTGATTCTGGTGTTCTCGCAAGAGGGAGTGAGAGCATGTCCTTCTACTCCGCCATCTTGGTTAATCCTCTTTTCTTGTTTCTTGAGGTAGGCTTGTATTGGTAAAAACTTCCCTCTTACAGTTGCTTTTGCGGCATCCCATAGGTTTTGGATCCTCATGTTTTCATTGTCATTTGTCTCTAGGTATTTTTTGATTTGCTCTTTGATTTCTTCAGTGATCTCCTGGTTATTTAGTAATGTATTGTTTAGCCTCCATGTGTTTGTGTTTTTTACGTTTTTTCCCTGTAATTGGTTTGTAATCTCATAGCTTTGTGGTCAGAAAAGATGTTTGATATGATATCAATTTTCTTAAATTTACTGAGGCTTGATTTGTGACCCAAGATGTGATCTATCCTGGAGAATGTTCCGTGCGCACTTGAGAAGAAAGTGTAATCTGCTGGTTTTGGATGGAATGTCCTATAAATATCAATTAAATCTATCTGGTCTTTTGTGTCATTTACAGCTTCTGTTTCCTTATTTATTTTCATTTTGGATGATCTGTCCATTGGTATAAATGAGGTTTTAAAGTCCCCCACTATTATTGTGTTACTGTCGATTTCCTCTTTTATAGCTGTTAGCAGTTGCCTTATGTATTGAGGTGCTCCTATGTTGGGTGCATATATATTTATAATTGTTATATCTTCTTCCTGGATTGATCCCTTGATCATTATGTAGTGTCCTTCCTTGTCTCTTGTAACATTCTTTATTTTAAAGTCTATTTTATGTGATATGAGTATTGCTACTCCAGCTTTCTTTTGATTTCCATTTGCATAGAACATCTTTTTTCATCCCTTCACTTTTAGTCTGTATGTGTCCCTAGGTTTGAAGTGGCTCTCTTGTAGACAGCATATATATGGGTCTTGTTTTTGTATCCATTCAGCAAGCCTGTGTCTTTTGGTTGGAGCATTTAATCCTTTCACGTTTAAGGTAATTATCGATATGTATGTTCCTATGACCATTTTCTTAATTGTTTTGGGTTTGTTTTTGTTGGTCCTTTTCTTCCCTTGTGTTTCCCACTTAGAGAAGTTCCTTTATCATTTGTTGTAGAGCTGGTTTGGTGATGCTGAATTCTCTTAGCTTTTGCTTGTCTGTAAAGCTTTTGATTTCTCCATTGAATCTGAATGAGATCCTTGCCGGGTAGAGTAATCTTGGTTGTAAGTTCTTCCCTTTCATCACCCTAAGTATATCATGCCACTCCCTTCTGGCTTGTAGAGTTTCTGCTGAGAAATCAGCTCTTAACCTTATGGGAGTTCCCTTGTATATTATTTGTCATTTTTCCCTTGCTGCTTTCAATAGTTTCTCTTTGTCTTTAATTTTTGCCCCTTTGATTACTATGTGTCTCGGTGTGTTTCTCCTGGGTTTATCCTGTATGGGACTCTCTGCGCTTCCTTGACTTGGGTGGCTATTTCCTTTCCCATGTTAGGGAAGTTTTTGACTATAATCTCTTCAATTATTTTCTCTGGTCCTTTCTCTCTCTTTTCTCCTTCTGGGACCCCTATAATGCGAATGTTGTTGCCTTTAATGTTGTCCCAGAGGTGTCTTACGCTGTCTTCATTTCTTTTCATTCCTTTTTCTTTATTCTGTTCCACAGCAGTGAATTCCACCAGTCTGTCTTCCAGGTCACTTATCCGTTCTTCTGCCTCTGTTATTCTGCTATTGATTCTTCTAGTGTAGTTTTCATTTCAGTTATTGTATTTTTCATCTCTGTTTGTTTGTTCTTTAATTCTTCTAGGTCTTTGTTAAACATTTCTTGCATCTTCTTGATCTTTGCCTCCATTTTTTCTGAGGTCCTGGGTCATCTTCTCTATCATTATTCTGAATTCTTTTTCTGGAAGGTTATCTCCACTTCATTTAGTTGTTTTTCTGCAGTTTTATCTTCTTCCTTCATGTGGTACATAGCCCTCTGCCTTTTCATCTTGTCTATCTTTCTGTGAATGTGGCTTTGGTTCCACAGGCTGCTGGACTGCACTTCTTCTTGCTTCTGCTGTCTGCCCTCTGGTGGATGTGGCTATCTAAGAGGTTTGTGGAAGTTCCTTGATGGGAGAGACTGTTGGTGGGTAGAGCTGACTATTGCTCTGGTGGGCAGAGCTCAGTAAAATTTTAATCTGCTATACTGCTCATGGGTGGGGCTGCGTTCCATCCCTGTTGGTTGTTTGGCCCGAGGCAACCAAACCCTGGAGCCTACCTGGGCTCTTTGGTGGGGTTAATGTTGGATTCTGGGATTCCTCACGCCAAAGAGTACTTCCCCAAACTTCTGCTGCCAGTGTCCTTGTCCCCACGGTGAGCCACAGCCACCCCCGGCTCTGCAGGAGACCCTCCAACACTAGCAGGCAGGTCTGCTTCAGTCTCCCCTGAGGTTACTGCTCCTTCCCCTGGTCCCGATGCACACACTACTTTGTATGTGCCCTTCAAGAGTGGAGTCTCTGTTTCCCCCAGTCCTGTCGAAGTCCTGCAATCAAATCCCACTAGTCTTCTAAGTCTGATTCTCTCTGAATTCCTCCTCCCGTTGCTGGACCCCCAGGTTTGGAAGCCTGACATGGCGCTCAGAACCTTCACTCCAGTGGGTGGACTTCTGTGGTATAAGTGTTCTCCAGTCTGTGAGTCACACACCCAGCAGTTATGGGACTTGATTTTACTCTGATTGTGCCCTTCCTACCATCTCACTGTGGCTTCTTTGTCTTTGGATGTGGGGTATCTTTTTTGGTGAGTTCCAGTGTCTTCCTGTTGATGATTGTCTAGCAGCTAGTTGTGATTCTGTTGTTCTCGCAAGAGGGAGTGAGAGCACATCCTTCTACTCCGCCATCTTGGTTCTGGGCTCTACAGTACAAAATTTCTTAACCAACTATCTTAAACCAACTTCTCAACCAACTCACAAGATTTCATTTCTTCTGTAAAGCTCGCTGACTGATACCCAAAGCATGCTGAATACTACAGCATGAAAATCAGATTAAGACTATTACCACCCCACCCAAGACTCTTACTGTAGATACTCTCAAATTTAACCCCATTAAATTAAGGCAGGGAAGATAGAGCATAAAGGCCAGTAAACAAAGTCCAGCTTTTCCAGGCTTATAAACCATGTTTATATATTTGGCTATGGTTACTCTTACATGGAAATGATCAGAAGCAAATACCAGAGACGACTAGGTTTTTCTAGGAAATTAAGTGCTGGCAGGCTGACCCTGTAGTCTCTTTAGCAATAAAATTCCCATAATTTTTTGAACCTTAAAGCAACCCCTGGACCCCCAACAGAGCCCCCCACTAGCAACAAAAAGACCATAAGAGCTGTGTGGCCCCCAAGAAAGGCATATAATCCATCACCCACTTCCTGAAAAATAATTGATAAGGCAAAAGTCTAAGGACCATTGAGTACCATGGATAGGGTTTTTCTCCCAGGGAATAAAACCCAGACTTGCAACTGGGCTGACCAAGAAACTTTCTCAGTTGTCCTGGTACTTTGCCTTCACAGTTGTCACATTTTCCATTTTTCCTTTTTCTGAATAGAGATTTATATTGTGCTTATACTGTTCCTACTTCACCATTGTACAATGCATGTGAGGGAAGAAATAGAACTTGCCTTTTAGAGTATAGGTTACTAGACCACACTGAGCCCGACTCAGTGGGAAGGACTGAACATCACCCAGAGACCTTCATTTGCATGCACGAACTAGAGGGAACAATGTGTAGGTGTCTATTGAAGATGTAGATGTTTTCTGTGTGGGAAAAATTATTTGATGTGCAGGAATAAGTGGAATTTGGATGGATAAAGACAGATACATGCCTAATATGTTCACAGACTGAGGCAAGAATACAAATGGAGGCATCAACTTAGATTTAAAAAAGAATAAAGCTATTAAATAAAACGTGTTTTTTGTAGATTGTTTCTCAGATGGCCATGACAAACCTTCCCATCCCGCATGTTTTTTTGCAATATGACTTTGCCAATGTCCAATTAAATAGTTGGACCTATTTGCCCTCCCTTTATCTGGACTGGTCTTATGACTTGCTTTGGGCACTAGAATATGTGGAAGTTTGATTACTGGGTCTAGGCCTTAAGAGGCCTGGCATCTTCCCATTTTCACCTTCTTAGAAGACAGCTACCATGTAAAGAAATTTATGATTGATACTTTGGATCATAAGAAAACACATGGAAAGAGAGGTCATATGAAGAAAACAAGATGCCCCAGCTGGCAGCCAGCACCAAGGCTCCAAACACATGAGGGAAGCATCTTGGGTCCTCTAGCAATAGCCTACAGCTTGCATAATTGTCCTCACCAGAACAATAAATGATTGTTGTCTTAAACCACCATGCTTTGGCATAGTTTGTTACATAGCCATAGACAATTGAAACCATCTTCCTACTTTGGCAAATACACCTCCATAATGAGCTGAAAGGCTAGATTCAGTTTTCAATTTTTCTACCGTCTCTGAGTTCTGCATTTTGATTATCCAGTACCGGGTAAGCTGGTTCATACTCTCCCATTCTCTTCTCACCTCCAGCTCTGACTCTATAGGGGACGTCACACACATGTGACATTCCCAGCCTGCTCATCCAAGCTGCTTTCATACTCCTGAAGTGCATGTAGTTCATCCTCCAGAGGGCCTACCTGAGGCAATGGAAGCAGGCCCAGGGCTGTTCAGACAGGGAATTTTGAAGTCCTGGTAGCCAGGTTTAGAAGAAGGGTATGATTCCAGTTAGGCAAGTCCTCTTGGCCCCGTGGGCTCCTCACCCTGTGTGGAGTGGCATAACCAGAGGACAGTCAGAACAACACCTGCTAAAACATTTGCCTGGTTTCAAAAGAATCACTGGGCAGTAGATCTAAATATTTTAGAGACTGCTTTGCGTCTCTCAATGTCTGTTCTCCCCTTCTCTCATTCTTACATAACAATAGAATTTTTAGTCAATATATGGTCACCCAGCTAAAAGACTACATTTTCTAGCCTCCTTTGCAGCTAGGTATGACAAAGGACATGACTAAATGTGGTCAGGTGATGTGTGCAAATTATGGGTCATGTCATTAAAGTGAAGGAGTTATACTTTTCTTCTTTCCCTTTTGCTACTGCCTGGAATTTTGAATGTAATGGCAGGAATGGGAGCAATCATTTTGTTCCACTAGTTGGAGCACTAGAGCAACTAGTTAGAAGAAGGCATTGTCACTAATGATTGTTGAGCCAACCTGTCAGCCTTAAAATACCTAACCAGATTTGTCTGTTGGAGAGAGAGAGAACTTTTTCCTTTGGACCAATGTTAATTTAGCTTCAATGTGTAGGATGATTCCATCCTACTGTGGAATCATCTTTATAATTATATAATTTAATTAAATTCTGCATTAATTGAAAAATATGAGTGTGAAAAGAAACTCACTGTTACATGCAAATTAAGTTAAATGCTTTGGAAAGGCTTCATAGAGTCTAGGACCAAAAAAGAAAAAAACAAAACAAAACAAAAAACATTGAATTATTTGAGTGAAAAACAGACGGGAGATGAGAGAATCATAAAAATATAGAATGTTTCTGCACTCAGCTTCACAAGAATCTGTACATTCTTTCCACATATTAAAGATACTAAAACACCAAAACTAGAAATTTTTAAAAGACAAATTATATGTATGGTTTATTCAAGGAAGATTAGGTATAAGTCTAAACAGTGGACATACAGAAAAAGGCTTCATTCTGCATCTAAAGACTAGAGAATGTACATTTATACCTTTTAAGTTAAGCAAATGTTGAAGGTACACCTGGCTTCAAATAATTTGATTAGCCAACTCTCTACAGGACCCAAACACAGGAGAGGGCTTTTACTGTGTACAATTACACTTACGGAAATTGCATAATAAATAATACATACATTTTTATTTCAGACTGTGGATTTGGTCACTCTAAAGTAACTGTTTTAGGGTCTTCATACAATCACAAGCACCCCTAATTATAGACTAATGTTTGAGTGAAGCAGACTACAATTTCAGTCAACTTGGTCAAGAAATTGGTGGTCAGGCCCCCTTGTAAAATGCTTTCTTAATAAGGTTTATTTCTACTTGTTTAATGCTAAGGTGATAAGTCCTAGTATTTTATTTACCTATTTTATCAAATAGCTGTAATTTGCTGTATTTATTGCCATTTAATATAACTTGAACTTCCTATCGGTTTAAAAAGTGGAGAGAGGAAATCTTTCATTTTCTACAATTAAGTACAAAGATAATGTATTCTCTTCACTATTTTCTTTTTCTCTCTGAGCATACATTTTTCTTATTTTATCTTTAAATGTCCCCATTCAATTCCCTAACACTCCCTGAATTTGACACATGTAGACAACAATCTCTAATTGTTGTCTTTAGAATATTAGGTTGTTGTCCCTAAATTCTTCCTTGGTTCTCCTAATTTCTAGGTGGCATTTAACCCCTGACATTTTGTAGACACTATTCTCCATAGTATTTCAGGATATTAAAGCTTTTAAAATCTTGTTTCTTCCTCAAGACCCACAGATACACTCAAGAATATGGACACAGGATTACACCAGAAATATGAATATTCTAAGGTGGCATTTTCTAGAGAGAAAATAAAAACGTTTTGAGTTAGAAAATAATTCCTTTCAAAAATAAATGCTGTTTTTTCCTTAAAGCCAAAGAGATCTTCTGAAATGTGTTTCGGAACACATTTGAACAAACTTGAAATAATTTTCAAGTTTTTTTCTATAGGTAATTTTTGTTATTTAAAAAAAAAATGTTTCTTTATATTCATACCTAACCCCACTGTTGTCACTAGTTTCTTTTGTAATTTGACTAACCATGTGGTAGATTTATTTAGCTTGATGAACTTAAACATGTTTTGATCTTTGTTATGGAAATTCACTGACAAATATTCCCTGCTTCGGCCCCTGATCCCTGGTCTTATGTAGAGTAAGTCTGTCTTACTCTCCTTCTGGTGTGTTCTGAAACCCAGGGATAAGAATATACATATATACATATATATATATATATATATATATATTTTTTTTTTTTTTTTTTTTAAAGCTCTGGAATACTAAGTCACATCCCCAAAGCTATTTCTTATTTTGGGGTGAAGAGGAGGGAGAACCACAGGGAGTAACCAGATAAAGGAATTAAGAATTTATTAATTTAAATCCCTAACATAAACTTTAATGTAACTATGTTTCCTCAACCCTTTACATTATCCAGTCCTTATTTCTTTGTCATACATTTTTAGTTGTAAGAAGCAGTATAACATATTGGTTGAGGGCATAAGTTCTAAGGTCAGACCATCTGGTTATTAATCCTTGATCCATCACTGGCTACCTGTGTGATGTTGAGTAAATTGCTTAACTGTTCCAGTCCTCAATAAATGGCATAATAACAACCACCTCTCACCTATTTTATATAAACAAGAAAATATGTATAATTAGTTTAGCTTAACACCTAGAATGCAATAAGTGCTCAGTGAATGCCAGCTTTTTTATATTATATATAAAAAAAGATGATTCAGAAGCTCTTAATTAATTCTAAATGTTATTCAGAAAAAAATGATTAAATAAAATGGCATATAAAGGATAATTATAATGCCAATTCAGAGGCATATATGAATGTTTGGAGGGATCAAGAAAAAATAATAGATACTATGGTGAGGCTGTCAGTAAATTTATTTTTTAATGACGATGTTTTAAAGTTAGTTTTATCATATAAAACAAGTGTTTGGAATCCAATTCTCCACTGTAGGACTCAATAACGTGTTTACTTATTAAATTGTCTGACTCATTCTTCCTGGTACAGCACAAATATGTGAAAGAAGAGCTAAGTGGGAGAAATCTAATAAATCCCATTACAGGGGTTTAGTTAGACACTACCATTTGTCTGTGCTTGGTGTCCATTTGCAGAAAACACTGTATTATTATTTGCAGAAAAATATGACATTAGGCAATAAATGAGTGTATAAAAAATGCAGATAAAGAGATGTGGTGACAAAGAACAGAGCAGAGGAAAAGAAAGAGCTCTTCATCCTGATGTGTTTAACATTCCTCCCAGGGGATAGCGTTGATCCAATACTGAAAAACATTGATCAAGAGCTTTTCAGATGCAAGGGCTGTCAAACTCGCTTCCAGCCTTCCTCCTCACCTTACAGAAACCTATTTGGGTTCTCCCTCGTAGAATCTTGCATCTAGGAGAATGCTGAGGAATTATCTCCTGTCATGTGAGGAGTAGTAAGACTATATTTTGAAGGAAAACATGTTAACTTTTCTTCCATAAGCATTCCAAAAAAAATGGAATATTGCATAATTATCTGATAAAAACTAAATTAATAAGAACAGTAGAATAGTAAAGCCATACATTAAGAATACTGAACTTCAGAATTTGTAAAAACTTCAGCAGAACTAAGTTAAAATTTACCATGACTGGCCCTATGAGTTGGTGTTCCAAAATATGTTATTCTAAAGTTTTAAAGTTGGTTTTACATTTTTTAATGAGTCCACTTGATAAATTAATGGTTCAAACAGGGTTACAGGACTTTTACAATATTTAAAGAAATACATAATTTCAAGCACGTCCTGTATTTTAAAAAACACCATTATATATACATGCAAAACAGTTGATAGCATCCTTGCAAACCACTTTTATTAAAAATGAAAGTATCTGTAAGACCTAATTTACAACTTTAACTCCAGTTATAGTGAACCTGTAACTTTGATAATGGACAAGCAAAGCCTAACAAAATAAGCTCATATTTTAGGATTGTGAATGAATAGAAATGAATGGACTACATCTAGGTATTAGTAGACATTTAGTCTACATATCTCCAACTACTTCTACATCTAATACAAAGTGCTTACTAAAAATGGGTTAATGTGTCTTCCTTTTTTGTTTTTTTTTTTGAATTTTTGAATTTTATTTATTTATTTTTTTATACAGCAGGTTCTTATTAGTTATCCACTTTATACAAATTACTGTATATATGTCAATCCCAATCTCCAAACTCATCACAATACCACCACCCCCCCCGGCCATTTTCCCCCCTTGGTGTCCATACGTTTGATCTCTGCATCTGTGTTTCAATTTCTGCCCTGCAAACCAGTTCATCTGTACCATTTTTCTAGGTTCCACATATATGCATTAATATACGATATTTGTTTTTCTCTTTCTGACTTACTTCACTCTATATGACAGTCTCTAGATCCATCCACGTCTCTACAAATGACTCAATTTCATTCCTTTTTATGGCTGAGTATTATTCCATTGTATATATGTACCACATCTTCTTTATCCATTCATCTATCAATGGGCATTTAGATAGCTTCCATGCCCTGGCTATTTTAAACAGTGCTGCAGTAAACATTGGGGTGCATGTGTCTTTTTGAATTACGGTTTTCTCTGGGTATATGCACTGTAGTGGGATTGCTGGGTCATATGGTAATTCTACTTTTAGTTTTTTAAGGAACCTCCATACTGTTCTCCGTAGTGGCTGTATCCACTTACATTCCCACCAACGGTGCAAGAGGGTTCCCTTTTCTCCACACCCTCTCCAGCATTTGTTGTTTGTAGATTTTCTGATGATGCCCATTCTAACAGGAGTGAGGTGATACCTCATTGTAGTTTTCATTTGCATTTCTCTAATAATTAGTGATGTTGAGCATCTTTTCATGTGCTTCGTGGCCGCCTGTATGTCTTCTTTGGAGAAATGTCTATTTAGGTCCTCTGCACATTTTTGGATTGGGTTGTTTGTTTCTTTAATATTGAGCTGCATGAGCTGTTTATATATTTTGGAGATTAATCCTTTGTCCATTGATTCATTTGCAAATATTTTCTCCCATTCTGAGGGTTGTCTTTTGGTCTTGTTTGTAGTTACCTTTGCTGTGCAAAAGCTTTGAAGTTTCATTAGTTCCCATTTGTTTATTTTTCATTTATTTCCTTTACTCTAGGAGGTGGATCAAAAACCATCTTGCTGTGATTTATATCAGAGTGCTCTTCCTATGTTTTCCTCTAAGAGTTTTATAGTGTCCAGTCTTAAATTTAGGTCTCTAATCCATTTTGAGTTTATTTTTGTGTATGGTGTTAGGGAGTGTTCTAATTTCATTCTTTTACACATAGCTGTCCAGTTTTCCCAGCACCACTTATTGAAGAGACTGTCTTTTCTCCATTTTATATCCTTGCCTCCTTTGTCATAGATTAGTTGACCATAGGTGCATGGGTTTATCTCTGGGCTTTCTATCTTGTTCCACTTATCTATATCTGTTTTTGTGCCAGTACCATATTGTATTGACTACTGTAGCTTTGTAGTATAGTCTACAAAGTGAAGGAGTTTTCTTCCTCCAGCTCCCTTTTTTCTCTCAAGACACCTTTGGCTATTCGGGGTCTTTCATGTCTCCATACAAGTTTTAAGATTTTTTATTCTAATTCTGTGAAAAATGCAATTGGTAATTTGATAGGGATTGCATTGAATCTGTAGATTGCTTTGGGTAGTATAGTCATTTTCACAATATTGATTCTTCCAATCAAAGAACATGGTATATATCTCCATGTATTTGTATCATCTTTAATTTCTTTCATCAGTGTCTTAAAGTTTTCTGCATACAGGTCTTCTGTCTCCTTAAGTAGGTTTATTCCTAGGTATTTTATTCTTTTAGTTGCAGTGGTAAATGGGAGTGTTTCCTTAATTTCTCTTTCAGATTTTTCATCATTAGTGTATAGGAATGCAAGAGATTTCTGTGCATTAATTTTGTATCCTGAAACTTTACCAAATTCTTTGATTAGCTCTAGTAGTTTTCTGGTGGCATCTTTAGGATTCTCTATGTATAGTATAGTATCAGTCATCTGCAAACAGTGACAGTTTTACTTTTTCTTTTCCAATTTGTATTCCTTTTATTCCTTTTTCTTCTCTGATTGCCATGGTTGGGACTTCCAAAACTATGTTGAATAATAGTGGTGAGAGTGGACATCCTTGTGTTGTTCCTGATCTTAGAGGAAATGATTACAGTTTTTCACCATTGAGCACGATGTTTGCTGTGGATTTGTCGTATATGGCCTTTATTATGTTGAGTTTGGTTCCCTCTATGCCCACTTTCTGGAGAGTTTTTATCTAAAATGGGTGTCAAATTTTGTCAAAAGCTTTTTCTGCATCTATTGAGATGACCATACGGTTTTTATTCTTCAATTTGTTAATATGGTTTATCACATTGATTAATTTGCATATACTGAAGAATCCTTGCATCCCTGGGATAAATTCCACTTGATCATGGTGTATGATCCTTTTATTGTGATGTTGGATTCTGTTTGTTAGTATTTTGTTGAGGATTTTTACATCTATATTCATCAGTGAAATAAGTCTGTAATTATCTTTTTTTGTAGTATCTTTTTCTGGTTTTGGTATCAGGGTGATGGTGGACTCATAGAATGACTTCAGTAGTATTCCTTTCTCTGTAATTTTTTGGAAGGGTTTGAGAAGGATGGGTGTTAGCTCTTCTCTATATGTTTGATAGAATTCACCTGTGAAGCCATCTGGTCCTGGACTTTTGTTTGTTGGAAGATTTTTAATCACAGTTTCAAATTCATTACTTGTGTTGGCCTGTTCATATTTTCTATTTCTTCCTGGTTCAGTCTTGGAAGGTTATACCTTTCTAAGAATTTGTCCATTTCTTCCAGGTTGTCCATTTTATTGGCATAGAATTGCTTGTCATAGTCTCTTAGGATGCTTTGTATTTCTGCAGTGTATGTCATAACATCTCTGTTTTCATTTCTAATTTTATTGATTTGAGTCCTGTCCCTCTTTTTTTTGATGAGTCTGGCTAATAGTTTATCAATTTTGTTTATCTTCTCAAAGAACCAGCTTTTAGTTTTATTGATCTTTGTTATTCTTTTCTTTGTTTCTATTTCATTTATTTCTGCTCTGATCTTTATGATTTCTTTCCTTCTACTAACTTTGGGTTTTCTTTGTTCTTCTTTCTCTAGTTCCTTTATGTGTAAGGTTAGATTGTTTATTTGAGATGTTTGTTGTTCTTGAGGTAGGCTTGTATTGCTATAAACTTCCCTCTTAGAACTGCTTTTGCTGCATCCCAAAGGTTTTGTATCATTGTGTTTTCATTTTCATTTGTCTCTAGGTATTTTTTTTATTTTATCTTTGATTTCTTCAGTGATCTCTTGGTTATTTAGTAACGTATTGTTTAGCCTCCATATGTTTGTTCTTTTTAGGTTTTTGCCCTGTAATTGATTTCTAATCTCATAGCGTTGTGGTCAGAAAAGATGCTTGATATGATTTCAATTTTCTTAAATTTACTGAGGCTTGATTTGTGACCCAAGATGTGATCTATCCTGGAGAATGTTCTCTGCGCACTTGAGAAGAAAGTGTAATCTGCTGTTTTTGGATGGAATGTCCTATAAATATCAGTTAAATCTATCTGGCCTCTTGTGTCATTTAAAGCTTGTGTTTCCTGACAAATTTTCTCTTTGGATGATCTGTCCATTGGTGTAAGTGAGGTGTTAAAGTCCCCTCTATTATTGTGTTACTGTTGATTTCCTCTTTTATAGCTGTTAACGGTTGTCTTATGTATTGAGGTGCTCCTATGTTGGGTGCATAAATATTTAAAATTGTTATATCTTCTTCTTGGATTGATCCCTTGATCATTATGTAGTGTCCTTCCTTGTCTCTTGTAACATTCTTTATTTTAAAGTCTATTTTATCTGATATGAGTATTGCTCCTCCACCTTTCTTTGATTTCCATTTGCACGGAATATCTTTTTCCATCCCCTCACTTTCAGTCTGTATATGTCCCTAGGTCTGAAGTGGGTCTCTTGTAGACAGCATATATATGGGTCTTGTTTTTATATCCATTCAGCAAGCCTGTGTGTTTTGGTTGGTGCATTTAATCCTTTCACGTTGAAGGTAATTATTGATATGTATGTTCCTATTAACATTTTCCTAATTGTTTTAGGTTTGTTTTTGTAGGTCCTTTTCTTCTCTTGTGTTTCGCACTTAGAGAAGTTCCTTTATCATTTGTTGTAGAGCTGGTTTGGTGGTGCTGAATTCTCTTAGCTTGTGCTTGTCTGTAAAGCTTTTGATTTCTCCATCGAATCTGAATGAGATCCTTGCTGGGTAGAGTAATCTTGGTTGTAGGTTCTTCCCTTTCATCACTTTAAATATGTCATGCCACTCCCTTCTGGCTTGTAGAATTTCTGCTGAGAAATCAGGTGTTAACCTTATGGGAGTTCCCTTGTATGTATTTGTCATTTTCCCTGCTGCTTTCAATAATTGTTCTTTGTCTTTAGTTTTTCACAATTTGATTACTGTGTGTCTTGGCGCGTTTCTCCTTGGGTTTATCCTGTATGGGACTCTCTGTGCTTCCTGGACTTGGGTGGCTATTTCCTCTTCCATGCTGGGGAAGTTTTTGACTATAATCTCTTCAAATATTTTTTCTGGTCCTTTCTCTCTCTCTTCTCCTTCTTGACCCCTATAATGCGAATGTTGTTGTGTTTAATGTTGTCCCAGAGATCTCTTAGGCTGTCTTCATTTCTTTTCATTCTTTTTTCTTTATTCTGTTCCATAGCAGTGAATTCCACCATTCTGTCTTCCAGGTCACTTATCTGTTCTTCTGCTTCAGTTATTCTGCCGTTGATTCCTTCTAGTGTAGTTTTCATTTCAGTTATTGTATTGTTCATCTCTGTTTGTTTGTTCTTTGTTTCTTCTAGGTCTTTGTTAAACATTTCTTGCATCTTCTCGATCTTTGCCTCCATTCTTTTTCTGTGGTCCTGGATCATCTTCACTATCATTATTCTGAATTCTTTTTCTGGAAGGTTGCCTATTTCCACTTCATTTAGTTGTTTTTCTGGGGTTTTATCTTGTTCCTTCATCTGGTACATATTTCTCTGCCTTTTCATCTTGTGTATCTTTCTGTCAATGTGGTTTTTGTTCCATAGGCAGCAGGATTGTAGTTCTTCTTGCTTCTGCTTTCTGCCCTCTGTGTCTTCCTCTTAATGAGATTAAGAACAAGAAAAATTTGGAACCTAGACTTCAGTTAAATAGAAAAATGTAATTAATCAGAATACCTCAGTTGCCAGTCTTCTTCTGATGACTCAATTTGTCCATTGTTATAGGATTATCATAGAATTCATTTTCACGTTTTTTCCCATCTTAATTTGGAAATATCTGAAAACATTTAAGGCATTTACAGAGATTTAGGCTTCTCTAAGCTGATGAATACTGTAATGCTTTTTTAAATTTCATTCATATTTTATTGAAGCATAGTTGATTTACAGTTGTGTTTTAATTACTGCTGTACAACAAAGTGACTCAGTTATACATATATATATATACATTCTTTTTCATATTCTTTTCCATTATGGTTTATCACAAGGTATTGAATATAGTCCCCTGTGCTATAAGTAGGACCTTGTTGTCTATCTGTTCTGTATTTCCAGTTTGCATCTGCTAATCCCAAACTCCCAATCCATCCCTTTCCCACCCCTCTCCTGCTTGGCAATCACCAGTCTATTCTCTATGCCCTGATTCCATTTCTGTTTCATAGATGGGTTCATTTGTGTCATATCTGAGATTCCATGTGTAAGTGATATCATATGGTATTTGTCTTTCTCTTTCTGACTTCTTTTAGTATGATCATTTCTAGTTGCATCCTTGTTGCTGCAAATGGCATTAGGAAATGCTTCTTTTTTTGCAAAAGCCCAAAATCTTTGCAGGTTTTTTAGCTAACAGAACCTAAAACGACATCAGAGAAACGTATAATTATGTATAGAGCTAGTCATTTTTCATCGTGTTTCTTCCAAAATAACTATTCAACAGAGGGAAAGCAATGAAAGAAAGGGCTAGTCAATGGAACAGCAAGTAGAGTGAATTCAGAGACTTTGATTTTGTGTTTGAAAGTTACTCATTTGATTCCTCAGGTTCAGTCTACACCAGATAGTTCTTATTACATTCACTGTTGTTATTGGTTAAGGAATAAGGTTTAAGAAGTAATTCCTAGGGCTTCCCTGGTGGCACAGTGGTTGAGAGTCTGCCTGCCAATGCAGGGGACATGGGTTCGAGCCCTGGTCCGGGAGGATCCCACATGCCGCGGAGCAACTAGGCCCGTGTGCCACAACTACTGAGCCTGCGCTCTAGAGCCCGCGAGTCACAACTACTGAAGCCCGCATGCCTAGAGCCCGTGCTCCACAACAAGAGAAGTCACCACAGTGAGAAGCCTGTGCGCCGCAGCAAAGAGTAGCCCCCGCTCACCACAGCTAGAGAAAGCCCACACACAGCAGCGAAGACCCAACACAGCCAAAATAAATAAATAAATAAATAAATAAACTTTAAAATTTACAATGATTTTTTTAAAAAATAAAGAAACAACTCCTGAATGTGCATTTAAAATACAGGGGTTTTCTTCTGCTTACTCCAACAGAAACATGATCTCAGACACACGCTTCTTTATTTGAATTTCTTTAATTAACAAGCTTACTCCCTCCTGTGTTCATCAAAACTTACTGACAAATATACTGTCTTTGTCACATTCCAAGTAATTGTTACTGTGCCTAGAAAACTAGGACATAAATCCACAAAACAAAGTCTCAAATATACATGTTTTCATACAATTAATAAGGTCACTCATCTAAACAAATTATTTTTTTGTTTTCTACTTCATGAATTTCTGTAGACATGTCTTTGATTGTTGGGTTACTTTTGCATTTGAGCATTGAAAATTTCAAGAAAAGATGCTAAGAAAAAAATAATTCTCCATTCAAAACTCTAAGATAAACTTAGTGGAACTCATCATTAAAATGGAACGTTAATTGATGATTTAAACATTAAAATGATTTACTACTCATCATTAAAAATGAAACTTTAACATTTTACAGAAGTTGTAGAAGTTCAAAGAATGTTAAAAGTGTAGATATCATGCATCCAGAATATAAACTGGCAAAAGGAAGAAGAGCATCCACCTGAATGATTTGTAGCCCAACTAGACAAATGCTAGCTGTGCCTTAGATTTAACTGTTTAGTAACTCCTGATTAATTGAAATTAATACTACTTAGCTTAAATAAAAGAGAGTGATGGATTATCATAAAATGAAATTGTTGTGGGTGTACTTCACCTTAAATATCTATAGATGGTGCCAATATGACATTCAAATCCCCTGGATGTTACCTAAAATTCTAATGAACATACTTAAATGTCTTTGTCTTCACTGATCTGAAAAACAGGCTATAATCAACTAAATATGATTTTGGTTATCACTGAATGACAATTTTTCTATTAGATTTCATGAGTTTCAGACACCTTCTGTATTAGGGACCCAGAAATGAATTCTTGCAGGCTTGGCAAAAGAATTCCAAAACCTAGCAAACCACCAAAAAATCAGTTAATCATACTTTACTATTTTTTATGTCTTTCCCCATATACAGACCAAAGTAAAAAGTCTTACATCCTATTTATATACAGCCCAAGAAGAGCAGATTCTAATTGCTGAGGAAACATTGAAGATTAACTGTCTCTTTTTCTTGTTAAGGACATTGAATCCCAAGGTGGTTATAATGTTCCCATTTTCCTTAGCTGGTTTTCAGTAGAAACAGAATTAGAACTCACATTCCTTAGTTCCAACCCACTGTCCGTGAAGCATCCTAAGTAGTCTTATTTGAATCTTTCTGTCTCTACCTGTCTCTTTTTCTTACAAAAACTCTCTGAAAGCTTCTTTAATTCTTCCTTCTTTAGAAACATCAAAGTTGTAACTTCCTGTCTTGGACAGTTCTAGCCAGTACCTCAAGTGTTCCTCAAGTTGGTTTATTAAAAAGTAGAAAGCTAATCTGTTCCCAAATGGCTTATATAATTATTTTCTTAAAAGAAGAGATTTTTCTTAATCACATTATAGTAGTTGTAGAGGATCCTACTCTGTTTTGTGTTAACCTAGATAATAAAACTAAAGAGAAAATGACCACACAGCAGCAACATGTATGTTAGAATCTTGCTTTAAATGTGTTAATGTTTCCAGCAAGCATACAGAATAGCTCAAATGTTATAAAATTGTCTGTATTAAACCATCTGTCAAATGACACCTCAGTCTCCATAAAGCCTGAGGTTTAAAAAAAAGAAAAAAAGGGGCTTCCCTGGTGGCGCAGTGGTTGAGAGTCCGCCTGCCAATGCAGGGGACACGGGTTCGAGCCCTGGTCCCGGAAGATCCCACATGCCACGGAGCAGCTGGGCCCGTGAGCCACAATTACTGAGCCTGTGCATCTGGAGCCTGTCCTCCGCAACAAGAGAGGCCGCGATAGTGAGAGGCCCGCGCACTGCGATGAAGAGTGGCCCCCACTTGCCACACCTGGAGAAAGCCCTCGCACAGAAATGAAGACCCAACACAGCCATAAATAAAAAAAGAAAAAAAAAAAAAAAGAAAAGAAGAAAAAACAGAAAAGAGCGTCAAGTATTCCGCACACAAATCTCTAATCTTTCATCTGCTGTGACAAACATCATCTCACAAAGGGAAAAGATGCAAGTATTGATTCTTGTAGCAATAAGACTTCATGCTGTTATTTCTTGATCTCTGCTGAGTGCAGCTTAGAATTAGTTTTTCCCCTCATAAATTCAATGATTTTTAACTACAGCCTGCTTCTTTGAGAACTTCATACTACATTGTTTCATTCATGAAATTTTTCGTCCACTTTTCCCCAGAAATCATATACATATAAACAAACCATTCCTTCACACATGCAGAGAGAGAGAGAGAGGAAGAAAGAGAAAGAAACTCCTTCCATTAGAGGAATGAAATAAAATAGAATGTCATCAAATATTAATACTATATTAAAAGAAAATGGTGTTCATGGTATTCAAAATACTCCCTGAAAGATAGTTCTAGATCAATCTGATTGATTCTTAGATATTTTCAGAGATATATCCTTGTGATCCAAACATTCCTTATGCAACCCTTATTGTTATTGTTACTTACCTAAGTGGGGATTATTATGATAAAAATAAAATACAGTTATCTTCAGACAACACACCTTATACACCTTGCCAAAAAACAAAACAAAACAGAACAACTTTACAAGTTTGAAACTTGAATTGCTTTGAAGGTGATTTGTTTTATGAACTTAATACCTGGCATTTGATCAAAGACATTAAAACAATTTTCAGCCTAAATATTTTTTTTGTCCAGGAACCTGAACAGTTTCACTTGAAAAAATTTATTTGTCCCCTTAACTAAGAGTCTTTATTTTCACTCATCTCATTAGAGGAGATGGTTGCAGTAGCTTTCTTTTTAAGCTGTCATCAATTTTCTTTTTACCATATAGTAAGCAAACAGGAAAATAGAAAACTTCAGTAGTAAAGATAATGGTTTGCCATAAGCCCCAGAAAGCAGGCAATAGAGCAAAGCTTGTCATCTGTGTTATAAGCCCCCTTGAAATAATACAGCCCCTCATTAGCTTTAATGTTTGGGTCCAACAGAATGAAAATGAAATTCTTTCCTGATTTCTTTAGAAGTGATTACTGGATATTTTGTTAATGAGTGCTCTATGTAGGCCATTTTGGAAACATTTAGTATATACTACAAGGAGTCCTTAAAAATATATAGATTCTTTATATGGGAGTTAAATTGTTTGTTTTACTTTGACTATGAATAAGAAACAAGTATTTTTAATGAAAATATCATTGATGAGAGGGCAGTGAAAAAGCATTTTTCTTTGCTTTTGGTCCACATAAAAAGTTTAGGAAAGTGACTTGTCATTTGGACAGAGATAGAAATTTGCCCTCCCTGTCTATAGACCAGCAGTGGGTATGTGCTGCAGCTGTTTTCTTTCTCTGTTTTAAAATTTTGTTACATTTTTTGGTGGTAAGAGATACAAATACTTCTTTTTTTCATTTTCCTGCGAAGAGCTGGTCAGAAGTAAACTGTGTAAGCTGTAAACTGCTAAGGGGCTATTAGGTAACTATTATATTATATTATATTATATTATATTATATTATATTATATTATATTATATTATATTATATTATAATCTCCAATAGTCTCAATTTTACACTTGCTAAATTTTATTTTATTTTATTTTTAGTTTATTTATTTTATTTATTTTTATTTTTGGCTGTGTTGTGTCTTTGTTGCTGCGCGCAGGCTTTCTCTAGTTGCGGCGAGCAGGGGCTACTCTTCTTTGCAGTGAGCAGGCTTCTCACTGCAGCGGCTTCTTTTGTTGCAGAGCACAGACTCTAGGCACGTGGGCTCAGTAGTTCTGGCACACAGGCTCAGCAGTGTGGCTCACAGACTGTAGAGCGCAGGATGAGTTGTTGTGGCACAGGGGCTTAGTTGCTCCGTGGCATGTGGGATCTTCCCGGACCAGGGCTCGAACCTGTGTCCCCTGCATTGGCAGGCGGATTCTTAACCACTGCACCACCAGCAAAGCCCTACACTTGCTAAATTTTAGCAGCTTGATATTTAGCTTAGAAAAATGAGATGCTGGAAAGTTAGGAGAAAGTATTTTGGAATAGTAACGTGTCACCGCTATGTGCTATAATAATTTATTTTTCTTCTTCAGGAAGTTAAGAAACGTATGGATATTAGAACAATGTTTCTCAAACTTTTAATAATATAAGAATCATCTGGGATGCTTGTTAAAAATTTTTTTTGGATTCCTGACCTCCTCACATATACTCAAATGTAGTAGATCAGAGTCTTGGGGGTCAGGAAGTAATTCCAGTGCAGATGGTCTAATGTGACTTTTAAAATTCCAACCCCTCACCTTTCTGCTGTCAAGATGGCTACAGAGATATGTTAATGCTATCTTTAGAAGTCTGGTCCAGTGGTTTCATGACCCTGGTCTCCTACTAGATGCACCAGGGAGAGTTGATGACCACAACACAGACCAACTGAGTCAGACTATTCAGAGATGAAGCTGATGCACACACAGCTCTAAGTATCCCTGGCTTAGAACAGACTGCTGAGGACTGAGAGGAGTAACAAGATTTTGGTGCCATATTCTCCCAAAATACTGAATGTGAAGTCCCAGAAATACCTACCAGCAACATAAGAATAAGAAATGTTTACAGTATGGGGATAAGACTAAAGATAGGCAAAAAATAATTGCTATCATCTAAAAAATCTAAGTGATACTGAAATATACCTAGGGAGTTTTTTTCTTCAAAAGATGAAAGATGTCATTTCTCATCTGTATTGACATAAACACACGTAGAGAAGAGGGTACTTAAGCATATTGCTCAGTTTATTGGCATAAAGTGTACAGTCCTGTATAACCGGCTCCAGACCAAAAAATAGACAATCACCAATGGTTCTCATTATTCTCCCTTCCAGTCACTATATCATTAAGGAAAACCACTATCCTGAATTTTAAAAGAATAAATTAATTTTGCTGGTTCCTACACTTTATATAAATGGAAGCTATATTCTTTTGCAAGTTCCTCTCCCTTAACAATATGTTTGTGAAATTCGTCAGTATTGTTGCTAAAGCTGTATATCACTCATTCACATTCCTATTTATTCTCTGTGTCTATTCACCAATTCTATTATTGATTAATATTTTGGTAATTACAATTTTTGATTATTATGAATGGTACACAATGCATTTTGGAAAACATATGTTTACTTTTTACTAAATAAACCTATGAGTTGAATTACTTGTTGATAGAATATTCATATGTTCCAAAGTTGTACCAATTCACAGTTCCACCAGCAGTGTATGGGAGTTCCAATTTCTCTCTGTCTTCACCAACATTTGTTTTTTAATTGCAGTCATGTTGGTGGCTGTGAAGTGTTATCATGTTATGTCCTGAATTAATTTACCTTTCTCTTGTAACTAATGAATTTATGCATCTATTTATAAGTTTACTGGCCATTGGGATATCCTTATTCATGAAGTTTCTTCAAATCTTGCCCATTTTTATTGGGTCATCAATCTTTTTCTTATTGATTTGTAGGAGTTCTTTATATATTCTTGACAAAAGCCTTTTCTCATACATATGGATTGTGAGTATTTTCTCCCAGTCAATAGCTTGCCTCTTCCCTTCATTTTTGGTATCTTTTAATGGATAGAAATTCTTATCTTTAACATAATACAGTTTTGCAATTCTTTTATTTCATGGTTATTACTTTTTATGTCCTATTTAAGATTTCTTTGCCTACTCCAAGTCATGAAAATGTACTCATACGTTTTGCTCTAATATTCTTGTTTTGGATTGTATTTCAGCAATCCACCTAGAATTGACTTCTGTATATGTGGTGAGGTAGGAAACAAAGTACTTTTTTCTCTGTATAGCTATTTATTAAACCCAGCAAAATTTATTTATAAGATAAATCAGGGGGAACCTTCAAGATGGCAGAGGAGTAAGACATGGAGATCACCTTCCTCCCCACAAATACATCAGAAATACATCTGCATGTGGAACAACTCCTACAGAACACCAACTGAACACTGGCAGCAGACCTCAGACTTCCCAAAAGGCAATAAACACCCCACATACCTGGGTAGGGCAAAAGAAAAAAGAAAAAACAGAGACAAAAGAATAGGGAAGGGACCTGCCCCTCGGGAAGGGAGCTGTGAAGGAGGAAAAGTTTCCACACACTGAGAAGCCCCTTCCCTGTTGGAAATGAGGGGTGGGTGGGGAGGAAGCTTCAGAGCTATGGAGGAGAGCACAGCAACAGTGGTGCAGAGGGAAAAGCAGACAGTTTCCTGCAGAGAGGATCAGTGCCGACCAGCACTCACCAGCCTGAGAGGCTTGTCTGCTCATGCGCCAGGGTGGGTGGGGGCTGGGAGCTGAGGCTCAGGTTTTGAGGTCAGATCCCAGGGAGAGGACTGGGGTTGGCTGCGTGAACACAGCCTGAAGGGGGCTAGTGCAACACAGCTAGCCGGGAAGGAGTCCAGGAAAAAGTCTGGACCTGCCTAAGAGGTAAGAGACCATTGTTTCGGGGTACGCGAGGAGAGGGGATTCAGAGTACTGCCTAAACGAGTTACAGAGATGGGCACGAGCCACGGCTATCAGCGCGGACACCAGAGATGGGCATGAAACACTAAGGCTGTTGCTGCAGCCACCAAGAAGCCTGTGTACAAGCACAGGTCACTATCCACACCTCCCTTCCAGGAGTCTGTGCAGCCCACCACAGCCAGGGTCCCATGATCCAGGGACAACTTCCCCGGGAGAACACACGGCGTGCCTAAGGCTGTTGCAATGTCACGTCGGCCTCTGCCACCACAGGCTCGCCCTGCATTCCATACCCCTCCCTCCCCCTGCCTGAGTGAGCCAGAGCCCCCGCATCAGCTGCTCCTTTAACACCATCCTGTCTCTGCGGGGAACAGACACCCTTAAGAGACCTACACACAGAGGCGGGGCCAAATCAGAAGCGGAACCCCAGGGACTGTGCAAACAAAGAAGAGAAAGAGAAATCTCTCCCACCAACCTCAGGAGCAGTGGATTAAATCTCCACAATCAACTTGATGTACCCTGCATCTGTGGAATACCTAAATACACAATGAATCATCCTAAAATTGAGGCAGTGGACTTTGGGAGCAACTGTAGACTTGGGGTTTGCTTTCTGCATCTAATTTGTTTCCAGTTTTATGTTTATCTTAGTTTAGTATTTAGAGCTTATTATCATTGGTATACTTGTTTATTGATTTGGTTGATCTCTTCCTTTTTTTTTTTTTTTATATATACATTTTTTTTCCTTTTTCTTTTTGTGTGTAAGTGTATACTCCTCTGTGTGATTTTGTCTGTATAGCTTTGCTTTTACCATTTATCCAAGGGTTCTGTTTGCCCTTTTTTTTTTTTTTTTTTGTAGTTTTTAGTGTTTGTTATCATTGGTGCATTTGTTTTTTGGTTTGGTTGCACTCTTCCTTCTTTCTTTCTTTTTTTATTACTTTTTAATTTTCTTAGTTTTAATAATTTTTATTTTAATAACTTTATTTTATTTTATTTCATTTTATTTTACTTATTTCTCTTTTTTTTCCCCTTTTCTTCTAAGTCGTGTGGCTGACATTGTCTTGGTGCTCTGTCTGGGTGTCAGGCCTGACTCTCTGAGGTGGGAGAGCCGAGTTCAGGACTTTGGTCCACCAGAGACATCTCGGCTGCATGTAATATCAAATGGCAAAAGCTCTCCCAAAGATCTCCATCTCAACGCTAAGACCCAGCTACACTCAATGACCAGCAAGCCCCAGTGCTGGACACCCCATGCCAAACAACTAGCAAGACAGGAACACAACCCCACCCATTAGAAGAGAGGCTGCCTAAAATTATAATAAGTTCACAGACAGCCCAAAACACAACACCAGACGTGGTCCTGCCCACCAGAAAGACAAGATCCAGCCTCATCCACCAGAACACAGGAACCAGTCCCCTCCACCAGGAAGCCTACACAACCCACTGAACCAACCTTAGCCACTGGGGGCAGACACCAAAAACAACAGAAACTAGAAACCTGCAGCCTGTGAAAAGGAGACCCCAAACACAGTAAGTTAAGCAAAATGAGAAGACAGAGAAACACACAGCAGATGAAGGAGCAAGGTAAAAACCCAACAGACCAAACAAATGAGAGGAAATAGGCAGTCTACCCGAAAAAGAATTCAGAGTAATGATAGTAAAGATGATCCAAAATCTTGGAAATAGAATGGAGAAGGTACAAGAAATGTTTAACAAGGACCTAGAAGAACTAAAGAGCAAACAAACAATGATGAACAACACAATAAATGAAATTTAAAATTCTCTAGAAAGAATAGCAGAATAACTGAGGCAGAAGAACAGATAACTGACCTGGAAGATAAAATAGTTGAAACAACTACCACAGAGCAGAATAAAGAAAAAAGAATTGAGGACAGTCTCAGAGACTCTGGGACAATATTAAATGCACAAACATTCAAATTATAGGAGTCCCAGAAGGAGAAGAGAAAAAAAAGGGACAGAGAAAATATTTGAAGAGGTTATAGTTGAAAATTTCCCTAATATGGGAAAGGAAATAATCAAGACCAGGAAGTGCAGATTTATCCATACAGGATAAATCCAAGGAGAAACATGCCAAGACACATACTAATCAAACAATCAAAAATTAAACACCAAGAAAAAATAATAAAAGCAACAAGGTAAAAACAACAAATAACATACAAGGGAATCCCCATAAGGTTAACAGCTGCTCTTTCAGCAGAAACTCTGAAAGCCAGAAGGGAGTGTGAGGACATATTTTAAGTGATGAAAGGGAAAAACCTACAACCAATATTACTCTGCCCAGCAAGGATCTCGTTCAGATTTCACAGAGAAATTAAAACCTTTACAGACAAGCAGAAATTAAGAGAATACAGCACCAGCAAACCAGCTTTACAGCAAATGCTAAAGGAACTTCTCTAGGCAGGAAACACAAGAGAAAGAAGAGACCTACAATAACAAACCCAAAACAATTAAGAAAACGGTAATAGGAAAACACATATTGATACCTCCCTTAAAAGTAAATGGATTGAATGCTCCGACCAAAAGACATAAACTGGCTGAGTGGATACAAAAACAAGACCCATATATTTGCTGTCTACAAGAGACACACTTCAGACCTAGGGACATATACAGATTGAAAATGAGGGGATAGAAAAATATATTCCATGCAAACGGAAACCAAAAGAAAGCTTTAGTAGCAATTCTCATATCAGACAACATAGATTTTAAAATAAAGACTATTACAAGAGACAAAAAGGGCACTACGTAATGATCAAGGGATTAATCCAAGAAGAAGATATAACAATTGTAAATATTTATGCACCCAACATAGGAGCACCTTAATACATAAGGCAAATGCTAACAACCATAAAAGGTGAAATCGACAGTAACTCAATCATAGTAGGGGACTTTAACACCCCACTTTCACCAATGGACAGATTATCCATAAGGAAAATAAATAAAGAAACACAAGCTTTAAATGATACATTAAGCAAGATGGACTTAATTGGTATTTATAAGACATTCCATCCAAAAACAACAGAATACACTTTCTTCTCAAGTGCTTATGGAACATTCTCCAGGATGGATCATATCTTGGGTTACAAATCAAGCCTTGGTAAATTTAAGAAAATTGAAATCGCATCAAGTATCTTTTCCGACCACAACACTATGAGACTAGATATCAATTACAGGAAAAAAATCTGTAAAAAATACAAACACATGGAGGCTAAACAATACACTACTAAATAACCAAGAGATCACTGAAGAAATCAAAAAATGCCTAGAAACAAATGACAATGAAAACATGACGACCCAAAACCTATGGGATGCAGCAAAAGCAGTTCTAAGAGGGAAGTTTTTAGCAATACAAACCTACATCAAGAAACAACAAACATCTCAAATAGACAACCTAAACTTACACCTAAAGCAATTAGAGAAAGAAGAACAAAAAACCCCAAAGTTAGCAGAAGGAAAGAAATCATAAACCTCAGATCAGAAATAAATGAAAAATAAATGAAGGAAACAATAACAAACATCAATAAAACTAAAGGCTGATTCTTTGAAAAGATAAACAAAATTGATAAACCATTAGCCAGACTCATCAAGAAAAAAAGGGAGAAGACTCAAATCAATAGAATTAGAAATGAAAAAGGAGAAGTAACAACTGACACTGCAGAAATACAAAGGATAATGAGAGAGTACCACAAGGCACTATATGCCAATAAAATGGACAACCTGGAAGAAATGGACAAATTCTTTGAAAAGCACAATGCTGTGAAACTGAACCAGGAAGAAATAGAAAGTATAAACAGACCAGTCACAAGTGCTGAAATTGAGACTGTGATTATAAACATTCCAACAAACAAAAGCCCAGAACCAGAAGGCTTCATAGGAGAATTCTATCAAACATTTAGAGAACAGCTAACACCTATCCTTCTCAAACTCTTCCAAAATATAACAGAGGGAGGAACACGCCCAAACTCATTCTACGAGGCCACCATCACCCTGATACCAAAACCAGATAAAGATGTCACAAAAAAAGAAAACTACAGGCCAATATCACCGATGAATATAAATGCAAAAATCCTCAACAAAATACTAGCAAACAGAATCCAACAACACATGAAAAGGATTGTACACCATGATAAAGTGTGGTTTATCCCAGGAACGCGAGGATTCTTCAATATACACAAATCAATGAGTGTGATAAACCATATTAACAAATTGAAGGCAAAAAACCATATGATCATCTCAATAGATGCGGAAAAAGCTTTCAACAAAATTCAACACCCATTTATGATAAAAACACTCCAGAAAGTAGCCATAGAGGGAACTTACCTCAACCTAATAAAGGCTATATATGACAAACCCACAGCAACATCATTCTCAGTGGTGAAAACATGAAACCATTTCCACTAAGATCAGGAACAAGACAAGGTTGCCCACTCTCACCACTATTATTCAACGTAGTTTTGGAAGTTTTAGCCACAGAAATCAGAGAAGAAAAAGAAATAAAAGGACTCCAAAATAGAAAAGAAGAGTAAAACTGTCACTGTTTGCAGATGACATTATACTATACATAGAGAATCCTAAAGATGCTACCAGAAAACTACTAGAGCTAATCAGCGAATTTGGTAGGATAGCAGGACACAAAATTAATGCACAGAAATCTCTTGCATTCCTATATACTAATGATGAAAAATCTGAAAGAGAAATTAAGTAAACACTTCCCATTTACCATTGCAACAAAAAGAATAAAATACCTAGGTATAAACCTACCTAAGGAGACAAAAGACCTGTATGCAGAAAACTATAAGACACTGTTGAAAGAAATCAAAGAAAGATGATACAAACAGATGGAGAGTTATCCATGTTCTTGGACTGGAAGAATCAGTATTGTGAAAATGACTCTACTACCCAAAGCAATCTACAGATTCAATGCAATCCCTATCAAACTACCAATGGCATTTTTCACAGAACTAGAACAAAAAATTTCACAATTTCTATGGAAAACACAAAAGACCCCGAATAGCCAAAGCAATCTTGAGAAAGAAAAATGAAGCTAGAAAAATCAGGCTCCCTGACTTCAGACTATACTACAAAGCTACAGTAATCAAGACAGTATGATACTGGCACAAAAACAGAAATATAGATCAATGGAACAATATAGAAAGCCCAGAGGTAAACCCATGCACATATGGTCACCTTATCTTTGATAAAGGAGGCAAGAATATACAATGGATAAAAGCCTCTTCTGTAAGTGGTGCTGGGAAAACTGGACAGCTACATGTAAAAGAATGAAAAAAGAACACCATACACAAAAATAAACTCAAAATGGATTAAAGACCTAAATGTAAGACCAGACACTATAAAACTCTTAGAGGAAAACATAGGCAGAACAGTCTATGACATAAATCACGGCAAGATCCTTTTTGACCCACCTCCTAGAGAAATAGAAATAAAAACAAAAATCAACAAATGGGACCTAATGAAACTTAAAAGCTTTTGAACAGCAAAGGAAACCATAAACAAGAGCAAAAGACAACCCTCAGAATGGGAGAAAATATTTGCCAATGAAGCAACTGCCAAAGGATTAATCTCCAAAATATACAAGCAGCTCATGCATCTCGATATCAAACAACAAACAATCAAATGCAAAAATGGGCAGAAGACCTAAATAGACATTTCTCCAAAGAAGATGTACAGATTGCCAGCAAACACATGAAAGGATGCTCAGCATCACTAATCATTAGAGAAATGCAAGTCAAAACTACAATGAGGTATCACCTCACACCAGTCAGAATGGCCATCATCAAAAAATCTACAAACAAGAAATGCTGGAGAGGGTGTGGAGAAAAGAGAACCCTCTTGCACTGTTGGTGGGAATGTAAATTGATACAGCGACTATGGAGAACAGTATGGAGGTTCCTTAAAAAACTAAAAATAGAACTACCATACAACCCAGCAATCCCACTACTGGGCATATACCGTGAGAAAACCATAATTCAAAAATAGTCGTGTACCACAATGTTCATTGCAGCTCTATTTACAATAGCCAGGACATGGAAGCAACCTAAGTGGCCACTGACAGATAAATGGATAAAGAAGATGTGGCACATATATACAATGGAATATTACTCAGCCATAAAAAGAAATGAAATTGAGTTATTTGTAGTGAGGTGGATGGACCTAGAGTCTGTCATACAGAGTGAAGTAAGTCAGAAAGAGAAAAACAAATACCGTATGCTAACACATATATACGGAATGTAGAAAAAAAAATGGTTCTGAAGAAAGAACCTAGGGGCAGGACAGGAATAAAGATGTTGACGTAGAGAATGGACTTGAGGACATGGAGAAGGGGAAGGGTAAGCTGGACGAAGTGAGAGAGTGGCATGGCATATATAAACTACCAAATGTAAAATAGCTAGTGGGAAGCGGCCGCATAGCACAGGGAGATCAGTTCGTTGCTGTGTCCACCTAGAGTGGTGTGATAGGGTGGGTGGGAGGGAGACGCTAGAGGGCCGAGATATGGGGATATATGTATATGTATAGCTGATTCACTTTGTTATACAGCAGAAACTAACTCACCATTGTAAAGCAATTATATCCCAATAAAGATGTTAAAAAGAAAAAGATAAAGCATTCTTTCCTATACATGCAGTGTCTTTTCTTTCTTTGATAAATCAGGTGAACATACACCTAATGGTATTTCTGAACTCTTTATTCTGTTCTATTTGTAGTTTGTCTGTCTCTGCACCAAAATCACACTGTATTAGTTATGTATTATCTTATAAGTATGCTAATGAGAATTTTTTTGGTCATGATGCTCGTGTGTTTAAATAAGAATTTCTGTGGTAGATGTGTGCATATCGGGAGTGTGTGTTTGTATGTGCACAGGCACGTGTGTGTGCACATCTTTCACAGAACTATGTGGACTTTATTTTTTTGATTACAGACAACTAATTTAATTCTGTACTAATCAAGGTGCCAGATCACATAGTTTTTGTATAGCTATTTTTTTTAACGTATATTTAAAAAGGAGAAAGTAACTTTTGAGTACTGGACTTCCACATGCAAACATATGATGTAATGGATTAATAATAAGAAGGCCAGGTTTGGTAAGGTTTTCCCAACACAATGCTAATATTCCTTACAAGGCAACTTCTTATCCAGTTAATTGATGAAGGTTCAATGATTTGTCCCTTACAACGAATCTAGCCATAACTCTACCAAATAAAAACAAGTGGTCATATAATTGATTATACTGTTAACCTTGAGGGAAGAGATTATTACTTGCAACAGTGTATAAAATATTGCAATCTGTTAATGATTCCATGTTCTACCTAATGGTCTATCAATTCTTATAATAAAATTAGATAAAATTCATGAGTTTATTAGCTTAAAAGACATCCAATCTGAAAGAGCCCTCTTGCGTAGATTGAGATTTAGAGAATTGAATCAGTTTTGCAATAAATCAAGAAAGGAGTCTTAGGCAAAAACATGGGGGGTGTAGAGGGGGCAAATTATCTCTTTTGACTTCTTACTATAATTACATTTAGTAAGTAAATTATCAATTGCTCACTTCAGTTTTTTGGGTAGACTCTGTTATAATATTAGAATGTTCGACATGGTCAGGTTCTGTGGAAAACAGACGGAATCAGAGAACTGTGTGCAAGTGCTTTTTGGGGGGTGTTCTTGGAAACGACACCTCAAAGGCAGTGAAGGAAACAGGTTTAGGCAATTATATTTATCCTGTAATTCAAGATCTCAGTCACTCCCATAAGGAGCTCTGAAGTTGAGATGGTACTTCAGGAATGTCAAATTTATGGAAAGACCTGGGCCTTTGTACCTATGCATAGACCAGTGATTGGATGTGGAATGCCCCTTGAGAGAGGATGTAACCATGGCTAAGGCATTTCCCCTGGTTGAGGGTACTTGCAGGAGAGAGATTCAACTCAGCCATCAGCAGGCAACACTCCCAGCAGGTAGGAAGAGAAGTGCCTCATCCCAGGTGGACTCTGGCGAGTGAACTACAGTATCATTACAATTCAGCACTGCACCTTTTGGATCCACTTGCTTCATATGGTAAGTTTACTTCAGATACAGTTCCTCCAGGATTCTGATTGGTCTCATTTCCTAGGAAAACTTATAAGAAAAAGGGTAGTGAGACAAATTACCATCCCCATGGCTGCAGCTACTTTCAGGACTGATTAATAATCATTTCCATCCTATACTATCAATTCCAGATCAGTCATACCTTCAGCAAGTACCTCTGCTGGTCTTGGTGGCTTACCTACTGGGATGATTGAGATTTTCAGCCCTGAGGGGTCTACATTACTGGAAACCACGCCCTTCGCACATTATGGCTGCTGAACATGTACACTCACTGTCAAAATTTGACAGGGGACCACCAATAGGAACCCCACTGAATCACCTCGGTCTCAATCAGATTCTTCCCTGACTCCATTGTGTAACAGCAGTCATATCTCTTCCTGATAATCAAGTCAATTTCCCCTGCTAATCTAGTGAAAAACGGCACCGAGAGTGACTGGGTAACAGCCATAGCTAAAGGTTTAATGAAACCTTTGCTGTGTTGCTTGGTGAAAGCCTTGCCCTTCTGGGAACTAAAATCTCTAGAACCCTGTAATTTATAAATTTATTTATTTTTTATTTATTTATTTTTGGTTGTGTTGGGTCTTCGTTGCTGTGTGCAGGCTTTCTCTAGTTGCGATGAGCAGGAGCTACTCTTCATTGCAGTGCGCGGGCTTCTCATTGCGGTGGCTTCTCTTGTTGCAGAGCACAGGCTCTAGGCACCCGGGCTCTAGAGCGCAGGCTCAGTAGTTGCGGCGCACGGGCTTAGTTGCTCCGCGGCATGTGGGATCTTCCCGGACCAGGGCTCAAACCCGTGTTCCCTGCCTTGGTGGGCGGATTCTCAACCACTGCACCACCAGGGAAGCCCTAGAACCCTGTAATTTAGAATTGCAGTGACAGACCTACTTCGCAAGTGGATCACTGAGATGATAAGAGGGTCAACTCCTACTTTTACAAATTGCTTCCAAGATCCATGTTTTCTACTCATTGGGGGCACGTGGCCATTCATTTAGGATGTATTCTGCATCTCAGAGGATGACACCTTGTAAGGTATCATTTCTAAGCTAATGCATCAGCTGTGCCTTCAAAGGGCTTTTCTAGGGGCAGGAATGGGTAATGACTATAAGTGAACCTGAGGTTTTTTCAGGGGGTGATTAAAATGTTCTAAATTAGATTGTGGTCAGGGTTGTATAATCTGTAAACATGCTAAAATTCATTGAATTGTACACTTAAAATGAGTGACTTCAATGGCATGTCAATTATATCTCAATACAACCATTTTTTAAGGCAGTTCTATCGCTCTGTCAGGCCATCAGCTTGTCTTTGGCACAGTGTGTGATAGAGCCAGTGACTCCCGTGTTCAATTCCCACTACCACACTTCCTTGGCTGTAAAGTGCATCCCTCGGACATTATG
This sequence comes from Balaenoptera musculus, assembly GCF_009873245.2. Taxonomy (NCBI): domain Eukaryota; kingdom Metazoa; phylum Chordata; class Mammalia; order Artiodactyla; family Balaenopteridae; genus Balaenoptera; species Balaenoptera musculus. Next base: position 68,308,880 of record NC_045787.1, read on the forward strand.
CTGGAGCCTGTATTATGGATCAAACACTCTCTCCACTCTCAGATAGTGATCCTGGCTGAAGTTTTGCAGGTGGGAAAGACAAACCAGAATATGTATCTATTTCTGTCAAGATGATTTCTTCCTTTTCTAGAAGAGAGGGGGTTCAATGTATTAAGTTGCCACAAAGCAGGTGGTAGTTCTTCTAGAAAGATGGTGCCATATAAGGGACTCGCCATTGGTCTCTGTTGCTAGCAGGTTGAACATTCAGCAATAGCAGGTGCTAGATCAGTTTTGGTAAATGAGAGGCCATGAGATTGACTCCATGCATAACTTCCACCCCCGCTCCCATTGTTAGGCTTTTATTGCATTACACTGTACTAGCACTTGGCTGGCCGATGACAGAAGCTGGTGATTCATCTACTTGATTGTTTAGTTCTCCTTTCATGGTGGACAATGGTTGCCAACATTCGATACAAAGATCTTTACAATTTATGTTCAATTATAAAATCTGCTTGGGTCCCTGGGAAACTAGGATAAATGAAGCTGTAGGCTCTGAGAAACTCCCTGAGGAGAAAAATGGTGTATGTTCCCTGCTGTCCTCACCTCCTGATGACTCAATGAACAAAGAGTCTTTAAGCCTCAGGGTGAGGATCACAAAGAAACAGACCCTTTAAATAGCTTACTTCATGGAAATCTGTGGGTGGGTTTATTCAGCAACAGGTGGGCTGAGTCAGTTTCTCATATCTTCTGCAGAAAGGATATGAGATCAGGGAACAGAAGACCCCATGCCCCTAGCTCATGGAAGAAAGTTTCACCTCTCACCACTTGTAGGACCCCCACCACTTAATGTTTGACAACCAAAGAGCCAACGAAATAAAAATAACAATCCAACAAATGAACTAGCAGTCAGAGTGTGCTAGAGAGTCAGAATAAACAGAACACATGGCCAGTCCTTAGAACTGCTGAAGGAGACTGGCAACTTTAACAGAAAAATGATAAGAGCCTTTATAAGGAGTTCAAGTACAACATCCCTAGAGAAGCCATCAATCACAAGTTGGGTCTGCCCCAGGTGACCCAGGGCTTCACTAAAAGGGCAGAGCTCTCAGCAGTCCCTTTGCCACATTTTCAGGTCTTGAACAATTTTTCCCTAAAAAGAAAAAACAAGAGAAATCTAAATTAGCATGGGAGGAATAAAGTATATCAGTAATTACACTAAATATTAATAAATTGAATTGGTTGTTAAAATCAAAGTATCAGAGAATGTCAAAAACCTAATGCTAGCTATAAGTTTTATACCCAACAAAGTCACTTAATACAAAGTTCTTTTTAAAGATTGACTTCAATCACCCTTTTCAGAACTGAACAAATCTAGTAGAAAGTAAAAACAAGTAGTATCATGAGGAATGTAATCTTTCAATCAGTAAATTTAATGCAGAGAAATTTTCATCCTTTGAACAGAGAATGTACACTTTTCATATATCCACAGTTTATTAAAAAATCATGTCCATCCATAAGGATGAAAGGCTATAAATGAAGTGTAATACAAAAACACTGAAAGGGAGATTCATTAGACAGAACTGATTTATTCTGCTTTCCACAACAATTCCCACTGTAAGAGATTAAGATGTCAGGAGCTAGAGAGAAGGACAAACCTTAGAGAAGAAACAGAGCCTTAAGCATTTTATTTGCTTCTGTACTCTGCAAACTGCCACCAGCTAAATTGCAGGTGAGACCAGGCAAGGGTGCTAATCAGTAATGGACGAGGCATATCCCAGAGAGGAACAGACATATGTCTCATCATTTCATCTGGAAATTCAGAGTTGACAACTTTCTACATGTCATGAAAGTCAGAGAAATGAGACAGGTGCAAAGGGTGTCAGTACGAGAATGAATAGCCCCTGAACAGCCTGGGGACCTTGTAATTCCAGAAATTTGCAGGAGAGGACGTGTAATTATGGGAAAGAGTTTGAAAATTGTCCGAGAAAGAAAAAAAATCAGGCGTGTGTGCAGGAATCTCTGTGATGGGAGAAAAAGATTTGTATACTTCTGAAGCAAACAATGAGGAGTGGACCACCTAGATGGGAATTATTCCATGGCATGAGGGAGAACACAGTTGAGGCAACAGTGAAATGAGTTACTTCTCAAAGGATGCCAGCACAAAACCAAAACTAATTGCAGCTGATAAGTGGGTATCCCCTCCTAGCTGATGCCTTACTAATTTTTGTGTAAGACTGCCTCTCAGCACAAACACTGCCAACAGAGATAACATCAACCTAGATTATTTTTTCCAAATCAGACAGAATGGGGTTTCAGAACCAGAATTAAAATAGAAAAAAAGATTACATTAAATTTTACGTACCTGTACTTATGACTTGTGAAATTCTGTCTGCTCTACCATATTTTTACAAGATTTTCCACCCTGTATCCCTTGTTCATGGAACTTATTATATCCTTTCATTTGTCCTGTATTCTAAAGAAAGAGATATTTAAATCCAATTACATACAGGTAGAAAGTTACAAAAAGGAAGAAATGTTATTTAACGAGAAAAAAACCCTCAAAATACAAGTAAGTACTAAAAATCCACTAGATTTATAAATTAGGAAGTCATTTTTAGCCTTGTTAAAAATAACATTTATTGAGCATTTACTGCAGGTAAGTGAGTGTTGAACAATTTACATGGATTATTTTATTTGCTTGACCCACAAATTCTATGAGAATGGTTATAATTAACCCCATTTGCAGTTGAAGAAACTGAGGTGCAGGGAATTAAGGAAGCTCTCTGGTGACACAGAGAGTGACTGAGCCAGGTGTCCAGCCCAGCACTCTGACTCAAGAACCCACACACTTCACCAGCACATCAATTGCAAGAGTCAGCCATCAGGTAGGAATCATCTTGTGCTGCTAAAAACGAAACAAAAAGCAGAGACAAACAAATGAGGAGTTTGAGGATTTTTCCTGTCAGGAAGTCTGGAGGCAGGCAAACCGGGGATGTAGTAAACTAGAGTGACTTCACTTATCACAAACTGTGCTCTTTTTAACTTTCTGCTCCAGCATTCCTAAGGAATGACCCTCATTCTCATGCTCTCAAGGTTTCTGCCACAACTGCAAGCATCAGGCTGGCATTTCAGGCAGGTTAAAGGGAAGAACAAAGGATGAAAAGAACCATGTGTATCGGAGTCAAGCTATTTTAATGAGCTCATATCACATTGGCAAAAACTCTTTCCCATGACCACCTCTAACGGCAAGATACACTGGGAATTGTAATAGGGAACATTGCTACCTTGGATAAAATTAGGATTTCTGTTAGTAGGAAGAGAAATATTGTGTATTAGATGGGCAACCAGCAGTCTCTACTATAAGTGGCTTCAGTGGGATAGAACTCAAAATTCAGTGAACCAAAAGTGGTTTTAAATTAAGTAAATTATATAGATTTTCTTTTAGTTTTATTTAAAAAATGATAAAAATTTAACTTTAAAACATGGAAATGTACATTCTTTTGCCAATCTTTTGGTCTAAGGCCACATCTTTCCTTAGAGTATGTACCCACTGATTATAATTCTGCAACAGCTTTCTTGTATTTTTCACACTTATAATACAGTGTCTCTCTTTTCCCATTTCTTTAAAATGAAAAAAAAAGAAACCTCATGTTACAATTGAAGTGCTAAATTCTAGATTTCCAGATTTGTCCATCTTTTACAGTTTTTTAAAATTTAAATAAATAACAAATTTTCAGTAAATGTTTATTGCTTGCTTTCCAAAGTATTCAAATTACTTTTGTAGAAATAGTTTTCTGTGTGTGCGTGTTTCTTGATTCATAAATTATTTAATCAAATTACATAATTATAATAGCAAATGCAACTAACATATGTTATGACACACAAATCAACTCGGGCTAAGCAAAAAATAGGGACATACAAAGGAGTAACTTACTACTCTCATTTTGCTTGCCTTGAGTATTAGGATGTTTTATAAGGGAGATGGAGAGTGTTAATTGATCCAAAATTTGTTAATTGGCAGTTGGAGAAGAGAACTTTTATGTAGCTGCATTACTTAACTCCTGTGCTAGTTTTTAAGTCTTTGTGGGTTTTTTGGTTTATTTAAATTGAGATATGATTGACATACAAAGAAGCATATTTTTAATGTATACATTTGGATGAGTTTAAAAATAAGTATACATCTGTAAAACTGTCACCATAAACAATGCCATAAACTTAATTGTCACTTCTAAAGATTTCCTCCCTCCCTCCCTCTTTTTTTTGGTAATAAGAACATTTAACATAAGATCTACCCTCTTAACAAATTTTTAAGCATATAATAGAGTAGTAACTATATGCACTGTTTGCACAGTAGATCTCTAGGGCTTATTCATCTTGCAAAACTAAATTTGTACCTTTTGACCAATACCTTCCTGATTCACCCTCTGCTTCAACGAGATTGATTAATTTAGATTCTGGATATAAGTGGGACCGTACAGTATGTGTTCTTCTACGTCTGGCTTATTGTACTTGGCATAATGTCCTCTAGGTTCATCCATGTTAGTCCAAATGACAGGATTTTCTACTTTTTTTAAAGCTGGATACTATTCTATTGTATGTATATACCGCATTTTCTTGATCCATTCATCTGTTGATGGACATTTAGGTTGTTTCCATGTCTTTATTATTCTGAATAATGCTGCAATGAACATGGGAGTTCAGGTATATCTTCTGAGGTCTTGATTTCAATTCTTCTGAGTATATACCCAGAAGTGGGACTGCTGGATCATATGGTAGCTCTATTTGTAAGTTTTTGAGGAGAATCCATACAGTTTCCCATAGTGACTGTACCAATTTACATTCACACTAACAGTGTACAAGGATTCCCTTTTCTCCGTGTCCTAGCAGACACTTATATATATTTTTTATAATAACCATCTTAACAGATATGAGGTGATATCTCCTTATGGTTTTGATTTGCATTTCCCTGATGATTAGTGATGTTGAGTTCCTTTTCCTATACCTATTGGCCATTTGTATGTCTTCTTCACAGAAATGTCTATTCAGGTCTTTTACCCATTTTTAAAATTGGGTTGTTTTGTTGCTATTGAGTTCTAGGAGATTTTTACACATTTTAGAAATTACTCTTTCTTCCTTTCCTATAAATGTCAGTTGCTCTCTGAAAAGAGCTAAATACCCAAAGATATGAATTGTTAGCTTCTAAGAAAAAATTAAAAATGGTGAAATAAATCAGCTGAGGTATTTATTTCAGGTAAAAAATGATAAATATCTAAAAACAAATGTTAGATTCAAAGATTTTACTGATTTTCAAATGCTTGCTTTTCATGTTTCATGTTTCCATTTTTTAACAAGTTGAGGAATTCACTATATTATGATCATTTAAGAAAATGAGGTGAACAGTGAGTAATATGTTTTGATTAGGGTCACAGAAACCATTCTACCTGCCTGAGCTCCTAAAGGGCTTGACTTCTCAGGTCACTCTGTCAACTAATGCTAAGAATATAAACTCAATTATATTTTAACCCTTGTAATGGATATAATCAAACTTCATATGCAGAATAATTGAATTTAGAATTCATTTAATTTAAAGCAGAAAAGGGATAATTGTAGATGTGGGAATATTCAGCAGGGAAGAGAAGTGATTTGCTAATTAACTCCTAAAATGTGGACCAAAACATTAGAAATTCCCATGTCTCCTATCAGATTCAACAAATATGTATGTGGTCATTGTGAACCAGATATAATGTGGTATTACTTTCAGAGTCCAACTCTGTTTTTCTTGCTTCACTTTGAACTAAATATTAATCAGCTTATCGAACTAGTACTTATTATAAACTGCTTTGCTACATATTAGCCTAATAACTACACTATCAGTTTAATGTGTCTTACACATACTTCATTCTCCCTGCTCCTACCTACTAAACACAAATCCAAATACACTTTACATATCCCAGTTAAAAATTGCAGATTTTAATTTAATTTTCCAATTTCTAATGGTTACACCGATGGTAATAGATAATTAACTAATAGAACCTGTTGTGTAGGTTATTAGTTATAAAGTTTCTGTTGGTTCTATATTAGATCATAAAGCAAAAGTATTCTAACCCATTCAGAATACAGTTGTAAATTTGGATATGCTTACACATATCCAAACATGCTTTATTTCCTAATCATTCTCTAAACTGTCTGAAAAGAAAAAAGTATATTCAGCTTCCTAGTGATTTATATTTACTGGACTCTAAGTTCCAAATTCTTATCCCATTCCTATATGATTTAGTGACTCACATCAACTGTGGACTAAGTGAATGCTAGCTATCTAAGTGCCTTAATGCATATACATAGGGGCTCAACTGGGCATTACTCACGTGTTGGCACAGAACTGACCCAGCCAGTATATCCAGAACACATGCTACCTAAGTGAGGTATCTAACCTCTGCCTGAGATCATTATTTATAAACCAGAATTGTAACAGGTAGATTTAAATTTACAACCTCCAATTCATGGAGAGCTTATTATTAAGTGGCAAGTATAACTTTTATACAATACAATAGACTACATGTTGACACTTTACATATGAAATTACCTAAGCAAGATGAGGAAATATTAAAATGAGAAGCTATAGAACCAAGGCTTTCATTTATGCCAATAAATGAAAGAGAATCCAAAACAGTTTGCACTCCAAGTTTTATATATTCTTCTCTATGTGTGGCTAAGCCTGGTCTATGGCGTGAAGAACACAGACGAAACTAACATGAATTGTCAAAGCTGTTACCAATCAGGAAAAGTCATCTTGGTGATCTAGAGTATTAGCCATAGTGTTTATGTTTTGCATGAAAGACCTAGTAGTCTACACCATTTTACTGATTAAAAGATATGGGTGATTTACTTAAGGAAGTAATAAACTCCTGGTTTTCCAAAGTTCTGTTGAATAGTAGACAATTCATATTTGGGGGTATTGTTATACTTTGCCAAAATATAAATAAATACCATTCATCTGATATTAAACACATTGTCTAAAACCACAAAGGAAGTAATCACAGAATAGGCTCTCAGTATCTACCAAGAACTTGGCAACTGGATATCATATAACAGATATTCAGTTCACAATGATTCCCATTTATTTTTGAAGATTATTTTTTTTTCTCCTTTGAAAGGAAGGAGCAAGCAAGAGCAGTTCAAAGCTTACATCACTCCCTGGGCACAAGGGCCAGCTTCTGGATGTTTGACCTGTGCTTGGCTTAATGCTCTGACGTTGCCCTCTTGAAATTCTTAATAATTTTTTTAACAAGGGACCCCATATTTTTATTTTGTCATTGGTTCCACAAATTTTGTTACTGGTCTTAATAAGGAGATTGGCTATGGATCGAGGAACAGATTCTGGGCTTTAGTTTGTTACCAGGATATAAATGAACATAAGCCCTTTTCCGTAGCTCTATTATTTCACATTCTCCATTAATATTCTTGCTCTAGTTTCACACACATCCTGCTTCCTGGTCCTCTTTGCTAGTGAAAAAAGCATCGAAAAGTCACAGATTTACCAACCCTAAATGATAAGCAAACTGATATAAAATTGCCTTAACTATACATGTTGTAGGAAGACCAAGTTAATGCCAATTGAGAATACTTTCATTTTTTAAAACCGAGAAAGGATGCAAATAAGATAAAACATCAATTTTTCCCATAAAGAAAAAGTCCACATTTTATCAGCAATATTTGTACTAGAGGAATTATAGCATTATGCTTCAATGTCAGAAACACATATGAGTATACACTTACCTGTAGTAAACTTTGTGATTTCTTATTTAAAAATATTTTGAAGACTAATATATGATTAATTTCTTCATATTAGAAAATGCTTCAGTATAATAAAACTTCAAACACTTTTAGAACATCCGTTTCTGTGTTTTGAGGGAAGTTTTCTGGTTCAAAATTTGTTGCCTTTTAAACTCCTTCAAATTCAGAAAGAGCAGATGATAATTAACCCAACCCAGGCCATAGTTGCAGGAGGCCTTATTCCCAGATAAGGGAGGTAACTTATTAGTGGTATGATGCCATGAATGCTAGGACCCCCAAAGTCCTCACGATACCTTCCTCTCTCACACACTGATGCCTAAAATCCTGCACCTCAGACAGCTAGCTGTCAAATACCACTTGTGACGGTGCCAGGCACTGTGCTAAAAGCTTTACCTATGCAAGTCATTTAATCCTTTCAACAGGTGGATACTATTTTACACATGAGGAAACTGAGGCCCAAAGAGATTAAGTAATTTGCCTAAAGTCACACAAGTTCAGGTCCAGAAAATCTGCCCCAGAGTCTGTTCTTCGGCAGTAGATGTCACTGCATCACACAAGAGTTTTATTCCTTTGCTTTTGAAACTCCTACCCATTAAGGTGTAAATACTTTTGAAAGAAGCTGCCATTTATACCTAAGAAGGGAGAATGTGAGAGCAAGTTTGAGGTGGTGGAAGAGTGCAGGGTGTCAACAGAGGCCAAAGTGAGGAGGAAGACAACGTGACTGGAAAGGAAAGTGGGGGAGTGTATGCCTTCTTCCTGTCTAACGCTATCAGGCCAGAGACTGGAGAGCTACAATTTGTTGTCTCCACTCACTTGCAAAAGCCTTCCATATGTCCCACCCAATGCGATGGGATTCATTACTGAGAGGATTTTTGTCATCAGTCAAAGAAAAAAAAAAATAATAACAGCAAACAGGAAGCTACCTAAACAAAATGGAATAAATGATTGAAGGCAAATGATCAAAGTTACCTAATCAATACATTTCCATTAGTTAACCCCCAAATATCATCCTAGCACTTACCATTGGCATCATTGCAATGATACCCAGATAAAGGCATCAGAATCCTCAAGATCCAGCCAGAGGGCACAATTCAGGTCATATTAATGTTCACAATTCCCTGGCTCTTCATCCCTACCTGTGACCTTGTATTGTTCTTTATTTCTTTGTGGGAAAAATATCTTCCAAATAATTATATACTCCTTGTAATGTGCCTTTATAAAGGATGTGGCCAATATATCTCTATTTTATATACAATAATCATTGAATTAATATTTCAGCTAACTACTATTCTACATGATTTTTAGAATTTTATAATAAACTTTCATCTTCTGTTCATTGAAGACCCAGAAATTGAAATTATAACTTTTGAAATGAATTATTTATTCATTCTTCCAAATCTTATTTCAATGCCATACCATCTTTCACCATATTCCTTAACAAAAGAGCTTTTTAATTGGGTTACTTTGCTAGAAGTTCAAACATTTATTTGTTCAAAACATTAAAAGTATTTATTGAGGACCTGCTTTACATCAAACACTCAGTAGGTATTTGGCTACATTGTTGAACCCAACAGATGAAAATCCCTGACCTGTTGGAGTTTATGTTTTAGCCACCAGGAAACTGGGCTCTAATTCCTTCACATGGGAATCATTTCATATTATTTACAGAAATTCCCCTTTTTTAGAGTTAATATGTATCTAGCTCACCATAACTGGTTTTATGGATTAATTTAATGCCTAAATGATATAAATGCAGAAGAGCATTATTTGTATCATTATGTGTCCCAAGACCATCAAATCCAGTAGCAACTTAGTCACAGCTTTGTATAGGATAGAGGTATAGGCTGTCCTACACAAAGCAAAGTGGAAAATTTCTCCAAATACATGTGCATTTTAAGGTCTCAATAGTTGAACTCATTATTTAAACAATATAGGACATCTTCAATGATGCATTTTTGGCAAGGAAAGGGAGAGTGCCAGTAGGAAAATAGAAGGGAGTTTCTATATTAGCATTTCTTCAATCTTGTCCTTCAGTTTTCAGTGACCTGCAGCTATAAGTCCACTGTATTCATGCTTAAATCCTTCGGGTTCTCATTTTAAAACATTCTATCATTATTCAACCAACCACTGTTATGTATATTGAAAACACACACTGGCAGAAAATTCTAACATCTAGGTCATTTTTATTATTCACTTCCTTCTGTTGCTTTTCATCTGTAAACAAATATACAAGGTATAAATCTGCAAACCAAATTCAATAATATTTTCTGTTTTTAATATTTATGAAAGGAGCTGTCATAGGCTCTGTATACATAAAACAATTTATAAACTAAAAAGCATTTACCATTTCCACTCTTAAGAATATAGTATACATTTTTAACAGTTGTAATACATGGCGAGTTTGACAGACACAAAAGGATACAGCTGCTTATAAAGGACACTGACGCTTGTGAGGTTTCCATGCTGTAACAATTTCTTAGTAAACAGTGCCATCATGTGGTGTTTCATTTTAAAATGAATTTCCAGATTCATTATACAATTGAATGTTACTTTTAATAACATAGAATAACAAAAATATTTTTCTTACAGTATAGCATTACAAAAAACTTTATGGCTAATATTTACTAGGATGCATAAATATTCACCAAAAGGGGTTTATATAAGTAAATACTTTTGTTCACTAAATATTTTTATGTACTAAATATCTTACAATAGTTTTACTTATTTTCATGTAAAAGAATCCCCCTTTAAACCTAAACACATGTCACTGAAAAATAAATTGAAAACAATGGTCAAATCATAAGCTAGTTTTCTTAAGTACTGGGTTCAACTTGGTGTGTAAAGACCATGAAAATGCTTTTATTTTTAAAAAAATTTTTAATGCAAACACGTCCTGCTTTAATATAGTTCAAAATACAAAAGTCTAAAAGTAAGGTGTGATTGCTTCATTATGAAAATGCTTTCAAACGTGTCTTAAGATATGGTTATATTTTTGCTCAACTATTGTAATGTATTTTAGAAAAATATGTTTAATGTAATTAGATTTATTTACTTCTTTATATTTGCAAGTTTACTAAGTATTTTAAACTATAATGAAACTAACAGACAGACTAGAAGGAAACCTACAAGAGTATATAATGTTTGTTCTCGCATAGGTAGAAGAAAAGAAAAAAAAAAAAACCTCTAGGAAAGATAAAGCACAATTTACCATTTTTATTTTATTTTGAAAATCCTTATTAGTAGACATTCTTATACCCTACCTAACTCTGTCATTTGACTATTTAAAGAGCTTTCCTCTTAATTTGTCCTCAGTTGGAAATTGAAAAGTAGTCCCCTAACCTTTGTGAGTTCTTCCTCATCTTATTCTTCTCCACTCAGTGAAGACTACTGTATCACACCTAAATAACATACTTACAAATAATACCTATCCACGGACATGACAAAACTTTCTAAAGAATGTGAGAAAAATGTGGTAAGAAGTTTGAATAACAAAACACTTTATTTTAATTTAAATAAATATATTTATTTTATATATTATGTAAACATGTAAAATAAATAATTTTGTTTCAATTTAAAATAGCAATTTTGTTTCCCTAAAATGTGGTGTTCAAGCCCCTTACCTCTTCAAAGAAAGGTTTCTTGAAGGTTCCCTCTGTTCCACATGCTTAATCAAATACATAGTCTTTTAGCTGAGACCCATCTATGTAGGAGAAAAAAGGAACAGAAAGCTTAAACTAAGAAAGAAGGCTTTTTTTAAAAAAGGAAAATCAAGCTCATTAAAAAATAAAGTAAAACTGATTTCAAATAGTTTTTTAACCTAGTCTAAAGGGAATTTTTTTCTGTAAGAGAATTGCCCAAAGAAAGTGAGCAAACATACTGAAATCCTATTAATTACTGTATAGTATTTTGACTTTGCAAGTTTTGTTGTTGTTATTAATCTTATCTTCAGGCACCTCCTATAATATCAGCCAGTTCTTCTATCACAAACAGTTTAGCTCTTAGGTGATAAATTAATTCAGTTGTTACCTAAATCCTGCGGGGAGAGGAAAAGCTGTCCTAATGACTGCTGTAAGTCTCAATCATTAGAAACAGTTTTGTCACTAAACGTAGCATTGTTTTCTCCTATGTAGTCAGTAATCTTTAATCTTATCCCTTGATTAATTTTAAGCACAATATTACACAAGGCAACATATCAATGACTATTCTATTTAAAATGAGCTGATTTTCTTTTGATTGTGCACTAAAATGCTTTTATTTCAGAGTTAAAGTCATTTAGAGATGTGGGGGGAAAGCTTTATTTTCTCTTCTTGAAATGTATAACCTCAAAATCTCTATGTCAATGGATACAGAACAATGAACAAAATTCTACAGGAAAATGTCACTATAAAGTATAGATAGGACAAAGGGGAGTCTCTCTCTTGGACAGTGATTGAATGAAACATCAGAAAAAATTAGAAAAGTTAGTAAGACTACATTAAGTGGAGCAGAGGAGGATATCCTCCCTCCCAACTCTTCATCATAAGAATAGATCAGAAAGGGAAAGATTATTCCCAGGAATTACAAATAGATTTGTAATGAAGTTACTAAATCAGAAGTCATTTTCTCAAGTTCATATAGTAACTGAAGGTTAAACTATTTAATAGAGAAAAATTCCCAAAATTTCTACTTGAGCGTAGATATCAAAGAACACAATATTAATCAATATTAAATGGGTGATTAGCTTAAGAACTGTTACTAAGATAAATCTCGGAACAAGCATAAAGCTATCTTTCGGGTAATACTGAGTTTCCTTAAAGTTTTCATCAATTTTTGAAATAAATCTCACTTCTTTACCAAAGATATTGATTAGACATCGTTAAGTATTATATATGATAATAAACTAGGTTTTTAAATCTAGTTTCTCAGAAAAAAAGAAAAGTGAGATCAATACTACAGTTATAGTGAGCTTCCATTATATTAAAAATTAAAACATTTTTAAAAAGTAATCTATTCTCAATAGGTAGCAAATGTGTTAGTAATGTGGTTTTTTAATATTACTTATTAACTCTGTTGCATTCAGTTCTTTTTCTTACATTTTGGATACCTTTAATATGAAAACCTGAATTTTAAGACCTTTAACCCTACTGACATCAGAATCCCCCAAGGATTAAGACTGACCTTTTCCTAGTATTTCAAAAGGAGTGCAACTTCCTAAATTCAAAATATCAGCAATGAGTCAGACACAAATCAGTACAGTCAGTATTTTTAAAGCAGAAGTTGAAAAGTTTTTTTTGTTGAAGGATTGTCTGTTATGTATGAGCGAGTATATTCCATTTTGCTTCATTTTCACAAAAATAGTCTCCAAAAGCTTGGACGATACTAAAGTTTTAGATTTTAAATCTTGCAAATAATGTCTATCTTTTAAAAAAAGTTGCTGAAGCAGGTTTTTTGCTTTTGGTTTTGTTGTTCTTATATAGTTCTGCTGTGGTTTGTGTCCTCACAGATTTTCAGAATAATGTAAAGGAAGGGGAAGTAGACAATATTAGAAGTTTTACACACAAGATACAAATTCAGTAAATGGAAAATAATTACTGATCATAAATAAAAGATAACTATAAAGAGAATAAATGGAAAACTAATTTTTTTTTTTTTTTTTTTTGCTAGATGCTTTGTTTTGCTAAAGGCACTGATCCTGATTCTGCTTTCTGGTTGTAAGAGAGAGAGAGGTTAGTAAATATTAGGGAGGCATTAAGGATGTGATAGCACCAAATTTAGACTTTCTCCTTGACATAATTGTCAGAGGATTAGAAGAGAATTGCACAAAGGAATGACCTCCTTGGTTTAAAGTTCATTTGTGTAACAGCTAAAATCATCCAGTGAACAACCAGGAAACATTGCCCACACACTGGCAACCAGTGATCTGGGGGGTCTCTCTTCTGAATTTCTACAACTGTATTGTCACATGTACATCCCATGTATTTTGTATGCAAAGTGTATCTTTGGTGTTATTCTTTTTTAATCTGGTCTTTTTAACTGAACTTGAAGACTGCTTGAGAGCAAAGGCCATATAAATTTTTTTAGAATTCCAAATTACCAGAGTATGCTGCACATAAAGTTTTCCTAATTAGTATTTGTTCATCAAGTGGCTGTACATCTGCCTTGCCAGAATGCACAGATGGCATGAAAACATATTATTAGTTATGCTTGAAACAGCCCCATAGCAGAGTCTATATCATAAGCAGCTTTATTTTTCAAGAGATTTCCAAAAGACCCTAAAATACATGTATTTGCTCAAATAAAGCTGACAGAAGATTTGGTATATATATATAAGTATACACACACACATACACACATACATGTAAAACAGTCCAAATCCCTACTTTTTATTTGGAGTTGGATGTGATTTACCATGCGTCCTGCATCTATTGACTATGTTTCATGGCATTTGATTTCTTTTTTTTTTTTAAACATCTTTATTGGAGTATAATTGCTTTACAGTGGTGTGTTAGTTTCTGCTTTATAACAAAGTGAATCAGCTATACATATACATATCCCCATATCTCCTCCCTCTTGGATATCCCTCCCACCCTCCCTCTCCCACCCCTCCAGGTGGTCACAAAGCACCGAGCTGATCTCCCTGTGCTATGTGGCTGCTTCACACTACTTATCTATTTTACATTTGGCAGTGTATATATGTCCATGCCACTCTCTCACTTCATCCCAGCTTACACTTCCCCCTCCCCGTGTCCTCAAGTCCATTCTGTACGTCTGCATCTTTATTCCTGCCCTGTCCCTAAGATCACCAGAAACATTTTTTTTTAATTCCATATATATGTGTTAGCATACGGTATTTGTTTTTCTCTTTCTGACATACTTCACTCTGTATGACAGACTCAGGGTCCATCCACATCACTACAAATAATTCAATTTCGTTTCTTTTTATGGCTAAGTAATATTCCATTGTATATATGTGCCACATCTTCTTTATCCATTTATCTATCGATGGACACTGAGGTTGCTTCCATGTCCTGACTATTGTAAATAGAGCTGCAATGAATATTGTGGTACATGACTCTTTTTGAATTTTGGTTTTCTCAGGGTATATGCCCAGTAGTGGGATTGCTGGGTCACATGGTAGTTCTATTTTTAGTTTTTTAAGGAACCTCCATATTGTTCTCCATAGTGACTGTATCAATTTACATTCCCACCAACAGTGCAAGACGGTTCCCTTTTCTGCACACGCTCTCCAGCATTTATTGTTTGTAGATTTTTTGATGATGGCCATTCTGACTGGTGTGAGGTGATACCTCACATTGTAGTTTTGATTTGCATTTCTCTAATGATTAGTGATGTTGAGCATCCTTTCATGTGTTTGCTGCAATCTGTATATCTTCTTTGGAGAAATGCCTGTTTAGGTCTTCTGCCCATTTTTGGATTGGGTTCTTTGTTTTTTTCATAATGAGCTGCATGAGCTGCTTTCAACTTTTGGAGCTTAATCCTTTGTCAGTTGTTTCATTTGCAAATATTTTCTCCCACTTTGAGGGTTGTCTTTTGGTCTTGTTTATGGTTTCCTTTGCTGTGCAAAAGCTTTTAAGTTTCATTAGGTCCCATTTGTTGACTTTTGTTTTTATTTCCATTTCTCTAGGTGGTGGGTCAAAAAGGATCTTGCTGTGATTGATGTCATAGAGTGTTCTGCCTGCGTTTCCTCTAAGAGTTTTACAGTGTCTGGCCTTACATTTAGGTCTTTAATACATTTTTCTGTATGGTGTTAGGGAGTGTTCTAATTTCATTCTTTTACATGTAGCTGTCCAGTTTTCCCAGCACCACTTGTTGAAGAGGCTGTCTTTTCTCCATTGTATGTTCTTGCCTCCTTTATCAAAAATGAGGTGACCATATGTGTGTGGGTTTATCTCTGGGCTTTCTATCCTGTTCCATTGATCTATATTTCTGTTTTTGTGCCAGTACCATACTGTCTTGATTACTGTAGCTTTGTAGTATAGTCTGAAGTCCAGGAGCATGATTCCTCCAGCTCTGTTTTTCATTCTCAAGATTGCTTTGGCTATTCGGAGTCTTTTGTGTTTCCATACAAATTGTGAAATTTTTTGTTCTAGTTCTGTGAAAAATGCCATTGGTAGTTTGATAGGGATTGCACTGAATCTGTAGATTGATTTAGGTTGCATAGTCATTTTCACAATGTTGATTCTTCCAATCCAAGAACATGGTATATCTCTCCACCTGTTGGTATCATCTTTAATTTCTTTCATCAGTGTCTTATAATTTTCTGCGTACAGGTCTTTTGTCTCCTTAGGTAGGTTTATTCCTAGATATTTTCTTCTTTTTGTTGCAATGGTAAATGGGAGTGTTTTCTTAATTTCACTTTCAGATTTTTCGTCATTAGTGTATAGAAATGCAAGAGATTTCTGTGCATTAATTTTGTATCCTGCTACTTTACCAAATTCATTGATTAGCTCTAGGAGTTTTCTGGTAACATCTTTAGGATCCTCTATGTATAGTATCATGTCATCTGCAAATAGTGAGAGCTTTACTTCTTCTTTTCCGATTTGGATTCCTTTTATCTCTTTGTCTTCTCTGATTGCTGTGGCTAACACTTCCAAAACTATGTTGAATAATAGTGGTGAGAGTGGGCAACCTTGTCTTGTTCCTGATCTTAGTGGAAATGGTTTCAGTTTTTCACCATTGAGGACAATGTTGGCTGTGGGTTTGTCATATATGGCCTTTATTATGTTGAGGTAAGTTTCCTCTATGCCTACTTTCTGGACAGTTTTTATCATAAATAGGTGTTGAATTTTGTTGAAAGCTTTTTCTGCATCTATTGAGATGCTCATATGTTTTTTCTCCTTCAGTTTGTTAATATGGTTTATCACACTGATAGATTCGTGTATATTGAAGAATCCTTGCATTCCTGGGATAAACCCCACTTGATCATGGTGTATGATCGTTTTAATGTGCTGTTGGATTCTGTTTGCTAGTACTTTGTTGAGGATTTTTGCATCTATGTTCATCAGTGATATTGGCCTCTAGTTTTCTTTCTTTGTGACATCATTGTCTGGTTTTGGTATCAGGGTGATGGTGGCCTTGTAGAATGAGTTTGGGAGTGTTCTTCCCTCTGCTATATTTTGGAAGAGTTTGAAAAGGATAGGTGTTAGCTCTTCTCTAAATGTTTGATAGAATTCGCCTGTGAAGCCATCTGGTCCTAGGCTTTAGTTTGTTGGAAGATTTTTAATCACAGTTTCAATTTCATTACTTGTGATTTGTCTGTTCATATTTTCTATTTCTTCCTGGTTCAGTCTCTGAAGGTTGTGCTTTTCTAAGAATTTTTCCATTTCTTCCAGGTTGTCCATTTTATTGGCATAGAGTTGCTCTTAGTAATCTCTATGATCCTTTGTATTTCTGCAGTGTGAGTTGTTACTTCTTTTTCATTTCTACTTCTATTGATTTGAGTCTTTTCCCTTTTTTTCTTGATGTGTCTGGCTGATGGTTTATCAATTTTGTTTATCTTCTCAAAGAACCAGCTTTTAGTTTTATTGATCTTTGCTATTGTTTCCTTCATTTCTTTTTCCTTTATTTGTGATATGATCTTTATGATTTCTTTCCTTCTGCTAACTTTGGGTTATTTTGTTCTTCTTTCTCTAATTGCTTTAGGTGTAAGGTTAGGTTGTTTATTTGAGATGTTTCTTGTTTCGTAAGGTAGCATTGTATTGCTATAAACTTCCCTCTTAGAACTGCTTTTGCTGCATCCCATAGGTTTTGGGTCATCATGTTTTCATTGTCATTTGTTTCTAGGTATTTTCTGATTTCCTTTTTGATTTCTTCGGTGATCTCTTGGTTATTCAGTAGTGTATTGTTTAGCCTCCATGTGTTTGTATTTTTACAGATTTTTTCTGGTCATTGATATCTAGTCTCACAGCATTGTGGTCAGAAAAATACTTGATACGTTTTCAATTTTCTTAAATTTACCAAGGCTTGATTTGTGACCCAAGAGGTGGTCTATCCTGGAAAATGTTCCATGAGCACTTGAGAAGAAAGTGTATTCTGTTGTTATTGGATGGAATGTCCTATAAGTATCAATTAAGTCAATCTTGTTTAATGTATCATTTAAAGCTTGTGTTTCCTTATTTATTTTCCTTATGGATAATCTGTCCATTGGTGAAAGTGGGGTGTTAAAATCCCCTATTATGTTTGTGTTACTGTTGATTTCACCTTTTATGGCTGTTAACATTTGCCTTATGTAGTGAGGTGCCCCTATGTTGGGTGCATAAATATTTACCATTGTTATGTCTTCTTCTTGGATTAATCCCTTGATCATTATGTAGTGTCCTTCTTTGTGTCTTGTGATAGTCTTTATTTTAAAGTCTATTTTGTCTTATATGAGAATTGTTACTCCAGCTTTCTTTTGATTTCCATTTACATGGAATATCTTTTTCCATCCCCTCACTTTCAGTCTGTTTTTGTCCCTAGGTCTGAAGTGGGTCTCTTGTAGACAGCAAATATACGAGTCTTGTTTTTGTATCCATTCAGCCAGTCTATGTCTTTTGGTTGGAACATTTAATCCATTTACATTTAAGTTAATTATCAATATGTATGTTACTATTACCATTTTCTTAATGGTTTTGGGTTTGTTTTTGTAGGTCCTTCCTTCTGTTGTGTTTCCTGCCTAGAGAAGTTCCTTTAGCATTTGTTGTAAAGCTGGTTTGGTGGTGCTGAATTCTCTTAGCTTTTGCTTGTCTCTAAAGTTTTAATTTCTCCATCGAATCTGAATGAGATCCTTGCTGAATAGAGTAATCTTGGTTGTAATTTTTTCCCTTTCATCACTTTAAATATGTCCTGTCACTCCCTTCTGCCTTCAGAGTCTCTGCTGAAAGATCAGCTCTTAACCTTATAG
Source organism: Balaenoptera musculus (assembly GCF_009873245.2). Taxonomy (NCBI): domain Eukaryota; kingdom Metazoa; phylum Chordata; class Mammalia; order Artiodactyla; family Balaenopteridae; genus Balaenoptera; species Balaenoptera musculus. The sequence continues at coordinate 68,327,532 of NC_045787.1, forward strand.
GGATTCCCTTGTATGTTATTTGTTGTTTTTCCCTTGTTGCTTCTAATATTTTTTCTTTATATTTAGTTTTTGATCGTTTGATTAATATGTCTTGGCGTGTTTCTCCTTGGATTTATCCTATATGGGGCTTTCTGAGCTTCCTGGACTTGATTAACTATTTCCTTTCCTATATTAGGGAAGTTTTCAACTATAATCTCTTCAAATATTTTCTCAGTCCCTTTCTTTTTCTCTTCTTCTTCTGGGACCCCTATAATTCGAATGTTGGTGCATTTAATGTTGTCCCAGAAGTCTCTGAGACTGTCCTCAATTCTTTTCATTCTTTTTTCTTCATTCTGCTCTGTGGTAGTTATTTCCACTATTTTATCTTCCAGGTCACTTCTCCGTTCTTCTGCCTCAGTTATTCTGCTATTGATTCCTTCTAGAGAATTTTTAATTTCATTTATTGTGTTGTTCATCATTGTTTGTTTGCTCTTTAGTTCTTCTAGATTCCTGTTAAACGTTTCTTGTATTTTCTCCATTCTATTTCCAAGATTTTGGATCATCTTTACTATCATTACTCTGAATTCTTTTTCAGATAGACTGCCTATTTCCTCTTCATTTGTTTGGTCTGGTGGGTTTTTACCTTGCTCCTTCATCTGCTGTGTGTTTCTCTGTCTTCGCATTTTGCTTAACTTACTGTGTTTGGGGTCTCCTTTTCACAGGCTGCATGTTCGTAGTTCACGTTGTTTTTGGTGTCTGCCCCCAGTGGCTAAGGTCGGTTCAGTGGGCTGTGTAGGCTTCCTGGTGGAGGGGACTAGAGCCTGTGTTCTGGTGGATGAGGCTGGATCTTGTCTTTCTGGTGGGCAGGACCACATCCAGTGGTGTGTTTTGGAGTGTCTGTGACCTTCTTATGATTTTAGGCAGCCTCTCAGCTAATGGGTGGGGTTGTGTTCCTGTCTTACTAGTTGTTTGGCATGGGGTGCCCAGCACTGTAGCTTGCTGATTGTTGAGTGGAGCTGGGTCTTGGCATTGAGATGGAGATCTCTGGGAGAGCTTTCGCCGTTTGATATTACATGGAGGTGGGAGGTTTCTGGTGGAGCAAAGTCCTGAACTTGGCTCTCCCACCTCAGAGGCACAGACCTGACCCCTGGCCAGAGCACCATGACCCTGCCAACCACACGGCTCAGAAGAAAAGGGAGAAAAAAAGAAAGAAAGAAAGAAAAAAAGGAAAATAATAAGAAATAACGTTATTAAAATAAAAAATAAAAAATTATTAAAGATAAAAAAATTAAAAAGTAATAAAAAAAGAGAAAAATGATAGAAGGAACAGAGCAACCAAACCAAAAAACGAATTCACCTATGATAACAAGCACTAAAAACTATTAAAAAAAAAAAAAATCCCGACAGAACCCTAGGACAAATTGTAAAAGCAAAGCTATACAGACAAAATCACACAAAGAAGCATACACATACACAGTCACAAAAAGAGAAAAAGGAAATATATATATTTTTTTTTAAAGGAAGAGAGCAACCAAAGTAATAAACAAATCTACCAATGATGAACTAAGATAAACATAAATCAGAAACCAGTCAGTCGCATACAGCAAACCCCATGTCTACAGTTGCTCCCAAAATCCATCACCTCAATTTTGGGATGATTCGTTGTGTATTCAGGTATTCTAGAGATGCAGGATACATCAAGTTGATTGTGGAGATTTAATCCACTGCTCCTGAGGCTGCTGGGAGAAACTTCCCTTTCTCTTCTTTGTTGGCACAGCTCCTGGGGTTCAGCTTTGGATTTGGCCCCGCCTCTGCATGTAGGTCACCTGAGGGCGTCTTTTCCTGCCCAGGCAGGATGGGGTTAAAGGAGCAGCTGATTAGGGGGCTCTGGCTCACTCAGGCCCGGGGGGGAGGGAGAGTACGGAATGCAGGGCGAGCCTGTGGTGGCAGAGGCCAGCGTGACGATGCATCAGCCTGAGGCGCGCCGTGTGTTCTCCCGGGGAAGTTGTCCCTGGATCACAGGACCCTGGCTGTGGTGGGCTGCACAGACTCCCGGGAGGGGAGGTGTGGATAGTGACCTGTGTTTGTACACAGGTTTCTTGGTGGCTGCAGCAGCAGCCTTAGTGTTTCATGCCCATCTCTGGTGTCCGTGCTGATAGCCGTGGCTCGCGCCCTTCTCTGGACCTTGTTTAGGCAGTGCTCTGAATCCCCTCTCCTCGCGCACCCCAAAACAATGTTCTCTTGCCTCTTAGGCAGGTCCACACTTTTTCCCAGACTCCCTCCTGGCTAGTTGTGGCGCACTAGCCCCCTTCAGGCTGTGTTCAGGCAGCAAACCCCAGTCCTCTCCCTGGGATCTGACCTCCGAAGCTGGAGTCTCAGCTCCCAGCCCCCACCTGCCACGGCGGGTGAGCAGACAAGCCTCTCGGACTGGTGGGTGCTGGTCAGCACCGATCCTTTGTGCGGGAATCTCTCCGCTTTGCCCTCCGCACCTCTGTTGCTGCACTCTCCTCTGTGGCTCCAAAGCTCCCCCACCCCGCCACCCCATCTCCGCCAGTGGAGGGGCTTCCTAGTGTGTGGAAACTTCTTCCTTCACAACTCACTCCCAGAGGTGCAGGTCCCATCCCTATTCTTTTGTCTCTGTTTTTTCTTTTTTCTTTTGCCCTTCCCAGGTACATGGGGAGTTTCTTGCCTTTTGGGAAGTCTGAGGTCTTCTGCCAGCATTCAGTAGGTGTTCTGTAGGAGTTTTTCCACATGTAGATATATTTGTGATGTATTTGTGGGGAGGAAGGTGATCTCCACGTCTTACTCCTCTGCCATCTTGACGGTCTCCAGCATTTGATTTCTATGTGTTATTTTAACATTTTTCTGTCAGCACATCTTCTGTGGTAATCATGTTTTTTAGTTTTTCATAATTATCACTACTGAGATATAATTTATATACAGTAAAAAGTACCATGCATTTAATATATAGAACATTTCCAGTACTCAAAAAATTCCTTCTTAACCCCTTGTAGTCATTTATCCCATCTCTAACCCTGTGAAACTACTGATATGCTTTCTGTCCTTATAAACTAGTTATGTCTTTTTCTAGAATTTCAGATGAGGAGAGCCACACAGTGTGTACTTTTTTGCTTCTGGCTTCTTTTACAAAGCAATAATGCTTTTGAGATTTATCTATGTTTTATGTGTATTGAATTCATTCCTTTTGTTACTGATATTCCGTTGTATGGATACAACATTTTGTTCATTCATCACTTGTTGAATATTTGGTTTGCTGCTGGTTTGTTTTTTACCTTTTATCTTCTATGAACATCTGTGTTCATCTTTATACATATATGTCCGTGGACGTATATTTTTATTTCTCTTGAATAAATACATAGGAGTGAAATTCCTGAGTAACGTAACAAACATCTGTTTAGCTTTGTAAAAGATTGCCGAGCTGTTCACAGTGGTTGTGCCATTTTCCATTCCTACCAGCAATGTATGAAGGTTTCAGTTGTGCACCTTTGCCACTTCTCAGGCCAGAATAACATTGTCAGTCTTTTTAATTTTAGCATTCTGATGGGGGTGTAGTGTATCTCATTGTGGTTTTAATCTCCATTTCTCTGATGACCAATAATATGGAGCATCTGTTTAGGTGTTTACTCATCATTTATATATCCTCTTTTGGAAAGTCTCCTCAAAACTTTTGCCCATATTTTAATTGCATTGTTTCTCTTCTTACTGTTGAGTTATAAGCTTTGTATATGTCTGGACACAAGTCTTTTGACATGTATATGTTTTATAAATATTTTCTTCCATTTTCTTAAAGCTGTCTTTGTAAGAGCAAAAGTTTTAAACTTTGATGAAATCCAATTAATTGATTCTTTTCTCTTACAGGTCATGCTTTTTATATCCTATCCAAGAATCTTTGCCTAACACAAGGTCATAATGATTCTCTCCTGTGTTTTCTTCTAAACGACTTGTAGCTTAACTTTTACATATAGGTCTGTATTCATTTTAATTTAACTTGTATGTGTGGTAAGAGATAAGGGTTAAGCTCAAATGCCAGCACCGTTTGGTGAAAACACTACCTTTTCCTCGTGGAATTAGTTTGCCATCTTTGCCAAAAATCAAATAAATATGTGTGTGTGGTTTATATTTGGACTATTGATTCTAATCCTTTTCCTATATAACTATAGTTATGCCAATACCACATTATTTTAATTACTGTAGTTCAAAATCAAGTATCCTAAGTCACCCAAATTGTCCACCTTTTTCAAAAGTCCTTGCATTTCCATACAAATTTTTTAATAAACATGTCAATTTCTACCAAAAAGCCCAATGAAATTTTGATTGGGATTATTTTAAATCTATTGATCACTTTGGGGAGAATTATAATCTTAACAGTATTGAGTTTTCCAATTCATGAATAAGATATGTCTCTCTCCAATTTTAAGTAGGGTCTTAATTTCTCTCATCAGTATTTTACAGTTTTCAATGTACATGTCTCAAACACATTTTATACCATTTATCCCTATGCATTTCATGATTTTACATGCTGTTTTAAATGCTACAGTAAATCTTATTTTATTTTTCAATTGTTCATCACTTATATATAAATATAGCTGGTTTTTTATATTGATTTTGTATCCTGCAAACTTGCTAAACTCACCTATTAGATCTAAAAGATTCTTGTAGATTCCTTAGGATTTTCAATATACGGTACCATGTTGTCTAAGAAGAAAGATAGTTTTACTCTTCCTTTCCAGTCTGTGTCACATATTTCTTTTCTTTTTCTTTTCTTTCTTTCTTTTTTATTGTATTTTTTCTGTTTTTGTGGCTTTATCACACTGGCTTGTTTGGACCTTCAGTACAATATTAAGTAGAAGTGATGAGAGTGGGTATCTTTGTTTTGTTTCTGATAAAATGGAGAAAGCATCCTGTCTTCTATTATGTTGGTTGTAGGAGGGATGGATGGATAGATAGATAGATTGATAAATAGATATACGTCCTTCATCATATTGTAGAAATTTCCTTCTATTTCTAGTTTGTTTTTTTTTAATCATGAATAGGTGTTGAATTTTGACAAATTCTTTCTCTGCATTCACTGAGATAGCATACGGTTTTTCTCTTTTGTTTGGTTACATTCGTTTTTGAATGATAAGTCAACTCTGCATTACTAGAATACATTTCACTTTGCCATGATGTATTTTCCATTTTTTAAGTTGTGTAAATTGCTGCATTCAATTTGACAATATTTGTTACAGATTTTGAATATATGTTCATGAAGGATAGTCATCTTTAGTTTTGTTTCCCTGTGATATCTTTGTCTGTTTTGCTTTCAAGGTAATATTAAAGTTGTAAAATGAGTTTTGAAGTAGCCCCTCTTTCTTTATTTTCAGAAGGAGTTTGTGTAGGATTGGTATTATTTCTTCCTTAAATGTTTGATAGAATTCATCCATGATGCTATTTTGGCCTGGTTAAAATATTTAGTTTCTTTAGTTGAATAAAGATATTTAGGGGTTCTATTTCTTCTTGAATTAGTTTTGGTCAGTTATGTTCTTCAAGGAAATTGCCCATATAATCTACACTGTTAATTTATTGACATAGAGTTGTTTGTAATATTACCTTTTTATCCTTTTAATGTCTGTAGAGTCTCTGGTGATGTTCCTATTTTTATTCTGATATTGTCAATTTAGTTCCTTTCAGTTTTTTCTTGATCAATATAGGTAGAGACATCAATTTCATTGATTATTTTGGAAACAAAAAAAACAGGTTTGAGGTTCATTGATTTTTCTCTGTTGTTTTTCTGATGTTAATTTCTTTGATTTTTAAATTTCTTTTTTTTTTAACATCTTTATTGGAGTATAATTGCTTTACAATGTTGTGTTAGTTTCTGCTGTATAACAAAGTGAATCAGCTATAGGTATACATATATCTCCATATCCCCTCCCTCTTGTGTCTCCCTCCCACCCTCCCTATCCCACCCCTTTAGGTGGGCACAAAGCACTGAGCTAATCTCCCTGTGCTGTGTAGCTGCTTCCCACTAGCTATCTATTTTACATTTGGTAGTGTATATATGTCAGTGCTACTCTCTCACTTCGTCCCAGCTTATCCGTCCCACTCCCCATGTCCTCAAGTCCATTCTCTACATCTGCGTCTTTATTCCTGTACTGCCCCTAGGTTCATCAGAACCATTTTTTTTTTTTTTAGAATCCATATATATGAGTTAGCATACAGTATTTGTTTTTCTCTTTCTGACTTACTTTACTCTGTGTGACAGACTCTAGGTCCATCCACTTCACTACAAATAACTCAATTTCATTTCTTTTTATGGCTGAGTAATATTCCATTGTATATATGTGTCACATCTTCTTTATCCATTCATCTGTCGATGGACACCTAGGTTGCTTCCATGTCCTGGCTATTGTAAATAGTGCTGCAGTGAACATTGTGGTACATGACTCTTTTTGAATTATGGTTTCCTCAGGGTATATGCCCAGTAGTGGGATTGCTGGGTCATATGGTAGTTCTATTTTTAGTTTTTTAAGGAACTTCCATACTGTTCTCCATAGTGGTTGTATCAATTTACATTCCCACCAACAGTGCAAGAGAATTCCCTTTTCTCCACACCCTCTCCAGCATTTATTGTTTGTAGATTTTTTGATGATGGCCATTCTGACTGGTGTGAGGTGATACCTCATTGTAGTTTTTTTTTTTCACACACGCACACTGTATTTTATTTTTACAAGAGATAAATAGACTGACACCAAGCATTGTAAATGGATGACCACAACAAAGGCAACAATGATTGCAATTACCAAACATGAAACACACTCATACTATGTCATAATATTGACATTCAGTCCAGTAATCCTCCACTGTAACAGCTCCTTTACTTTGCAGTGAAAATTGATTTGTATATTCTTTGCCTCTGAGTCCTTGTGGGATTTTTTTTTTTTTAATTCAAACAGAAAGTCTCAAAAATTATAATCATCCTCATCAGTTCACTCAGTCCCATGTAAATAATTTTTTTTTTCATCTTGATCTTTTGTTAGCACTTTTATGAGTTCATCAGTTTTTCATTAGAGTTCTGAAAATGCTTATTCATTCAGTTCAGCAGTACAGTTACCAGAAACCTGTACTTGTCAGAGTCTTTTCCATGAATTCCTTGAAGATGAAACCCTTTTATAGGAACATATTTGCAAAAGCATCAGAGTACACCCAGAACTGTCTGTAAATGACAAAAGACTTAAAAGTGACTACGGTTAAAGATTTGATGAAAGTTCATAATAGTGCAATTGACAAGGAAATTTAGTTTTTTCTGAGATATACATTTTAAAGTAATAACTAGAATTATGACTTATAACATTATACCAGGACATATAAGATTTTTAGAAATTTCACGTAATGTCTGAAACATTTATATTAACATATTTCCATACAGATAACCCAATGAAAGTTTAGTATTAGTTGTTTTGTTTGTTTGTTTTTTTATACTGCAGGTTCTTATTAGTCATCAGTTTTATACACATCAGTGCATCCATTTCAATCCCAGTCGCCCAATTCAGCACACCACCATCCCCATCCCACTGCAGTTTTCCCCCCTTGGTGTCCATATGTCTGTTCTCTACATCTGTGTCTCAACTTCTGCCCTGCAAACCGTCTCATCTGTACCATTTTTCTAGGTTCCACATACATGCGTTAATATACAATATTTGTTTTTCTCTTTCTGACTTACTTCACTCTGTATGACAGTCTCTAGATCCATCCACGTCTCAACAAATGACTCAATTTCGTTCCTTTTTATGGCTGAGTAATATTCCATTGTATATATGTACCACATCTTCTTTATCCATTCATCTGTCGATGGGCATTTAGGTTGCTTCCATGTCCTGGCTATTGTAAATAGTGCTGCAATGAACATTGGGGTGCATGTGTCTTTTTGAATTATGGTTTTCTCTGGGTATACGCCCAGTAGTGGGATGGCTGGGTCGTATGGTAGTTCTATTTTTAGTTTTTTAAGGAACCTCCATACAGTTCTCCATAGTGGCTGTATCAATTTACATTCCCACCAACAGTGCAAGAGGGTTCCCTTTTCTCCACACCCTCTCCAGCATTTGTTGTTTGTAGATTTTCTGATGATGACAATTCGAACTGGTGTGAGGTGATACCTCATTGTAGTTTTGATTTGCATTCCTCTAATAATTAGTGATGTTGAGCATCTTTTCATGTGCTCCTTGGCCATCTGTATGTCTTCTTTGGAGAAATGTCTATTTAGGTCTTCTGCCCATTTTTGGATTGGGTTGTTTGTTTCTTTAATATTGACCTGAATGAGCTGTTTATATATTTTGGGGATTAATCCTTTGTCCGTTGATTCGTTTGCAAATATTTTCTCCCATTCTGAGGGCTGTCTTTTTGTCTTGTTTATGGTTTCCTTTGCTGTGCAAAAGCTTTGAAGTTTCATTAGGTCCCATTTGTTTATTTTTGTTTTTATTTCCATTACTCTAGGAGGTGGATCAAAAAAGATCTTGCTGTGATTTATGTCAAAGATTGTTCTTCCTATGTTTTCCTCTAAGAGTTTTATAGTGTCTGGTCTTACATTTAGGTCTTTAATCCATTTTGAGTTTATTTTTGTGTATGGTGTTAGGGAGTGTTCTAATTTCATTCTTTTACATGTAGCTGTCCAGTTTTCCCAGCACCACTTATTGAAGAGACTGTCTTTTCTCCATTGTATATCTTTGCCTCCTTTGTCATAGATTAGTTGACCATAGGTGCGTGGGTTTATCTCTGGGCTTTCTATCTTGTTCCATTGATCTATGTTTCTGCTTTTGTGCCAGTACCATATTGTCTTGATTACTGTAGCTTTGTAGTATAGTCTGAAGTCAGGGAGTCTGATTCCTCCAGCTCCGTTTTTTTCCCTAAAGACTGCTTTGGCTATTCGGGGTCTTTTATGTCTCCATACAAATTTTTTTTTTTTTTTGAGTTGAGTTTTATTCCATGTCTTACTGAGGACTAGAGCCCAGGAGACAGCCTCTCAGATAGCTCCAAAGAACTGCTCCAAAGAGGTAGGGGAGGGGCCAGGATATAGATGAATGTTTTGCTGAGAAATACATGTAATCGAGCATACATCTTGCTAAAAGATTACAGCCAATCACAAAAAACATATCACAAGTTAATAATTTTAGTGCTTCTCTATGGATGGGAAGATGCAACAATCTTGGGTCATTGAAATTCTTCCTTAGATATGCATCTTAACTATCTAGGGGCTCATATAGCCACAACACAGAAAGCTTCACCCTGAATTCCTTTCAGGTTGTACTGTAGGTCTGTAATGGCAGCAGTTAATGACTTGATCTTTGTAGAACTGGAATGGCAGGCAACATTTTTTGTTTATGTATTGAATCACTGTTGTGTAACAGGAACTAACATAGTGTTGTAGGTAAATTATACTTCAAAAACAAACACACAAACCACCTGTGGTTACCAGAGGCAGGGGTAGGGGGATGGGGAATTCAATGAAGGCTGTCAAAAGGTACAAACTTCCAGTTATAAGATAAATAAGTACTAGGGCTGTAATGTACAACATGATAAATATAATTAACACTGCTCTATGTTATATATCAAAATTGTTAAAAGAGTAAATCCTAAGAATTCTCATCACAAGGAAAAAAATTTTTTTCTATGTCTCTAATGTTGTATCTATATGAGATGACGGATGCTCACTAAACTTACTGTGGTCATCATTTCATGATGTGTGTAGGTCCAGTCATGATGCTGTACACCTTAAGCTTACACAGTGCTGTATGTCAGTTATATATCAATAAAACTAGAGGGGAAAAAAGAGCCGGGGATCGAGTCCATGTCCCCTGCACTGGCAGGTGGATTCTCGGCCACTGCGCCACCAGGGAAGCCCAAAAAAACACTTTTTAAATGTCTGCAGTATGTTTATTATCTCTATAAGAATCATAAATGTTAAACTAAGTAAATTACCTATAATGGAAGTGGTTTATGAGCAAGCTGGATTGGTCAGACTTTATACAAACTTTGGTATGCTACAGAATGCTTTATTGTACTTGTGAAATTTGCTTGTCTAACCTGAATTTACATTCCATGGTGATAACATGGTAATGTAGTGATATTAAAGAAAGTGAACACACACACACACACAGAGCAATTCTTGAAAAGGATTTAGATGGTGAAAAGAAAATACCGTGGGCATACAACCCCAGGTTAAATTAACAACAACTGGAGTAAGGCAAAGTAAATGACTGACAGCCCTTGAATGCATTCATTTGCTGACAGAATACTTGAGTGTTGAGTGCCAGCAGTGTGCCAAACACTCTCGGAGGTGCCCAGACTATATCACTAAACAAAATAGTCAAAGATCCCTATCCTTGCAGAATTTAGAATATTCTTCTTATAGATGTAATGTATGGCTTGGGGAAAGGGAAGTAAAGAAAAGTTATTTTGTTTTTGACTATCCTAATTCGAGATACTGAGTTTTAAGTTGGTATTTAATAAATGAACTTGACTTTCAGCTGAAGAAATACATAATCTAAAAAGGAACACCATATGAAAGGAGTGATTTCAGTGAGCCCAGAAAAGCGCTAAATTCCTTAAATTGAGATATCTAGTTTTCTTTAATTAACAATAATCTTTTGATGCTCAGACTACTTTTCCTTTGTTGCAAAATTCCTGTATATCCTAGCTGCCCCTGTGCCTCCTTGGAGCAGTTCTCTCAGAGTTACTTGAGATGCTGCCTCCCAGGCTTGAAGTCCTAAAAATTTCTGCCGAATAAAACATAATTCTCAACTTAAAAAGAAAAACCATTAAGCAAACAAACAAAAAGAAACACCAAGTAATGCAGGGAAAAGGAAATGCTAAAAAAAAAAACAAACTCAACTATATGAGTATATAAATATTACTCTGTGAAATGCAGGATATCTGAATGCTTGGAGAATATTCCTCCTTACCCACCAGATACTCTCTTTTTTCCATACAAATTTTAAGATGATTTGTTCTAGTTCCGTAAAAAAATGCCATTGGTAATTTGATGGGGATTGCATTGCATCTGTAGATTGCTTTGGGTAGTATAGTCATTTTCACAATATTGATTCTTCCAATCCAAGAACATGGTATATCTCTCCACCTGTTGGTATCATCTTTAATTTCTTTCATCAGTGTCTTACAGTTTTCTGCATACAGGTCTTTTGTCTGCCTAGGTAGGTTTATTCCTAGGTATTTTATTCTTTTTGTTGCAATGGTAAATGGGAGTGTTTCCATAATTTCTCTTTCAGATATTTCATCATTAGTGTATAGGAATGCAAGAGATTTTTGTGCATTAATTTTGTATCCTGCAACTTTACCAAATTCATTGATTAGCTCTAGTAGTTTTCTGGTGGCATTTTTAGGATTCTCTATGTATAATATCATGTCATCTGCAAATAGTGACAGCTTTACTTCTTCTTTTCCAGTTTGGATTCCTTTTATTTCTTTTTCTTCTCTGATTGCCGTGGCTAGGACTTCCAAAACTATGTTGAGTAATAGTGGTGAGAGTGGACATCCTTGTCTCGTTCCTGATCTTAGAGGAAATGCTTCCAGTTTTTCACCATTGAGAATGATGTTTGCTGTGGGTTTGTCATATATGGCCTTTATTATGTTGAGGTAGGTTCCCTCTATGCCCACTTTCTGGAGAGTTTTTATCATAAATGGGTGTTGAATTTTGTCAAAAGCTTTTTCTGCATCTATTGAGATGATCATATGGTTTTTAGTCTTCAATTTGTTAATATGGTGTATCACATTGATTGATTTGCGTATATTGAAGAATCCTTGCATCCCTGGGATAAATCCCACTTGATCATGGTGTATGATCCTTTTAATGTGTTGTTGGATTCTGTTTGCTAGTATTTTGTTGAGGACTTTTGCATCTATATTCATCAGTGATATTGGTCTGTAATTTTCTTTTTTTGTAGTATCTTTGTCTGGTTTTGGTATCAGGGTGATGGTGGCCTCATAGAATGAGTTTGGGACTGTTCCTTCCTCTGCAATTTTTTAGACGAGTTTGAGAAGGATGGGTGTTAGCTCTTCTCTATATGTTTGATAGAATTCACCTGTGAAGCCATCTGGTCCTGGACATTTGTTTGCTGGAATATTTTTAATCACAGTTTCAATTTCATTACTTGTGATTGGTCTCTTTATATTTTCTATTTCTTCCTGGTTCAGTCTTGGAAGGTTATACCTTTCTAAGAATTTGTCCATTTCTTCCAGGTTGTCTATTTTATTGGCATAGTGTTGCTTGTAGTAGTCTCTTAGGATGCTTTGTATTTCCGCAGTGTCTGTTGTAACTTCTCCTTTTCCATTTCTAATTTTATTGATTTGAGTCCTCTCCCTCTTTTTCTTGATGAGTCTGGCTAATGGCTTATCAATTTTGTTTATCTTCTCAAAGAACCAGCTTTTAGTTTTATTGATCTTTGCTATTGTTTTCTTTGTTTCTATTTCATTTATTTCCGCTCTGATCTTTATGATTTCTTTCCTTCTGCTAACTTTGGGTTTTGTTTGTTCTTCTTTCTCTAGTTCCTTTAGGTGTAAGGTTAGATTGTTTACTTGAGATTTTTCTTGTTTCTTTAATTAGGCTTGTATAGCTATAAACTTCCCTCTTAGAACTGCTTTTGCTGCATCCCATAGGTTTTGGGTCATTGTGTTTTCATTGTCATTTGTCTCTAGATATTTTTTGATTTCCTCTTTGATTTCTTCAGTGATCTCTTGGTTGTTTAGTAACGTATTGTTTAGCCTCCATGTGTTTGTGTTTTTTCCGGTTTTTTCCCTATAATTCATTTCCAATCTCATAACATTGTGGTCAGAAAAGATGCTTGATATGATTTCAATTTACTTAAATTTACTGAGGCTTGATTTGTGACCCATGGTGTGATCTATCCTGGTGAATGTTCCATGCGCACTTGAGAAGAAAGTGTAATCTGCTGTTTTTGGATGGAATGTCCTATAAATATCAATTAAATCTATCTGGTCTATTGTGTCATTTAAAGCTTCTGTTTCCTTATTTATTTTCATTTCGGATGATCTGTCCATTGGTATAAGTGAGGTATTAAAGTCCCCCACTATTATTGTGTTACTGTCGATTTCCTCTTTTATAGCTGTTAGCAGTTGCCTTATGTATTGAGGTTCTGCTATGTTGGGTGCATATATATTATAATTGTTATATCTTCTTGGATTGATCCCTGGATCATTATGTAGTGTCCTTCCTTGTCTCTTGTAACATTCTTTATTTTAAAGTCTATTTTATCTGATATGAGTATAGCTACTCCAGCTTTCTTTTGATTTCCATTTGCATGGAATATCTTTTTACACCACCTCACTTTCCGTCTGTATGTGTTCCTAGGTCTGAAGTGGGTCTCTTGTAGACAGCATATATATGGGTCTTGTTTTTGTATCCATTCAGCAAGCCTGTGTCTTTTGGTTGGAGCATTTAATCCATTCATGTTTAAGGTAATTATCGATATGTATGTTCCTATGACCATTTTCTTAATTGTTTTGGGTTTGTTTTTGTAGGTCCTTTTCTTCTCTTGTGTTTCCCACTTAGAGAAGTTCCTTTAGAATTTGTTGTAGAGCTGGTTTGGTGGTGCTGAATTCTCTTAGCTTTTGCTTGTCTGTAAAGCTTTTGATTTCTCCATCAAATCTAAATGAGATCCTTGCCGGGTAGAGTAATCTTGGTTGTAGGTTCTTCCCTTTCATCACTTTAAGTATATCATGCCACTCCCTTCTGGCTTGTAGAGTTTCTGCTGAGAAATCAGCTGTTAACGTTATGGGAGTTCCCTTGTATGTTATTTGTCGTTTTTCCCTTGCTGCTTTCAATAATTTTTCTTTGTCTTTAATTTTTGCCAATTTGATTACTATGTGTCTCGGAGTGTTTCTCCTTGGGTTTATCCTGTATGGGACTCACTGCGCTTCCTGGACTTGGGTGGCTATTTCCTTTCCCATATTAGGGAAGTTTTTGACTATAATCTCTTCAAATATTTTCTCTGGTCCTTTCTCTCTCTCTTCTCCTTCTGGGACCCCTATAATGCGAATGTTATTGCAGTTAATGTTGTCCCAGAGGTCTCTTAGGCTGTCTTCATTTCTTTTCTTTCTTTTTTCTTTAGTCTGTTCCACAGCAGTGAATTCCAGCATTCTGTCTTCCATGTCACTTATCCGTTCTTCTGCCTCAGTTATTCTGCTGTTGATTCCTTCTAGTGTAGTTTTCATTTCAGTTATTGTATTGTTCATCTCTGTTTGTTTGTTCTTTATTTCTTCTAAGTCTTTGTTAATCATTTCTTGCATCTTCTCGATCTTTGTCTCCATTCTTATTCCGAGGTCCTGGATCATCTTCACTATCATTATTTTGAATTCTTTTTCTGGAAGGTTGCCTATCTCCACTTCATTTCATTGTTTTTCTGGGGTTTTATCTTGTTCCTTCATCTGGTATATAGCCCTCTGCCTTTTCATCTTGTCTGTCTTTCTGTGAATGTGGTTTTTGTTCCACAGGCTGCAGGATTATAGTTTTTCTTGCTTCTGCTGTCTGCCCTCTGGTGGTTGAGACTATCTAAGAGGCTTGATGGGAGGCTCTGGTGGTGGGTAGTGCTGACTGTTGCTGTGGTGGTCAGAGCTCAGTAAAGCTTTAATCCACTTGACTGTTGATGGGTGGGGCTGGGTTCCTTCCCTGTTGGTTGTTTTGCCTGAGGCAACCCAACACTGGAGACTACCTGGGCTCTTTGGTGGGGCTAATGACAGACTCTGGGAGGGCTCACGCCAAGGAGTACTTCCCAGAACTTCTGCTGCCAGTGTCCTTGTCCCCACGGTGAAACAGAACCACCCCCCACCTCTGCAGGAGACCTTCCAACACTAGCAGGTAGGTCTGGTTCAGTCTCCCCTGGGGTCACTGCTCCTTCCCCTGGGTCCCAATGCGCACACTGTTTTGTGTGCACCCTCCAAGAGTGGGGTCTCTGTTTCCCCAAGTCCTGTCAAAGTCCTGTAATCAGTTCCCACTAGGCTTCAAAGTCTGATTCTCTATGAATTCCTCCTCCCGTTGCCGGACCCCCAGGTTGGGAAGCCTGACGAGGGGCTCAGAACCTTCACTCCAGTGGGTGGAGTTCTGTGGTATAAGTGTTCGCTAGTCTGTGAGTCACCCACCTGCCAGTTATGGGATTTGATTTTACTCTGATTGCGCCCCTCCTACCGACTCATTGTGGCTTCTCCTTTGTCTTTGGATGTGGGGTATCTTTTTTGGTGAGTTCCAGTGTCTTCCTGTCGATGATTGTCCAGCAGCTTGTTGTGATTCTGGTGTTCTCACAAGAGGGAATGAGAGCATGTCCTTCTACTCCGCTATCTTGGTTCCTCTCCCCTAAATTTATTTTTATTATTTTCTTTCTTTTTTCTAGGATTTAAGTTGTTCTTCTCTTTGTGATTTCTACATGCAAATTTAAATCAATAATTTTTAGACATTGCTTCTTTTTAATAGTCATTTAAAACTATACATTTTCCTCAAATCACTCTTTTAGTTTTGTCTCATTGACTTATATATATATGAAATGTAATTTCACTTTCATTCAATTCAAAACTTTTTCTAATTTCCCTTGGGCTGTGTTCTTTGTCTCATGGAGTATTTAGGCCATTTATATTTAATGTAATATCAATATGGTTTAAATCTACCATCTTTTTCCTTATTTTCCATTTGTCCCATCTGTTCTTATTCTTTTTGTCTTATCTTTATTTTGGATTGAGTATTTTATTAGTACTCCATTTTTATTTTCACAATGGCTTATTATTAGGTCTACTTCTATAATTTTTTAGTATTTTCTCTAATGTTATAAAAATACACCTTTAATTTGTGATAGTGTATCTTCAGATATATATCACTTCAAATATAAGAAAGTTACAGTAATATACTTCCATTTCCCTTTGTTCTTTACCCTATTGTTGTCATTTTACTATCTTCTTCTACATATATTTTACTTCTACAAATGTTACAAAATCCACATAACATTGTCACTGTTATGCTTTGGACAACTAAATATCTTTAAAAGAATTTAAAAGTAAGAAAATTATATCTTTTCTATTCACCTATCTGTTTTCCATTCCCAGAGCACACACAGATCTCTGTGTAGATCTGAGATTCCATCTCATATAATTTTCCTTCTCCCTGAAGAACTTACTAGAACAATTTTTATAATGAAGTTCTGCTGTCAATGAATTTTCTAAACTTTGATTTTGTCTAAAAAGTCTTTATTTTATCTTCATTATGAAAAATATGGATGTCTTAGTCCATTTGGGCTGCTATTTTAAAAAATAACAGACCAGATGTCTTTTAAACAACAGAAATTTATTTATCACAGTTTGGGAAGCTGGAAATTCAACATTAGAGTGCCAGCATGATAGAATTCTGATGAAAGCCTTCTTCCAGGTTGCAGACTGCTGACTTCTCTCTGTGTCTGCAAAAGGTAGAAGAAGTGAGGGGCCTCTTTTACAAGGGCACTAATACTATTCATGAGGGCTCTGCCCTCATGATCTAATCACTTACCAGAGGTTTCACCTCCTTGGACATTAGATTTTCAACACATAAATTTGGGGACACTAACATTCAATCACAATGTATATTACAAACAGCATTGGATATAAAATTCTGTACCTTCTTTTTTAGCACTTATATGTCATTTCAGTGTATCTTGGCTTGATTAGCTTCTGATGAGAATCATGCAGTCATCCTTTCCTTAATTCCTCTGTGCATAATGTGACTATTTTTTTCTTATGGTCATCTTTAATATTTTCTCTTTATGACTAAGTTACAACAATTTATAATGTGCTTTGATGTGATTTTCTTGGTGTTTATCATGCTTGGGTTTGTTTGAGCTTCTTAGATTTGTGGATGTCTAGCTTTCACCAATTTTGGAAGTATTTTGCTACTATTTACATATTTTTCTGTTCCCTTTTTTTATGGGACTCTAATTGTGTGTGTGTCTGTGACTGTATGTCTGTGTGTTAGGCTGCTTTGGGTCACTGAGACTCTGTTATTTTTATTATCAGTCTTTTTTTCTCTGTGTTTCATTTAGAATATTTATATTGCTATCTCTTCAAAATCTTTAATCTTTTCTTCTGCAATGTCTAATTTGTAGGCAACTCCATCTATAAAAGTTTTACTTTTAAAAGTTCCATTTTGTTCATTTTTAATAAGTTCCTTTCTCTCATTGTATTCATGTTTTCCTTTAGATCATTCAATACATTTAATACCTACACACATGTGTATGTGTATGTATAAAATTATTTTAAAGTCGTGTATGCTAATTCCATAATCATTGCTATTCCTGTGTCTGCTTTTATTGACCCAAGTTTCTCCTGGGTAAGGATTACATTTTCCTGCTTTCTTTGACTATCTAGTACTTCTTCTTTGGATGTCAGACATTATGAATTTTATGTTGTTGAGTGCTAAATTTCATGGTATGCCTTTAACGAATGTTGGGCTTTGTTCTTGTAGGCATTTAGATTACTTCAGATCAGCATGATATATGTCAGGGTTGTTTTTAAATTTTTAGAGTGAGTCTAGAATTCCCTTTACTCTGGGGCTAGCTTAGCCCCCACTACCAGCATAACCCTTTTGGGATTTCTTCTGAATGCTCCACATACTCAGTGAGACCTCTCTACTCTGGCTGGTAGGAGCTCAAATAATTCCTTGCCCTGTGTAAGTTCTGAAAGTTGTTCACCATACAGTTCTCCATAAATTTTTCCTTCCCTGATAGTTTTTCTTTACCTCACCGATAAAGTTCCAACTTTATATGCACAGATTTGTGTTTGGCCAAAGACTCAAGGGGACTTATTTACAGATTTCCACAGCACTTTCTATGCATAGCAACCTCTTCTCTGTAAATCTTCCCAGCATATTCTAGCCACCTTGGCTTTCTGATCTCTGGTCTTGATCCCTTCAACCCATTAACCTGTTAGGACCCTCCCCTTTCTGCCACTAGGTAGAAAGCTGAGGGCAGCCATAGAGCTCATCTCATTTGCTTTCCTCCTATCAGGAATCATGGTCCTGTGCTGTCTGATAACCAATATTTGAAAACAGTTTTTTTCATATATTTTTCCTATCTTCTAGTTGTTTTTGTCAAGAGGGCAAGTCCCATAGGGGTATTCCATTCACAAGTGGAAAACAAGTCCCTGTGGTAATCTAATTGTCTTGTGTAGGGATACTGCATGTGACTTTTATTAAAGAGACATTTTTGAGGGGACAATTTTGTTGTTGCCTCTGTTGAAAGTTACAGTATTCACTGGTTTCAGAGAGATTTCGCATTAGTTTCTTGGCTCAGAGTTTCCACAAGGATCATAAAGGTTCGGGGCTTTGTGACTGAATTTCCATGCATGGTCCAGGATGAATGACTATAATCTACATCCTTTCCTTGAATAAGAAGGAAGAGTGTTTCCAATTGGACTGTATATTTGCAGCCTCTGGTTTTATGCAAAGTGCTGAGGACTAGTCTCTCCTGTACATGATCTACAACCTTGAATCCTGCTGTTCTGTTGCCATTAAAGCCCCAGCCTCTAAAGCATTCACCTCTGTGGGCCACACAGCTCAAGCTCCCTCCTATCACTGCTCGTTTCTGCATGGTTTCCAGTACTTGTAGATTTAACTTTCTTCTTTTGAAACTCAGCTATGTAATTTTACATAGCTTTGGCATTTTAATAGTTTTACTGTAATTCTATGTATTTATACTGAAGAAGTGTGCTTTCCAACATCAGCTAACACTGCCATTTTGACCATAAGTGCTCCAAAATTTTTACATGCTGAAACTGCAAGTCAAGAGATTACAGTATTTGAACAGGATAGAAACTGATTACTAGGAGAGTAGGATAGTGATGCTTTATAAATCAAGAAATATTTTGTTGAGCTTCGAATAATCTTGAATTGAAATTTTCATTCACTGCCTCCAAGCAGAAAGTAAATCTAGCTTGAGTGCTGTAAACATATAGCCCATAGTATTTAGCATATAAAAAATGTTCATAAATGTTTTTTGGATGATCATAAACAGCAGAATTACATTGAAAAATCACTTTTTTCAAATAAATATTGGAAACAAGTAGCAGAAATTTAAAATATAGTTGAGATTTTTTAAAATTTATTATTGGTATATTGAGTGTTTTTAATATTGAAAATGATTTGCTAATGTGTTTGTTCTATAAAACTATATACCCTTGCCCTCCCCCCTATCAAATTTAAGAGAGAGCATTTTGTTAAAAAAAAAAAAAAAATCTGAGTAAAACTTTAGTCCATATCCAAATTTTGCTTGCTATAGTTTTAACCACTGGTGAAATTGCCATCTTTTATAATGCTTTCTCTTCATTTTTTGAAAACATTTATTTTTAAAGGATGTTCACAAAAACAAAATTAAATGTCCTTGACAAAAAATGTGGGATTTAAATAGTATTTCCTTTTAATTTTTGTTAAATAGATTAGTTAAAGTGTGGACTGTGTCAGTCATTTTCTCCTTCAGGTTAGCCAGATGCTGCTTTAAAATAATCCAACATTTAAAAACATTTGGGATCATTACTGCTATATCTGTTTCCACATTCTAGGCCAAATACAGAAATAAATAGATGTTACAAATATAGTTAGCCAGTATGCACATATAAATGTCTAGTCCATTTATATCAGTCCAAATATGTCTCTCCTAATTTAATTTAAGCCTAAGTGCCTTGAATCAATATAATCAGACAAGGAAACAGATAACACAGCATTATTTACAGACACTGAAATAACACATGTATGATCAGGACCAATAGCTTAAATTCTGATTAAATGATCAATTAAAAATAAATGGTGACTAAGGGAAAAGAATCTGAAAGAAAAATAGATAAATATGTATGTATAACTGAATCACTTTGCCGTACACCTGAAACTAACACAACTTTGTAAATCAACTATACTTCAGTAAAAATTAATTAATTAATTTTTTAAAAAACCCCAAAAACCAAAGGGTGTCTATAAACTGAGCCTCAGTCATAGAAAAACTAGGATACTTAGGAAGAGAAGCACAAGCTAATTCATACAAATAATACAAAGTTACTAATATTATGAAGTCTGCTGACTTATAAATCACTACTGGGTAATTTTGCAGTAGGTGTAAATGTATCATCTGCCATATTTGTCCAAATTGAATACATGTCATATGGTAAAATAAAATATGAAGAACCACTTAGAAAATTATGGGCTAAATGTTACTGAACTACTTATTCTACATTTTCATTCCTGTAAACCCAATTTCTCTTCAGGTTTTTCTTTCTCCTCTACTAGCAGCATTAAAAAAACTAGTAAATTAGTGGGTTGATCTTTAAAAATTAAAAAATTTATGAATCAAAAAAATTAATGAATTTCCAGTATACTCATTCACAAAACATTAAGCCATTTTCAACATGACTTTTTAAAGAACCAAATCCTGAAAATGTTTTCTAACATTATTTTTGATAAATAATGATTGATAGGGAATAAGCATCCTGAGTTTCTGATTTCAGAAGGACTTTTAATAAAATTTAAACATATTCCTTAACAAAGTAGAAATAAGAATAAATGTAGGAAGGCAGCAATCTTGTAGGAAAACTCATCTTTTTAAAACCCTTTTGTCATAATTTTTTCCTGAGACAGGGGCTTATCCTTTTATGGCACTCAGCCATTTTTAGTATTATATATATATTATATGTATATTAAAATTTAAAAGCATTAGTTTCAAAATGCCCTAATATAATTTGATTGTAGTTACAATAATTTAGAGTCAGCCTAATTATCATCAGGAGGAAGCTGGTATTCACAATATCATGAAGCTGTTTAAAAAATAAGTCACTTCTGCTTGTGTGGTCCTTATGGAATGTCTACGATACCCATTTTTATAAAAACACATAAAAGAAAATATATAGTGTATATTATATATATACATACAGACACACATAATATAATAATAAATACATGTTTGTAAGACCATAGAAAAGTATTTGGCATGATACACATCAAACTGATATGATTGGTGAAGGGTAGAAAATTACTACTTTTTTCTTTATTGCCTTGTTTTTAAAAATTTTTGAACTGTGCTAACAACCATGCACTATATTTATAATTTATAAAAACTAATAAATCAAATCACATCAGGGAGAGGGAGGCCCTGCAGATAACCATGGGCAGGACTGAGTCAACATTTAAAATAGGCTAAGTATAAGTCTGATGGAACAAACTGAGAGATTCTAAGTTTTTTCCAGCAATTTAGATCATAATCTCAGGACATAGCTACTTCTACGCCATCACCCCCACATCCCCAAATCAGTGTATTAGTCGGACCAATTCACAAGTGGGCATTATGCCATATATGAAATTTTTTATGGGATTGGCTAAAAAGTGGTACATAAACAAGTATATCCACACACTCCTTAGTGTTTGGTCACGTTGCTGAGCTTAGGGTGCAGTACCTGTGGGTGAGTGAAAGAAGCACTTCATCTTCTACAAAGGCCACGAGAACGGATGTTGGAACAAGACATGGATGACTGGGTAGAAAGCAAGTTGGGAGTTAGATTAAAGCAGGTAAGAGGTGAAAATACTGAGAGCTAGATGCACGACAGAAGCTAGTTACTGAAAAACAGAGCAAACCATGCAGCTTCTATGAAGCAGCAGGGAGGAAAGCTAGCCCAGCAACATGCCAAGGGAGCATACTCATCTGTCACTTTAGAATCTGCAGAAGAGAAAAGCAAGCTCATCCAAAGAGTTTCTCCTCACAATTCACTTCTGATCAGACTTTCAAAAATATTACCCTCCTAAAGCAGCCATTTTGGTTATGCCATCTGTGCCCACGTATTAACGTATTGCTTCTCCACAACAAATTCACCCTTCACTGCCTGTTCTGTGAAAACAGATCTGGGTCTTTTAAGTACTTTTCCTTTGCCAGCAGATATCATGTTAAGTCTTTTCAGCATAGAGTGTTAGGGAGATATTGAAGAAGGAAAGGCTTTTTCTTCCTGCTTCGGGTGGCTTATTTGCCAAGTTCCTGCAATGCGTGCAGCTTCCTCAGGGCCCAGCTTTTGCGGTGCTGGTTGCTTACTCTGTGCCTGGCTTCTGAGGCACATCCAACTTCTCCAGTGTTTGGCTGCTGCGGTGCACAGCGGCCAGCAGCTTTCCTTGGTACCCTCTAGGGGTGATTTTGTAGCAGAGTGCTTCTGGTGAGACACCTCTCGTGAACAGCTCTCCTTAGCACCTCAGAGAGCAGATTTCAGTAAATTTCCAAGGGCTAGTTTCCAGCAAGTCTCACTGGCATGGCACCACAGTCATTCTCTGCCATTCAGTGAGCCACAGATGGGCCTTCTCCAACATCTGGATCTCAGCCCTGAGGGCCTCTCCTTCAAC
Source organism: Balaenoptera musculus (assembly GCF_009873245.2). NCBI lineage: Eukaryota > Metazoa > Chordata > Mammalia > Artiodactyla > Balaenopteridae > Balaenoptera > Balaenoptera musculus. The sequence goes on from NC_045787.1 coordinate 68,349,913, forward strand.
ACTCTGGGTGCTCTATCTTAGCCCTGTGGGTAGTGTTTGCTCCTTATACCTGCCATTGCTATATTTCTTAGAGGTATGGTCTGCTTAACCAATCTCTCATTACTCCAATCCACTGTTAATCACTCTTTATATTAAACTTTCCCTATTCAAATTATTATGTGATTTCTCTTTCCTAACTGGACCCAGATTAATATAACACTAAACTCCTGAGATAAACATTCACTCTCCTCTACCCTTAGGGGCAATTCAGGGAAAAGGACTGAGAAGCACTTAAAGAAGAGTTTCCTCTCAAATATTTTTAGTCACAATTCAAATATGCAGCTATTTAATGCAGTTGATTTTTAGACAGTTTTAGATTCATAGCAAAGTTGAATGGAAAGTATAGGGAGTTTCCATAGACACTCCCTGCCCCACCCATGTATGTATAATTATTTTTAACTGGCTCCTAAGAATAATGGTCACTTGTTTACTTTTTCATCCATTAAAATTTTTTGACAACTTTGTTGACAAAAAAATGAGAAGCAGCTCCCAATGACTTCAAACCTTCTAAAATTTTATTCTCAAACTTAAATAATGATTTTCCTAAGATATTTATCAAAAACATGAACAAGAATGCCTTCCACTTTAAAATTAAGTTTGTTAAATATGAACAAACTACTACTTATTTGGCAACTAATATGATCATGGATAAGAATGCTGATGTGGGTTTGATCGTAGACTCACCCCTGTCCATATAACTTTACGTAAATTACTTCTCTGTATTTCAGTTTTTCTGAAATGTAAAATGGAAATAATGATATTGCTTGTTTTATAGGATTTTAGTGATTCCTTTTTTTTTTTTTTTTTAATTTAATTATTTATTTATTTTTGGCTGTGTTGGGTCTTCGTTTCTGTGCGAGGGCTTTCTCCAGTTGCGGCAAGCGGGGGCCACTCCTCATCGCGGTGCGCGGGCCTCTCATCATCACGGCCTCTCCCGTTGCGGAGCACAGGCTCCAGGTGCGCAGGCTCAGTAGTTGTGGCTCACGGGCCCAGCTGCTCCGTGGCATGTGGGATCTTCCAAGAGCAGGGCTCGAACCTGTGTCCCCTGCTTTGGCAGGCAGATTCTCAACCACTGCGCCACCAGGGAAGCCTGATTTTAGTGATTCTTAAATGAGATGATCCATGTAAAGTTCTAAATGATCACAGTTTGGCAAATAGTAAGTTCTCAAAGACACTGGCTGTTATTATTGCTAGAAATAATATCATTTAAACCTTTAGTAAAAAAAAAAAAATGGGGTTTAGAATAATAAAAATTAAAGTAGAATAATTTAGAAGCAAATCATTAGGGCAAGAAAATCTAGAAAAACTATTACGAATAACTTTGAGTGATGGCATGTTTGGAGACTCAGCTAGTTTTCTAACCAGAAATTGTAATTTTAAATATAAGATATGGTCTATGTATCATATAGCAATATAAACTCCACTTAGCTTTTACTAATTGCTAATATTATCATTTGGGCTGAAATGCAATCTGGTATTAAACTGATATCATGTCAATTCTGTTTCTTAAAAGTAAATTTAAGTATGTTGCCCTTTAGGCATATTCTGATTGACGTGTGGTTGATTTCCTTCTAAAGAACACTTGTTCAAATGTGGGAATGATTAGTATTCAGATCCTGAAACTTAACACTTAAAGTTAGAATGGCATTTTAATGGCTAATCTTTCTTTTAAAATGGCTGATAAGGAGATACTGTTATGACCAGTGACGGTGAGTCCTTAGACTATTTGGAGAAATATACAGATGACATCCTAAAGTTGGATGATTATGGAAACCCATTCAGAACAGTAGTTAGTAACCTAGGCAGCAGATGTGGAAGGCAAAAGTGATCAGGCCCAACTTCAGGAGGTTCGGGATACATTTCAACTGTAAATGGATTGAATAGACCACAAAACAGATAACAAAACATTTAGGTTGTTTTCTTCAGCTGAAACAGCATAGATCATAATTTTAAAAATTGGCAGACAAAGACCAAGCATCTCCATATAAGTAATAGGCTAGTATGTTCTCATGTCTTTCCCACCTCTCCACAACCTCCAACCTCTACTTCACGCTGAACTTTGCTGACTGCATTTTCAAAAAAAGTACAGATTTTATACATGTTTCTTTTCTTGTTTGGTGGAATCACTTCCTATTTTGACAATTCAAGGAGTAAATGATAACGTATTCCATTTCCCTGAAATCAAGGCCTCCATTTTGCATAACACAATGAAGTTTTTAAACAGGAAAAGGAAAAGGAAGAATTTAATTAGTGGGGAAGTTTGAAAATATACTTTAAAGAATATCCAGGAAAGGAATAAGAGCATTTGACATCCTCTAGTGATCTTTTCTATATAACTAAAGCATATGAGAAAAGCAGATGTTACCAATGGAAAGTGCAAAGCTGAAATGCCCCACAGTTGCCCACCAAAACCAAAGAAAATGGTTCATAGGGGCCAGGATATTCTTCTGTCAGGAGAGGTCTCTGGAAGTTCAAATATATGTGGATAGTCCTTCAGTACAGAGATTACGATATAAAGGAATTTGTTTCTCTGAACGAGAGGCCAGGGATGATGTTAGGACTCTGGAATAAGCCCAAGTCAATGTTAAACTCAGATTTATTTTCATTAATTGAATCTCTCTAATTTGCATTAGATTCTATAGTCTTGAAATGACGAGGAGCCAGGTGATCCTCGTCTGATTCTGTACTAACCTCTTGTCAGACAAAAGAATATTGGTCTAGTAATTATTTCCTTGTCATTGGTAAATTATCAACATGGAGAGAAAAGGACATACGTGACTACAGCACAATAATACTCTATAGACGTTATTTCCATACAGTTGTTTCCAAAGGCAAAAGGTGAAGGCAGAAAATAATATCTGAAATGTCAGAAACTGAGAATCTGAGAAGCATGGAGAAATTAACTCCTAACACATATGAAAAAGAGTTGTTGTCAAATGTAATGAATGAGGTTTTAGAAGTTGTAGAAAACACTAAAGAAAGTAAAAAAATAAAATCTGTTATACTTCTCATTTCTTTTTTCCTCACCTAAATAAGTAGAAATTAAAGAATTATTAGAACTGTTTTCTTAACATTTTTAAAACATACAAGTTTAAATGGGATGTAACACTATTAACAGCTTTTGTCCTAATGTCAAAGCAGTCTTTTTCGCTCACGTCCAGAACTGCTTTTTTTTTTTAACATCTTTATTGGAGTATAATTGCTTTACAATGGTGTGTTAGTTTCTGCTTTATAACAAAGTGAATCAGCTATACATATACATATATCCCCATATCTCCTCCCTCTTGTGTCTCCCTCCCACCCTCCCTATCCCACCCCTCTAGGTGGTCACAAAGCACCGAGCTGATCTCCCTGCGCTATGCAGCTGCTTCCCACTAGCTAGCTATTTTACATTTGGCAGTGTATATATGTCCATGCCACGCTCTCACTTTGTGCCAGCTTACCCTTCCCCCTCTCCTTATCCTCAACTCCATTCTCTAGAAGGTCTGCATCTTTATTCCTGTCTTGCCCCTAGGCTCCTCATGACCATTTTTTGTTTTGTTTTAGATTCCATATATATGTGTTAAGCATACGGTATTTGTTTTTCTCTTTCTGACTTACTTCACTCTGTATGACAGACTCTAGTTCTATCCACCTCACTACAAATAACTCAATTTCATTTCTTTTTATGGAATGAGTAATATTATGAGTATTTTATATTATGAGTAATATTCCATTGTATGTATGTGCCACATCTTCTTTATCCACTCATCTGTCGATGGACACTTAGGTTGCTTCCATGTCCTGACTATTGTAAATAGAGCTGCAATGAACATTGTGGTACATGACTCTTTTTGAATTTTGGTTTTCTCAGGGTATATGCCCAGTAGTGGGATTGCTGGGTCGTATGGTTGTTCTATTTTTAGTTTTTTAAAGAACTTCCATACTGTTCTCCATAGTGGCTGTATCAATTTACATTCCCACCAACAGTGCAAGAGGGTTCCCTTTTCTCCACACCCTCTCCAGCATTTATTGTTCATAGATTTTTTTATGATGGCCATTCTGACTGGTGTGAGGTGATACCTCATTGTAGTTTTGATTTGCATTTCTCTAATGATTAGTGATGTTGAACATCCTTGCATGTGTTTGTTGGCAATCTGTATATCTTCTTTGGAGAAATGTCTATTTAGGTCTTCTGCCCATTTTTTGATTGGGTTGTTTGTTTTTCTGATATTGAGCTGCATGAGCTGCTTGTAAATTTTGGAGATTAATCCTTTATCAGTTGCTTCATTTGCAAATATTTTCTCCCATTCTGAGGGTTGTCTTTTGGTCTTGTTTATGGTTTCCTTTGCTGTGCAAAAGCTTTTAAGTTTCATTAGGTCCCATTTGTTGATTTTTGTTTTTATTTCCATTCCTCTAGGAGGTGGGTCGAAAAGGATCTTGCTGTGATTTATGTCAGAGAGTGTTCTGCCTGTTTTTCTCTAAGAGTTTTTATAGTGTCTCGCCTTACATTTAGGTCTTTAATCCATTTTGAGTTTATTTTTGTATATGGCGTTAGGGAGTAAGAACTGCTTTTTAAAGTGTGAAACAATTGTGAATATTTGCTGAAACTGCTTAAATGTGAATAATTATGAACAGTCATCATTCTATGGTATTGTTTATTTGTCAATATTCCATAATGCTTGGAAATAGCCAGATGGACTGAGAATAGTCATTCCTAAAACAGGAGCAAATAAGCCAGGGTTTCCATTAATCATGCCTGTATGCCAGGCTGTAATGGTGACCTTTGAATATTTGTTGGTATTCGACATTGTTATAGGTACTTATAAGTTTTTTCTTTTTTGATATTCAAAACTGGGACATTGAATAACTTGTCAAAAATTACACAGCTAGTGTGTAACAGAGCCCAGATTCAAACCCAGATCAGTCTGACTCTAAAGCCCCATAGCCTTTCTCCTAAACTGCACTGCCATCTGAGGTGACTTGTTTGACAATGCTAAAAGGACTAGCTTCTTTTTTGTGTGTATGTTTGTAATATCTTATAAATAATGAGAACCTCCAGTGTTTTGTAGTAGTAATAGTCACTTAAAAAATATTTCCTGGATGAATGAATGAATGAATGGTCAAATAATTCATCTCCAGAATCAAGCAGACCATCTCTCAACTTGCCCAGATAGTGTATTTTTAAACATCCTCAGAGAAGCATAATCCACAGTCTCACTTGGTAACCAACTTATGCTAATTTTTAACAATAATTTTCGGAATCTTATAAAAATGAACAGCTAAGTACTTTACACAGTAAAATTTCAAAACAACAAGTGAAGCCTATCAGTTCAGTATGGAAGAAAACAACTAGTTAACACCATTTATTTGAAATCTTAAAAATAAAATAAAACAAAGAAAGTTGTATAGTGAAAATATTTCTTAGAAACACGAATTTAAATTTAACTCTTTTTCTCATAAAAACCTACTGAAAATCATTTGTATTTTCATTTTTATTAAATGCAATTATCTCCACCCCTGAGATTGTGAAACAAACTATTTTCTGAATATATTCAGCCCTTGTGATGATATAGAACTCTGGTAATCTACAATGAGTAGAAAGAAAAATCTTGTATTCATTTATCTCACAGAATGATCCACTAAAAGTCAAGATGTTGCAAACTATAAATGTTTCAGTCATATGCTGAGACACCTAATATCAACACTTTTTTGAATCCCACAGAATTTCTCACTTTCTTTAAAAAAAAAAAAAATCACCAAGAATAGATCATCCAAATAGAATCAGCTGCATTGTTGCTAAACCTGAAAAAAGAAAAATATTGTCTAATAATTCACTTTTAAGTCAACAATTTGAAAAACACTTCAAACATCTCAGCCATTGCCTGCTACATTATGCCACAAGTGAGAAATGGTCGATGTAGACCAAGGGACTGGAACAACTCTGTCCAAACATGACAGTTTGCCTTTAATGAGAAATACTCTTGATTTTCACCCAGGGCTTTCTTCAAAGGTGGGCTGTGTCATGGTAGGAAGCGCTCTGTAATGCTCACCCTTGAAAGTTTGCTTAGATGCTGCCTCATTAGGGAACCTCCCTGACCACCCCTCACCCACCTTCCAAGCAGAGCAGCCACTCCCTTTTCTCTATCCCAGAGGACTCCACCAGGGCTAACTTCATTATGTTGTAACAAGTATATGTTTCCTTCATTCTACTGTGAAATTTTTGGCTGAAGAAAGGTTATCTTGGTCATTGTTCAAATATTTGAAGACAGAATTTTCTTCCTCTCTTCTCCAAACTAAACGTATATAATATGTCTTGCCATTTCACACAGAGAAGTTTTCCAAGTCCCTAAAGCAACCTGCTCACCCTCCTCTGGATGCTCTTTGTTTGGAAAATGCCCCCCGTGCCTCAAAAATAGCATCAAACATTGAAGTCAGATCTATTTATTTGAGGCTCGCCTACAGAAGTCTCCAGAGTTAATGCAATTATGATCCTTTGGATGTAAAACCATCTTCTAAAATGTTTCTCTAAACGACTAAGCATCTTAGATAGTACATAAGATAGATAAGTTATTTAACAGGCACATATGAAGTATCCCCTATGTCCCAGGCACTGTGCTAAGAACTGGAGATCCTGCCATAGGCACCCTCGAGGAGGCTCTTTTTACATAGCCTCCTGGAATGTATTAACGTGTGTCGTAAGTAAATGAGGGTTTTATAAACAAATACTTTACGGTCACTCTGAGGTATATCTTTTCCTTAGGACTTCTTGAGACTTCTAATATTCAAATGTAATCTGTGGCTCTCCAAGACTCAAAATATAATATGCATTATTTCCCAAACTTACCTGATCACACCACAGTTTTCACAATGCATCTTGAAGAAGCAGTGCATGAGAATACTTTGGGAAATACCCTCTAGAGTATATAGACAAGTAAACAGATAATTGTGGTTTAAGGAAATAAGAGCTATGGTAGCGTCACCAGGTGGAATACAAGTACAAAGGAAGGTTCCAAGGACTGAGTGCGTGTGTTACCAAGTCCAAGCATGTATTTCTCGCCACAGGACAGGCCAATAATTTGAGAGGTGGGTTGTTGGGGCAAGGAGTAGTGACTTTATTTGGAGAGCCAGCAGACCAAGAAGAGGTGGACTAGTGTCCCAAAGAACCATCTTACCCAAGTTAGAATTCAGGCCTCTTTTGTATTAAAAGGGAATGGGGGTGTATGGTTGGTTACTGTAAACTTCTTGGTGCCAGAATCCTTTGTTCTTGCATCTGTCCATGTAGGTCTGGTCACAGTGTTCCTATAAACCTCCAACAAGACAAATGTTATTCTCTGTTCTGCAACTTTTTATCTGTATATGGATGGAAAAGTGTTATACCTTTAAAGGTCACAGCCTTGAGAATGGGCTATCCTGTATATTTCAGGTTATAGGCAACATTCTTTTAGTTATTAACTTACAGCAGAGGTAATAGAATACAAAGGTTAAAGTAAAAGAAACAGATCCCATATGGAGTCAGATTTGCTCTTCCCTATTACATGAGGGAAAGCTTCTACAAAGAAGTAATACATCAAATGGATCTCCGAGGACGAGTCTGAGTAAATTACGTGAAAAGGGAGAAGTCAGTGGTGGGGTTTTCAGAAAGAATTTTCAGGCATGGGCAAAGCCCTGAGTGTCTTACTATGCACAGTGACATTCTGTAGTCAGAACTGCAAACACATCTATGTTAGCTGGGACAGGCATAAGAAAAAGACAACACCAGTCCTTCTAAGTGAAAACAAGGCTACAAAAGTCAGGAATCCTTTCTCATCCTGCTCTTCCAAGAAGTACACAAAGCCAACAAGAATAAAAAATAAAAACTTAATAAAAACCTTTTCAAATAAACTAGGAAATATAACCTGAATATAACTATGAATTGACAAAAACAATTAGGATTGGTCAGAAGCAGTACAGAAGTTCATGATGAGTGGAATTACAGAAAGTGGAGTGTGCCTGATGTTGCAGGACGTCCCAAAAAGCACCAACAAAAATACAACTTTCTGAAAATGAAAGACCCATCCTGAAATCCAAAAACCGTAATTCTTGTTTGCAGCAAGCCTGCAGGAACTGTGTTGATCAATGCAGGTAGCAATTTGATTCAGAGTAGCAGAACATGAGCGGTTCTGAAGAAGCATCATGCTGATTAACCCTATTTGCAGGAGTAGTCTGCTTCTGTGGCAGCAAACAAGGAGAAATATCCTAAGTGGTGACCCCTCCCTCTATTTAACTGGAATGGAACCTACAGAAAATAGCTGGTCTAGGAAAATTCAACCCATTTAACAATAACTAGAAGAAAAGGAATAAGTACAAAATCAATACAAAGGCAGTATAAGAAAAAACAAAATCTCACCAGAAAAATGTCGCCAAGAACAAAAATCAGACAGAAAAAGAGTAATTCCCACAATACTGTAAATCATATTATAAAGCTTTAATAATTAAAACAATGTGGCAGTGACACACGAATTGATAGATCAATGAACAGATTGGTAAATTCAGAAACTGACCCAAATACACACATGAATCTAGTATATGGCAAAGACAGCATCTCAAGTCAGGGGGAAAAAGAGGGACTATTTAAGCAAATGGTGTGAAAGCAGCTGGGTAAACTTCTGAAAAATATTTTTTTAAGTTAAATCCATACTTCACACCGCACACCAACATGAATTTCAAATACAGCAAATGTTTAAATGTTACCAAAGACTGCTAAATAAACCTTAATTCATACTCCCATTATTAGCCATCTGTAAGGATATTTGATTCCCTAGTATGTGATATTTTCAAACTTTCTGATCTTTGCAAATCTAATGGGTAGAAATATGACATCTTATTGTTTTAAGTTTGCATCTCTCTGATTACTGCAGCTTCTTATGTGTTTAATGACCATTTGGATTTCCTCTTCTGTGAAATTGCCTGTTTGAATCTTTTACACGCTTGTTTCTATTTGATTGTTTGTCTTTTTCATATTGATTATTTTAGGGTTTCTTTTTACTTCCTAGAAAACAATCTATTGTTTGCTTTATATGAGGCAATTATTTTCTTCTATATCATGGCTTAGCTTTTAATTTTATATGTGGTTTCTTCTCATGTGCACCTGTTTTTTTATTTTGATGGAGTCAAATTGTCATTCTTTGTGATTTTTCCTTTTGTGTTCTTTTATATCCACTCTTTTTTTAGATTGCTTTTGTGTGTTTATTGGCTTATATTTGCCTACTGAACCTCAGGAAGAATACACAATTAATTATAGTAGTTACCAGTGTATGTATAAGGGGGGAGGGGAGGGAAATGGGAAAAGGAGACTACGATAGAAGGCAGCCTTTGCAGACTACACATAATTAATTACACGGGTTTTTTTTTGAAAGATGATTTTATTACCTATTCAATGGATTATATTTAAAAATCAGTTTATTTTAAAGTAAAATTAATATTAATTTAGTTTAAAAAAATAAAAGCCAAGCAGTAAAAACGATACCTTAGGCTATCTTTCTACCTATCTCAGAGTTTGAAAAGTCACACTTTCAGAGATATGGTGGGGAAGTGGTTCTAGTATGCAGCTGTTTTTATGTGTCAAAATGAACGAAGTTTTCTGAGATATTTCAGGACAGGAATTATAAATTTTAACATGTTTTTTCTAACAGAGACTATGAAAGAATGAAACAATTTATAGTAAGCTGAAGTAGTGAAAATATTCCATGCAGTGCAAAAATGTCAACTTCAAAATTAATCTGAATATCACCTATAAAGAAAAAACGATTTACCATGAAATGATCAACTGACAACTTGAAGCAGAATATACTGAAATGCATAACATTTTATTATCATATCTATTTCTTGCAATTCAGAAAAACCATAAAAAAAATCATCTAAATCTGTAATTTAATGCCTAACACTGTAACACATTTCTAAAGCAAGTTTTAAAATGAGTCAGCCTTATGAGGCTGAGTGACATTTTATCACTTGTTTAAAGGAAAATACTGTCTCTGTTAAGATCTTATAAAATATATAATAGAGAAAAATGCAGTATAAGTTTAGACAAATTTGAGAATTTTATCACCTTAACATCAGTGTTAATGCATTTATAGCCACAAATATTTGAACTATTCCATTCATTATATCAGATGACAAGAAAGGTGCCTGAAAATGGTCTTATTTGTTCATGTAAATTAAATAATGTCAGATCTATGAGTGATGGATTTGTCATTATAGGATCTAGATGTTCAGAGTATCATGGACCAAAACAACATTTGTAACGGTATGAAAATGAAATATTTCAACATTAATGTTTTCCCTGAAAGGATTTATTTTCATGGTTAATTTGTTTCTGTTGGACTAGCTGACTTAGCGTGTTTTCTGCAGAAAAAGAACCTCAAATACAAGTGTCAGTTTAATTAAGCACAGCAAAGGTAAAGAAACAAAGGGAGCATCAAAAATTGTTCTGAAGAACCTAGGGGCAGGACAGGAATAAAAATGCAGACATAGAAAATGGACCTGAGGACACAGGGAGGGGGAAGGATAAGCTGGGACAAAGTGAGAGAGTGGCACTGACATATATACACTACCAAATGTAAAATAGATAGCTAGTGGGAAGCAGCTGCATAGCACAGGGAGATCAGCTAGGTGCTTTGTGACCACCTAGAGGGGTGGGATAGGGAGGGTGGGAGGGAGATGCAAGAGGGAGGAGATATGGGGATATATGTATATGTATAGCTGATTCACTTTGTTATACAGCAGAAACTAACACACCATTGTAAAGCAATTATACTCCAATAAAGATGTTAAAAAAAAAAAAATGGCTAGGTGGGTGAGGATAGATGTTACCTGGGAGCTATCTTGTGTTAGTTTAGTCACCTGCAATTGTAAAGGCTAAATTTGGGTCGTTCTCACTGAAGAGCATAGACAGTGAACATGAATGAATGACCACAGGATGGGGCCAAAGGCGAGGACAGCTGAAACGCAATGAGATACAAGAGCATAAAATAAAGGAAAGAGAAAAGAAAAGGACATTCTCAGGACATTTTATTACAGGTCTTGTGGAAATAATTTGGTTTAGACTTCGCTGACTTCTGTATTTAATGTTGGCATTTTTACATATTAAAAAACATATCCTTAATTTCAAGAGGTGAGGGGAGAGCAGGAATGCCCAGTCCTGGGGGTCCCCATCAGCACAAGTCCTGCTCCATAAAGGTTCTTGGCATCGAAGGTACTGTGCCCCACCCAGGGCTGCACGGGTGGACATCACCTTGAATGAGAGAAGCAGGCCCAGGAGAGGGAACGGTCATGGACACTAGCCTTGCTACCATACGGCCAGATTTTTTTTTATTTGTCAAGAGAAACTAAAAAATTCTGTATCATTCTTCTGATACTTAAATGTAGAAAAGCCTGCAGGAAACTAGTTTTCCATCTGTGTACTTTAATAATAATGATATCAAACCCTTATGCAAACTCCCTACGTGTCAGGGATAGGTTCCAAGTACTTTACATAACCTCGTTTCATCCTCCTAACAACCACTTGAGGTTTGTTCTATTTTATCCCCATTTTTAAGATGAGTAAACTGAGGCATAGACAAGTCTGTAACTTGCCCAAGGCCACACAGTTGTCAATGGCAGAGGTAGGACTTGAAAGGAGAAAGTTTGTTCCACAGTTCACGCTCTCAAACGCTAAAGCATCCCAATGAGAAAATTTCTCCTTCACAGAGCTGCTTACAAGTATTTCATTAATTACGGAACTGAATTAACTATTTCTGGCACTATACTGTTATATTTCCATATAATCATTTTTCTAAAGTCATTTTTTAAAATTTGGAGAATTTCATGAGCCACCATTGTTTCTAAAGGGCCCAGTTTGGAAGAGGGGGTATTTTGGAAAACTTAAGGTTATTACTTATTTGAATATTTTCTAAGAGTAAAAAACATCATTTTGGAAAATGTATTTTTTATCTTTCAGCTATCACTTCCCATTTTGCTTTTTATTAACTTTTTCATTGTGAAATACTGAACTGAAACTAGGAGGCAACCTAAATAATGACTTCTAAGTTTTATTAGAAGAATAAATTCATACTCTTTAAAAAAATGCCTTTGTTTCAAAAACTAGTAGCTCACCTTATATTATGCTTGAACTCTTTGAATTTTTATACTTTATTATCTCATTCTATATTCATATCAGGATTTATAACTGTAACAATTAAATTATGAGAAGCAAAGGGGTTAGAGAATGCTTATTCCTTGTGTAGAAAATGCAGACATTTTTGGTATACACCACACGTACCTCAGAATTTCAGCTTATTTCAGTTTCATCTACTACTTTAAGAAATGGAATTTCAGATCACTCTTTGGAGAGGGTTTAATGTTAAGTGGTCTTAAAATCTATATTCAATTTAGCAATGCCAAACCACCAAGTCAGTCTTCAAAAATTCTAATATATATCAACATCTCCATTTCTGGACATTCCTCTCATTTCCAATTTGTTAAAATATAAAGTATCATCTGAGAAGTGTTTACTGTGGATTTTTGATAATGTAGTAAAACACTACATAATAAAGATATATATATGTATGTTTATATACATTTATACATGATTATACATGACGTATATATATATTAAATACCTCATAATAGTGGTGTGTGTTTACGTAGTGACAAAGCAAAAATAAACAAGTAGCACTATCTGATAGTGACCTCAATCAAGACACCCAGAAGCACTTCAGCTTTTTTTTTCTAGCTTTGAGATGTACTTGATATATTACATTGTGTAAGTTTAAGGTGTACAATGTGATGATTTGATACAAGTATATATTGCAAAATGTTTACCAGAATAAGGTTAGTTAATCCATCCTTTACCTCACATAATTACCATTTTGCTGTTATTGTTATGGTGAGAACATTAAAGCTCCACTCTTTTTTTTTTTTTTTATTTTTTTTTATTTTTTTATTCACACACACACACACTGTATTTTATTTTTACAAGACATAAATAGACTGACACCAAGCATTGTACATGGATGACCACAACAAAAGCAACAATGATTGCAATTACCAAACATGAAACACACTCATACTATGTCATAATATTGACATTCAGTCCAGTAATCCTCCACTGTAACAGCTCCTTTACTTTGCAGTGAAAATTGATTTGTATATTCTTTGCCTCTGAGTCCTTGTGGGATTTTTTTTTTTTTTTTTTAAATTCAGACAGAAAGTCACAAAAATTATACTCATCCTCATCAGTTCACTCAGTCCCATGTAATTAATTTTTTTTTCATCTTGATCTTTTGTTAGCACTTTTATGAGTTCATCAGTTTTTCATTAGAGTTCTGAAAATGCTTATTCATTCAGTTCAGCAGTACAGTCAGTTACCAGAAACCTGTACTTGTCAGAGTCTTTTCCATGAATTTCTTGAAGATGAAACCCTTTTATAGGAACATATTTGCAAAATCATCAGAGTACACCCAGAACTGTCTGTAAATGACAAAAGACTTAAAAATGACCACGGTTAAAGATTTGATGAAAGTTCATAATAATGCAGTTGACAAGAAAATTAGTTATTTCTGAGATATACATTTTAAAGTAATAACTAGGATTATTACTTATAACATTATACCAGAACATATAAGATTTTTAGAAATTTCATGTAATGTCTGAAACATTTATATTAACATATTTCCATACATATTTCCATACAAATACAAATATAAGATTTTTAGAAATTTCATGTAATGTCTGAAACATTTATATTAACATATTTCCATACATATTTCCATACAAATACAAATATAAGATTTTTAGAAATTTCATGTAATGTCTGAAACATTTATATTAACATATTTCCATACAAATAACCCAATGAAAGTTTAGTATTAGTTGTTTTGTTTGTTTTTTTATACTGCAGGTTCTTATTAGGCATCAGTTTCATACACATCAGTGTATACATGTCAATCCCAATTGCCCAATCCAGCACACCACCATCCCCACCTCACCGCAGTTTTCCCCCCTTGGTGTCCATATGACCATTCTCTACATTTGTGTCTCAACTTCTGCCCTGCAAACTGGCTCATCTGTACCATTTTTCTAGGTTCCGCATACATGCATTAATATACGATATTTGTTTTTCTCTTTCTGACTTACTTCACTCTGTATGACAGTCTCTAGATCCATCCATGTCTCAACAAATGACTCAATTTCGTTCCTTTTTATGGCTGAGTAATATTCCATTGTATATATGTACCACAACTTCTTTATCCATTCGTCTGTTGATGGGCATTTAGGTTGCTTCCATGACCTGGCTATTGTAAATAGTGCTGCAATGAACATTCGGGTGCATGTGTCTTTTTGAATTACGGTTTTCTCTGGGTATATGCCCAGTAGTGGGATTGCTGGGTCATATGGTAATTCTATTTTTAGTTTTTTAAGGAACCTCCATACTGTTCTCCATAGTGGCTGTATCAATTTACATTCCCACCAACAGTGCAAGAGGGTTCCCTTTTCTCCACACCCTCTCCAGCATTTGTTGTTTGTAGATTTTCTGATGATGCCCATTCTAACAGGAGTGAGGTGATACCTCATTGTAGTTTTGATTTGCATTTCTCTAATAATTAGTGATGTTGAGCATCTTTTCATGTGCTTCGTGGCCATCTGTATGTCTTCTTTGGAGAAATGTCTATTTAGGTCTTCTGCCCATTTTTGGATTGGGGTGTTTGTTTCTTTGATATTGAGCTGAATGAGCTGTTTATATATTTTGGAGATTAATCCTTTGTCCGTTGATTCATTTGCAAATATTTTCTCCCATTCTGAGGGTTGTCTTTTCGTCTTGTTTGTGGTTTCCTTTGCTGTGCAAAAGCTTTGAAGTTTCATTAGGTCCCATTTGTTTATTTTTGTTTTTATTTCCATTACTCTAGGAGGTGGATCAAAAAAGATCTTGCTGTGATTTATGTCAAAGAGTGTTCTTCCTATGTTTTCCTCTAAGAGTTTTATAGTGTCCAGTCTTATATTTAGGTCTCTAATCCATTTTGAGTTTATTTTTGTGTATGGTGTTAGGGAGTATTCTAATTTCATTCTTTTACATGTAGCTGTCCAGTTTTCCCAGCACCACTTATTGAAGAGACTGTCTTTTCTCCATTGTATATCTTTGCCTCCTTTGTCATAGATTAGTTGACCATAGGTGCGTGGGTTAATCTCTGGGCTTTCTATCTTGTTCCATTGATCTATGTTTCTGTTTTTGTGCCAGTACCATACTGTCTTGATTACTGTAGCTTTGTAGTATAGTCTGAAGTCTGGGAGTCTGATTCCTCCAGCTCCATTTTTTTCCCTCAAGACTGCTTTGGCTATTCGGGGTCTTTTGTGTCTCCATACAAATTTTAAGATGATTTGTTCTAGCTCCGTAAAAAATGCCATTGGTAATTTGATAGGGATTGCATTGAATCTGTAGATTGCTTTGGGTAGTATACTCATTTTCACAATGTTGATTCTTCCAATCCAAGAACATGGTATATCTCTCCATCTGTTGGTATCATCTTTAATTTCTTTCATCAGTGTCTTATAGTTTTCTGCATACAGGTCTTTCGTCTCCCTAGGTAGGTTTATTCCTAGGTATTTTATTCTTTTTGTTGCAATGGTAAATGGGAGTGTTTCCATAATTTCTCTTTCAGATTTTTCATCATTAGTGTATAGGAATGCAAGAGATTTCTGTGCATTAATTTTGTATCCTGCAACTTTACCATATTCATTAATCAGCTCTAGCAGTTTTCTGGTGGCAGTTTTAGGATTCTCTATGTATAGTATCATGTCATCCGCAAACAGTGACAGTTTTACTTCTTCTTTTCCAATTTGTATTCCTTTTATTTCTTTTTCTTCTCTGATTGCCGTGGCTAGGACTTCCAGAACTATGTTGAATAATAGTGGTGAGAGTGGACATCCTTGTCTCGTTCCTGATCTTAGAGGAAATGCTTTCAGTTTTTCACCATTGAGAATGATGTTTGCTGTGGGTTTGTCATATATGGCCTTTATTATGTTGAGGTAGGTTCCCTCTATGCCCACTTTCTGGAGAGTTTTTATCAGAAATGGGTGTTGAATTTTGTCAAAAGCTTTTTCTGCATCTATTGAGATGATCATATGGTTTTTATTCTTCAATTTGTTAATATGGTGTATCACATTGATTGATTTGCGTATATTGAAGAATCCTTGCATCCCTGGGATAAATCCCACTTGATCGTGGTGTATGATCCTTTTAATGTGTTGCTGGATTCTGTTTGCTAGTATTTTGTTGAGGATTTTTGCATCTATATTCATCAGTGATATTGGTCTGTAATTTTCTTTTTTTGTAGTGTCTTTGTCTGGTTTTGGTATCAGGGTGATGGTGGCCTCATAGAATGAGTTTGGGAGTGTTCCTTCCTCTGCAATTTTTTGGAAGAGTTTGAGAAGGATGGGTGTTAGCTCTTCTCTAAATGTTTGATAGAATTCACCTGTGAAGCCATCTGGTCCTGGACTTTTGCTTGTTGGAAGATTTTTAATCACAGTTTCAATTTCATTACTTGTGATTGGTCTGTTCATATTTTCTGTTTCTTCCTGATTCAGTCTGGGAAGGTTATACCTTTCTAAGAATTTGTCCATTTCTTCCAGGTTGTCCATTTTATTGGCATAAAGTTGCTTGTAGTAGTCTCTTAGGATGCTTTGTATTTCTGTGGTGTCTGTTGTAACTTCTCCTTTTTCATTTCTGATTTTATTGATTTGAGTCCTCTCCCTCTTTTTCCTGATGAGTCTGGCTAATGGCTTATCAATTTTGTTTATCTTCTCAAAGAACCAACTTTTAGTTTTATTGATCTTTGCTATTGTTTTCTTTGTTTCTATTTCATTTATTTCTGCTCTGATCTTTATGATTTCTTTCCTTCTGCTAACTTTGGGTTTTGTTTGTTCTTCTTTCTCTAGTTTCTTTAGGTGTAAGGTTAGATTGTTTACTTGAGATTTTTCTTGTTTCTTTAGGTAGGCTTGTATAGCTATAAACTTCCCTCTTAGAACCGCTTTTGCTGCATCCCATAGGTTTTGGGTCGTCGTGTTTTCATTGTCATTTGTCTCTAGGTATTTTTTGATTTCCTCTTTGATTTCTTCAGTGATCTCTTGGTTATTTAGTAACGTATTGTTTAGCCTCCATGTGTTTGTCCTTTTTACGTTTTTTTCCCTGTAATTCATTTCTAATCTCATAGCGTTGTGGTCAGAAAAGATGCTTGATATGATTTCAATTTTCTTAAATTTACTGAGGCTTGATTTGTGACCCAAGATGTGATCTATCCTGGAGAATGTTCCGTGCGCACTTGAGAAGAACGTGTAATCTGCTGTTTTTGGATGGAATGTCCTATATATATCAATTAAATCTATCTGGTCTATTGTGTCATTTAAAGCTTCTGTTTCCTTATTTATTTTCATTTTGGATGATCTGTCCATTGGTGTAAGTGAGGTGTTAAAGTCCCCCACTATTATTGTGTTACTGTCGATTTCCTCTTTTATAGCTGTTAGCAGTTGCCTTATGTATTGAGGTGCTCCTATGTTGGGTGCATATATATTTATAATTGTTATATCTTCTTCTTGGATTGATCCCTGGATCATTATGTAGTGTCCTTCCTTGTCTCTTGTAACATTCTTTATTTTAAAGTCTATTTTATCTGATATGAGTATAGCTACTCCAGCTTTCTTTTGATTTCCATTTGCATGGAATATCTTTTTCCATCCCCTCACTTTCAGTCTGTATGTGTCCCTAGGTCTAAAGTGGGTCTCTTGTAGACAGCATATATATGGGTCTTGTTTTTGTATCCATTCAGCCAGTCTATGTCTTTTGGTTGGGGCATTTAATCCATTCACGTTTAAGGTAATTATCGATATGTATGTTCCTATGACCATTTTCTTAATTGTTTTGGGTTTGTCTTTGTAGGTCCTTTTCTTCTCTTGTGTTTCCCACTTAGAGAAGTTCCTTTAGCATTTGTTGTAGAGCTGGTTTGGTGGTGCTGAATTCTCTTAGCTTTTGCTTGTCTGCAAAGCTTTTGATTTCTCCATCGAATCTAAATGAGATCCTTGCCGGATAGAGTAATCTTGGTTGTAGGTTCTTCCCTTTCATCACTTTAAGTATATCATGCCACTCCCTTCTGGCTTGCAGAGTTTCTGCTGAGAAATCAGCTGTTAACCTTATGGGAGTTCCCTTGTATGTTATTTGTCGTTTTTCCCTTGCTGCTTTCAATAATTTTTCTTTGTCTTTAATTTTTGCCACTTTGATTACTATGTGTCTTGGCGTGTTTCTCCTTGGGTTTATTCTGTATGGGACTCTCTGCGCTTCCTGGACTTGGGTGGCTATTTCCTTTCCCATGTTAGGGAAGTTTTCGACTATAATCTCTTCAAATATTTTCTCTGGTCCTTTCTCTCTCTCTTCTCCTTCTGGGACCCCTATAATGCGAATGTTGTTGCGTTTAATGTTGTCCCAGAGGTCTCTTAGGCTGTCTTCATTTCTTTTCATTCTTTTTTCTTTAGTCTGTTCTGCAGCAGTGAATTCCACCATTCTGTCTTCCAGGTCACTTATCCGTTCTTCTGCCTCAGTTATTCTGCTATTGATTCCTTCTAGTGTAGTTTTCATTTCAGTTATTGTATTGGTGATCTCTGTTTGTTTGTTCTTTAATTCTTCTAAGTCTTTGTTAATCATTTCTTGCATCTTCTCAATCTTTGCCTCCATTCTTATTCCGAGGTCCTGGATCATCTTCACTATCATTATTCTGAATTCTTTTTCTGGAAGGTTGCCTATCTCCACTTCATTTAGTTGTTTTTCTGGGGTTTTTTCTTGTTCCTTCATCTGGTGCATAGCCCTCTGCCTTTTCATCTTCTCTATCTTTCTGTAACTGTGGTTTTTGGTCCACAGGCTGCAGGATCGTAGTTTTTCTTGCTTCTGTTGTCTGCCCTCTGGTGGTTGAGGCTATCTAAGAGGCTTGATGGGAGGCTCTGGTGGTGGGTAGAGCTGACTGTTGCTGTGGCGGTCAGAGCTCAGTAAAACCTTAATCCACTTGACTGTTGATGGGTGGGGCTGGGTTCCCTCCCTGTTGCTGTGGCGGTCAGAGCTCAGTAAACCCTTAATCCACTTGACTGTTGATGGGTGGGGCTGGGTTCCCTCCCTGTTGGTTGTTTTGCCTGAGGCAACCCAACACTGGAGCCTACCGGTGCTCTTTGGTGGGGTCAATGGCAGACTCTGGGAGGGCTCACGCCAAGGAGAACTTCCCAGAGCCTCTGCTGCCAGTGTCCTTATCCCCACGGTGAAACAGAGCCACCACTCGCCTCTGCAGGAGACCCCCCAACACCAGCAGGTAGGTCCGGTTCAGTCTCCCCCAGGGTCACTGCTCCTTCCCCTGGGTCCCGATGCACACATTACTTTGTGTGTGCCCTCCAAGAGTGGGGTCTCTGTTTCCCCCAGTCCTGTCAAAGTCCTGCAATCAATTCCCTCTAGGCTTCAAAGTCTGATTCTCTAGGAATTCCTCCTCCCGTTGCCGGACCCCCAGGTTGGGAAGCCTGACGTGGGGCTCAGAACCTTCACTCCAGTGGGTGGAATTCTGTGGTATAAGTGTTCGCCAGTCTGTGAGTCACCCACCCAGCAGTTATGGGATTTGATTTTACTCTGATTGCGCCCCTCCTACCGTCTCACTGTGGCTTCTCCTCTGTCCTTGGATGCGGGGTATCCTCCTTGGTGAAGTCCAGGGTCTTCCTGTCAATGATTGTCCAGCAGCCAGTGGTGATTCTGGTGCTCTCGCAAGAGGGAGTGAGAGCACGTCCTTCTACTCCGCCATCTTGGTTCTACATTTAGGTCTTTAATCCATTTTGAGTTTATTTTTGTGTATGGTGTTCTAAAGCTCCACTCTTACAGCAACTTTCTTTTCTTTAAATTTTTTTAAAATTTTTTTATTTTATTTTTTTTATTTTTGGCTGCGTTCAGTCATTGTTGCTGCACGCGGGCCTTCTCTAGCTGCGGCGAGCAGGGGCTACTCTTTGTTGCAGGGCGCGGGCTTCTCATTGCGGTGGCTTCTCTTGTTGCGGCGCATGGGCTCTAGGCACCTGGGATTCAGTAGTTGTGGTGCAGGGGCTTAGCTGCTCCGTGGCATGTGGGATCTTCCCGGACCAGGGCTCAAACCCGTGTCCCCTGCATTGGCAGGAGGATTCTTAACCACTGGGCCACCAGGGAAGCCCTCACAGCAACTTTCAAGTGTACAATACAGAACTATTAACTATAGCCACCACGTTGTATATTAGATATCTGGAACTTATTTATCTTATAACTGAAAGCTTGTACCCTTTGGCCACTGTCTCCCCATTTTCCCCACCTCTCAGCCTGTAGCAACCACCATTCTACTCTCTGTTTCTATGAGTTTGCTGCTTTTAGATTCCACATGTAAGTGAATTCATACAGTATTTATCTTTCTCTGTTTGCTTCATATGAAGGTCCATTCATATGGCTGGACCTTCGCATAATGTCCTGAAGGTCCAGCCATACTGCCACAAATGGCAGGATTTCCTTCATATTTATGGCTGAATAATATACCAGTTATATATATCTCCTTTTATCTGTCAGTGAACCTTTAAGTTGTTGCCATGTCTTGACTATTGTGAATAATGTTGCAATTAACAAGGAAGGGAAGGTATTTCTTTGAGACAGTGATTTTATCTTCTTCAGATATATATTTAGAAGTGGGATTCCTGGATCATATGGTAGATCTATTTTTTATTTTTGTTTTTTGTATTGGAGTATAGTTGATTTACAATGTTGTGTTAGTTTCAGGTGTACAGCAAAGTGATTTAGCTATACATATTCATATATTCATTCTTCTTCCTATATAGGTTATTACAGAGTATTGAGTAGAGTTCTCTGTGCAATATAGTAGGTCCTTGTTGATTATCTATTTTATATATAGTAGTGTGTATATGTTAATCCCAACCTCCTAATTTATCCCCCCCCCCCTTTTCCCTGGTAGCTCTATTTTTAATTTTTTGTGGAACCTCCATACTGTTTTCCACAGTGGCTGTACCAATTTACATATAGATTGATAGAGACTCTCTTAAGCTTTCATTCCAAGGTCTATGGCAAATCTCAGAGAATTTACAGACGTGGGTTTTGCTTGCCCTTGGGTGGTGTGCACTGTTTTTAGAAGGTTGACTACTCACCCTGCAATGGTATGGTATAAGCCTGTCCCATCATATTTATGGCCATGTCTCTGAAATTTATATCCACACTTTTCAGAGATGTAATTGTAAGGAAGACACCTGAAAAGTCCCTCCTGATAGAATGATCCTCCACCAGGTTCAACTCTTTCCAAAGAAACCCCTCTTGCAGAGTCCATGCTTGGTTGGGGAAGAAACATCCATATTCAGTGTACAGGAAGTTGGTCCTCCATATCTTCTCTAGGAAGGCTATTCCTTTTTCACTATTAAAGTTCTATCTATCCCTAATATTGACTATGGGCTCCCCACTATCTTTTTAAAATCCAGACTTCTGGCTTGCCCCAGCTCCAAAATCTACTTCTCCTTAGAATAAGTAGGAATGATTTCCTTAAGTGCCGTCATGAAGGGATGTCAAATTCTTATTGTTCCTCACCAAGAGAAGGTACTAGGGAGTATTATTAAACCCAAACACATACACACAATAGAAAATAGTGCTCTGCCCTAGAATTTCCATTCCCTCCCTTACCCCATGCAGTTTCAGCCAGCAGAATGCTCAGCATTTTTACTGTACTAAAATTTAAATATTTGAGTCACCCCTACTACCTTCTCCTCTGACTTGGCTGTTGCCAGCACTGAGGGGTAAGTAAGAAGTTTGAGGAAGTCGTTAAAAACTCAGTAGGCTTTCAGACCCTCAATTGATTTTCTTCCAACTGAGCTGGGACCATGGAGATGCAGTGCACAGCGTTGGACAGGAAGCCAGGCTTAGCTAGGTAGCAGAGAGGTCTTAGATAAAGCAAACAAACCAGAGCTTTGTGAGGTGACAAAAAGGAAATGAGCAAAGTCACACCCTCAGCCCATCAACCAACAGTCTAGTGAGCAGGAAACGAAAGCCGCAAGACCAATGGCCCCCAGTGGTGAGACTATTCTGCACAGGTGATCCGGAGGGAGCTAGAGTTAGGTTCTGTCCTTTTCACCACTTTGACGTATTCTAATTTCCTAGAGCTCTGCTCTAAGAAAATGAGGGAAGGGCCTTCTTACTTTTGAACTAACAGTGAACATAGTATATGACTTGCTAAAGCTCTTTTATAAAATAACATGAATCTGATCCTACAAAGTATTTTCTGATGTGAACAGAGAAATCTTTAAGCTGCTGCTAACAACACTATTTACTTTAGAAGCAGGAAAAAATGAAAGACAACTTAAAGATTTAGCTTCTGCCCAGAATCTCTTTGTCCCTTAGCAAAGATAAACCCAAGCCTTTGGAAGTTGACTACTTTTTTCCCTATTCTCAAAATGCAGAAGGCCTTTGTTGATAATGAGGACCACGAGGGAATTTTGAACCAGAATGCTTCTTGAACATTTAATAATATCTAAACAATAAGGAAATTACATCTAATCTGGACTTTAAGGACATTACAATCTAAATGTTGAGTAAAGCAAAGAAACAGAATAATTTACAAACGATTAAAAGTTAAATTACAGAATAAATATCTTTGCCATGGACATTTGGGAAAGATAATTATGTGTGTGTGTGTGTTTAAAAATAAACTGAATGTCTAGATAATGTTTCATGAAGGACACAGGAAGATCAAATTGGAGTGTAAGCAAAGGATAGTAGCCAAGACATCCTCAATCCCCAGAAGCAACTTAATTAAAGAAAAGAGATAGGAATGAGTATAATGTATGTGGAGAGAGAATGAATGAAATTAGTCTGGGCAAAGTAGACTGAATATATTAGGGAACAATGAAAAAAATTCATACAGTCAGGTAGTCCCAGACATGTATATATGGCTGAAGAACTTGAAACTGATAGGTCAGGAGGACATTATAGTTTCTGTAACTGGGGGTGACATCTGGACAGAATGTTTTAGGAATGTGTGTTGGTTGGGTCTGCAGAAAGATGAGTTAATTTATGCATATTAGCCATGAGGCTAAATCCATAATTCAGGCATATTATCGTAAGAATCTGACTAATAGCAGGGTACTTGAAAAGGAAACAAAAGGGTGAATTTGAGAAATGTTGAAAAAGGAGGAAACCCAAGTCCCTAATAGACTGGTTGTAGAAGAATAAGGCTAGCATAACAAATATAACTCTAACAATCCTTTGTAAGTAGACAAGCCTATAGAATACTACTAGCAAACTACCGGGAGAAATGGGGAGTCTGAGAAACGGGGCCTTGAGTGGAGGCTGGAGGGGTGCACCCTGATTTATTTTTCGTATCTGCTATAATTCAAAGCAGTAACTATTGGCATTCAGCATTGTCCTCGGTTGGCATTAAAGACAGGAACATTCTAGTTCTGAGGAGCTTTTAATGTAGTTGGACAAAAATGCAACATAGACCATTGTACGAAACAAACACAAATAAAACTAAGTGTAAAAATTGTGATCATGAATAAATGATGTTTTTATCATTGATAGAACTGAAAATAAAGGAGTAACACAGGAAGTGGGGGCAGTGGATTAGAATGCCACAACGGGAAAGCGGAGTACCAAATCCTGAGTTATGCTTGAGAGATGAGAGAGGAGGAGGAACTGAGGGTGGAGCCAGCCAGGGAGGGAATCTGCTGAGCTGTCAGAACGCAGCCCTGCGGCTGCTGCGGAGCTGCAGAAGTAAAAGCGATACTAAGTGACAAGAACAAGCAGTTGCAAAAAGCCCGCCTGAAAGGGAGATTTGCAACTTACAAGCAAATTGCAAGTATCAAGTTACAGTTACTAACTAGCAACTAAAATAGAGGCAAGTGGCAGTACTATTTCTCCTGCTTTCTAATATAAACATTATCTTCTATGCACATGTTTGCTCCGTAGGGATGGAGACCTTGTTGACACTCTCCTTTCCATTAAAAAGAAATGTTAGTTGGGGCTCGAGGGCTCTAGAGCGCAGGCTCAGTAGTTGTGGCGCGCGGGCTTAGTTGCTTTGAGGCATGTGGGATCTTCTGGAACCACAACTACTGAAGCCCGCGGGCCTACAGCCCATGCTCCTCAATAAGAGAAGCCACCGCAATGAGAAGCCCGCGTACAACAACTAAGAGTAGCCCCTGCTCGCTGCAGCTAGAGAAACCCCGTGTGCAGCAATGAAGACCCAACGCAGCCAAAAATTTTTAAAAATTTTAAAAATTGAAAAATACAATAAAAAAAAAAGAAATGCTAGTAATTGTAACAAGCACTTCTTGAAAAATGCCACTTGTTTGAGTTACTATAGAAAGTTTTACACTTGAGAAAAAATTTTAATGAACTATAAGCAGGTACAATTTTGCTTTTTAATCTATAGAGTTCTCTGTCAGGGGAGGAGAAGCAAGAGTGGGAAAGTAACAGAAAACAAAGCAATAAAAACAAAAATTAAGCTATTGTACCAATCAGCACAGAAATGGGATTCTGTTAAGAAATAAAGGGAATGAACACAGGCTTAATGATGATGATGAGTCAGCCAAGCACAGAATGAAGCTTCAGTGTTAGTATCTCAAAGTTGGCAATGGCTACTAACCAGAACATATAAACTAACTTCTAATTAATTGTAGAGTGTATCACAGTGTTCAGGTTAGAAAGTGCCTGGGTTCAAATCCTGGCTTCTCCACTTATTGCTTTGAGTGTAGTACTATCATTATCTACCTCATCCAGTCATTGTTAGGATTGATTAAGACCCCATCTCTAAGTTACTTAGCACTCTGCGTGGCCCATAGCAGGAGCTTGTTAAGTATAATATAGTTATTGATACTATTTGGAGAATTTCTTCTTATCTACTTAAATAAAGGACTATTGGCAAACACCCTCCTTCCCAGTTTCCCAATCTGAAATGAAGATGATATATGTGATAATGAGCCCTTTGGTTCCCTTTGGATGACCTTTGAGAAAGGATTGTCAGTCGCTGACATTTTTAGGTTCTTTCCAATTTCCTCTTTTATTCTCTTGGAAGGACATTTTTAGGCCTAATAAATATTTAAAATTACCTTATAGATAATTAATATTTCCTGCACACTATGAGTCGTTTAGCTATAATATATTCCACAACATTAGCTGACTACCTGCCATGTTCCAGGAACTGAAGCAGTGATATAGTTTCACATATGATTTCTCTACATGTATCAAAACAATGGATCCCTGGGTAAGACACCAAAAGCAGTTCAAAATTCAAAGCAATGGTTTGAAGAACACCATTAAAAACTAGGAAACTAACTTTGTCTTAGATTAACTAGTATTTCTTTCATTGTCAAGACACCAATTTATGTATCTAGATTTTTTTATAACATGTATGGAATTTCAAGTTATTACATCATAGTACCAACAAATAGATTATTCCATTCGTGTGTCCTAAACAAGCACTAGTATTGTATTGTGTCAAGGAATTTTGCATATGTGGAAATATAAGCTACATAGATCCGTACTATAAGAAAGATCTAGACATTTGTCAGTGCCCTCTTTCACCACTGTTAACACTGTGTTATTGTTTGTATGTAAAATTGCCACCCACCAACTCTTGGGAAAGCACTTTGAGTTGTTTCCAACAACATATTCCATTGAAAAAGAAAAGAAGTGTAAGGAATTTTCAGTGTATATTAAATAGTAAGTTGTAGGAACAAGAAAGTGTGGATGCACTGTGTACTATTTCCTTATTAATTTCTGTCACTCACATCACCCATGAATTCTCTCACACTTAATCACAAAACATATCCTGACCTTTAACAACTAGCGGGGCTGAAATGTTAACCTTCAACATTTTGCAAAATCCTTCTTTAAACACTTCCTCTGGAAAACACACAGCTCAAAGTGCTAAAATTGTCTCCTGTAATAACCACAGCAGGATCCTAACAAACCCGCTTTTAAAAACCAAATAAAGCCTTCCGTGGGGGTGGCTCACCACTTCCCCTTTCTTAACATGCAGGAACTAATTTAGCTGAGAAGATAAAGGCAAAAGCTGCCTACAGATGCACAAGGAGACTAGATCCTAGAACATCAAACACCTCAGTGGCACAGGGGTCTGCACATGTCCTATAAAAAAGGGTCTTCTCTGACTTAGAATGGCACAGATGAAAAGCAAGGAGTCTGAAATCTGTATATATTAATACAAATGGTAGACAGAAGAAGGAAGAAAAGGCACACCAATTAGTTTCAGTTATATTTATTTGTGTATTTTCCAGTTAAATAATTATACACCCATTTTCAATTTAATGCCATTATAAAGAGATCAAGAATTCAGGATTGACATATATACACTAATATGTATAAAATGGATAACTAATAAGAACCTGCTGTATAAAAAATAAATAAAATAAAGAAAAACAATTCAAAACAAAACAAAACAAAACAAAAAAGAATTCAGAACTAAGTCCAAAGGCCTAAACTTTTTATGGTAATCATTTCAGAATATATGTATACATCTGATCATTATGTTTTGCACCTATATATAACTATATGTCAATTATGCTAAAAAATAAGATGAAAGACTCCTTTCAAACTACCAATAATACCTGAAGAGTTAAGAGCCTAGAGTATTATCAGGTGACCAAACTCTCCCCTTTCTTTCATAGAAAGAACTCATGAAATACCATCTCTTCTATAAACCCTTCCCTCTTTCAGAAAGATGGTCATTAGATCCTGTCCCAGGTGGTCTAAACGTGCACATAGCCTGTGACTTTGTCACTGAGAACCCCATTAAATGCACTTAGTTCATTACTCATTTATAACTTCCCAACTTCATTTGCTCAATTTTCAGGTCATCTACTTGACTATACATCTGTGGGATGTATTGTGTGGAGTCTGGTACATTCTAAACTGTAAGATTATTGGCCACAAACCTCATTAACATATACATTTTCTAACATCGTATACTAAATGTTCTGTAGTTTTTAATGTAATGACAAAAGTGGAGGGAAATACAAATATATAAAAAATGCAGACTCTGGCCATCCTTCCAACACTCTTACTAAGAAGTCTGGACTATTCATCAATAAGGGTATATCACATTAAGTTTTCTGGGAATTTTTCCTTTTAAAAAATATGTAAGAGAAAAAAAAGTATGTAAGAGAGACAAACAGTAAATCTTACTCTCTAAATAAAAGAAAAAACACGGTTTAAAAAAATGTTTCATTAGTGAAGCTTACATATCTGAATGCAACTTGGCAACATTTTTTACTCTATTGTTACAAATTAGTTTTTAAAGGTGGGACTTGAATACCATATGAGGAGAAAATGTGCATGCAGGATTTGATCACGTGCTCGACAGAATATGAAGTTTCCCCATCTGCATCCTCTCCTTTCTGAAACCCATATGTGTCCAGCACCCCCAGGCTACTTCCTGACTTCTTAGGACACCCCAGTGGAATACATTCCAATGATATATTCCATTATATTTTCCTTCTACCTCCCTCATAAATTTTTTTCTGTACTGAATTCCATTGTGTCAAAGTTTGTTTCCTACCTATATACTTCATTTCTCCAGCCTTCACTTTCCAGAACTACGTTTGCCTTTTAGTAGGTGTTTTAGGAGATAACTTCTTAAACCAACGGGTTTTTAAATCTTTCAAATTGTGTCAACTTTCTACACTACTGACATACCTATTTGGCTCGTGTAGATATTTTCAAGCAAGTTAAAAATTAGAAAAACAGCAACAACAAAAATCAAGTGGTTGTTTTACATAGTTAAATAGTAGCTTAAGTTTTCCTGTACACTGCCCCTACAGTTTAAAGCATGACAAAATCAGACTATTTTATTTGGTCTTACATTTTTACTATCTCTAGAGTGGACTCTGTCAATGCAAATGGCAAAAGGAAAAATTAGGTAACTCTTCTCTTTCCCCCAACTTCATCCCTTCCCCATTTTGGCGGTGGGGTGGGGGGAGCTTGTGGAGAAGTAAAGAACTGTCAACTTGGACTCCTTCTTAGGCTAGAGAAGGGGCCAGTGATTACAGCATAATGTAGTTTCTTTCTTATTCTGGTAGGCTCTAAGCAGGAAAAAACAATTTCTACTCTACACAAAAATAGGTCTCATGCATTTTTAAAATAGCCTCAAGTTCTTTCCCTCCCCACATCCACAGCTTTGCCGCATAACTTTGTAGATCCTCCTATCAGTAGGTGGAATGCATTTCTCTACCCCCTAAATCTGGATTAGTCACATGACTTGCACAGCTTGATGGTACTTCAGCAAATGTGACACAGTACACGGTTGAAAGTGCTTTGCACTTTGGGACTTGATATCTTGATGCTCTGGGAACCCTTCAGCTGCCACATGAATAAGGCCCACTACATAAGTCTTTTGGATAATGTGAAATGAACAGGTGTGCTGGATGATGTGGGTAGATGTCCCAGATGACGAGAGACACATAACCCAGTGAGCTAACCTCCTGGACATGCGAATGAGGCCATCATCAACTGTGCCCTAGTTGAGTTATCAGTATACAGCAGACACAAGAGCGAGACACAATCAGGTACAATCAGGAGCAAAATGATCATATGACCCCAGCCCGAATCACCAACATGATGATGGAAACAAAAGCTAAATAAACAGTTGCTGTATTAAGCCATTAAATTTTGGTGTGGTTTGTGACTCAGTAAAATCTTACAGATATACTGACCCCATAGGAAGGGAAATGG
The DNA here is from genome assembly GCF_009873245.2 of Balaenoptera musculus. Classification (NCBI taxonomy): domain Eukaryota; kingdom Metazoa; phylum Chordata; class Mammalia; order Artiodactyla; family Balaenopteridae; genus Balaenoptera; species Balaenoptera musculus. Next base: position 68,378,720 of record NC_045787.1, read on the forward strand.
AACTTGTTAATTAAGGAAACATTTTATTTCACAGTATGAGTTTGGACTTTTGCTGTTCCTGAAAGTTAATGTTGGTCTTTCAGAGAGGTGCATATGTTTGCCTTTCGCATGTTATAGTTTAACAATAAATGTATCTGCAGTTCACATTGGCTCAATTGTCCAAGGAGTAAGAAAACCAGAGACATAAGGGCTTAAATTTCAGCTGTGTCTCTGACCATCCTAATCACCCTAGAGGCTCTTCTCCAGATGAAGATCTCAGACTGAATAAATGGAGGGAGTAGGAGTTGGAGGCAGAGAGTGGGAGCATTCCTGCAAATGGGATAGCAGTTGATGAGAGGTGTGTTTGGAGATTATCAGAGAGAACTGAAGAAGATGTTAGAGAGAGGGCAAGAATCTCAGGAAAGTCAAATCAAATAGGACCATGTTGGGAAGGGCCTAACTTACTTAGATACTTTCTCTCTGGTACTTTGGGGAAAGTCCTAGTTATCAAGTGTTAAAATATTTCCTATGACATATATACACTAATATGTATAAAATAGATAACTAATAAGAACCTGCTGTATAAAAAATAAATAAAATAAAATTCAAAAAATATATATATTTCCCATCCTACTGTATCATTCCCTTTTGAAATGATTCCATCTGTACAATAATACAAATTTTGTAGATTTTCCCTGCCTGGTGTGGTAACCTTGAGGAGACTGCAAGGAGCAGCTGGGAAAAAGATATATGACCCTAAAGAGGACTGAAGAGAGACACCTAGACTGTCTTCTCCACCCTCCTCCCCCATATGTTAGAGGAAGCTGACTTCTGAAAGAAGAAGGCAGGAAGAAATCTGGGTTTCAATAACTAGAAACAGAAAAAGGTGCCAGAATTATTCAGAAGATGCTAGATGAAAAAAAAATCTCTTTTAAGCAGATTCCAGTTGTACATCCTTTCCTCCTGAAATAATCCATTTGAAATGATTCTTGGTTGCAAGATGGAGAGGTTAATGCAAATGAAATACTAAACCAATATGTACCTAATTTCATCTTTTGAATTACCTTAAGTAGCAGTCCTGTCTTCTCCTGAGGCACCATTTTCTTTCTTGTATTAGAGTTATTTCTGAATACATATTACACCTTCTGGTACACTGCAAGCTATTCAAAAGAAAGAGTCAGGTGCTAGTCATTAATGAATACCGCAAGCACCCAGAACTACACATTATTTTGAGTAGTTGTTAAATATTCTTTTGATTTAGTTTAATGAATAGATGAGTGAATAACTTCCTGAGTATTCACACATTCAACAAATACCTATATGAATGAATTAAATTAATGAGTAAAGTGATTTTACTTCAAGAGTGAAGAGAACTATTGAGAGGTCCTGGATATAGTGAGTAAAACCTAGAAAAAATGAGGTAAGAGATAGCATGTAAAAACAGGTCTCAAACAATATGCTTAGCCGGGTGCCATTAGTTCAGAAAAGAATCACACAGATATCTAGCTGAAGAGCTTATAGACTTATGAACTTTATTCACTTTAGTAAGGAAAAAGTTCATTTTAAAAACAATAATTTTAAAATATCCTTCCAATGTTAATTTGAAGGCATTCATACATATTTTGTTTTCTACACTAAATATAGTATTTCCAAGACAAAGTAGAACTATAGGGCACTAAGTTGTAAAACAGAGACAATTCTAGGCTATTTTTAAAGGATAATGAGGAATAGTTTCCAGATGGGTGTCAATTTAATTTACTTGATAGGAAATGTGCTACCTTAATTCTCACCTTTCCTCCTCCTTGGACATTCTTGCTCCATCCTCCTTCATACTTTGGGGAAAATCCAAGCATATCACAAGATTATTAGAAAGAGTTCTGAAAATTCACACCTCTGAACAAGACGGGGAGACAATCTTTCATAGTCTCAATATATAAAGTCTGAATTAAGTCATTTAAAAATACATACATAGCGTCACTTCAATTTCTCTACAATAATAGCACAAGCTAAATTATCTCTCTCAAACAATCCATAAGCAAAATACAGGAATTTGTTGGTACTTATGCATTTCCCTGTCTCTCTGAAATTATAACCCCAAACCTTCTGATTTTGTCCCAGTGAGATCAATTCAAAGACCTTGTCTCTTGCCTTTGGCATTAATTTGAGAAATGACTCAGACACCTTCTCAAATGTATAGACCTTTCTAAGATGGCACAAGGCAGATTTAAATGAGTATAATTTCAAAGCTGAGCAAAAAAGATTAAATGTTCACACTACAGATTGAACATCTGAAGAGATTTTAGGGTAAGTCCCCTTTGAAAATTCTGCCCTTGAGTGATACTTCACTTTTCATCACATATTTAGATTTTCATTTCATTTTTGCTACTTTCACAGAGCATTCTGAAACTGTTCCTCCCCTGTGGTTGCACTTTAACACTGGATCTAATAGCAGAAACCACTTTCTTTCCCCTTATCTTAAACATGAGCACAATCCGAATAAGTTAATTTTATTTCCCTCCTGTTGTGGAAGTTCAGTCCAAATGTCTATAAACAGATTTCTAAGTTATCTCTCCCATATTTAGATTTGAACAGTTCATCCTTTACAAATACAGATTTGAAAACTACTCCCACAAATCCTTTAAAGAAGCCTATTACATTTCATTTTGAATGGCTGCAATTTGTTGGAACAGCAAGCAATAAGACTATACATATTTGCATATACACTAAAAAATTATATAATCTGAAAATTCTCTTTTACTAGCAATTTAGTAACACATTACCACATCTTTCCTGATGGAAGTACAAAATGTAGCCTTTCATAAAATGCTGCATTTTTCTGAAATAATATTTTTAGGTAACAGCTTTTAAGTTTTGAATAACACTAGCCATAGTCTAACACCTAGCCCTTTGGTATTTAAATAAAGACCATAATTTCTCCTAAAGAGTCTTTAATGAAATTAGATAAAGTTTCAGCAAAAGAGAGGAAAGGAAATAAAAAAGAAAAAAGTGGGCTTCCCTGGTGGCGCAGTGGTTGAGAGTCTGCCTGCTAATGCAGGGGATACGGGTTCGTGCCCTGGTCTGGGAAGATCCCACATGCCACGGAGCAACTGGGCCCGTGAGCCACAGCTACTGAGCCTGCGCGTCTGGAGCCTGTGCTCCGCAACAAGAGAGGCCGCGATAGTGAGAGGCCCGCGCACCGCGATGAAGAGTGGCTCCCGCTTGCCACAACTAGAGAAAGCCCTCGCACAGAAACGAAGACCCAACACAGCCAAAAATAAATAAATTAATTAATTAATTAAATCCATGGGAAAAAAACAAAAACAAACAAAAAAAACTTTAAAAAAAAGAAAAAAGTAAGGAAAGAAGATAAGAAATAAAATAACAGAGTAGTAAAACACAAAAGTAAAGAATTCTCTCCTGGCTTAATGGTGTAAGGATAGTACTGTATGTCCAACTGAGGCTTCCCTAGAAGTAAACACAGAGCAAAGAAACAAAAACCTTTTATGTATGAACATCTCTTAAATTTATGTCTGTGAAGTGAAAAGTAGAGGCCCCACAAGTAGAAACTGTAACTATGACCAATCACAGAGTCACAGACTGCCTTGCCTATATTAAAAGCATTTATTGAGCACAATATAGACTTGAAATTGTCTTAGGAGATATCTATGAAGGAGAGTATCATTTCAGGATGGTTTATTATGATGCAAGTTATTCTGAGCAGGAAAAATCATATAGAAAAGCTGTAGACATTAAAAGTCAACAGTGTCATCTGCAACAAAGATGCTCTGAAAAGTCAGATGTTAAAATAAGACTTATGCCCTCGTGGTTTATGAGGTGGGAAAAAAGAATTTAAATTTAAGAAAAAAAATTTTAACAAAATATACAACAGCTTGAATATCATCTGAAAGAATTAGAATTTATGTAGAGTTCCCTGCAGGGTATTTAGTTGATCCATTGCTTTTGATATATGGCCTTCAAACTTGTTTTTAGCCATGGAAACACTTGTTCAAATGGAAAAAAGAAAAAAAAAAGATTACTTCTGATGATCCCTAGAGCTGCCCTAGTATCTGATAATCTTCCAGTTTCAATCCACGTGCATCCTTAAAAGAAGATCCCTAAAGTCTCACCGGAACAGATGGAGAAAAGGGAAGGGTGAGAGGAAAAAGAAAGAGAGGTGCTGGCGATCTTGACTGTCACCGTCCCTGATGACCTTATACAACTCTGGGGAAAATCTCACCCAAACCCCAATCCTATTTTGGGGCCTTAAGATAAAGACTAAGAGAATCGTAGAGACCTCTGTCCTGACGTTTTTGAGCCACTGAACCAGCAACTACCGACCTCCAGGCTTCTCATTACAAGAGAAAAATAAGTCCTATTGTGTTTAAGTCACGGTGACTAATAGTCATATACCTAACTGATAGAATAGCCAACTACCTGATATTACTCAAAGCATTTTGAGACACCCCTATTGCCTACATCCCTGCTGCCCACATTCCTATTGCATCTGTTGACACACACACTGACACATCACAGCACACATACACACGTATATACACATTCCTCTTTCATCAGTTGGCCTAAGCCTGAAATTCCACAATTTGAGACTCACTTCCTTAGTATACGTTGTTGATCTCATTCAAAATACAAATACCTCTAGAATTAGTAACACTTAAGCCTTAAACATTCATCCTTTCAACAATCGTTTATAGCTTATTTATTGTGTTGCCTAACACTTTACAAGGAATCTAGAAGCAAAGAAGACACAATCACTGCCTCAAGGGTGTTACACTCCAATGATAAAATCAGTCCTGAAGACTCACATTACAAATAGAGTCTAGGTGCTCAGAAAGATGTGTGGGCTTGTGTCATTGAGACTTGAGGAAGGTAAACCAAATTCATTGTGGTGAGTAAGGGAAGATTTCCCAGAGGAACCTCCATTTCAGTAGCATGGTCAGGACCAGTAAGAGTTAGAGTGTGTGTGCATGTGTGTGCATGTGTGTGTGTGTGTGTGTGTGTGGGCGGAGGGAGGGGTGCAAGGTAAGAGTGAAGAGGTCAACAAAGGGTAAATTTTAGCCCTCTCAGTGTGGAAAATAATGTATATTTCAATCTAACTGGCCCATAGGGTATCCATAAGTATGTTGTAGGAGAGGAAAGGAAGAGTCTTGTATACAATTTTATGAGTTTAAATTTTATGTTGGAAGTTAAAGAAAGCTACTGAAGGATTCTAATACATGTTATGGTGTGATTAGATTTGAATTTTATAAGATTATATTTTTCAGTAATGTATAGAAAGAATTACAAGGGAGAAAAGGAGTCCAAAGAAGAAGTTATCTCAGAAACCTAAGCAAACAGTGATAAAGGCCCATGGCAGTAGCAGAGGCTGTGGCAATATGGCTGGTTAGGATATGATTATTGGAAAATACTTATGAGATCAGATGGACAGAGTCTGGTAACCAAGCAGATTTGAAAAGTATAAAAGCAGAGCGGTAGCAAATGCTGCCTAGATTCATCACTTGAGCAATAATAACATTTATAACTCTCCATACTACACTTTTAATAGATTCCAAACAAGTGGAAAAGTTCAGTTTTAAACACAAGCCACTATGACTCCAAAGCCTGATAGATAAACCATCTCTGCCTTCTACCACCAAGCAGCTGACATTGACATATACCAATATTAGGAAAAGGCATTTTGGTGGGGGATGACAGAAAGAATAGATTCATCTCATTTTTTTTCTTTTATGCATATTCTGTAAGAAAATGAGGTCTTAACATAAAAATTTTCACAGTATTTTAAAAATCTTTTCAACTCACTGTAAGTGAGAATACTTTCTGATGGAGATATTAGACGCTTATAAATAGTATATGGCCAGATGGAAATCCCATAACAGAGATTTAGATATGCCTGTATGGGGTTAAAAGTAAGTGATCAGTTTCAAAAGATTCTTCTGAAAAATGACAAGTATTCTGGTGCCAGGGCTATTTCATTGTGCTCTCTTCTCTCCCTTTCCTCATCAAATCTGAATTTCCAGTCATTAGTCGCTGTGGAATGTGGGATTCTCTCAAATGAGGTTTCAACCTGACACCATCACAATGTCACTTTTCCATAGCTGAAATAATTTGAGGCATTCATATAATAACCAACACTAGAGATGTGTAAATAATCTGCCCCAGGCCATCAGTGATTAGGATTGTTTGTCTAAAAATGTCCTTAGGTCAGCTAGCAGGATGCTGTTCTTCTAACCTCTTCACATTCTAGTTTTGTTTTGTTTTGTTTTTTCCATTAGCTGACTTCTCACAGGATGTGAAATTGACTGCAATGTCACAGAACCATGAAGAACTTTTCAGAATTAATCAAGACCATACAGCCTAGCCCATGTTTCATTCATCCTTAATTCTCAAATGAAGTCCATTGATGATGTTTATAAAAGATGTCTGCATGGCTACTAATGCTCCCTTGTTCCTCAAAAGATGACTTCTCAGTCACAGAACATGTCTTAATTTCTTTTCTTAATCTCTCCTCAAAGTAGGACTACTCGTAAGAAAAGAGCAGATAGTTTATCCCAAGAAGACTGGAGGGTATCCTTGACTGTCTAAATTTGCTAATCTCCTGATATGAAATATTTGAAACTGCTTCAGCTGATTGCAATCCATCATACCTATGCAGACAAAACTCACTGACATTGAAAATTAAAATCCTGCACTATTTTATAATGCATATTTTGTTCACTAGACTGATAATGAGTTCTTTTTAAAAGGATCACTGATTCAGCCACAAGTCACTGGCTGTCAAAAAATGGCAGATTGCTCTTCTGATAAAGTGACACAGCATGAAATATATCTTTGAATGTAGGCTGCTATTTAAATTGTGGTATTGCTTCCTTAGGTGTGAGCTTACACCTAAGGAAGCAATACCATTAATTGGAAAATGTCTTAAGAAAGATCACAATGTGTTGCGACAATACACTGTCCAGTTATGTTTTTTTGGACAAAAAGAATGAAAGAAAATAATGCTAATTTTCTATTCAGTCCATACAAACCGTTAAGTATGTTTTTCGTGTGGGTAAATGTTTATTTTCCAGTCCTAGGTGTCATAGAAATGCAGCCACTCTGAAACTGTCTCTGTTTTACTAAGATTTTTCTTTTATACAGTTCTCTTACTTCAGTTCTAACACTATCATGTTCTTATATTAAATTACTTAAAGATAATAATTACCAATCTTCCAAACACACCTTGATGCCTGCCCTGCTTGGTGTGATTTCCTTTGGGCAGGAGAGGCCTGGGCTTCTCTCCAGGTGGATTCACCATCCTGCATGTCCTATATGACAAATGGCCTCCTGCTGTAAATGTCTAGATTCTGACTCTTTCCCCAGATTACTCGTTTGGGTTTTTCATCAGTCCCAGAAGAGGAACACTGGGTGTTTTTTCCCTGAAAGTCAAATTTAAGTTGAAGCAAAGACAAATGAGCCAGACCAGTTGAATCCGCCCAAGAAATCAATGAAAAGTTCAGTGTTGTAGCCAAACTACTTCACATCTCCCTGTTCAATCATCCGAAAGCAATGCCTTAGGACTTACCACCTCTAATTTGAAATCAATCTTATTCTCTTGCCAAAGAAAACTGGACATGTAGAGGTATCCAACTGGAAAATCACTTTTGGTGAAGATGGCTAAATAGCATGTGATTTATATACTTATCACAGTGGCAATACTACTAAAAACCCACGTAAATTAAAGACATTCCCACTAAAAAAATATATAGGTATTAAATGTGTTCTAGTTAAAACAATCTCCATGTTTTGAATTTTACATTGATTTTTCCTAATTTGATAACAGAATCCCCTACTCCTTTGCAAAGACAAAGATTACCCATGGAATGTCCTCCCAATTCTTTCCTAAGGGATGGAAAACTAATATGAGCAGAATTTGTGTGCATATCTCCTGAGCTTCATCTTGTGGTGAAGACCTGGCTAGCAGCAAACTTTCCTTCTCCCTTTCCCCTAGTCCAGTGCCTCCTGAACCACCAAGGACTCAGTCCAAAGTGTCCAGTTTAAGACAAAAGAGAGCTTAAAACATTTCTTCACAACGAAGACAAATTTATCAAGTTAGATTTTTCCTTTGTGGGCTTTCATGCAACATTTATCGAGGCAGCCAACAGGCAAGGTCCTGTGTCAGATCCTGTAGAGGAGATCAAGATGAATATGCATATAGGAACTTAGATCTAGCAGGGGAAAACCCAAGTATGTAAATGACTGCAATAAAAAGATACTCATCCTTCAGTTCTCAGCTTAAATGTTCCTTCAGAAAGGCTCTCCTAGCCCTCCCTCCCTAAATCTAAATAGGTTTCCCTTGTTAGCCTTTCTCCTGGTATGATTTTGTTTTCCTTCATAGCACTTGCCATAATATGCAATTATATACATACCTCATATTAATTTGTTTCATATTTGTCTCCCCCACTTAACTGTAAGTTAGAAGAAGGCAGGAATGGCTCCTCCTGTTTGTTTTTCCTTTTTCTCACTGTTACTCAGAACTTTGCACAAATGCTTAGCACAGTGAAAGCGGGGAGGGGGGAATGGATGCATGCAAAAATTTTACTCAATAACCAGAAATGAAGTATAAAGAAAGTACAATTAAGTGATCTGGAGAGACTTGGGAAAATTCCACAGAGGAAGAGAAATTTAGATAACTAGGATTTCCGTATACAAAAGTGGAGGGAACAAATATATCCCCACTGGTTGCGGGGAAAATGTGAGCAAACACAGAAAAGGAGGAGAGTGCAAGGCATATTTCTGGAGTAGTGTGTTAGATTAGAATATCTCATTTATGAGAAAGGAAGTAAAAAGTCTGAAGGGAGGTGACGGAACAATTGTAGAAGTTCTGGTTGACGTACTAAGAATTTTGGCACTTGATTTTATAACACTTAGTCATAAAGGTTTTTGATCCTATATGTAACTGTGTTTCGTCATCTCAAAAATAGAAATAGCAATGCTAAATAAACTTTAACAAATTGATTTGGGGAGTAATATATCTGAAGATTTTTTTTCTATTTAAAAGGTAATCAAAATTCTTTATATTGTTCATGTTGACTAAAAAATCAATCTAATGTTTAAATGATGAGTGATAGAACACAGTGCTTGATTGGTGCTCTTTCTTCTTGGTCATTGTCTTCTTCACCTGAGATTTTATGAACTTTAGCACAGCATGTTGTGCACCGAAGGTTGAACTGTGTGCCACCAGCTTCCCTGGTTGAGTTCAGATGCACTTGCACTCAAATTAGCATTTGGGAAGTCGGTGTTTCCTTTGATGAGATTTTCAGTAACAAGCTTTGTCCCATTGGGTGAGGATCTACTCTCATTTTCACTTTAATGAACATCACTCCCCCCAGTGGGTTAAGTGCTGGGACGGGCTTCTGTGCCAGGTGGAAGCAAATGGAAAATTCCTGAATTAAACATAACGGGGCATCAAATCCAGCCTTTCCCATCCTGGGTAATTAGAATGTGTTGCCCTGCCTACCTGGCTCTGCTGCCTTCTGCACCTATGTCTTCTTGATCTTAAGCTTGGATTTGTCCTTTATAATTTTTGACTTTGGGTTTCCAAACTGGTATTTTACCTCTTGCCTGTGCTGACCTTCAAATTCTGTATATGCATTGAACTTTTTGCTTCCTTAATTACTTCTTTGGCCTGATAATAATCATAATTACAGTAAAGGCTAACATTACAGGGCACTTGATGTCTGCCAACTGCTATACACATATTATTGCATTCTTGAAATAATGCTTCATTATTCCTATCTCATAAATAAGAAAATGGAATCTCTAAAATGATAAATAACTTGTCTAGTTCACACATCTGGTAGAAGGCAGAGACAGAATTTATATCAGGTCTGTCTGATTCAACATCCATTTTCTTTCTGACATTATCACACTAAATTTCATACTCCAGCTTTTTAACTCCTGCACATCCAAGCTCTTCATTTCCTATTTGATGACTCAAAATCTGGGCTACACCTGTGTTCTGTCTTTCTCCAACTATCACTGATTTATGGAACAGTGGAAATAAAATCAGATTACATTTTTCACTTAGTTTGTTGGAAAAACATTGAGTATGGAGTCAGAGACATTGATTAGAATCCAAACTCTTGAATTTCATACACGCTGCAAGTCTTTTGGAAAGTTGTTTATCTGTTCTGAACCCAGATGCCTCACCTATCTCATCTAGAGAATTTCACTAGACGATATACAGCAACACTTTCTCTCTCTGGGGTGTGCCCTCAGCCCCTCTGTGCTGGCACAATAACAGGCTCTATATCTATCTACTTCTGACATCCCACCATATTTGAAATCATATGTCTCATTTCCCTTGTGCTTTCTTGACAAAGCAGTGTTTGTCCTTCTTCTTTATAAGGATGCACTGTGCCCCATTTATAAGAACCCACGGAAAATCCTTTCAGATTTCAGTACCTCAGAAGGCTTAGCTTCTCCTGAGTAGTTTTTCATTTGTTAGCCCTAGAGACACTATGAACTTGTGAATCATGACGTTCTTTCTTTGTTTTTGTTGCTAGAAAACTCTGAACCAACTATTAACCTACCTCTAGGGACTATTAAGAATTTTATGACATGCTTTTTGTATACTAAATTTATATTCAATTTCCCTTACTATTCATTATTTACCTCTATTCTTATTGTCACAACCATTCATTCATTTTCTTTATCCTGTATAGGGTATGCACTCCTATATGTACCTTAAAACTATTTTTTGAATTGGAGAATGGGGCAGAAATGTTTACTAATGAATGTATGTATACTAATGAATGAACAGATAGGTGAATAGGTAGATTCATAAATAAACAAACAAATAAATATAGTATGCCAGGACTTGCTTTTCTACAGCTACTGACCAAACAGTAAATTTTAGTTTTAATAGATTTGGGTCTTGATTATCCCACAAAAGTTTACACAAGTGTCCAAAAGCAGCATTGTCTTTAGCAAACTGAAAGTATCTTCAATAGTAGAATCATTAAAAATGAGACCACCAACAGAATAAAATCTGTCTGATACTCATTAGGACATTGTTGGGACAAAAAGTGATATGTCAATTTTGCTTGCAAAGTAAGAAGTTCCCTATGTTTTTATTGATGCCATCCAAGCTGAAGGGAATAACAGCATTGTCAAATGAATCAAACAATTGGCCCTTATTAGGATTGTGATTCAAAAAGACATACACACCCATGTATAAAAGACCATTTTGTTAAGAATGGGGACATCCATTGACAGATGAATGGATAAAGAAGATGTGGTACATATATACAATGGAACATTACTCAGCCATAAAGAGGAATGAAACTGGGTCATCTGTAGAGATGTGGATGGACCTAGAGATTGTCATACAGAGTGAAGTAAGTCAGAAAGAGAAAAACAAATATTGTATATTAACACATATTTGTGGAACCTAGAAAAATGGTACAGACGAACCAGTTTGTAAGACAGAAATAGAGACACAGATGTAGAGAACAAACATATGGACACCAAAGGGGGAAAGGGGGGGGAGTGGGATGAATTGGGAGATTGGGATTAACATATATACACTAATATGCATAAGATAGATAACTAATGAGAACTTGCTGTATAGCACAGGGAACTCCACTTCGCTGTACAGTAGAAACTAACACAACATTGTAAAACAACTATACCCACCCCCAAAAAAAAAGAATGGGGATACCACAGCCTTATAGGAATAATCCATTTGGATTTATAAAAGTCTTGATCCAGCTTAGAACTCTGAATCTCATAGAATCACACTTCTTAGATGCTTTTCCTCACTCTTCTCTAAAACAAATTAAAACACCCCTATTTCCATTAGATTAGGGGAAAAAATGGCCTTTTCATTAGGACTGGTGTTTAAAGAACTCATTAGTATGAGAACAATATATGTGCTGCTACTAGAGTTATATCAATATTTGAAACCTGCAGAAATTCATCCAGACCTTTATTTTACTCAGAAAATGTTTATCCAGCAACTACCATGTACCAAGCACTGTGATAGATACTGATAATACAGTGATAAGTAGACAAAGCATCTGTCCTCTTGGCTCTTACATTCTATTAACGTAAACCAGTAATAGTGGAGTGAAGTCCAGACAGCACAGATAGTGACAAAAATAATTTCAGATACTGATAAAGATTTTAAAGAAAATAAAACAGAGCAATAAGACTAAATTAGCATACAATCAAGGAAATACTCTATTTAAAACAAAGGTAATCGACATGTACACACTGCTGTATTTAAAATGGATAACCAACAAGGACCTACTGTACAGGGAACTCTGTTCAATGTTACATGGCAGCCTGGGTGGGAGGGGAGTTTGGGGGAGAATGGATACATGTATATGTATGGCTGAGTCTCTTTGCTGTGCACCTGAAACTATCACAACATTGTTAATTGGCTATACTCCAATATGAAATAAAAAGTTTTAAAAAAAGGTAATGAATTAGTGGCAGAGCTGAAGAGTCAAATAGGGAATACTTTCCAGAGATTAGCAGAAGAGGAATGTCATTACCACTCCTAGGTGGGAAGGACAAAGGAAGGAGGTCGTGTTAACCAGATTCTAAGGACTGGGGTCATCTGGAAGAAGCAGAAACCACAGTGCACCTGGAATGAGTTAGAGCCACAGAGAAAATAATAGGCATTGCTGGAGACACCACTCCAGACAGAGAGGGGGAGGAAAATTCCGTCTCTGCATCAGTGCCACTCATTGGCCAAATGCAACAGGAAGCCAGCTAACAGGCCAGACTAGAAAATACAGCCTGCCATTGTCAGCCCATGTCCAGCAGTCCAGTGGGAGATGGGCAAGGAAAGGATCTGAGGGCAAAGCCTGGGTTTGCACAAGAATGGAGAGTGACCAGGGAGCAGAGGAGCTATTTTAAATAGTAGTCAGTGATGGCCATACTAGGAGGTGGTATTTGAGCAGGATCCTGAGGATGAGAAGGAGGAAGCCATGGGGAGCTCTGAGGAGAGCATTCCAGGCAGAGAAAGAGCAAGTGTAAGTGTATTAATTTCAGTAAAATGAATCAATTTCTGTGACAGTTAACTTCCAAAAGTCAGAAAAGTACATTAGAATACCAAGCAAGCAGGTTTAAACAGAAAACTGACTTTATTCAGTTAAAGTATAATTGTTAAGGCTAAGAGTTGAAATGGTATGTGAAAAAATGGTATATCAGTGAGAAAGTAATAGGGAAACATTTAAAAGTTAAACCTTTGAGTAAAGTTTTAGGAAAGAAAAAAGAAGAGGGATGGAAGGAAGGAAGGAAAGAGAAAGAAAGAGAGGAAGAGAAAAAGAGGAAAGGAAGGACGGTAGGGAGGGAGAGGGGAGGGGAAGGGGAGGGGAGATGGGAGGAGAGAAGAGAAGAGAAAAAAAGAAAAGAAAAGCAGCACCTAAACTTTCCCAGTAAGAGGGAAGGATTAGCAATGACTGGGGGGAAATAGAAAATAGTACAACTAATAATCCAATAATCCAGTACTTGCTAAAACCCTTATATAAACTATTGCCCTTTTAAGTTGTAGTGATTTAATGCAGAAGCAAATCAGCATAGCATATAGAACAGAAAGGATAATGTCAGTTATCAGCAAAATTTCTCTAGAAAATTATACCTAAAATTCACTTAATAGGAACATATAAGATGTGTGAATATGTTAAAGATCAAGTGTTTGCTATATAATAACACAATTTTTCCTCATTTACCCAATTCTTACAGCCTTTCATACCTGTAAAAATTGTCTAGCAACAAAATTGACAGGTATATGGTCAGAGACAAAGTAAAAATCTTCTATTATTACCTACTGTATTATCAGTAAGCTAATTAACCTAACTAATGAACACTGTAATAATCTCTGAATGTCTTGAAACTTAAAATTCTCTAAAGGTTGGATGATATAAATATTAAAACATTACATTTTTTAAAGAACCAAGCCAAGATCAATTAAAGAATAGCCAAATGAATGGAGCTATATGTCAGCCTTGTGCTAGAACTAGAGAATATTATATAGAAACAATACCTTAAGAGTGGTGAAGAATTCATTTTCTATCATTTCACATAATTAAAATATAGGCTGAGATAATTTTGTTAACTCACAAGAGAGAAATATTCTACTGAATCTGGTCAAAGATCTGCTTTTCTAAGGAAATAAAAGGAGTTCATTATATCCAGATTTAGGATAAATCTGTTCCTGTAAGCAGTGGCATCTGTTGTTACTACCATTTTTGTGTGTGTGTGAATATGGATTGAATATGAATTTTACTTTCTTAAGCTTCTTTTTCCGTGTAATTTCCAAACTCAAAGGTTCTGGAGAGATTTAAAAGGAAGTAGTTCCTCCCCAAATTCTAAAGGCTATATTTTAACTAGAAAGAAGAATAAGTGTAAATGTTGTATTTGTGAAAACCAAAGAGCACTAGAGCCCTTTGATAGCAGGAATATACCAAGTAAATCTGAAGCATCTGCAGCAGGCCTTGCAGGATGAAATGGAGGGGAAAAGCAGGGGATGTGTTTCTTCCCTTAAAATTAAATGAACATAAACCCAAAGAAAATGGCTACCGTGACGGTTGATTATCACAGTTGAAGTCCAGGCCCTTAGCCTGGGCTTAGCTTCCCTATGTATCAGTATGAGATTTACATACACATCACCAGGTTTCATTTCTACAGCTAAAGCTTTGGCAGAGAAGTTAGGAATGCTGATATCAGAGGCAATCAGAACTGGGCTGCAGGCCCAGCTATGCATCTTCGCAGCTGTGTGACCCAAGGTAAGCGGTTCACCTTTGCAAACCTCATCAACTTCATGGGATGGTGAGGACAGTAGGAGATAAAGCTTATCTCCCCACTACTGAGGGTTTTTTCCAGGTCCGAAGACCTGCACTGGCTCTCTACATGTTCTATTTGTTCTGCCTCTGGGAAAAGACTTTTCTGATTAGTAAATTTGAAAAGAATAACTCTTCACACTTAGTTCCAAGGAGCAAGCATGGCCACCAAAGTCATAGAGAACAAAGGTATGTTCTGCTTTCCCACGCCTTCAGTCTTACCTGGGAGGCTTGTCCCAGTTCAGCATTGTCATGATTGGTGGGTAAGACTTAAAGCCACGTCTTCTAACATGGTCTCTATTAATAATTAGGGTGATACTTTCCCCTCTGTTTCTCTCATTTATCTTATTTCTCAACATGTTTAGAAGCCTGATGGGGAAGAGGAGTGCTATTTACTAGGTGCCCCTTTGGAGATCCCAATATTTACTACGATTATTTCTACTGTCATTGGTCATTCACTGATTTGGGAAAAGGGAAAGGGTTAAAATTATTGAGTACTCTCCATCACCATTCCTCAGGATTTTATTAGCATCTATTGGATAAATTATAAAATATTGGAACAGTGTAGAACCTTAAAGACCATCTAATCCAATGTCATCTTTATACAAATAGGAACCTTAGTTCTTAAATTTATCACGATCCTCTAGTTAGTCAGGGACAGAATCAAGACACAATCCAAATTTTCAGACTCCTAATTCTCCAGACTCCCAGTCTGATCTTCTTCTTGATCCCTCCTGTACCCTTGCACTACCCTAAATCAGCAATTCATTCTCAGTTTTTCTTTTGCCCTCTTTTTTAACTAATAAGTTTCTCTTTTATTCTCAACTCAGAGTTAGGATTTGGAGAGAAACCAAGAACCTCAGAAATAAGGAGGGGAGAATAGAAAGCTTAGATCGCTCAATTTGACTCAAATAGGAAGTACCATATTCATATCAGTTCGTTTATTTTAGTTTTCAAGACTGAACCTAAAATAAAGATTTGCCAGCTCAGCCTTTCACAAAATGTGGTTCTCAGACCAGCAGTATCAGCATCATCCAGGAACTTGTTAGAAAGGCAAATTCTTGAGCCCAGCCCAAACCTACTGTATTAGTCAGCTAGGGCTGCCATGACAAAACACCACAGACTGAGTGGCTTGAACAAGAGAAATTGGTTGTTACAGTTCTGGAGGCTTAGAGGTCTAAGGTCAAGGTGCCCACAGATATGGTTTCTCCTGAGCTCTCTCTCTCTCTGGCTTGCAGATAGCTGCCTTCCTGCTGTGTCCTTGTGTGGCCTTTCCTCTGTGTGTGAGCACCCCTGGAGTTTCTTCCTCTTCTTATACGGAAAATCAGTCCTGTTGGATTAGGGCCCCACCATTATGACCTCATTTAACCTTAATTGCCTCTTTAAAGGCCCTATCTCCAAACACAGTCACATTCTAAGGCATCAGGGTTAGGGCTTCAACATATAAATTTTGAGGAGACACAATTCAATCCATAACACCTGTTGAGGAAGCAACTGGGAGGTGGGGGCCCAGCCATCTGTGTTTTAATAAATCCTCAAAGTGATTTTAACGCAAGTTAACATGTGAGAGCTACTGTGCTAGCCAGTGAGGACACCATCTCACCATAAGGAAAGGGTAGCCTGGGCTGAGATGCTAAGCTTATCATGAGGATCTACCGATTTTCGAGAAAGGACTGATGCTGGTGCGTGAACACACACGCACGCAAAAATGTTAATCTAGAAGACTTCGGAACCAGTGTTGTTTTGGTAAGCACGTGAGTATAAAATAAAGGGAGCTCCGATCAGAAAGCCTGACTGTGGAGCTCGGGCTTAGGCAAGGATCTAGCCACCAAGGGCATGACTGTAAGCGTCCGTCAAATACTGTGAGTGCCAGAAGCACGTGCAGTAGTGAACAGATTCGACCCTCCAGTATTCTCTCCAGCTGGCCTTGGGAAGTGGACGGAACCTTTTGGACTGAGTAAACCACCCCACAGAATTATCTTGGTTCTTAGATAATTCTGGAAGTGATGGAAACTCAAAAGAGAACTGATGCTCTGTTTTAACACATTGAAGCCTATCTTGAAATGCAGATGTAAAGAAGAAGGGGTAATACATTAGCTATATCATTATTGAAATCAATTAATCTCAAGGAAAAGATTACTCTGCTTTAGGATTTAAAATCCTAGCTGACGCTCAGAATCACCTGAAAAGATTGTCAAAAAATAGATTTCACAGGCCTACCCCTGTCTGACTGAAAAAGAAAGACAGGGCCCGAGCCTCAATGCTGCCTGGTCTTCCAAGTGAGTAGAAAGTTGGAATAGCATACAGAATTAACTGAATTAGTAGTTCATCATTATTAAGCAACAGAGATACAAAAATAGGACTCATATTTTTTGTCACATATTTTATAAGACCTGGAAAAAGAAAAGAAGAGAATAAAGTGAGAGAAGCTTATCACAAAATAACTCCAGATTAGAATGTAGATATTATGACACGATAACACTGATAGAGGAAATGGAATCAAAATTACTTCCTCTCTCTCTCTTTTCCCTTACCCTACTGTGGCTTTCTACCCGAAGCTGTCCGGCACCTTGACCCATTCACCACAATCAGATAATGTGGTGGAAACCAACACTTGAGCACTGGTAACGTGACACCACACTCATTTTTTAATCACTTACTCTCCTTTGCCATTTCATATTAATATAATTGCTCAAGAATATAGATACAGCTTTGTCAAAATTTAGAATGAACTTTAAAAAATCTATTTCTTCATAGGATAAGGATCTAAACAATCCCCTGTGATAGTTATAAAAGAGATTCTAAAAATTAACTCAAGCCCTTTAACCCCCCAAAATCTGAAACAAATTTGGCTGATTTCAAAACAAATTAAGTAAAATAATCTCCTTTCGAAATCTTGGAATGATATTATGCTGTCTTCTTGTCATGCATCTGTGTTTCTAAAAATTCCCTTTCCTTTTATACTAAACTTAGTTTACTTTTATATAAAGACCTTTCTTCTGTTACTCATTTTCTAAAACCTGCCTCCTTGCTTTTAAAAAATTAGCCTCTAGATGTATGCAAAATGGAATCAGGTGCTTTATCTTCCAAACATCAACAATGATGACCAGAAACTCTGTTACATGGTCATTACTAGTTCTACCTATAACACAGACCTGAAAAATTGTTGCCCACAATCAGGACATGTTTATATGATGTGCATAATAAGTCAATAAGGTCCTTGCACAGGTTTGATTAGATCATGCAAGCAAAATTACATTGCCTTCTTTATTTCAAACAGCCTCTTCTATATTCTCAAGTTGTTTTCATTCGTTTTCACTTTTGTCCTTCTTTTTGCAGCCTTTTCTGCTATTTTCCACCATGTTGACTACTTGAACTATATTTTATAAAAGATCATCAGCAATAACTCATTGGTATAATTTTCACATTCATCTGTGGATTCAACTGTGTGGCAGTTGGCAATCCCAACCCACTTGATATACTTCCCATAATATCACAAAAAGATTGCCTTTAAATAACTCTTCCATCTGCCTAGATACCAATGGTGAAGAGGTTTCAAATTAATTTTGATAGGTATAGCTAAGAATGTTAATGAGCTTGTTTATATCATATTTGTCTCCCAAACATGAATGTGAAAACAATATAGAGTATACTTACTCTTTAGAATCTCCCCCGTGTCTCCATATAAATTTTGCACCTGTCCCAGATCTTTCTTTGGAGCTTTATGATCTGTTGGCAACATTGTGCAGCTACCTTTGTAGGAATTAGAGAACCAATGGGAACATTCCATGTGATTCCTGTGGTTTGTCTGAACACATCTCCCCTTTCCTTGAAAGCAGTTAAGACAAACAGGTGCCTAAGACAAAATGTAGCATTTGCATGCAAGTCCCATTGATCTATGGGACAATTGTTTATTGAGTTCTTCTGCAGACTAAAGAATTTAACAGGTGCTGGGAGTTATGAATGAGATATTCTCTTTGGACCTCAAGGAGCTTACAGTACCAAATGAGAAAGTATAGTGTCACAACATAATTTGTTCCCTTGAGCACCAATTTTAAACAAAATGTTATACAGGAGATGGGTGAAATGAATGTGGAATCTGTCTTTTAGGAGTTCGCAGTCAAATAGGAGAGAGGAAGTAAAAAGTAAAGAAAGCTGGAAATGCCAAGTAGCATTGGTGAGGCATGAAGTGCACCAGGGGTTGAAAGGAGAGCAGCAATATGATCAGAAATGATCAGAGCAGAGCCTCTGTTATTTTAATAAACAATAATTATAAAAGGTTATCAGAGAAATGTCTTTTTATGAGAAGGACCCATGGAGAAAAAAATTCCTAAAATGAATATTAAAATTATTTTCCAATATGTATCAGAATAACAGGATACAATGTACTTGCTGGTGTATGCTAAACAGAAGCACATTTGCATAGCATCTGATGTGCAGTTTTCCGCAGTGCTTTTGTTGGAAGTTGCCAGAAGCCTTCCAGGTGTCAGTGTTTTCCCCAGAAAAACATTTTCCATTCCCACATCTCTACACATAGCAAGCATGACATTAAATGCTAAAAGGCCACTGTCGAATTTTAGTCTAAAAAGGATCCTTATGAATCTGTTGAATATTTTTTAACTCCAGATATAACTTTCATCAGCAAATGTAACATGAAAAATAAATACGCAGCTGGCTTTCAGGGTCCATGTGTTGAGCATTTGGAAAAATTAGTCTTCTAGAGAGTGCCACATTACTGTTTTTCTATAGCTAAATTGTGGACATTGTACTCCAAAATATTCAGTGTGGTGCCTTTCTAAACGACAGAGTTTAGTGAATAATTAAATCACACTATTAAAAAGGGAGAGGTATTACGTGGTAAAACCAAATGGTCTAATGTAACTCAAGTTTCATGCCTTGCAGTTTTGGTCTTGTACATTTACAGGTTTTATTTTCTCAGTGTTTGACTTTATCCACCACGATTCCAAATCCCTTAAAGTTTAGTATTAGATTGCCTTGACTTCTACTGAAAGAAGGTCTTCTTCCCCACCCTTTTCACACATCTCACTCTACTTAGGACTGAACAAAAATGAAACTCACAGGAATACAAGGTCAATACTAAGTATTTTATGAGCAAAAGATGAATGCAGGCTATGCTCTGAAGAACAGACTTATATATCAAAAGCTGCTAATCATTCTCAAGACCCTGAAAGTCTGTCGACAAGGAAGTTAAAAAGCTCCCATCCTGGGAGGTATCCAAAATTGGAAGCAGGAAATACACACAGGTATCCGGAGATGAGAACAAGGGTTCAGATGTAGGGCAGCCCAATACATTCTGCCAAACACTTCCACCTCACCCCGCACTGTTTTCTGTGTGTGGGTCACCAGGACGTCCAGCTGCTTCACTCCACAGCACCACAAGGGTGTCATTCCACATTGGACACACCTCATCCTTTAAGGCCTTGCTAAGAACTCACCTTCACCCTGATTCCTCACCTTAAGTTCCCAATCATCTTTCTTTTCTGACTTCCTGGACCATTTTCAGGTCTATTCTGCACAATTGAAATGAATGTCTGACCACTTGTACTGTTAAATAGCAGTTTATAAAAAGAGGATGAAAATCAGGCTCAGAAAACCTGAGACAAGGCTGGACGGAAGATAAAGCTTAGGCACCTGAGTGGTCCAGCCCTGGTGGAAATTCAGATGCAGGTGGTCACAAGTTGGAGCCTAGAACTAGTGAAGCATTCTACAGAAGAAACATTCACTAAATACCTGTGCCAAAAGGTCAAAGTGGTAGTTCAGAACCATAGATCAGACATGAAAGTGCTGAATATTAGAGCAGGCAACAGACCTTGGAATCCAGAGAGATTCTAAGAAGGATAGATTGTGTTGTGAAGGATAAGTGACACTGTGTAACTAAAATAGTTCTGCATTCTCCCCTAGCAGCCCGCACTCTTTCCATTCTCTCTCAAGAATCTTGCCCATATGACCTCACATGAAATCTTTCTTTTCTGAGTTCTATTTAAAGCCATATCTACTTTGAGGACATAGAAGGTCCCTGCCAGTAAGCCCCTGAAAGCAGGGATCACAGCAGAGTACTTCGATTTTTCTGCTTCTAATTGCCAAGCCCAATCTAGAAAAAAGAATGAATGTGGAAAAATATAGGATTTTTGTACATATTTAAAGTCAGGTTATTTTTAATGTGCTACTAAGGTATTATTTGACACAGTGTTTATAAAAGAATGAATATCTCCAGTTTTTTCAGCTCTGGATTCTTGTGCCCTCCCTATGCTTTGCTGTGTCTGATTGCCTTTATTTCACTTAGATGCCTTGCCCTACCATGACCTCCTGCAAAGTTATCACACAACTATTTTTAAAGAGTTAAATACATTATAAAAGTATGTTTCACATATTCCACACTTACCCCCACCTTCAGCCACTAGCTGGCATTTCTTTCTGCTTTGAAATAGCAATTTCTGATCCCCAGAGGCTTATCAGAGTGAAACACACTTTCCTTGCTAGTGTATCCAGAGGACTAAATCAGCAATAACTGGCCCCCCTTTTTTTAGAAAGTTGTTGACACCCACCCATACCCAATAAAAGTATTAATGGTCATATAAAAGTAATATGTAGGGGCTTCCCTGGTGGTGCAGTGGTTGAGAATCTGCCTGCTAATGCAGGGGACACGGGTTCGAGCCCTGGTCTGGGAAGATCCCACATGCCGCGGAGCAACTGGGCCCGTGAGCCACAATTACTGAGCCTGCGCGTCTGGAGCCTGTGCTCCGCAATAACAGAGGCTGCAATAGTGAGAGGCCCGCGCACCGCGATGAAGAGTGGCCCCCGCTTGCCACAACTAGAGAAAGCCCTCGCACAGAAACGAAGACCCAACACAGCCATAAAAAAAAAAAAAAAAAAAAAAAAAAAAAGTAATATGTAAAAGAAATTTAATTTGAATTTTTGATTGCCTTTTAGTGAATTAGAAATACAAAATATTCAACAACAAAACACATACCACACATAACAAATAAAACTAATGAGCTAATTAAAATTGTAAACAAATGAATGAAACCCAAAATACAGTCAATACCAAAGGGAGAGGAGAACCCAAACCACGTTCAGTTTTCAGGAGACAGTTCTCCAGCTACGCTCCTGCTTGCTTCGAATTCTCCTAACGGACCCCTGAAACCAGAAGGTAATTGCTGCTCCTCCTTTCTTTTTATGATAGAGTATCAAAAGTTCTTTAGCTGGTTATGTGGCCACAAAGCTAGAGAGTAGATCAGCCAGCCTCCCTTGCAGCTACATATGATCAAATAACTGAGTTTTGGCCCATGGGATATGACTGTAGGTAGTGCGTGACAAATCCAGCTTTAGGCCTTAAACCTTTGGTGCCCTTTCTCCATTCCTGCAGGTTGTAACATGATCATGATACTAGTGACCCTGTAGACAAGGACAACTGACACAACTGACCTTCTGTAAAAGAACTCACATATTACTATGACTTGAACAAAAGAGATAAACTTTAATCTTATTGAAACTCTTGTACTTGAAGGGTCCCTTTGTTTCAGCAAAAGATTAGACTTTACCCTAAACATTACATCCATCAATCTGTACCCAAGCCTCATTAAAAACTTCCCCCTTCTGCCTTACCTCAGTCCAACCCAATTGTATGAAGACTGTCCAAACACACCTCCCTACTGAAAATGGGAAACTAGCTCCAATTATATTAACTGGGTGAAGAAACAGATATAGTTCTCCCTTATCTATGACTAAGAGCTTAAGTTCCTGGGACAAGAAGAGACCATCAATTTTCAACAACATACCAGATATTGTTTTAATCAGGATCCTTTTCATTGCAAAATACACTCACTTGCAGGTTATAAAGCAAGGGAGCTTCAAATAATGCTACAGATACACAGAATCCATGGCAAAGTACAAAGAGGATTCAGTGGAACTGACGTCATCAAGGAACTGAGACAAATTATTTCATCTCTCAAGATTCACATGGCTTCTAGTTTCTGCTTCTCTCTGCACAGTTTCTCTGTCCTCTTCCTTCTGTTTGCAGACCAGCTTTCTGGCAAGGAGATCACCAGTTCCTTGGGACTGTCCATTACCAGTGCTACGTAGGGAACAGGGTCTCAAAGAAAGGGATGATGGGCAGAGATGCTCCAAAGCAGATCCAACAAAGATATTAAGTTCTTAAATCTCTTCTTTTTGTTCTTACGAGGCCTCTGCCTTGATGCCCTTCCTTCACCACTACGAAAATCCCATCTCTGATGGGGAGACCTTCTTTCTAGGTCTCTTGATTCTTTACCTCCCTGATTCTGTGAAACCTCAAATCAGTCAAGATCTGTGCCCATGCCCTGAGCTAATACAAACACCATCACCCAAAACTGTCTCAGCCCTTCCCCAGAATTCTACCTCTGTATCTTTTCATCTTTCTGTGATCTCCCTCATTTTTCATCCAATTAACATTTTAGTTACTGATTTTATCTACACCTGACACCACTGCTCATACACAGGATGTATCACGGGGTGTGGAGTAAAGAGTCACTCACTCTGGGTCTCACTCAATAACGCCTCAAATAAACTTCTAATAGTCTCTCTGAATTCTTTTATACGTGTAGTTTTCAGTATACACTTAAGATTTCGTTCATCAAAAAACTTTAATAGCCAATTACTAGATACCTATAGTGTATCACAAATTACTTTTTTTTTTTTTAAATTGACCCTTTTTTTTAATTTTCTTTTTTAATTTATGTTTTTATTTTATTTTATTTTATTTTGGCTGCATTGGGTCTCCATTGCTGCACACGGTCTTTCTCTAGTTGCGGCAAGCGGGGGCTACTCTTCGTTGCGGTGCACGGGCTTCTCATTGCGGTGGCTTCTCTTTGTTGTGGAGCATGGGCTCTAGGCCCGCAGGCTTCAGTAGTTGTGGCACGTGGGCTCCGTAGTTGTGGCTTGCAGGCTCTAGAGCACAGGCTCAGTAGCTGTGGCACATGGGCTTAGTTGCTCTGCGGCATGTGGGATCCTCCCGGACCAGGGATCAAACCCATGTCCCCTTCATTGACAGGTGGATTCCTAATCACTGCACCACCAGGGAAGCCCCACAAATTACTTTTTAAATAAAACCCCAAATGATTTTTATAAATAGCATAATTATTATATCATAACTTATGTGTTAAAAATATTATTTCTTATAACATTAAAAATTTGTTTTAGCTTTTTAAAAATATATTTTGAGGAAAGTAAGAAAGGGAGGGAGGGAAGGGCCTTGCTCAACCTCTGAAAGGCTCACTTGGATTTTATCCCCACACATTCATACATGTCTTAATGAAGTTGGTGGATGCAGAGAGGTGAGGAAGAAGTAACAAGTCAGTGGACAATACTGGGAAGACTGGCCAGAGAGGTAAAGAGGAGGGAGATTATTTTCAACTGGAAAGGTCAGAGGAGGACACAGTACTTAAGTTGGCTTCGGGGTATATTTTGTGTAAAGTGAATGATACGAACCTAAGAGAAAGGGATGAAAGGGGAAAAGTACGGGAAGAAAAGAAGAAAGTCATTTGACAGGCTAGGTTCAGGAAACAAAACATCGTGCTCTGTAAACAGTTAGACACAGCAGAGGCTTCTCTATAGCCCTCTACTGTCTCATATATTCCACAAGTTTACAACACTCTACTTCTAGAGATTCATTTTGGGGGAACTAAGTAAAGTCCTCAATAGAGTAATATATTAGGTCTGTATCAGTGATGAGAAACTCTGTTGGTTGCCTTGTGTGACTGAGAAGGGAGAGAATAAGGCACAGACTATGCAGGTGAGTCTTGCTGGGGTGGGGTGGGGAGCATTACACGGAAGCCCGTAGTGGAGGTTGAGCCTGGGAGGACAGCCTTGTGGTGAATGGATGGAGCTGGAGTTGGGCCACACACTCTGCCGTGACACACACAAAGGGAAGAGTATGATAACATACCCATTATTTTTTTTTTCCTCTATTACTATTTTGTCCTGAGCCATCCTGGAAAGAAAGAAAATGACAAGAAAGGGAATTGAAGTTATAGAGTACCCAAATATAAGATCCACAAAGGCACGGACTTTGTCTAATTTGTTTCTGCTTTATCCCAGAGCCTATAACAGAGACTGGCGCTCAAATATTTGTGAGGTGTATGAACAAATGCCTACTCTGTGACAGGCCCTATGGCTTGGAGAAGCTCATTTAAGTCTCACACATAAACACGGACGAGGAAATTGAGGTGCAGAAAGAATAAGAATCTTGCCCGAGGTCATCCAGCCAGGGAATGGCAGGGCCAGATTTCAAATCCTAGTCTAATTGACTAAAGCCCGTGCTATGACCCACCATGAAACACTTCTTCATTAGACAGGAAACCAGACTGTGACTACAGTGCACAATAATCTCAGTTTGGCACAGCTCACGCTGATGATAGCATCATTCAGATGGAAACTGGAGGAACCGGTTTTAAGGAAGGGTGGGAGGGGGGTGGAATATTAAGTGAAGCTGAGCAATCAGGCCGACTATATTTTATGGGCTCAAATTTGGTTCACCTGCCATTTAATTAGGACCAGAATTAGTTCAAAGCACAAATGAGAAGTTATTTTTCATCTCTGCTTCTCTCTTTGTTTTAAAATTCGATAGAAGAAAAACAGAAACTAGTCCTTCATTAAACAAGCAGCCTCAAAATCTATCATATCAGTATTGAAAAGCACCAAGTAATTTGTTAGTTTCAGAAATCTCAATCTGCTGCTAATGAAATTCCATGAAGGCTGCAAGAACCAATTACTCAAATATTTTGGTGCTTTTTGGCAGACTTAAACTGAATTATTTCTATATCTAACAGTTTCTATTAATCATCACAAGCTCAAAGACATTTATTTTATTCTAGTACTCTACAGAATAGTAAATGATAGAAGAATGAAAAGATAGGATGAATAAGTGGGAGGAAATATATATTAAATAGTACCATTCATTTTGTATTCATTACTAATGGACATTGGCAGGTGACATTGTGCATTCAGGCTACTAAGTCTGCTTCTGAATGTTTCTTCTGAATACCAGAGCAGTGTGATGCAACAGAGACCAAACTGACCGCCAGTCTTGTACCCACCAGTAAAGAACGGAAATGAGTCATCCATTTTTCACCCACACTCTTGGAACCAAACATGAAAGGGAAAAAGTTTAATACAAAATACAACTCTATCTTGTTTATTGTCCTGTCCACATCTGCTAGAACAGTGCCTGGCATGAATGTTTATGGCATAGATGCTTAATAGATATTTGTCGAATGAGTGAATAAGTGAATTTCTTCTAGTGTTCCCTCGATCTCAATATAGGAATATGCAGGAAGGCAAGAACAAGGGAACACTGTCGATTACTCACAGAGCTCTTGAGTTTGCTGAGACTGCAGATAGACTTATAGCCAAGATCCACTTAGACATCTAATAAACACCTTGAATTTAACATGTCCAAAACGGAACTTCTCATCTCCTCCCCTGTAAATTGGTCTCCCCCAATCTTCTCTCAGTAAATGTGCTTCCATCTAACCAGTGGTTCAGGGCAAAATCCTAGAAGGGATATTTGATTCCTCTCTTTCCCTCATTCCCTTTATCCAAACCCTCAGCAAGTAAACTCTGCTCCCAAAATGTATCTTGAATCTAATCACTTTACCATCTCCATTATTACCACCCCACTCCTACCACCATTGTCAAACATCTGGACTACAACAACCTCTAATTGGTCTCCTCACTTCCAAGTTTGTCCTTATGCCATTTAATCTTCATCCAGTTATGCACCAGGTAATTTCTTAGTTTCAGAAACTATGATGATTTTAATTATAAATATTATTTCACTTCTCTGCTTATAATTTGCCAATGGCTTCCTGTGGTACTTAGAACAAAAGTTGAATTTGCCGTTATTTCCAGGCCTTGTGTAGTCAGGACTCCTCACTATCTCTCTGACCTCATCCTCCACCACATTGCCCTTCTGTCTTCACCATGCTGGCTTGCTTTCTTCTGTTTGAACGTTCTCATAGCAAGGACTTTGCAGCTGCTGTTTCTCTGTATGGAATGCCTTTCTTCCAAATCTTCATGTGGCTGATTCCTACTTATCATTTATGCTTTAGCCCCAAAGTGTCCTTATCTAGGATGCCTTCCCTGAATAATGTTGCCTCCCACACCAGGTATCACTCCACCTTGTTCTATTATCTCCATAGAACTTAATATTATCTGAAATTACATTATAAATATACATGCTTGATTACTGTGTATCATCTTCCAGCTAGGATGTAATTTTGATAAAAGAAGGGATGTCATTTGTCTTGTTCTTCATCATATCTCCTGGACCTCAAAAAATGTCTATTGAATGAATGAATGAATGTTTTCTGGAAGTCTCTGAACAGTATTTGTGCTTGTTTGTGATACTTTTGTGGAGTGTTCATTGATCCTTATTTGACAGTGTCTCTGCAAGCAGGATAAAAGCTGTGATTGAGACAGAGTCTTTTTATATTGGTTTTGGAGCAGACTCTCACAGCCCTCGCTTCAGGAAACACTTTTAAACTGCCAGTGTATCACAGAGCCAATTCTGACACATATATATCAGAAATGAATTTCCTCAGTTCTGTATGTATAGCATTCAATTTTTTTCTAAGTATTACCCACATCCAGCATGTCCATTATAGCTAAATGATTATTTTAACCACACATTTCCCACTGCTTCTCTGCCTTCTCCCCTTATTTTTACTTGTATTGATAGCTTCCTAAATGTAAGTGGTTGTGTTCTAAATGCTGACAGAAAAAAAGAAATTACTCTTTACAATGGCAGAGAGATCTGTCGTTACTTAGCCAAGTGCTTCTTCAAGTAGCTAAGTTCTCATTAGAAAGCCAACTTTCCAGAGTAGTTCAGAGGTGTTGTTTAGAATGATCCCACTTTACTGAGCCAACATGTCATATCATGACACCCTGAGGCTACTTGCCCTGGAGTGCTACCAAATGACACTGTCCCAATCACCACTAAATAATATGAACCCTGAAGCCTGATCTCCAAAGTCTAAGAATACAGCCTGCAAAATAAATAAATAGTGTTTTCTAAAAAAACAAAGCTGTTCAAATATCAGTCTTTGATTTTTTTTTGTTTTTTTAACAGAAAATTTTGTTATTTTTTATCAAAAATTACACTGAATGCTAAATTTCCGCCTTTACATTAAACAAAGACAGTAATGGTAACACTAAAACAAAACACTAAAACCGAACAGATTTCTGGTAGTCATTATTTAAGTCTGATTTCTTGGGGTGCTTTTTTGTCACAATAACAAGAATGTACCTATACAAAGGCTCAAAATAGGCCATGTTTTTTAACAAAAAAGTGATGATTCACAAAAGACTATGAGTATACATAAACTAGTGATACAAATCTAATAGAATTTGTCAAAATTAGTCACATCTAATAACACATCTGCAGTGCCTTGCATAAAATATCACGTGAAGAAAAGACAACTTTATCAGGCTTGTTTATAGACAATCTAAGTTACCGTAGAAAGTATTTCCTGAGACATAAGAAAACGTAATATTTTTCTTCTTGAGACCTTTCACTTCAAGCCTTGCACTCAATAAAATTGCTGAGGATGTGAAACTGAGAAAATATATTTGAGTACAAACAACTTGTGAAACTTAATACTTTTCTTTCTTGCATCATTCAGGGTGTTACTGTACTTAGAACCAACTTGCCTGTTCAGTATACAGTTCAGATGAGGGAGACACTTCTCTCTACGGGAGGTGGTAGGGTCTTCAGTGCTACGCTAGCTGTTGTCTAACACAGGCAAACATTTTCTGGGTAGTAATTTAATCTTCCTATCATTAGCAAAAGAGGTAACCAGCCCCCCTGGACCATAGGATGGGGATTTCCTCAATGTTTTTTATTTTGATGTTTGGAATTCCTGATGCAACATTCTAGAGCAAGGTGCTCAGGACCCGCTGTGCCCAAGACTGATAAAGCAAAAAGATCTATTTATTCTTTGATTTGATACACAGATACAGTCTTCACAATGAACGTTAATAGAGTAATAATATAAAAGCAACATTGCATGCGATATCATATAAAATATAACTATTTGTATTATTTACTCATCTTCCAATTCTGTTCAAATGCAGGGTTTTGCAATAAATTCCTAATATGAGGAGAAAATGGACACTAACACAGAGATTAACCACTTACTGTGATAAGTATTGATGCAAAATATTTCAAGTTACCAATTAGAGGAGTTTTAAATGGGACTTGCCCCAAGACATGCCTTCTTACTTAGTGTTAAAAATATCAAAATATGGAAGACATTACAGCAACCTTCAAGGACTTTTAAATCTATTTTGGAAAAACAAAATAAGTAAGTGTAAAGTCACCTAGGCTCAGTGACAAATGAGTGGTATCAGCATTAAGTTTTGAGAGAGCCAACATAATAAAGTAAATCAACTACTTTTCCAATTTAAATTATTATTTGATAAAAACTATATGAAGGGAAGTTGGTCGATAACTATCAAAATTAATTAATATTTATAAAAATTTAAAACAGCAACACTGCATATAGGAATTTTTGCTATTGAAATACGTCCATCTGTGTACAAAGATGTATGTAAAAAAGTCTTGATTGCTATAAATGCTTATTTCTGAAAAGCATGGAAACAACATAAATGTCTGACAATAGGGTACTGAATACACAAAATAAACTACTATATCCATATAATGTAGTAGTATATAATTATTTTTTAAAGTGAGTTAGAATTGTAACTTATTGTTATGAAGTAATGTCTAGGAAATATTAAGTGAATAAGTAAGTCATCAAACTGCATATAATATGCTAATCAAAGGATATATAAAGAAATGGTTGTTTTATAGATAAGAGATCATGAAATTTTGCTTATATTATTGTGAATATATAGAGATGTCTGGAAGACACACATGAAATTAATATGTGCCTCTGGGAAAGAAGCTTTGGGGCAAGGACCAGGGAAGAAAAAGTTAATTTCATTGTATATCTTTTTTGAATAACTTAAATTTTTGATCAGGCAAATGCATTTGTTTGTCAAAAATACTGGAAAAATTTTAAATATTATCTACATTTCCCTCATTTGATTAGGACTCCAGTCTCAAAATGATCCAAACCAGGTAATGTGACAGTTTTGCATTAAAGAATGGAAATTTATTTAATGGCTCCTTAAAATTTACTGAGCTTTAAAAGAAGTAATTATCATAAAACATCTCCCTAAATAATGTTGCTATATGAGCATGTTCAGTTTATTTTATTAACTTTATGTATACAGATGTTATCTCACAGAATTTATTTCACTTTGAAAGAAACAAATACTGAGACAAGGTATAGTTGACAATATCTTAGCATTAATTGATGCTTTTTCTTGCACTTTCTAACCACATACTCTACCAAAATATTTTTCTGTAGTTTCTAAATCTTTTTCTTTTTAAGTAGCAATGAATTTTAAATACTCAAATATTATTTTTAATGATCTAACAGTTATAAGGAAGTATAAAATAATCTGGAGAAGTATTAGTAAGTATTATTATACACTGAATTCATGTTATTATGGCTGAGTTGTGATCTTTAAGAACACAGACTCAGCTGATTTTTTTCAGATGCTCTGTATAAACATACTCCATAAATGATTTATATTGTTAGTAGGTGTACTATCTTCTTTCAACATTGATACTACAAATGTTTATGTGCTGATAGTCATAATAACAAACATAAAAAAATTGAGAACAATGATTTTTCACCAATTTGATTCAAGTTGAGAAATTATCACCATTTAATTTTTATATGAGAAATTTAGATTTAAATATGGAATATTTAATGAAATTAAATTTTAAATAAATATTTAAACGGAAAAGTATTTACAGAGACATGTAGTGATTACATGTTAGATTCAGAGTTCAGTGCATGAAGTTGTTAAAAGGAAAAATCATTGAGAAATATTCTATTTTAATGATTTTGGGCAAATAGTAAATATTATATTTATTTCCAAGCATCAAAATAAAAGAAAAGCTAAAGGGAAAAAATTCAAAATTTGAACCACCCTAGGCAACTGACTTCCAGAAGAATATGTAAGAATATTTTAACAACTCTTCCTAAGACTATACATTAAAATACATTTTAAAAATTGTCTACATGATTCTGGTATTTTCTTAATCCCACTTTTTTTGAATAGCCAGTGAATAAAATGTTAGGCATTTGACCTTGATAATGGGATATATTCCATATTTTACATTACCAAACAGAGGCAAAGAAAAAGCAGGCAACAATAAAATGCTCAGTTCCAATCCATTAATTCTTCAAAGTTTGAACTGGCTAATAACACAAATTGGCACTTCTTGTGAGGGTGCAGTCCTGTTTAAATATAGCTACTCTTTTATGGAAAAGAGTGAGTGTGGACACTAAAAATTCACAATCTAGTAAATGAAATACACTTGACAATTAATCCCTCTGGGTGAGTATATTGGGCCAAACTCTGACTTCTGTGCTTGCCTTAGGCTTCTATTAAGGTCAGACAAGCATAGAATTGGGTTGAATGTTCAAAATCCTAGAAACTTTTCTAAGTACCATAATTAGAGAGGGAGCAAACATAAATTTTCTCTAAATTGGAAGATTCTATTTTGTATCACTATCACCTGAATTCTTGAAACAAATCCTACAGGATGAGGGAAACTATTTAATACTTTATATCTATTTCAGAAGGAAGGAAGGGAGGGAAGGAGGGAGGGAGGGAGGAAGTTGGTTAGTTAGTTAGCTAACATGCTTTACATTTCTCCAGGATGCAATTATATTTATCCTACCACATAAGATAACTATTATCAGAATCTTCATAAAAAGGGCTTGCCCTAAGCAACATCGGTAATCGCCATTCTTATACAGCCTACAATTTCTTACTACAAACACCTGGAGACTCTGCCTCAGGGCTTTCTCTGCCATAGGAGCTTGCTCAGGAGGAAGGTCATAGGGAGTTGATGCCCTCGGCAGCAGACCTCAACTGATAAAGGATGGGAGTTCTCCATCATCTCCCAGAGGTCCCCAGCAGAAATAAGCCCCAGGGGCCCACAGTGGTAACCTGCTCATTAACGTACCCATTTTTGGATTCCTTTCCCCTTTTTTGTCTCACTTCCGGGGCTTCCTGGTATTACCTTTCAAATAAACTACTTGCCCTTGAGTCCGTATTTTAGGGTCTTCTTCTGGGGGAAGATCCAACTTAAGACACTCATTCATTCTTTATCCAAGATATTTATTTAGTATATTCTAGGGGCTAAGAAATGTGACAGAAAATAGGAATCCTGAGGACAAATAAGTGAACATTTTCAAGCAGGGAGCTAAGTTCTGTACTCCCTCAAATTCACATCATAAAAGAGATCATACCCTCCGTCAACTTCCATAATTAACCCTGCTCATTACCGTTCATCCTTTTCTTCAGTCAAGATCAAACAGTGATCACCTGGTATTTCAGGCATTTTTCTTCTTTACCACATCGTGTTTGGTTTTTTCATCTCTCTGAGCCCCTTTAACATTTCAACCCACTCATTCAATTTAACCATTATAATTCTTACTGTCTCTCCTACCTCTGCAACATTCTCTTGGCTGTTCTTCATGTCAAAACAGTATATCGCATCACAGTAGCCAGAGTGACTGCGTCCCTGTTCTCATTTCCGAAACCTCCTTAATTGGCATTCATTTTGGTACCTTCCCCAATAGGGTGAAAGCAATTTCCCAATATTGAGCCATCTTGAAACGTCTCATCCTAGTTCCAGAGTATCATTCTTATGACAAACTACTTACATATATAATATTTCATTTAATCCACAAATAGTCCCAAGATAGGGATTATTATCTCTGTTTCATAGATTAGAAAACTGGCTTTCTGCCTCTAAAGTGATGTTTTCGCCTGTTCTACTGCGTTAACCCATGATCATACTCAAAGAATTTAAATGCATTTTTCTCATGCTATTCTTCCTCATTTATGAGAACCTGAAAAATGGTCAACATCCAAATATTGTTCTGGTATTTCAAGAATCATATGCTTATATTTAATTCTCACTGACTTATTAAGAATAAGTATCTTCAAATGATATCATTGGTGTTGGGCCATATTCTTTGTGACTCAGACTCATTGGAGATGTGTCTTCCCAAAATGCAGGAAATACTGCTTACAAACAAAACTTTTCTCTAAACAAAATACTTTTTACCTAAGAAGTCTCCCATTTGCTCATATGCCAGTTACCGTCTCTGTTTCCTGCCATTAGAATTGTCTTTAAAACGTCTGCACTCGTGGCATCCTGGCAAGGCCACCTCCTCCATCAGTCAGTTCACGTGTCATACTGGTACCTGGGAAAATACTTCTGTAGTAATTTTTCTTTGAGAAAAGCACTACGCTATGCTTTTAGATTGTACTTTGGCAGGTTGTTTATTTTTGGAGAACCCCAAAATAGAATGTATTTTAAACTTCTACTTGTATGAGTGTTACCCACTGGCAGGCCAGTGGTACCAAAAGAAAAAGACATTATGGGAATATGCTGAGTCTGTCAGGTGTGGAACGTCCAGCACATTCCAGGGAGGGCATGTTAATTGACATCTTGGGTCAGTTCCTGATCTTCTCTCAGTAAGTGGCGAACATGATGCCAAAATGATGATTGGAAAATAATCCAATTCAAATCACCTAACAAAACCAGCAGTGCTATGGTGCTTACATTGAAGTACTGATACATGTTTGGTTTCAGCAGTATTAAGACAACAGGTTTAGAAAGCGAATGGCCAAAGTTAAACCTTAGGAGGAGAATGGAAGGAACCAGCATTAAAGTATTTCTCTTTTATCATTTTGTTTCTGTAAATCCAAAAGGTGCTCAGATAACAGTTTGATTTATTTGCTCCCTAGGTTTGGTGTGCAAAATAACTGGAAACATAGGAGCATCTGTCTGTGAGTCAGTGGTTCCAGACCAAAGGAAGATGCTTCCTTTAGAAATGATCATTCAAAATGATTCAGAAAACAATAGGATATTTTTAGTAAGTCACTTACTCAAAACACTTCAGTCTGACTGCTGGAAGAGCAAATATCAATTTATTCTCAGAGGAGATAGTTAAATCTTCTGGATTGAAATAAGGACTATGCCATTTGAAACTAAATGTGAAAACAAGAGCAGGGAGTTAAAATAAGAGCATGTTTGTGCCTTACAAATAAAAAACCACCCAGAGGAAGACCAGGAACGAACAGTAGAGCAAATATAAGGAATAGGATATACAGCTGGCATAGACTATCACTGACCTACTTAAGGAAGACTACTACTGCTATCTAGGGTAGAAACATGACCTTTAAATTTATTATAAGACTGAGAAGAGAGCCTTATGTAGGAAATGTACAATATAGCCCATCTCCAATTTTCCTTCCTTCAAGTACCATTCTAACAAGTTGCTAAGATGTTTTGAAGGTGTGTTTTAAAGGTTTCCCTTAATGGCTTAGTGTTTAGAATAATGGCCATGTTGTTTTCATGAAGTGGAGTACACAAAACCAAGAGATGGCGACACAAGTAAATGCTATTGTAACTTGAAATAGACTGAGGAAATGGGAAGACAGTGAGAACTTACTTCTAAGAATCATTTTTCAGTGGGAGAAACATGTCTATCAACAACAATGACTACTCATTATGCCTCTAGAACGCTGAGAAAAAGCTAAGGCCAATGGAATAATGTTGAAAGTTAATAAATTTGTAATTATAAAATAGTACATACGACCTGGACAAGGTAAATTAAAGTTTTTAAAAATTCACAACTCAGCAACGGTCACCATTAATATTTTGAAGAATTTTCTTCCAGGTTTCTCAGCATATTTTTTTGGAATTTTTAAAAATTGAAATAAATTAACATTTAACATCATATTCATTTCAGGTGTACAACATAATGATACAGTATTTGAATATATTGCAAATTGTTCACCATATTAAGTCTAGTTAACGTGTATCACCACACATAGTTACAAAACTTTTTTCTCTTGTGATGAGAACTTTCAAATATACAATACCGTATTATTAATTATAGTCACCATGCTGTACATTACATCCCAGGACTTACATTATAACTAGAATTTTGTCCTTTTGACCCTCTTCAGCCATTTCCCCTGCCCCCTCAGTCCCTGTCTCTGGGAACCAACAATCTGTTCTCTGTATCTCTGAGTTTGGTTTTGTTTTTTGTTTTTAAACTTCACGTATAAACGAGGTCACATTTGTCTTTCTCTGTCTGACGTACTTCACTTAGCATAATGGCCTCAAAGTCTGTCCTTGTTGTCACAAATGGCAAGAATTTATTCTTTTTTTTTAATTTAAGTAACATTTTTTAATGTTTTTTTATTGTGGTAAAAGTCACATAATATAACACATACTATTTTAACCATATTTAATTGTACAGTTCAGTGGCACTAAGTACATTCACATTGTTGTGCAACTCTCACCATCATCCATCTCCCGAATTTTTCACCTTCCTAAACTGAAATTCTGTCCCCATTAAACACTAACTCCCCATTCCCCCTCCCCACCCCCTGCCCACGGCTATGATAATAGCCATTCTAACAGATGTGAGGTGATGTGTCATTGTGATTTTGATTTGCTTTTCCCTGATGATGAGTGATGTTGAGCACCTTCTCAAGTACCTGTTGGCTATATGTATGTCTTCTTTGGAAAAACATCTATTCAGATCTTCTGTCCATTTTTTAATGGATTATTTGAAATTTTGCTGTTGAGTTGTATGAGTTCTTTGTATGTTTTCAATATTAACCCTGTATCAGATATATGATTTGCAAATATTTTCTCCCATTCCATAACTTTCATTTTCATTTGTTGGTGGTTTCCTCTGCTGTGCAGAAGATTTTTAGGTTGATATACACTCACTTGTTTGTTTTTGCTTTTTTTTGCCTTTGCTTTTTGTGTCAAATCCAAAAAATCATTGCCAAGACCAGTGTCCAGAAGCTTATTGCCTATGTTTTGTTCTGGGAGCTAGTGGCCCAGTTTCATTCTTTTGCATGTGACTGTCCAGTTTTCCCATCACCACTTATTGAAGAAACTGCCCTTTCCCCATTGTATATTCTTGGCTCCTTGTCATAAATTAATTGACCATATATGTATGGGTTTATTTCTGGGCTCTCTATTCTATTCCATTGATCTGTGTGTCTGTTTGTAATGCCAATATCACACTGCTTTGATTACTTACAGCTTGGTAATACACAGTCATCCCTTAGTATCTGTAGAGGATTCGTTCCAAGACCCCTGAGGAAATCCAAATCCACAGATGCTCAAGTTCCTTATATAAAATAGTATAATACAGTCAGCCCTCCTCATACGCAGATGCAGAACCTACAGATATGGAAGGTCAATTGTAGTTTGAAATCAGGAAACATGATGCCTCCAGCTTTGTTCTTCTTTCTCAAGGTTGTTTTGGCTATTTGGGGTCTTTTGTGGTTCCATACAAATTTTAGAAATGATTGTTCTATTTCTATGAAAAATGCCATTATGATTTTGATAGAGATTGCATTGAATCTATAGATTGCTTTGGGTAGTATGGATATTTTAACAGTATTAGTTCCTCTAATCCATGAACATGAACTATCTTTCCATTTATTTGTGTCGTCTTCAATTTATTTCATCAATGTCTTATAGTTTTCAGTGTACATGTCTTTCACCTCCTTGTTCAATTTATTCCTAGGTGTTTTATTCTTTTTGATGCAACTGTAAATGAGATTGTATTCTTAATTTCCCTTTCTGATAGTTTGTTAGAAGTGTATAGAAATGTAACAGATTTTTGTATATTGATTTTGTATCGTGCAACTTTACTGAATTTGTTTAATTAGTTTGAACAGTTTTTTGGTGGAATCTTTATAATGTTTTCTATATATAGTATCATGTAATCTACAAATAATGACAGTTTTACTTCTTTCTTTCCAATTTGGATGCCTTTTACTTCTTTTTCTTGCATAACTGCTCTGGCTAGGGCTTTCAATACTATGTTGAGTAAGAGTGGCAAGAATGGGCATCCTTGTCTTGTTCCTGATCTTAGATGAAAAGCTTTTAGCTTTTCACTATTGAGTATTTCAAGCTGTGGGCTTGTCATATATGGCCTTTATTATGTTGAAATACATTCCCTCTATACCCACTTTGTTGAGTGTTTTTATCATAAACAGATGTTGAATTTTGTCAAATACTGTTTTTGCATCTATAGAGATGATCATATGATTTTTATTCTTCATCTTGTCAATGTGGGGTACCACACTGATTGAATATCCTGGAATAAATTTCACTTGATCATGGTGTATGATCCTTTTAATGTATTGTTGAATTCAGTTTGCTAATATTTTGTTGAGGATTTTTACATCTATGTTCATCAGGGATATTGGTCTGTAATTTTCCTTTCTTGTGGTGTCCTTGTCTAGTTTTGGTAATAGGGTAATGCTGGCCTCATAAAATGAGTTTGAAAGTGGTCCCTCCTACTATTCTCTTTTTTGGAAGAGTTTGAGAAGGATTGATAATCATTACTCTTTAAATGTTTGGTAGAATTCACCAGTGAATCCATCTGGTCCTGGCCTTTTGTTGGTTGGGAGGGCTTTGGATTACTGATTCAGTCTTCTTACTAGTAATTGATCTGTTCAGATTTTCTATTCATGATTTAGTCTTGGTAAGTTGTATGTTTCTGGGAACTTATCCATTTCTTCTAGGTTATTCAGTTTGTTGGCATATAATTATTCATAGCAGTCTCTTATAATTCTTTGTATTCCTGTGGTATCAGTTTCCACTTTCAATTCTGATTTTATTTATTTGAGTCAACTGTCTTTTTTTTTTTTTTTTTTTGGTGATTTAGTTAAGGTTTGTCAATTTTCTTTATCATTCCAAAAAACCAATTCTTAGTTTCACTGATCTTTTCTACTGTCTTTTTGTTTCTATTTCTGCTCTGATCTTTGTTATTTCCTTCTTTCAGCTATCTTTGGGATTGTTTGTTCCCCAGCATATTTCAGTATCATAATTGTGATCTTATTTTAAGCATAGTTTTCTTTCCTGCTTTTCACTATTATAACACGAATGTTTCACCATGCTATTGTAAATTTCTAATGGCAGTAAAATATTCCATTGAACTGATGTACCATGTTTTCTTAACAATACTTTATTAATTTTTTTCAGACAGTGCTATGGTAAACATATTTGTTCATGAAGCTTTTTTTTTTTTTTTTAAACATCTTTATTGAAGTATAATTGCCTTACAATAGTGTGTTAGCTTCTGCTTTATAACAAAGTGAATCAGTTATACATATACAATATGTTCCCATTTCTCTTCCCTCTTGCATCTCCCTCCCTCCCACCCTCCCCATCCCACCCCTCTAGGTGGTCACAAAGCACCGAGCTGATCTCCCTGTGCTATGCGGCTGCTTCCCACTAGCTATCTATTTTACATTTGGTAGTGTATATATGTCCATGACACTCTCTTACCCTGTCACATCTCACCCCACCCCCTCCCCATATCCTCAAGTCCATTCTCTAGTAGGTCTGTGTCTTTATTCCCGTCTTGCCACTAGGTTCTTCATGGCCTTTTTTTTTTTTTTTCCTTAGATTCCGTATATATGTGTTAGCATACTGTATTTGTTTTTCTCTTTCTGACTTACTTCACTCTGTATGACAGACTCTAACTCCATCCACCTCATTACAAATACCTCCATTTCATTTCTTTTTATGGCTGAGTAATATTCCATTGTATATATGTGCCACATCTTCTTTATCCATTCATCTGTCGATGGACATTTAGGTTGCTTCCAGGTCCTGGCTATTGTAAATAGAGCTGCAATGAACATTGTGGTACATGACACTTTTTGACCTATGGTTTTCTCAGGGTATATGCCCAGTAGTGGGATTGCTGGGTCGTATGGTAGTTCTATTTGTAGTTTTTTAAGGAACCTCCATACTGTTCTCCATAGTGGCTGTATCAATTTACATTCCCACCAACAGTGCAAGAGTGTTCCCTTTCCTCCACACCCTCTCCAGCATTTATTGTTTCTAGATTTTTTGATGATGGCCATTCTGACCGGTGTGAGATGATATCTCATTGTAGTTTTGATTTGCATTTCTCTAATGATTAATGATGTTGAGCATTCTTTCATGTGTCTGTAGGCCATCTGTATATCTTCTTTGGAGAAATGTCTATTTAGGTCTTCTGCCCATTTTTGGATTGGGTTGTTCGTTTTTTTGTTATTGAGCTGCATGAGCTGCTTGTAAATCTTGGAGATTAATCCTTTGTCAGTTGCTTCATTTGCAAATATTTTCTCCCATTCTGATGGTTGTCTTTTGGTCTTGTTTATGGTTTCCTTTGCTGTGCAAAAGCTTTTAAGTTTCATTAGGTCCCATTTGTTTATTTGTGTTCTTATTTCCATTTCTCTGGGAGCTGGGTCAAAAAGAATCTTGCTGTGATGTATGTCATAGAGTGTTCTGCCTATGTTTTCCTCTAAGAGTTTGATAGTGTCTGGCCTTACACTTAGGTCTTTAATCCATTTGGAGTTTATTTTTGTGCATGGTGTCAGGGAGTGTTCTAATTTCATACTTTTACATGTACCTGTCCAATTTTCCCAGCACCACTTATTGAAGAGGCTGTCTTTTCTCCACTGTATATGCTTGCCTCCTTTATCAAAGATAAGGTGACCATATGTGTGTGGGTTTATCTCTGGGCTTTCTATCCTGTTCCATTGATCTATATTTCTGTTTTTGTGCCAGTACCAAACTGTCTTGATTACTGAAGCTTTGTAGTATAGTCTGAAGTCAGGGAGCCTGATTCCCCCAGCTCCATTTTTCGTTCTCAAGATTGCTTTGGCTATTCGGGGTCTTTTGTGTTTCCATACAAATTGTGAAACTTTTTGTTCTAGTTCTGTGAAAAATGCCAGTGGTAGTTTGATAGGGATTGCATTGAATCTGTAGATTGCTTTGGGTAGTAGAGTCATTTTCACAATGTTGAGTCTTCCAATCCAATGACATGGTATATCTCTCCATCTATTTGTATCATCTTTAATTTCTTTCATCAGTGTCTTATAATTTTCTGCATACAGGTCTTTTGTCTCCTTAGGTAGGTTTATTCCTAGATATCTTATTCTTTTTGTTGCAATGGTAAACGGGAGTGTTTTCTTAATTTCACTTTCAGATTTTTCGTCATTAGTGTATAGAAATGCAAGCGATTTCTGTGCATTAATTTTGTATCCTGCTACTTTACCAAATTCATTGATTAACTCTAGGAGTTTTCTGGTAGCATCTTTAGGATTCTCTATGTATAGTATCATGTCATCTGCAAATAGTGACAGCTTTACTTCTTCTTTTCCGATTTGGATTCCTTTTATTTCTTTGTCTTCTCTGATTGCTGTGGCTAACACTTCCAAAACTATGTTGAATAATAGTGGTGAGAGTGGGCAACCTTGTCTTGTTCCTGATCTTAGTGGAAATGGTTTCAGTTTTTCACCATTGAGGACAATGTTGGCTGTGGGTTTGTCATATATGGCCTTTATTATGTTGAGGAAAGTTCCCTCTATGCCTACTTTCTGCAGGGCTTTTATCATAAATGGGTGTTGAATTTTGTCGAAAGCTTTCTCTGCATCTATTGAGATGATCATATGGTTTTTCTCCTTCAATTTGTTAATATGGTGTATCACATTGATTGATTTGCGTATATTGAAGAATCCTTGCATTCCTGGGATAAACCCCACTTGATCATGGTGTATGATCCTTTTAATGTGCTGTTGGATTCTGTTTGCGAGTATTTTGTTGAGGATTTTTGCATCTATGTTCATCAGTGATATTGGCCTGTAGTTTTCTTTCTTTGTGACATCTTTGTCTGGTTTTGGTATCAGGGTGATGGTGGCCTCGTAGAATGAGTTTGGGAGTGTTCCTCCCTCTGCAATATTTTGGAAGAGTTTGAGAAGGATAGGTGTTAGCTCTTCTCTAAATGTTTGATAGAATTCACCTGTGAAGCCATCTGGTCCTGGGCTTTTGTTTGTTGGAAGGTTTTTAATCACAGTTTCAATTTCAGTGCTTGTGATTGGTCTGTTCATATTTTCTATTTCTTCCTGGTTCAGTCTCGGCAGTTTGTGCATTTCTAAGAATCTGTCCATTTCTTCCAGGTTGTCCATTTTATTGGCATAGAGTTGCTTGTAGTAATCTCTCATGATCTTCTGTATTTCTGCAGTGTCAGTGGTTATTTCTCCTTTTTCATTTCTAATTCTATTGATCTGAGTCTTCTCCCTTTTTCTCTTGATGAGTCTGGCTAATGGTTTATCAATTTTGTTTATCTTCTCAAAGAACCAGCTTTTAGTTTCATTGATTTTTGCTATTGTTTCCTTCATTTCTTTTTCATTTATTTCTGACCTGATCTTTATAATTTC
The DNA here is from genome assembly GCF_009873245.2 of Balaenoptera musculus. Classification (NCBI taxonomy): domain Eukaryota; kingdom Metazoa; phylum Chordata; class Mammalia; order Artiodactyla; family Balaenopteridae; genus Balaenoptera; species Balaenoptera musculus. The sequence continues at coordinate 68,419,957 of NC_045787.1, forward strand.
TTTCCTTCTGCTGGCTTTGGGGTTTTTTTGTTCTTCTTTCTCTAATTGCTTTAGGTGCAAGGTTAGGTTGTTTATTGGAGATGTTTCCTGTTTCTTGAGGTAGGCGTGTATTGCTATAAACTTCCCTCTTAGCACTGCTTTTGCTGCGTCCCATAGGTTTTGGGTCATCGTATCTCCATTGTCATTTATTTCTAGGTATTTTTTGATTTCCCCTTTGATTTCTTCAGTAATCACTTCATTATTAAGTAATGTATTGTGTAGCCTCCATGTGTTTGTATTTTTTACAGATCTTTTCCTGTAATTGATATCTAGTCTCATAGCGTTGTGGTCGGAAAAGATACTTGATACAATTTCAATTTTCTTAAATTTACCAAGGCTTGATTTGTGACCCAAGATATGATCTATCTTGGAGAATGTTCCATGAGCACTTGAGAAAAATGTGTATTCTGTTGTTTTTGGGTGGAATGTCCTATAAATATCAATTAAGTCCATCTTGTTTAATGTATCATTTAAAGCTTGTGTTTCCTTATTTATTTTCATTTTGGATGATCTGTCCATTGGTGAAAGTGAGGTGTTAAAGTCCCCTACTATGATTGTGTTGCTGTCGATTTCCCCTTTTATGGCTGTTAGTACTTGCCTTATGTATTGAGGTGCTCCTATGTTGGGTGCATAAATATTTACAATTGTTATACCTTCCTCTTGGATCGATCCCTTGATCATTATATAGTGTCCTTCTTTGTCTCTTGTAATAGTCTTTATTTTAAAGTCTATTTTGTCTGATATGAGAATTGCTACTCCAGCTTTCTTTTGATTTCCATTTGCATGGAATATCTTTTTCCATCCCCTCACTTTCAGTCTGTATGTGTCTCTAGGTCTGAAGTGGGTCTCTTGTAGACAGCATATATATGGGTCTTGTTTTTGTATCCATTCAGCCAGCCTGTGTCTTTTGGTGGGAGCATTTAATCCATTTACATTCAAGGTAATTATCGATATGTATGTTCCTATTCCCATTTTCTTGAATGTTTTGGGTTTGTTATTGTAGGTGTTTTCCTTCTCTTGTGTTTCTTGCCTAGAGAAGTTCCTTTAGCATTTGTTGTAAAGCTGGTTTGGTAGTGCTGAACTCTCTCAGCTTTTGCTTGTCTGTAAAGGTTTTAATTTCTCCATCACATTTGAATGAGATCCTTGCTGGGTAGAGTAATCTTGGTTGTAGGTTCTTCTCCTTCATCACTTTAAGTATATCCTGCCACTCCCTTCTGGCTTGCAGAGTTTCTGCTGAAAGATCAGATGTTAACCTTATGGGGATTCCCTTGTGTGTTATTTGTTTTTTTTCCCTTGCTGCCTTTAATATGTTTTCCTTATATTTAATTTTTGACAGTTTGATTAATATGTGTCTTGGCGTGTTTCTCCTTGGGTTTATCCTGTATGGGACTCTCTGTGCTTCCAGGACTTGATTAACTATTTCCTTTCCCATATTAGGGAAGTTTTCAACTATAATCTCTTCAAATATTTTCTCAGTCCCTTTCTTTTTCTCTTCTTCTTCTGGGACCCCTATAATTCGATTGTTGGTGCGTTTAATGTTGTCCCAGAGGTCTCTGAGACTGTCCTCAGTTCTTTTCATTCTTTTTTCTTTATCCTGCTCTGCAGTAGTTATTTCCACCATTTTATCTTCCAGGTCACTTATCCTTTCTTCTGCCTCAGTTATTCTGCTATTGATCCCATCTAGAGTATTTTTAATTTCATTTATTGTGTTTTTCATCATTGCTTGATTCCTCTTTAGTTCTTCTACGTCCTTGTTAAATGTTTCTTGCATTTTGTCTATTCTATTTCCAAGATTTTGGATCATCCTTACTATCATTATTCTGAATTCTTTTTCAGGTAGACTACCTATTTCCTCTTCATTTGTTAAGTCTAGTGTGTTTTGACCCTGCTCCTTCATCTGCTGTGTGTTTTTCTGTCGTCTCATTTTGCTTATCTTACTGTGTTTGGGGTCTCCTTATCACAGGTTGCAGGTTTGTAGTTCCCGTTGTTTTTGGTATCTGTCCCCAGTGGCTAAGGTTGGTTCAGTGGGTTGTGTAGGCTTCCTGGTGGAGGGAACTAGTGCCTGAGCTCTGGTGGATGAGGCTGGATCTTGTCTTTCTGGTGGGCACGTCCACGTCTGGTGGTGTATTTTGGGGTGTCTGTGGCCCTATTATGATTTTAGGCAGCCTCTCTGCTAATGGATGGGGCTGTGTTCCTGTCTTGCTAGTTGTTTGGCATAGGGTGTTCAGCACTGTAGCTTGCTGGTCATTGAGTGATGCTGGGTCTTGATGTTGAGATGGAGATCTCTGAGAGATTTTTGCCGTTTGATATTACATGGAGCTGGGAGGTCTCTTGTGGACCAGTGTCCTGAAGTTGGCTCTCCCACCTCCGAGGTACGGCCCTGATGCCTGGCTGAAGCACCAAGAGCCTTTCGTCCACACGGCTCAGAGTAAAAGGGAGAAAAAATAGAAAGAAAGAAAGGAAGGAGTGGAAGGAAGGAAGGAAGGAGGAAGGAAGGAAGGAAAGGAAGGAAGGAAGGAAGGAAGAAGGAAGGAAGAAAAAAGGAAGAAGAAAGAAAGAAAGAAAGAAATAAATAAGAATAAAAAAGAAAGAAAGAAACCGAAACAACGATACCGCAAGAACCTACTACGCTGAACCAAATAAACACCGAAATCCACAATCACATACATCCCGCCACATCCCTGCCCTCACTCCAATACTCCCTACAGCCCCCATCACCCCTCAAGCCCTCCCGTCACATCCCATCCACGCCTCAACTCCGCTATCCTCTCTCCTCTTCCACTACCGCTCCCTCTCTCCCCCCACCTCTCCGCCCAACCCTCCCCCCAGCATAATGCATATACACTCACACAACAAAAAAAGGAAGGGGAAACATTAATCTATCCTTCTCCCAAGTCCCCCCCTGATTTTGGATGATTCGTTGTCTATTCAGGTATTCAACAGATGCAGGCACATCAAGTTGTTTGTGGAGTTTTAATCCGCTTCTTCTGAGGCTGCTGGGAGAGATTTCCCCTCCTCTTCTCTGTTCGCACAGCTCCTGGGGATCAGCTTTGGATTTGGACCCGCCTCTGCGTGTAGGTCGCCTGAGGGCGTCTGTTCCCCGCCCAGACAGGACGGGGTTAAAGGAGCAGCTGCTTCGGGGGCTCTGGCTCACCTAGGCCGCGGGGAGGGAGGGGTGCAGAGGAGGCGGGGCGAGCCTGCGGCGTCAGAGGCCGGCGTGACGTTGCAGCAGCCTGAGGCGCGCAGTGCGTTCTCCCGGGGATGTTGTCCCGGGATCACGGGACGCTGGCAGTGGCGGGCTGCACGGGCTCCCGGGAGGGGCGGCGCGGAGAGTGACCTGTGCTCGCACACAGGCTTTCTGGAGGCGGCAACAGCAGCCCCAGCGTCTCACGCCCGTCTCTGGGGTCCGCGCTGACCGCCGCGGCTCGCGCCAGTCTCTGGAGTTCGTTTCGGCGGCGCTCTGAATCCCCTCTCCCTGCCCGCCGCGAAACAAAGAGGCAAGAAAAAGTCTCTTGCCTCTTCGGCAGCTGCAGACTTTTTCCCGGTCTCCCTCCCAGCCAGCTGTGGTGCGCTAACCCCTTCAGGCTGTGTTCACGCCGCCAACCCCAGTCCTCTGCCTGCGATCCGACCGAAGCCCGAGCCTCCGCTCCCAGCCCCGCCCGCCCCGGCGGGGGAGCAGACAAGCCTCTCGGGTTGGTGAGCGCTGCTCGGCGCCGAGCCTCTGTGCGGGAGTCTCTCCGTTTTTCCCTCTGCGCCCCTGTTGCTGTGGGATCCGCGCTGTTAGCCGCGGCTCGCGCCCGTCTCTGAAGTTCGTTTAGGCGGCGCTCTGAATCCCCTCTCCTCGCGCACCAGGAAACAGGGAAGAAAAAGTCTCTTGCCTCTTCGGCAGCTGCAGACTTTTTCCCCAGACTCCCTCCTGGCTAGCTGTGGTGCACTAACCCCTTCAGGCTGTGTTCACGCCGCCAACCCCAGTCCTCTCCCTGCGATCCGACCGAAGCCCGAGCCTCAGCTCCCAGCCCCGCCCGCCCCGGCGGCTGAGCAGACAAGCCTCTCGGGCTGGTGAGTGCTGGTCAGCGCCGAGCCTCCGTGCGGGAAGTGCGGGAATCTCTCCGCTTTGCCCTCCGCACCCCTGTGGCTGCGCTCTCCTCCGTGGCTCCGACGCTTCCCCCCTCTGCCACCCGCAGTCTCTGCCCGCGAAGGGGCTCCTAGTGCGTGGAAATCTTTCCTCCTTCACAGCTCCCTCCCACTGGTGCAGGTGCCGTCCCTATTCTTTTGTCTCTGTTATTTCTTTTTTCTTTTGCCCTACCCAAGTACCGGGGGAGTTTCTTGCCTTTTGGGAGGTCTGACGTCTTCTGCCAGCGTTCAGTGGGTGTTCTGTAGGAGCAGTTCCACGTGTAGATGTATTTCTACTGTATCTGTGGGAAGGAAGGTGATCTCCGCGTCTTACTCTTCCGCCATCTTCTCTCCTCCCCCCGCCATGAAGCTTTTTTAAATGTCTGATTTGTCTCTTAAGATCAGCTTCCAGAATTTCATATACTAGGTCAAATACTGTGAAAAATTTGAATAATCTGGAAACACAAAGATAAATTGCTTTCAAATATGTTTTTGAATTTACACCCCCACAAATGTGCATGGGAAATTCGTATACTTTTCACAGAGATATAGGCCAACTTCACACTAATTCTAAAATAAGTTATTATAAGGAAATAAAAATGACATTTAACATTAAATGTTTTGTTAATGCCTGATATTGCTTTCAAGTTTACTTTAAGTATATAGTTCTAGAATTTCATTCTAATGATACTGCTATTATATATGTTTTTAAAGAAGCCTTAAATTCATTTTAGAAGATTCAGAAAATTTAACTAAAGTCAAATTTATTATTCAATAGTGATATTTACTTTTTACTACATTAAATTACAAGTATATCTAGAACACATATATTCCTATTATAGAACTTAGAGTGTAATGTTTATTAATTATATCAGTTTATAATTGTCATATCTTTGCCCATGTGATCAAAACTATGGTTTACCTGGTATTGTCTTGATTCTTTAATACAACCCCATTACATTATTTCTATGGAGGAAATCGTATTGAAATGATCTTCCATTATGGTCATCTCCATAAAGACTTTGTGTGAGTGTACAGCCTTCTTGAAAACTTTTGAGGGATTATATAATGCCATAACCCATATTATCCTTGTAATCACTTAATAAATAGTTACTGAGTCCTTTCACCATGAAGGCATAGTACTAGGGACTGAGTAGACAAATGTGGAGATACATTGATCCAGTGTGGAGATGAACAAGGAGCTATAAACAGTATGTCATGGGTGCATAGAAGACACATTTGAACTTACCAAGAGATGAAATATTATTTGAGCTAAGATTTGAAGAATGAGAGGTTGGTCAGAGAATATTGAGGAAACATTACATTCTGTAAGACATATGCAAAGACATAGAGGCATTTTTTTTAAAAAAGCTTGACACATTCTAGAATCTACAGGAAGTAAGTATTAGTAAAATAAGGGCTGAGCTTGGGAGACTGGGAATAGACACAAAGCAGAACGCGTACGCAGGGACTACATCATGAAGCCTATGCTATTGTGTTGTGAAAGGAGTTTAGATTTTATCCTGTAGATAATGGGAAACTATTGAAGAAATTTGCCATGAGAAAAATTTCCTGTCATAATCTTAACTCTTCTGTCTATGTATTGAATATTTGGAGGTAGATGGTGTCTAGAGGTGAAGCCATTTGGGAAGTTATTATATGAGCCCAGAGAGACATTAGTGTCTTCATTAGGGTAGTGAAAGTGGAAGGGAAAACAAGGTAATAAAATGCTGTATTTTATGAGTAACGTATTAAAAGCAATAAGACTTAAGAATTGATTGAATATGGAAGAGGTTGTCCTAGAACCAATTTTGTAAAAATTATCTCAGAGATGGATTATTCAGGAAGATCTCATTAATTCATTAAAATTAAGGGAAAAGGTCAACTTTTGGTTTGTCTCAAGTCAGGATTATAAAATACTTGTCTGTAAAAGAAATTTTAATATACTTATGCACAGAAGGTTTGCCAGTCACACTTTGATGGTATCAAAAAAAAAAGAATTAAAGGGAATTTTGGCAGAAATAAAGACTCATGTGGGAAATTTTTGCTCTATCAGACAATACTATTCCCAAATTTAAGATGTTATATAAGTTGGTTAAGGCTACCATAACAAAGTACCACACATTGGGTGGTTTAAACAACAAAAATTTATTTTCTAACAATTTTGGAGATCAACCTGTCAGCAGGGTTGATTTCCTCAGGGGCCTCTCTCTTCGGCTTGTAGATGCCTGTGTTCTCCCTGTATCTTCACATCATCTCTTTTCTTTGCGTGTCTCTGTCCTGATCTCTTGTTCTTTTAGGGACATCAGTTATATTAAATTAGGGCCCACTCTAATTGCCTCATTTTACCTTAATTTTGTCTTACAGACCCTGTCACATTCTGAGGTACTGAGAGTTAGGATTTCAACATAAGAATTTCAGAGGATAAAACTGAGCCCATAACAGGTATGGACTACAGTAATGGTCTTAAAAGGTATTTCCATTTTTATACAATTAAGAATGAATGTCATATGAAGAAGATTATATAAATTAAGAAAATTTTAGCAAAACAGTTTTTTACAATTAAAACACGTAAGTTCAATTTATCATTCCCAGTTAATGAATGAGAGAATATCTTCTCAGTGCTAACTAATGTGGTTTATTTATTTATAAGTCCTAGTAATAACAAAAAAGAAAGAAATTGTGAAGACACTTCATTACATTTCAACAAGGTTTATCAAAACTGGTCAAGTTAATTGTGTACTCTACATTTATTTGTCAGAGAAATTGGCTTATTATCTGTTCAGCAACGGGAAGCCAACTGGAAAGTTTTTGTAATTGTTGTTCAGATGGATTCACATGCAAAATTTTAAAGAAACTGAGACTTTAAAAATCAAGATTTATAAAGGCTGAAAATGATCACTAGTCAGAGAATGTGTCTATATTGTGCAAAGCAGCTGATACTCACTGACATTAAATGAAACTTCAATTTGGACTTTAAGATTGAGAAGGAAAAAAAAAAAAAAGATTGAGAAGGGCTGGTGTCAAGTGTTATGTTTTAATAGATTTTGGGGGTCCTATTTATTTAACCATTTTCCTTTAAATTTCTATGTTGTAGCAAAACATACTGTGCACTAAAAAATTATAGCTCCCTAATAGTTTCTGTGAGTTTTTTTTTAAACAAAACCATCTCTATGGATACTTACACAAAATAGGTGATAAGACATTCCAAGCAGAGAACATGATCTAATAGTGCTTATCATAGCACCAGGCTAAGCAAGAATTTCAGGTCCTATTCCCAGCTCCTCCATTTCCTCTCTGCAATCTCAAATTTAACTGCTTTCTAGTTTAGTTCTCCCTTTGTAAGAAAACTGTGCAAAAGAACTGCTATTTGTTTCACATTTTGCTAGCAAGGGGTTGGAGGTGGAGGGGAATGGGTTGGGGTGTAGCATACAGTAAGAATTCTCAGATTCTTAGAAGTGTATCTCACTATAAAATATTATTATTATAGTCCTGAAAATCAGCAATTACCTGGTTGCCAGACTATCACCGCAACAGCAAACAATAACAACAAAAAGGCCTAGGTGAGGATACGGGGCCAGAAGGTATCATTTATTGTATTCCTACTCTGAGTTAAGTAGTGTGTTAGATTATTTATATGCCCTACAAATAGAATTTGTAAATTAAAAAATAATTTTATTTTAGTCCTTAAAAAAGATTAGGAAACTAAGGCTCAGGGAGGTTAAATGATTCCAGTTTACTCTGGCCAGCCAACAACAGAATTAGTATTTTAAAATAAGTCTGACACCCAAACCATGCTCATGTCCCCACTGTGTGCCCCAGAGGCCAGGGTGGTCATTTCTGCTGCACAAATGCGGTCAGGACAATCAACAAAGCCATGGAAGTCATATCTGTCTGGATTAAACAACTCAGTCTACAAACCACGTAACCTTAATATAAGGTGGAAAACAGGATTTCAAAAGAAAAGAAGAAGGAGAACAAGGACCCGAAACTGTGTTCCTGCAAATAGGGCAAGTGAGCGATTAAAAATAAATCTTTCATGATCTGCTCCCACAGGCAAGAAAAATAATATTTTTCAATCCTTCTTAACCCAAAGTAATCTGAGTTATTTAAAGTATTATAACCACTGGTGACAAACCAGAGAGTTTATTATATCCTTTCATAAGCAAGGATTTCTCAGAAGCAGGAAGTGCTTGTGAAAAGGGACATGGTTACCCATGTTACGGTATTCAACTTTCTGTTATGTCTGAAGAGGGTGACCTATCTGCACCTCATGCGTGTTGGGCATTCCACCCTGCACGAGATAGACCAGAAAGTCTATTCTCCATTCTGGCTGGGAAACCAGGATATTTTCGGCCCTAGTGGGCACTCAAACACAAGTGGAGTCATAAAGCCACAGAGAAATTTACACACCATCCAGACCAATACTTTATAAACGAGGGCCATTCTTGAGACACACCAGTAGTTAATAGCAGAATCCCAGATAAGAAAGCACAAGATTTCAGAAATCCAACTATCCCTCCAAAATGAATGCATAGTTTCATTTGTAAAGTAGGGCATCATTACCTAAAGATAACAGCATCTGCAGAAATACTTACTTAGCAACTAAATCACAAGGTCTTCCTTAGAGCTTCCTTTAGGCTAGAAATAGTCCCTGCTTAGCCAGCTGGCCTGAAAAACTAGCGACAAACATAAAAACCAAAAGGATTGCAGAGCTTATTCTATTCCCACAACTACTCAGAAGAGTATTTGTAGCACTTTTTTGAGACTGAGTATTATAAGGCTAATGGAAGGAAGAAATGCCTGGATTTTCTTCCTTTGTGGCATGTTTTTATACCTGGAAATACTTCCCTTTATAGTTAATCATATGTATATTTTTTTATTCAACCGTTTCTTAAATTTAAGGCTGGAGTTATTTGCAAAACCGTGATAATCATGACTTATTTGGTGGCCTCAGTTCTGCCACCAATGAGCCTGGGCAGACCACAGACACTGGGGTGTGTCATTACCACCCATAACTGCAGTGTCTGGGTCCATGGGAGTATGGCATATGCTGATTTCCAGGTGGCCTCAGAGGTCTTAAAAGGGGATACCTTCACTGTCTCTGTACTAAAAACACATTTTTAGAAACTCCCATTGCTGCTATCCTAATTTTGTCATGTTGTTTTCCTAATTTATTTTACTTGCCAAGAAAGCAAGCATTTATCATATTAATGCTATAATGATTATAAAGCAAAAAATAAACGTATGTCATATTTATCCCTGTAATAACAAGCTGTATTTTAAAGTTGCACGTGAGCACATGAAAAGAGGCAATAATTCTGCAACAAATTATCTGTAAAAAATGTTATTTCTCATTTACTTTGACCTAAACATAGAGGCAGAAAGACTCATCTAACAAAGCATGCTTGAATCACTTATATCATCATATTTTCATGGAGCGCTAATTATATGAAAGATATTGTCATAGATGCTGAATAAGTAGGAAGATCTATGAAATAAAACCCCTACTTCCATGGATTCTAGTCTGATTAAAGTTAATAAACACATACTTAAAACTCAGGGCAGGTCAGTATAGAAAAAGTACACTGCACTTTAGGTGCACGGTTCAAACAATTAGGAATTACATGAGAAAGAATCTTCTGCCCAAAGCAGGAGTCTACAGACTGCAGCCCATAGACCAAATCCACCTGACACCTGTTTTTATATGGTTCATAAGCTAAGATTACTTTTTATATTTTTAAATGATTGAACAAAATTCAAAAGAAGAACAATATATCATGCAAATGAAACTATGCATTTATTCTGGAGAAATATATCATGACACTTGAAAGTTGAAAGTATAATTTCAGTGTCCACAAAGTTCTATTGGAACACAGCCACACTCACTCTTTTACATTTTGTCTATGTCTGCTTTCATGATACAACAGCAGAGGTGAATGGTTGCTACTGAGATTGTACGGCCCAGAAAGCCTGAAATATTTATTATCTGGCCCTTCACAGAAAAAAAATAATTGTCAATCTCTGGCCTAGAGGAGCAAGGAAAGCTTTATGACTGACATATGTTTTGAATCAAATCTTGAAGAATAAGGTAGAATTGATACTGGTAGAATGGTGATGGGGGTGATTTTCAAGAAAAGAACGAGCAAAGCATAGCACGAGGAAGACACATGGCTTATTCAGAAGGTGGTGAACACATGGACTGCTGGGATAGAAGGCTTATGAAGAAGGTTAAGAGGAAATCCACTGAAAAGACATGTCAGATGGACTTGAGGAGGGTGAGGGGGAGAAAGAAGTGCTTCTCCCCCCTCCTTCCCTCCAAACCACTTCCATTTTCCTGTGGAAAATAAAAACCAATGAAGTTTTTTTAAAACCGAAGAGTAACATATTCAATGGAAAGTTTTTTGAACAACTAATTTGATAACAATGTGTGGGATGGATAGGAAATTGGTGGGAAGAGGAGGAGAAAAAGATAAGGGATGCTGAAAACAAGGATTTAGATAGGACACCTTTAAACAGTTCCATCAGTAACGAGGAAAACCATGTGTCTGCCTCATTGATATCTGTATACGCAGAGATCCGCATAGAGGACACACTTAATATATACTGCTTGGATAGATGCACAGATGGATTAAAGAAAGGAAGGGTGGAGAGAGAGAGGGAGGGAGGGGATGAAAAAACATTGATAGATTTTGTCAGTTGACTGAGTAAAGTAAAGAATAAACACATGAACCAAGTTTAGAGTTTAGTTTTAACCATATAGAGTTTTAGGCAACAAAGAGGCATTCACAAGAAAATGTCTAGCAGCAGTGGGAAATGTGAGATGCCAGCTCTGGAGCAAGGTCAGGATGGAGATACAGATCAGAAGCAATCCACCTACTCTTTCTGAGAGTCTGACAGTCCCTACAAGCAATTGGTAGGAGCTTATTATGCTTATATTTATTTTAGGTATGTAACTCCCTAAACCTTCAAGAGAAAGTGGTAAAGACAGGATCTTTCACTGTGTCTGGCAGTTTGCAAGGTGGGCTAAAGGTAACCGTATTAACGGCAATCATTGGCCTCAGAGATTCCTCACTCATGTCATTACTTCCATCAATGAGAGAGAGAGAGAGATGTATCGGGGCACCATTCTGTTATTTGCAAGCAGATGCTTGCTTCTGAAAAATTATGATGGGAGACTAGAGGAATGGTGGAAAATACTGGTTTAATTTTTTTTTCTCTCACCCAGATATCTTTTTAAATAGAGTCTGGGAAACAGGTTTTTAAAAGTGTGCTTATAAATGGTCTGTATTTATTTGCAAAACTTCCCTGGAACACTTCCCTGATCATGCCCATTTCCAGCAATTATCATTTTAAATTATATTTTAACAGCTAAGTGACTCCAGGAGCACAGAAAGGGGCGTATAACAATTTCACAGTGTGACACACTTTCTATGAGCTGCACTGATGCCAGAGGATTGCAATGAATAATGTGGCTTTTACTTAGCAAACTTACTCAAAGACATCCTCATAGAGTATCTACAAAAGCCATAGGCAGTTTTCCATTTCCTGATGAACACTGGCCTTTTTTGAAGTACATCCTTAGTCATGCAGTCTAGAAAAGTATCTGTTTTTTATAAGCATCATTATCAGAACAATGGCATGTAGGGAATAAAAAATATCTCCACTAGGGATTTATGTTCATTAAGAACTCAGAAAACACAGGATCTGCACCTGCTACAAGATAATATTGGGCTTGCAAAGCAAAACAAGGATTTCAACACAAAGCTAAAGATATTTATACTAGTCGTGATGTTTACTGAACTGAGCCATGACAAAACTAAAACCCAAATGACTTCTTATAAAGGCACCCAAAGTCCAGAATATCAAGACACTGTTAGATACAAAGAATTTAGATTTGTGCTATTAAGCAATAGAAAAGATACTATAGATTAGATTACAAAAGAAGGAAGGGAGGAACAGGCCCTGCCAGTTCTTGCCATTCATTCTGCCCACATATACATCTTACACTAAGTTTTCTATTTTTTAAAAAAATATTTATTAATTTATTTATTTTATTTAATTTGGCTGCACCAGGTCTTAACTGTGGCATGTGGGATCTTTTTTTTTTCTTTTAGTTGTGGCATGTGGGCTTCTTAGTTGCAGCATGCATAGGGGATGTAGTTCCCCGACCAGGAATTGAACCCAGGGCCCCTGGATTGGGAGCAATGAGTCTTACCCATTGGACCACCAGGGAAATCTCAAGTTGTCTGTTTTTAATTGAGGTAGAAAATGCCTCAGATTGTACTCTCTGCCAGTCCTGTTAGGAATAACCCTGAGACCCTCAAGGATGGCAATGAGATCCTAAAATGGTTTTCTAGGTCTTTATCTACAGCATGGTTACCCATGACATTGTCCATGCGGTCCTCCAATAATACCATAACCCTTTGCACCCCGATCACATAACTGAGGGCCCTCCTGTCAGCTTTATGACTGTGACAGTGAAATGTACAGGAATCCTCCGAGCTGCCTACTGAAGCTCATAGCAGGTCAGGGTAGGAACTAAGCAGGATGCATATTTCTGCTTCAGTACTCATATTGTTGCCAATAATAATAACTTGAATTTACATAGTAGCTGTCCTCCAAAGAGCACAGAATATCCTCATATATATTACTTTATTTAGCCTCACTACTCCCCTTTAAACAAAGGAAAGTAAGAATTTGTTGATTGCATTTTAGGTGGAAGAACTGAGAGACAGTAAGTTAACAGATCACCAAAAAATGATGCCAGAGTATGCATGATACTTTATTCTAGATTTCTAATTCAAAATCTCATCTTTTATATGCTAATTTATAATTATGCAAAACTTATCTCCAGCAGGTGGTGGCTTTTTCTTGGTTACAGGTCCCCTATCCCCACTCCAACATCCCAATATTGGAAAGTAGATTGTTTCTATGACAGCTTAAGTAAGTCAAAATGGTGTAAGCGAAGAAGCAATTATCTTCAGATAAATCGTGCTAACGGATGCACAAAATAAATGGAGATAAAGCGCAGATGCTATAGACACAGTTCAAGGCTACGGCGGCTGGCTGTTGAGATGCTGAGCGTAGTTCCCGGGGAAGGAGTTTGGCGGGGCCACTCTCTCTGTTCTGGGGGCGCACTCCCTCTATAATGGTTGGCCGCAAAACAAACACTGAAGGCTGTTCTCACTTTTTGCCTTTTTTTGTAAAAGCAAAAAGCAAAAACAAGTATTAATGTAGGTTTTTCATAAAAGCGAAGTGGTATAACACAAACTTTCGAAAAGCAGGGATACCTGTATTTGGAAAAAGCCTAAAGAATTAAAGGTAATTCCTGATTGCAAATTTGAATGCAAATGATCTTTGTTGAGATATAACAAGTCAAATATTTCCAACCTTGTCATTCTAAAGTCAAATTTCCTAGCGTAAGAAATAACATTTGGCTGTAAAATGATTAAGAATCTAAGTCTAGTTGTTCTCCTGTGTCTAGTGACTTTTACTGTTTAGTTTTCTAATCTTCATGACTGAGTCAACTTTAAAAAAGTGAGAGGATATCCCAGATTTTCTTAAACCCTGAGCAAGTTCTTCAGAGCAAACATAAAATAGAGAGTCAAATTAATTGTTAATGTGCTATTTCATAGGTCAAAAAAGTACTGTTTAGACATGATGATTGAAAAACCAAAGCTGTCTACAAACAGGCACAAAGGCGTCAAAATGGAAACAAGCAAGCAGACATTAGGTGCTGCCCGAAAAGGGAAAAGGGGCTGGTGGGTCCTTGCAGCAAGTGTGAGAAGAGAGAGGAGGGTCAGAGTCTTAGGATGAGACATATGAAATGAACAGGGCATACTGCATATGGAACTAGGCAAGAAAAGGTGTGTTTAAAAAGAAAAGGCTATGACCAATGCGTTTCAGATGTAAAGAGATCCTTTATAGGAAGTCTCCGACAAAGACTAATTTAGTTTATGATTCCTATGATAAGCATTGTGCTGAGTACTTTCCACATATTAACCTCTTTTGATTCTTACTACTCTCGACATAGGAGTTGCTCTGCCCAGTTTGGAGATGGGAAATTGGGTTAAAAGATGTCACCTGATTGCCACAGGTCCCATGGGTAGAGTCAGAATAAGAACCTAGAATGATCTGCCTCCAAAGTTTGCTCTGACCCATTCTGTCATGCTGACTAATTTTGAGGCAAAAGATTAAAACTATGAGAAAAACTAACAGGACTTTTTCTCAAGGATTTTCTCTCACACCAGTTCCTCTATGCTTCCCTTTTTCTCTTGAACTAAAATACTCCCCCATATACTAAGGGAGGGGTGGGTCAGAGAAACATTGACATAGTATACCTATTACTCATGTCTCACAAGAACCTGAAGGGTAACTCTGTCCAGGTAATCGTGAGCAGAGGCGTAATTAAGAATTTCTAGTACCTGAGTGAACAGCAAGATTTATACTCCACCCCAGCCCACCTTTCTTTATTTCAATTCCAATAGAATCAAATATCATCTTATACACATACACACCAAACCCCAGTAAGTCAAGAATATTCATGGCTACCCATCATGTGCAAATCTACTCAGTAGAAACTGGAGCCATCTCTACACCCTCTTTGGTTGTGTCCCTACAGGGTTCAGCTGTCCCTACCCTAGTACTAGCATCATTTTGCCATCAGTGGAGAGATATTGCCTATTCACATCTGTCCCCAACCAGCCAATAGAATAACTGTTGCCATTGAAAACTAACTGTACCAGTGAAGTCTGCAACAATCTCTAAATTGTTAAGTACCACATTCAAAGCTACTCACAGCCTCCCTTTCTGCCCCTAACTCACCTCCCGAACTCCTCTTCTCACAGCTCACCCTAACATCATCCACATGGAATCATTCTCCAATCCATAAATACATCATGTTCTTTCATGATTCTGGGCCTTTGAAAATGCTGTTCTTTTATCCCTGGATGCCTTTTTCTCTCTGAGCCAATAGGCAGCCCTCTTAACATATTTTGAGATCCAGCTCAAAAGTCCCCTGCTCTAGAAATCCTCATCTATTTTCCATATTGCCTTCTTCCTTTGTGCTCTCGTGGAACCGTAAAATGCCTCTACTCTAACATTCATTGTGTTATTCACATGGCTGTCTCCCCACCTTATCTGTCAATTCCAGCAGCTAGAGCACTGTCCAACATGTAGTAAATAATAGATGGTGACTGGATGGTCTGTGAGTGAATGAAGGAATGAACCTAAGAACTTATGCTTTTCCTCAAAAGTCTTACAGTTTTAAGTTGAGACTTGTAAGTTTATGCATGTCCTTTGGTGTCACTGACATAGTTATTCTCATGAATTCAAATGGAAGCTGTAAAGGTTGATATTTACCCAAGAGAAAAAAATTCTGTTTGAGGTTAGTGGGACTAGAGAATTGGCAAGCTCAAGGGACGCAGCTCAGGAACCACAAAAAGGTGGAGGAATAGGAAGGAAGTGAGTAAGAAGGGCAGCACACTAACGGGGCAGCTGTTATCATCACAGATACCAACAATAGCTTGATTTATATGAAGTTGCTTCATGCTCTCCATTCTTTGGCTGATTTTCTTCTCGGTGACAGTGCTTGGCTTCTTGGCCCTTAACAGTAACAAGACCTCCTCCTGCTGAGTCATTTGTTGCAGGTCTCTCTGGCATCATTCCTCAGCTGAGAATGTATTTCCTCTTCCTATTCATCAATGCTGTTTTCTTGATAAATTCTGTAGCTATTGTCATTACACTGTGGAAGTTCCCTTTGCCTTTAGAAATTTCATAGTGCGATTAATAAGCATTTTGTCTAAAATGTTTTCATGTTACAGTCTCTGATTTATTCTCAAAACATTATCTTAAAAATAAGAGTAAAGAAAGGGGTAAAAAATACTTTTAAGAGCAAGGACATTTGAAATATTAGCTATTCCTGTTAATTGAATTTATATTCACAGCAAAGACTCCAACATTGTAAGTAAACAGAATTTACTGGGGGAATATTGAGTAATAGAAAAAGCTTATTAAGGGCATCTCAATAATCCATTCAACCAGCATATGCCTGTCACACTGCTTTGTGTAGGTAACAAAGTCAAATAACAGAAATTTCCTAACTTCTACTTGTTCATAATCAACAGCAAAGGTTCTAATTATAATGCAAAGTGAGAAGAGGAAGAATAGAGATAATCTATGGAATGGGTATAAGTCGCATTTTATAAACTCACATGCACAAGAATTACATTTATTATTTTCTCTAATTATGCCTGATTGTTTTTTTACACCAAGCCCCCATCTTCCAGACCAGCTGAAAATTTGACCTTGTTAATTCTTAGTTCTTTCCCCCCCATCGTCTTACCTGGGTCATTGGAATGGGAAGGAAAAGAGGGTGGAGGGTTTGCCCCTTGGCTAGAGGACTCCTGGACCCAAGGGGCCTTTGACCACCTCTGTGTCCTGCAGAAGAAACAAGAAGCTTTTACATGGCTTTCTCTGCCTCAGTTTCCCAGGCAGCCAGCCTAGAGGGCCCTGCTGTAGAGAGGCAGAATCATGAATTGCTTAAGAAGGCTGACTTTGGCATCACGTGAACCCAATCCTGGGCATACCATATCTATATGACCTTGGCAGAATTTTTTCAATTTCCTAAACTTCAGATATTCATCTGCAAAGTAGAGATATATATGTTATCTACCTCACAGAGTTGTTGTGAAGGCAAAATGAGGTAATTTAATATAAAGCGTTAGAAACAACACCTAGCATTTTTGTAAGAATTCAGTAACAGTTGTAAGAATTCAGTAACAGTTAACTGCTCTCATTATCGTTGCTGTTGTTGATGTTATTATTGTTGTTGTTATGATTACCGATACCATCACCCTCATGGCACTACCAGAAGGAGTACATGGGTCCTCTCTGCTCCTGGGACCCACAGATCTCTTCTCTTCCTCCTTTCCCCAGGCCAGGGAGAAAGGTCCTGTGCTCTCCACCACTCTCCCCTAGATTCTCCCCCTCTACTCACACACCACTCTATCTTGCTATTTTTTTTACGGTCACCTATCAAAATGTCCTCAATAGGTTATGTAGTTGTTTTGGAGGAGAGAGGAGGGGTTCTTTTCCGAAAACTTCCCTGGCCAAAGAATAGGGAGGAGCAAAAAGGGGAAAGTATAGAAAAAAAGCATTAATCTGTATCTCAAAATATAATTTAGCCACTCTGATGCAAAGTGGTGTGAGAACGTTAAAACGGCAAAAATTAAGTACCCCTGGGAAAAGCAGAGAAAGTCTTAGGTGATCAAAACTGCACCCTAAAATATGACTGCATATTCACTGTGGCAAAGGTTTCCCTCAATCTCCTGTAAGCTCTCTGAGGTAAGGGACAATTTCTATTTTGTTCTCCAATGTATCTCTAATATAGCTGGGTGCCTGGCATGTCATGGGCATTTAATAAATACTTGCTGGGTAAATAAAATAAATTTCTGTAAGAAGAAATAGCCTGCAAAAAACCATGAGCCTTAAAAGAGTTTAGATGTCCAGAGAAGTGCCCGGTAGATAGAAACATAGCTCTAGAGGGTAAGGGTACAGAAAGAACAAACATGGAAATAAAACATGCTATAAAAGTAACCAGGATGAACTTACTGGTCTCACTCAAAAAGTTTACATTTTTTCTAAACTTGAAACACTGATTTAAGCAGAGAAGCAATCACATAGTTATAAACAATGGAGCAAGGTTAGACACAGAGAGAGCTGTTGAAGAACTAGGCAAAGTCTGCTGTGGTCCAGAAAAGGACATTGAATTACTGGACATAATTATCAGCTCCTCTGTAATAGAATTATGCACCCACACCCTTGCAACAGCTTTGTGGAGGGAAAGGCTAAGTGAACTTCTACTTGACATTGGACTTGGCCATGTATCTTCCTTTGACTGATTTTTGGACTGATGTTTATGGGCATGGCTCAAGCAGAAGCTTGAAATGCACTTGTGCACGTGAGGTAGCCCTTTGAGCTCTGGGATCTGCCAGAGCTGAACTCCAACCTGGGCTCCAGAATGAGACGCATGGAACTGGCCTGAACCCACCATGCAGCCTGCAGCTCAGAGCCCAGACTCTGGAGTCCAGCCTCACCCAACTTGTGAGAATAAAAAATTGTTCTAAGGTAGCCATTCAATTTTAGATCAGTTTCTTATAGGATGCCCTGGATTCTAAAATTTGAGATTTTTTAAACTTGGTGGCCTCCTCTTCACACTGCTGTCTCTGCTGTTGACAATCCCTGTAAGCCCCCAAAAGTGCTATTTTCAAGGTTATGAGCAGCTTGTGGAATCTTAGTTCCCCAAACAGGGACAGAACCCAGACCCTCAAAAGTGAGAGTGCAGAGTCCTAACCAGTGGACCGACAGGGAATTCCCTTTTTTTTTTTTTTCTGGAGTATAGTTGATTTACAATGTTGTGTTACTTTCTTTTGTACAGCACAGTGAATCAGTTATACATATACATAATCCACTCTTTTTTAGACTCTTTTCCCATATAGGTCATTACATAGTACTGAGTAGAGTTCCCTGGGCTATACAGTAGGTTCTTATTAGTTATCTACTTTATATATAGTACTGTGTATATGTCAATCCCAATCTCCCAATTTATCCCTCCCCCCTTACCCTCTGGTAACCATTAGATTGTTTTCCACATCTGTAACTCTATTTCTGTTTTGTAAATAAGTTCATTTGTACCATTTTTTTAGATTCCACATGTAAGCGATATCCTATGATACTTGTCCTTCTCTGTCTGACTTACTTCACTCAGTGTGAAAATCTCTAAGTCCATCCATGTTGCTGCAAATGGCATTATTTTGTTCTTTTTTAATGGCTGAGTAATATTCCATTGTATATAGGTACCACATCTTCTTTATTCATTCCTCTGTTGATGGACATTTTGGTTGCTTCCATGTCCTGGCTATTGTAAATAGTGCTGCAATGAATAGCGGGGTGCATGTATCTTTTCGAATTATGGTTTTCTCCAGATATATGCCCAGGAGTGGGATTGCTGGATCATATGGTAGCTCTATTTTTAGTTTTTTAAGGGACCTCCATACTATTCTCCATAGTGGCTGTACCAATTTATATGCCCACCAACAGTGTAGAAGGGTTCCCTTTTCTCCACATCCTCTCCAGCATTTATTGTTTGCAGATTTTTTGATGATGACCATTCTGACTGGTGTGAGGTGATACCTCATTGTAGTTTTGATTTGCATTTCTCTAATAATTAGTAATGTTGAGCATCTTTTCATGTGCTTTTTGGTCATCTCTATGTCTTCTTTGGAGAAATGTCTATTTAGATCTTCTGCCCATTTTTTGACTTGGTTGTTTGGTTTTTTATCATTGAGCTGCATGAGCTGTTTGTATATTTTGGAGATTAATCCTTTGCCTGTTGCTTAGTTTGCAAATATTTTCTCCCATTCTGAGGGTTGTCTTTTCGTCTTGTTTATGGTTTCCTTTGCTGTGCAAAACGTTTTAAGTTTCATTAGGTCCCATTTGTTTACTTTTGTTTTTATTCCCATTACTCTAGGAGGTGGGTCAAAAAAGATCTTGCTGCGATTTATGTCAGAGAGTGTTCTGCCTATGTTTTCCTCTAAGACTTTTATAG
Organism: Balaenoptera musculus; assembly: GCF_009873245.2. Taxonomy (NCBI): domain Eukaryota; kingdom Metazoa; phylum Chordata; class Mammalia; order Artiodactyla; family Balaenopteridae; genus Balaenoptera; species Balaenoptera musculus. The sequence continues at coordinate 68,439,719 of NC_045787.1, forward strand.
TGTCTGGCCTTACATTTAGGTCTTTAATCCATTTTGAGTTTATTTTTCTGTATGGTGTTAGGGAGTGCTTTAATTTCATTCTTTTACATGTAGCTGTCCAGTTTTCCCAGCACCACTTAGTGAAGAGGCTGTCTTTTCTCCATTGTATGTTCTTGCCTCCTTTATCACCATAGGTGCGTGGGTTTATCTCTGGACTTTCTATCCTGTTCCATTGATCCATAATCCTACATTGTTGGGTGGAGTCCTTGAGGAAGTCTGTTACTTTGTTCCTAGGAAAAAAAAAAACCAGAAAAGTACCAACTCATTGTTTGGAAGAAAAACCTGAACTCAGTGAAATAACTCCAGTGCAAATGCTTCAGAATGGAAAGTTAAGATTTAATCATGTAAAAGGGGAAATTTTTAAGAAGAGCTTTCAGAGACTGTGTTTTTAGAAACTGCTTCTTTTCACAAACTAGATTTGAGCCATACTATAAGTATCAGTGACTGCATATTTGTAGCATTGTCTGTCTCATTCCCTGAGTATTTGAAATGTAGAGCAAGGAGAGAGAGGATGGTAAGAAGGTCTTACAGGCCCAATTCTTCCTCTACTTCATACGATGGGGAGGAAGCTGGACTGGGTAAGGCCAGTACACACTCACCTGGATGACTACACGCAAATGAAACATTACTTAAAGCAGAAAAACCTGTTAGGTTACGGTGTTGTAGGGTCTTTTGATGGCTTCTAAGGCAAGATCACAGCTTTGTGGATAGGTGTAGATTTTTCCTTGATGGTAGTATATCTTCTCATTGTCAAACATCTTGGATGAGCTCCAATATGAGGCAAGAAATGAGGACTTAGGGCCTTAGATTAGGGTGGATGGCATCTTCACTTTGGGCCTAGGGATTAGGATGGGGCTCTGAAGGATGGATATGCTGGGACATTGCTGGCAAGATATCAGCCAGCCTAAAGCTGGACCAAAAAGAGATCTGAGGTCTACTCTAAAATAGCCACTTTTCTAGCAATAGTAAAATGACTGTCTTTATTGTACTTTCCTTCCATGATGCCCAAACCTTTAATAAGGCCTATTTAACATTTTAACCTGATCTCAGTTGTCCTCTGGGGAGTTAGCAGAGATCTATCTCATTTTTCAGATAGAGGAGAGAGAGGGTCAGGCTTGTGAGAGATCAGAAAGGCAGAAGTGTCTACGGCCATACCATCCTGAACACGCCCAATCTCCTCTGATCCCGGAAGCTAAGCAGGGTCTGGCCTGGTTAGTACTTGGATCAGAGAAAGGCAGCAGTGGTGGTTGTTCTTGAGGACAACGTTGCTGAACCCGCATATTTAGAGGTTTCAGGAGCAGGGCCAGTGGCTGAGGCAGCAGTGTAATGAGGAGCCCAATACTTCGGAGCAGATGAGAGGCGGGACCCAGGGCAACTCTCAGAAGTCTTGCTTCCAGTGATTAGAATGGTAGAGACTCAAGCTATATTAATTGGAGAATCAAAAGAGAGCACGATCTTATGTTCTAGTCACTAGCTGTTAAAATCTACAACTTTGAATTGTAGCAGTTACTCAATTTATCACTAAATATTTTTCCAATTTATAAAGGACTTTCTCCTTAAAATGTAAAATTAACGCATTCCTATAAGAAAAATTAAGAGCACAATCCAAAATGTAAATTCTCAAAGATAAATATATTTTTCACTTTAAAAAAATGTCTATCTTTGTAAATAATAACTAATTTGCACTGACATGGACATATGGAAAGAATGTAGATGGCTGGAAGTTTTGTAGAGGCCAGTAATAAGAACTTACCTAAAATACGATCTTTTTTCAATGCCAAAAACATATTAATGAGAGAAAAGAAATCATATTCTTGGCTTTTCTCTTTAAAGACTACTCTCCTGAAATGAAAACATTAACGTTTGAAAAAAATGTGTACTTTCAAAAAATGCAGAACATCATTTTTTGGTTAATTATTTATAACAGCTTAAAAGTGTTTGATTTCCGTAGTCAAGTTAATTCAAGAACCAGATTGAGAAAAAAACAAGCTTTGTCTCCCCGTTCTAAAAAAGAAGATATGTCTGGTGCTTTTGAATGAAGCTTAGGTTTTAATTGATAATATTTAATATTATTTAAAATACTTAAATTTAAAAACTGCTTTTTAACAAAATGCTTGACATTTTACTTATTCACTTCTAACATTTATATAATAGAAAACATAATTAGACTCATTTTTGCATCTGTGTGGTCCTTTTATTTTGCTTGAATTCTTAAATGAACAAAGATTGGTTTCAGCACAATGTATGTCAAGAGAAAGTGTACCCCCTTCTGTAAAGTCTTTGAGAGTAAAGGCATTCATTTGGTACTCAGACCACGGCACTTTTCTGTAGTCCCCCCATGTGCATATTGTATACTCAGGATCATCTTAAATATTTTTAATGAGAATGGTAGTATATAAAATATTCTAGTATATAAAATGAAATAAGAAAACAATTTAAGTAGAGTGATTAATTAATTTTCTGATATACATCCCTGTTCCTCAAAGAAAAGATAACACAGACTTCATAAAAAGCCATTGAATCTTTCAAATGAGCTTTTAAATCGTTCTCTACATAATCCAAGCTCTCAACATTTCAAAAATGGTACTGTCACGAAGAACGACACTTTTGCTTCTCTTTATTTTTTTTTTTTATATTTATTTATTTATTTTATTTTTGGCTGTGTTGGGTTTTCTGTGCGAGTTGGGTTTCTGTGCGAGGGCCTTCTCTAGTTGCGGCGAGTGGGGGCCACTCTTCATCGCGGTGCACGGGCCTCTCACTGTCGCGGCCTCTCTTGTTGCGGAGCACAGGCTCCAGACGCTCAGGCTCAGTAGTTGTGGCTCACGGGCCCAGTTGCTCCGCGGCATGTGGGATCTTCCCAGACCAGGGCTTGAACCCGTGTCCCCCGCATTGGCAGGCAGATTCTCAACCACTGCGCCACCAGGGAAGCCCCCACTTTTGCTTCTCATAAAGTGGAGAAAGAACTGTTAATTTGAATTATACGTCTTTAAGATCTTAATACATTTTTCTCTTGAGAATGAATATCGCCTTCTTGCTTTCATTCACAATTACAGTCCAGGGCTGCTCCTTATTAATATTTATTTGCTTATTTATTTGTGGAACATATGAAATTAGCACTGATTAGCATTAGTCTGCAGGGCCCTGTCAGAACTATAAGCAACAGGCCACGGGGACATGACTCCCCAAGAGTGTCAACACTCTTCCGTCTCTTCTATCTAGAGGGAAAGTAAGCAACCTACAGGGACTACTTTAAACGATCATCATTGAACATCTATTATTTGGTCTTCAAAAACTGCATAGAAACTAAATATTCCCCCTCATGTAGAGTTTATAAAAATGCTCCTCTATCGCTTCTTAAAAATATACCTTTTCAAAGCACAACGGTGTCAGAAATAGAAACAGCTGGGGAAGGGATATCAGCAAATGCCAGCCAAGAGAACTTGAGTGCATACAGATGAAGTGTGTTAAGACTAGAGACTTCTCTATTATTAAGGAAATGGAGTGCCATGAGAAAATGCAAGGAGACAAGAGTAATGGCAAAGTCATGAATCAAATAGTGACTTAAAAGCAAGAGTTCCTAGTTCCCTGGCACATGACACCTCCCTACTAAAGTTTATTCAGTGGGAAATGATGAAATGGTACTATTGCTTCAAAGAAATACATTCAAAATATAGAAAAATGATTTCAATATCAAGATAATTAGGGTGAGTGACATCGAGTATCTATTGCAGTTATTTTAACAACTCGTACTGGTCATATGCCTTCCTTGGCTCACACATAAGGACTTTCTGTGATGTGTATCTGCCTTACACCAAAATAAAAGTCAAACCTATAAACCTTATGTAGTTTATCTTATCTGAACTTGCTACACTAGAGATGAATTTTGCAACTATGACAACATTATAAAAATATTAATACTGAAAGAGAACTGTCAGAATGTAGAAGCAGGACCAATGCACAGCTTTGGATCCAGCCTCTATGATACTCTTGGAACTACTCCCATAACAGTCACTTTGAAAATCTCACAATGAAGGTAAAGTAGTTCTTCCTATACCTCTGTAATGGAAAGTGAAAGGGACTTAACCTTTAATGAAGTTCATTTTCACAGCCCATCAATCTTCACTTAAGTACCTTGGGGAAAATATGCCTTATTTATGATTCCTCAGTGCCTATCATGACATCTAGTATTTAATTAATTCTCACAGAAGCTTATTGAAGAGAAGAATAAATGAAATAAGTACAGTGTCTAAGATATTTTTATCTACATATTTCTTTATCTATAATGTAAGGATACACACAGTAGCAAACAGTCAATGAATAATCCACCAGAATTGTGACCAAAGGCAACAAAGTGCAATTTATTTTATTCCCTTGGAGTCTACATTTACAAATAAAGTGAACACTAGTCAATGCACCATAAGAATCAAGGAAAATAAAAGTTAGATCAGCAAATTATGTCATTTTGGAGTCCTTTAATAATTACTCCTGAAAGTTTTAGACTATGTTCCCAAGAAGTTTGACAGGGTTTTTGTAGTTCAACTAATATGTATAGAATAGAATTCTTTATTCAGGACAGACTATATCACCTTTAGATAATAATGGCAAATAGGTTTTCTTCGCAACTTGTCAAGAAACAAAAAGCCATTGAGAGTCCCAGGACACGTGTAGTAAATGTTGGGTAAAATTTTGAAAAATAAATAAATACCATAACTCACTGTGACTCATCAGTTGATCACCATATGAAGGGATATTTATTTTCAGGGATATCCAAGTTTCTTCTCTCTTATTTTCACTGATCCTTTTGCCAAAGTATCACTTCAGTCCTTGGAACTTCTTTTCAGGCTACTGGATCCCTTAAAAATAAAACTTCTTTCCTGCACATGCACACAACACTTCCACCCCTACCTACCTTCCCCACCCGTCCCAACACACACACACTTGAGGAAAGCAATAATTACTATTATTATAAAAATATTGACAGAAAACAAGTAGATTGCACACTTAAAAGTATAATGTGAAGAGATTTTATCTGCAGAGAGATTATTCAAAAAGGAACAGATGGGGCATATATTGGAGCCACAGAAGATTATTGAGAACCCAGGGCTATTAGCTGCCAGTCTGCCACCGCCATAGACTCTGAAGGATGAAGGGAAGGAGAAGTTATTGGAAGCCAAAAGGAGGAGAGTGTGTCATCTCAGGCTGCCTTGAGAGGACTAAAGACTTTCGGTGGAGGAACCTAGCCAGCCGGAGGGTAGAAAGTGAATCTGTAGAAGAAAAAGGGAGTTATCTGGCAGGGCAACATTGAAAGAAACCTGAGTAGGAGAGAAAAAGTCACTCATCTGCAAAAATGAATGCTTAGTAGATGGCTCTCATCTTCCCTTGGCAGATGGATTGGGGTATGAATAACCCTGGAAATAATGGGATTCTGCTCCCAGGGAATTCTAACAAATATTTGTTGATCAGCAGCAACTATGTGTCAAGAATTATTCTAAACACTAGGGATTAGAACATGAATAAAACATGGACTCTGTCCTGCAGGAAGTCATAGTCTGGAAAAAGAAGTAGGCCCACAAACAGATCATTACCACATTAACATAAAAAGTGCAGTCGTTGAAGGAACATATGAATTCCTTAAGGGAATGGACTAAATCATATGCTTTTTTGTATAACCAGCACCTAGTAAAATGCCTTACGCATTGTGAGGCTGAATAAATGTTGAGTGAGTGAAAGGTACAGGGCTTGTACCCAGAGGTAAACTTGGAAGGGCTAGCTCTGCTCTCTGTTAAGTCTTCAGCAAAACTTGTGAGATAGAAATATTTGCAGTTAACAGGTGTCATTTTACTTTTTCATTGTTTATTCCCTAAAAATATTTAAGGTTTCCTTTTATTTCCTATATGCCAGTGACACAGTCCATCTACCCTGTATAGACTGCCTCCTTTCTATTCTCAGTTAAGCTTTGTCTCCTTTCTTAGGTCCGTGCTTTTGCTACATATATATATCATATAATGTATGTTTTTAAATTATTCAATATGTAAACTATTTTAGGTGATAAAGAAGGCATATTGAATCATTGGGGGGGAAATGGTCTGCTCAAATAAGGTGGAACAATTAACTAGCAATTTAAAATGAAAGTATGGCTTCCCTGGTGGCGCAGTGGTTGAGAATCTGCCTGCCAATGCAGGGGACATGGGTTCGAGCCCTGGTCTGGGAAGATCCCACATGCCGCGGAGCAACTGGGCCCGTGAGCCACAACTACTGAGCCTGAGCGTCTGGAGCCTGTGCTCCGCAACAAGAGAGGCCGCGACAGTGAGAGGCCCGCGCACCGCGATGAAGAGTGGCCCCCACTTGCTGCAACTAGAGAAAGCCCTTGCACAGAAACGAAGACCCAACACAGCCAAAAATAAATAAATAACTAAATAAATAAAATGAAGGTAAACTCTTCTACTTCATGCTTCATATTATGATAATTTCAGATTGAGTTAAGGTTTTAAAATGGAAAAAATGAAACAATAAAAATATAAGAAGAAAATTATTACTATTTAAGTTCAACTTGATATAGGAAGATTTTAGTACAGAAAAAAATTACAATAAACAAGGGTGAAAAATAAATGACAATGAGAAAATATTTTCAATATATGACAAAGTGTTAGCATCCATTGTGAAACAGAGAAGAGGGCATTGTGATTAGGCTTGGACTGTGTCTGGGAAAATAGCGTTTCCCATAATATAATAAATCCACAGGTGCATACCATTTCTCTCATATGTTCTAGCTTAGTAAATGAATAGAAAGCATAAGGTAAAATTATAACAATGCTAGTGAGTGAACAGTTTGAGGACATACACATCTTTGTGAAGAACTCTTAAAAATCAATAAGAAGAAGCAAACGTCTCAGTAGTAACTAAGTAAAAGGCATGGATAAGCAATTCACAAAAGCACAAGTGGACAATAAACATACGAAAAAAAAGCTTATGTTTTTAATCTAACAAATTGAGAATTATTAAAAGAATGATAATATCCAATTTGGGATGAAATGCAGGGAAATTGGCGCTCATATAACTTTTTGTAACTACGAATTACTTCAGGTTTTCTACACAGTAGACATTTATACTACAAATAAAAGATGACCATGATATTGTCAAAAAGAAGCCAGATTAAAAAAAGAAAAGAGAAAAGAACATTATGTGGCTATTTGATGATATGAAGAAATTATTGTTAATTTGTTAATGATTGATATTGAGATTGTGGTTTGTTTTGTGGAAGAGGGTTTATCTTTTAGAGGTAAATGTTGAAGTATTTATGGATGAAATGATAGACCATCTGGATTTGCTTTAAAATAATTCAGGGCTGGAGGAATAAGAGAAGGTATAGATAAAACAAGATGGCCGTACCTTGATCATTGTTGGTAGCACATGGGAATTCATTATATAATTTTTCCAATTTTTATATGTAAAAATATTCCATAGTAAAAGGTTTTTAAACTGTTCATATACTAGCATCCAAATTTTGTAAGAAATAAGATCACATATGCATTATGCATAGACAAAAGAACAGATGACAAGTACCAAAAGTTAACAGTGATTATCTTGGGGGGCAGACTTTGTTTTTATCCCCATTGTTTCCTCATACATTCTAAAAATTTTTAAATGAACATAAATTACTTTTATTACCAGTAAATTAAGATTTTTTTTAAAATGCATTCAGTGCAGTCATCTTAATCTTAGAAAACAGGAGCCATGGAAGACAAATTAATATCTATATTTTTTAGGAGACATTTTTATCCTTAAATATTTCGCCATTTTTATATTTTTTTCCTTCACTCCACTTGCTTTCAATTTAGGAACATAAGGCATACTGTTTATTGGCTTAGATTCATTTTTCTTTCATAATTTATTTTCTATTCAATCTCTTTTCTTTTTCCTACTTGGTACATCTCAATATTAGGCCTTTATTTTAACTAACCACAATTGTACATTATTAACTAAATCCAACATTTTGCCCAATCATACTTTCATTTGAAACCAGTGAGAAATCACTTATAATTTAAGCTATAAGCAACATAGAGCAAGATTTTAAAAATATGCCTTAAGATATTTCAATTATTCAGGCAGACACCATTGTAACAGGACTTTAAGCAGTAATGTTAAGAGTCCATCAAAGTAGAACTGTGCTTTGAATGAATTTTTAAAATAGCAGTGAACTATATTTGTCCTTGCACTTGGAGCACAATATTATAAGACCAGAGAAAAGTGAATTTTAAAATGTTTGAGGGGATAAAGTCAAACCCCCTGCCTCCCCCCCCCCCCCCCCCCCCCGCAAGTTTGCAGAATACTTGTTTTGTAATGATAATAAGGATCGGATCATTATCATTATTATCATTACAACACTGTACTAAGCATATTCCATTTATGACCATTAACCCTCATAACCACCTCTGCAGGTTTATATCAGTATCCCTCTATTACAGTGAAAGAAACTGAGACTCAGAGAAAGATTAAGTATGTGGTTGAAAGTTGCACAACCTGGATTCACAAACTATTTCTATCTTTTGCCAAGGCCGGTGCTCTTTCAATTCCACCACACTGCATTTATGGACAGAGTGCATTATGTAGATTGATGGGGAATGAGATTGGAAAATAGTGGAGGCAGGAAAGCATGAGATGTGGCAACATTAAAGGGAGAATACTCATTTCAGCTGTGATGGTTATTCTTATTCTATGTTTTCAGCAGTAAATGTGCACCGAAGGAATTTATAACAACGTTTTAAATTTATAAAGACATCCCTCTTGCCATTTGCTGCATACCAATGTGTACTGGGATGATTCATGGATTCAGAGAATATTAAAACTAGAAACAACAATAGAGATCATCTAATAGGATTTTTTCCTTCTAAAACAATTAGTTATGAGGGAATATTGTGAAGCGCTCTTTCATGTATAATCTCAATTGTTATTGCTACGTATGATGCAAAAAAACAATTGGGCATGAATTTGAATTTGCTTGAAAACTCCTCCAGTAGCATACATATCTATACTCTAAATGCAGTGAATATCACATATATTCGAGTAAATAGGTTACAGTGGAAGAAGGGGCAAGACACCGAACTGGAACTGGAAGCCCGGGGCTTTGGTTCTACTTGGGTTTCTAACAAGTTGTGTGACTTTGATCACTTATGCTGTCAGATTACTCATGAGTAAATAGAAGTAATTGGACTGAGTTCCCTTCTCTTGGGCCCAATAAAGGGAAACAACTTTAGAGTTCTAGTATTGAGGATACAGCTCCTTTGCTTACACACAAGGGTGTGTTGTGATTAGACTTGGAAGTCACCCAGACAAATAATGTTTTCTCAAAATATAAGTAAATCCATGGGTACATACTCTATCTCCCCAGTGTTCTAGATCAGTAAGTGAATAGAAAACAGATAGGAAAATTGTAGCAATACCAAGCAGAGTGTGAACAGTGTAAAGTAATCCACAGTTTGTTTGTTTTTTTTTGTATCTCAGTTATGATAGTGTAAACTTAACCAAGTAGAAAAGAAGTCAGAATGAGCAAGAAACTGACATTCTGGTATCTGAGGCAATTGACACTTGGGAGAGCCACAGGAAGAGTCAAATACATCGATTTGTTTAAGAAATTGCTTAAAATAAAAGAAAATAAAGCTATACAATATTTTCTATATGTCTCCAATCAGGTTTTAAAATTTTTATATCATGTACTATTTTACCTCCATATTTGGTTCTATTGATGTATAAATAAGTGATGTAACTTGAATTATTAATGCTATACATCTACTTTTCTCTTTGTATCTAATTCAGGTAAATCTGAAAACGGCTAAGTAAATAGCTACTCCAATACCTGACTCATGTATACCTGGGGGATTATGGCATTAGCTACCCATTCAAAGTCTTTGAGAGAAATGGCCTCAATAGAAAACTGTGATGCTATTTTTCTGAAGGCATCACAAGTGGCAGGCACCACTAGGAACTGGAAACCTGAACCTCCAAATCTATGACAGTTATATTTTACTACTCCCACTCAACAACTTGGAGATGGCCCTTATACTTGTTCATACATGCCTCATTCTTGGACTGAAATGGCATGGATAATAACGCAGCAGACAAGGAAAAAATTAACAACAACTGTGTCTGCTAAGTAGTGACACGACTTATTCTGCGGAAGAAAAATGTTAGCACTATTTTAAGACCCATTTACTTAGGACATTGTGTTTTTCCTTTATTTTGCAATCCTATTCTACTTTAAATACTTCTTCACAGTGTTTTTGTTTGTGTATTTACCAAATCAAATTCTCATGTATGTTGTAGATAATCATAACTATAAGTCACGTGAACTGCTTTAACTACCTTATCTGATTTATGAGTAATTTTCATCTGTCTTGCTGAGACATATCGAAAGGGCTTATTTTTCAGAGTTGAAAATCAGTATTCAGAATAATCCTCTGAAAATAAAATCAAGTTCTGTGAAATTTCTTAGGGCAAATAAATACAAGGAAATTGCAATATGGGTGTGACTGCTTGTTTCATAGATAAAGCCTTCCCAGTAAGCCTTTTGATCTGCCCATTGTGATCAATAGGCTGGCAGTTCCATGAACCATATTGCTATACTCTAATATACTCATACAGACTAATTTACTAATACCCAAATATAATAATGTATACTAACAGAGAACCAAGCAGTGCTGGAAATGTCACTGGGTACCACTGTAGACATAAGGGGTAGACAGCAAGGAGTGAAAGAAGAGGAAGAAATAAGATAAAGGGCAAAGACACAGGTATAATAGAGACAAAAAAAGAGTAAGAATAGCAAAAAGTACAGAAAAGGCATTTAAAATAAAACAACAGAATGGCAGTGATAAGTATAATGTTCGCTATCATTTAATACTTGGCAATGTGATTTGTCCTCTTATACTTAAATTTGACCTGCAGTCTTTCATCATAAAATCAGCTCATATTAATGATTTATGTGGCATATTTGGAAAAATGATACTTTTGACAGGCTTTTTTTGTTGTTATCATCACCCCCACTGAAAGTCAAGAAATAGACACATGTAAGATTAAAATATTTCTGAGTCACAATCAAGAATTTTTTTATAAGTGTGTTTCCTGGTTCAACATAAGAATACCTCACGTAGAGCAACTACCAGCATCCTTTAAAGGTGGTAATAAATAAAATTTTTGTAAATCAAGTTATATATTTAATATACAAGTGAAATACTTCCTTTAAAAATACTTCCTTAAAATAAAAACTCCTTTTGTAAAGCAAATAATGAATGCCTGGCTTATATATATTTTATATTTCCATGCTCATTTATTGCATTTGCTAAGAGTATGGTAAACCTGAGTTTTTGCTGAAAGACTACATTTTGCATTCGTGTTATTTATAGATACATTCCAAAGCTTATTGGTTTTTTTAATTAGTTTATGCCACAAGTGGGCTCAACTTGTAAGTTCACTTTTCCTGCATATCGATTAATATGTTTAATCCCCGTTCTGTGTTTCTACACCAATGAACAGTGTTCAGGGTAATATGAAAACAAACCTTTAATTAAACATAAAAATATTCTAGAGATGTTCTCAAAATAGTACTGACAGATGTTCAATGGAATGCTCTGTTTTTCTCATAGTTAAAAAGCAATTGATCAAAAAGAGAAAAGTGAACCTCTTATCCCTTTTGTGCTGTAACTGGTAGCATTTTAATTGCCCAAGGCTTTGTTCATATTCTTTCATGGTTGATGCTTGCACAGATGTTCACTCTGTAATTGAAAACAGGGAATACATATTCCCTTCCTGCCTGGAAGATCCGTATATCACTAGCTTCTTCAGATTATTTCTTGTTAAAATCTTGGATGAATAAAATACAAAAGCTTTGAATTGTGTTGCTTATTAAAACATATGTGGTACAAAAGCATCTCAGCTGAGATTTCTGTATGTTTCTGAGATTCTAAAGGAAATACTCTTGATTTTAAATGCTTGTGCCTTTTAGTCAAATGCAGAAATTGAAAGGACATGTGAGAAATTTTATGGATGCAATTTGGATAAGATCATCTGCTCCAAATCCCAGAATTAATTATTTAAAAGAAGAAAATAAAGTATCTGCAGTTTCCAAATGAGTAGGAAACTGGAAGGAAACATACCTGTCTGTTTTTCTTCACCCTGAAGCATCCAACATCTTAATGGCAGCACACTGCTCCCCAGAGCGGTCACTATGCCTGGATCTGCCCTACTGATCAGTTCTTCATCACTAGGCATTTAATCAGGTTGTGCCCTGAATAGATCTTAACAGTTTGTTAGGAGTATTTAGCAAGGAAACGCAGGTCCTCCCATTTCTCAGGAACCCTCTTCTATCTAAGAAGTTTGTCTTTCCTGCCTGGGTGTGCAGCTTGAAAAGGAAAGCATAGGGAGCAATGAGGTGGGGAGGGCATAGAGGCCAAGTTAATTATCTGTTTGTAGTCATATCACTTTATAGTTTTGTTCTGTATTCATTTAGGGCCTTTCTTAGTATTAAAAATATAGAATTTGCAAGCATAAGGCATAGAAAAGAGAGGAAATGATTTGGGACAGAGAATCTTTAAGAAATTCTCATATAATACTACATGAGCAGCTGATTCTAGCCTTCCACCTTCAAATAGTCGGTAACACACATCCAGATGAGCAAAAGGAAGAGAATAGGGCTATCATTGCTATTGCCGAGAGAATGTTCATGAGATTGATTTTCCCATCACTGTGAAGTCCACAAAGGCTGTACGTTGCGACTTCGCGGCCAACTTCATATCTGTAAGCTTGTGAAGTGGGCATTAACTGCCACTTTTTGTAAATAAGCTGGTAACCTGGCTTCTTTAGGCTTGAGATGTGTGAGTCCAAGTGAATTCTCTTACCTTTGGCCAAACTAATTCTTTCTTCCCTTCAAAAAATCATGACTGGACATGGTCCCTGATCTTGAAAACTTAATAATTTCATGGGGAAGACAAACATGTAAATCAAATCAGGCAGATAATCCATCTTGAGCTTGAATCAAATAAGTGGAGGGAAAACGTATGCAATACGACATGACCAGTGTGGTTCTCTGGGTTCCTGGGTCATTCCAAGGGCAATATAGTTGGCTGTTGACGCCTGTGTCTCCACCAAGTCTGAATATATAGGCCTCTTCATATTTTCCAAGCTAGCTCCTAGCCAAGAAGGCAGGAATACTATTAATTTACCTTTTTTCTGTATAATGATAACTCAGTGTCTCCAGGTGCCATTTCACGTTTACTCATAATTGTTGACCCCAGTCACAGATCTCGTACTTTTTTGTAATTTATTAAGACCTTATTTTTTTAGAGCAGTTTCAGGTTCACAACAAAACTGAGAGGAAGGCACAGAAATTTACCGTATATGCCCTGTCCCCACACACATATAGCCTCGCCCATTAACAACATTCCGCCCACCCCCCCAGCCAAGGAGTGGTACATGTTACAACTGATGAATCTACATTGACATCATTGTCACCCAAAGTCCATAGTTTACATTACAGTTTACTCTTGATGTTGTATATTCTGTGGGTTTGGACAAATGTATAATGGCATATATCCACTATTATAGTGTCATATACTATAGTGTCACTGCCCTAAAATTCCTCTTTGCTCTGCCTACACATCCCTTCCCAACACCCACTCCCCTTCAACCACTGATTTTTACTGTCTCCGTAGTCTCGCCTTTTCCAGAAGGTCATATAACTGGAATCATACAATATATAGCATTTTCAGGTTAGCTTCTTTCACTTAATACTATGCATTTAAGATTCCTCCATGTCTTTTCATGGCTTGATAGCTTACTTCTTTTAGCACTGAATAAGATTCCATTGTCTGGATGTACAACAGTTTATTTATTCACTCACCTACTGAAGGACATCTTGAGTGCTTCCAAATTTTGGCAATTATGAATAAAGCTGCTATAACATCTGTGTAAATATTCTATGTGAACCTAAGTTTTCACTCTTTTGGATAAATATCAAAGAGCAGGATTGTTGATCATATGGCAAGAGTATGTTTAGTTTTGTAAAAAACCACCAAACTGTGGTGTGAAAATGGCTGTACCATTTTCCCCTCCTACCAGCAATAAAGGAGCAGTCCTGTCACTCCCCATCCCAGCCCACACTTGGTGTTGTCAGTATTCCAGATTTTGGCCCTTTTGATGGGTGTGTAGTGGTGTCTTGTTGTTTTAATTTGCACTTCCCTGATGCTCTTTTTATATGCTTATTTTCCATCTGTATATCTTCTTTGGCGAGGTGTCTGTTAAGACCTTTCTCATCTCTTGTAAAAATAAAATACAGTGTGTGTGTGTGTGAAAAAAAAAAAAAAGACCTTTCTCAATCAGGTTGTTTGTTTTCTTGTTGTTGAGTTTTAAGGGTTCTATGTATATTTTAGATAACAGTCCTTTATCAAATATATCTTTTGCAAATATTTTCTCACAGTCTGTGACTTGCCTTACTCTCTTGACATTGTCTTTCACAAAGCAGAAGTTTTTAATTTTAGTGAAGTCCAGCTTATCAATTATTTCCTTCATAGCTTGTGCCATTGGTGTTGTATCTAAAAAGTCATCACCATACCCAATATCATCTATGTTTTCTCCTATGTCATCTTCTAGGAGTTTTATAGTTTTGCATTTCACATTTAGGTCTGTGACCCATTTTGAGCTAATTTTTGTGAAGGTTGTAGGATCTGTCTCTAGATTCATTTTTTTGCGTGTGGAAGTCCAATTGTTCCAGCACCGTTTGTTCAAAAACTATCTGTCTTTCCTCCATTATGTTATCTTTGCTCATTTGTTCAAGATCAGTTGATTAAATTTATGTGAGTCTATTTCTGAGCTCTCTATTCTATTCTATTGATCTATTTGTCTATACATTCACTAATACTACACTGTCTCGATTACTGTGTCTTTATAGTAAGTCTTGAAGTCAGGCAGTGTCAGTCCTCCAACTTTGTTCCTCTCCTTCAATATTGTGTTGGATATTCTGGGTCTTTTGCCTGTCCACACAAACTTTAGAATTAGTTCGTTTATATCCCCAAGTACCTTGTTGGGATTTTGATTTGGATTGCATTGAATCTATAGATGATGGGAAGAACTGACATCTTGACAATATCTAGTCCACCTTTCCAGATAAATGGAATATCTCTCCATTTATTTTCTTCTTCTTTGATTTTGTTCATCAGAGTTTTTGAGTTTTCTCATATAGGTCTTATACATATTTTGTTAGGTTTATACCTTAGTATTTCATTGGGGGGGTACTTATGTAAATGGTATTATGTTTTTAATTTCAAATTCCACTTGTTCATTGCTAGTATATAGGAAAGCAATTAACTTTTGTATATGAACTTTGTATCCTGCAACTTTGTTATAATCTCTTATTAGTTCTAGGAGTTTTTTGGTCTACTCTTTTGAATTTTCTACATAGACAATCATGTATCTGCAAAGAAAGACAGTTTTATTTCTTCCTCCACAATCTGTATGTCTTTTTTTCCCCTTTTTTTGTCTTATTACATTAGCTAGAATTTTTAGTACAATGTTGAAACGGAGCAGTGAAAGAGGCAGACCTCTTACTTTTGACCAAGTTTTGTTCTCCTCCAATTCCTAATTTGGAATTGAGCTTTAGTTCCTGAAAATTTCTTCAAGAATGCTGTCTTTAGTTCTTCTTTCCAACATGCCCTGTAGTTCTTTGCCACTCTCATACCTGACCTGAATCCCAGAATTCCAGCCCAGGCCAAAAGCACTAAGCTGCTTCTCACCCCAAAGAGCAGCTCAGGAAATTATGGAATGGTCCATCACATCATCATATAGCTCAAATCATAGAGTATTGGCATGGCGAATAAGTAAATAATAACAACAATAGTAATGCTATAACTTAATTTATGATCTCAGAGATATTTTTGTGATATTGTTAAAATGGGGAAAAACACAAAGCCTAAAAAACATTTTACAGTGTCTTATATTGTTAGTATTCCCCTGAAAATTTCCTATTTTGGACCTGCCTGGCCCCTTTGTAATGTAATTTTTTTTTTTTTTAAATATATGACATTATACATTTGTCCAAGCCCACAGAATATACAACATCAAGAGTAAACTGAATGTAAACTATGGACTTTGGGTGACAATGATGTCAATGTAGATTCATCAGTTGTAACATGTACCACTCCTTGGCTGGGGGGGTGGGCAGAATGTTGTTAATGGGCAAGGCTATATGTGTGTGGGGACAGGGCATATACGGTAAATTTCTGTGCCTTCCTCTCAGTTTTGTTGTGAACCTGAAACTGCTCTAAAAAAATAAGGTCTTAATAAATTACAAAAAAGTATGAGGTCTGTGACTGGGGTCAACAATTATATAGGATGGTCAGCAGACCATCCTTTCAATTAGTTAAGACTTGTAAGGCACGAACTAAAACTTTTAAACAGACTCATATGACTTGAAAATAGAGCACTTAGAATTTTGGTGTAAGGGCTGTGCTTGAAATATAAGAGGGTGATGACTTTCAGCAATATAATTTAAATGGAATAGTGAGTTATTTGTGCACAGCAGCCCAACTCCAAATACCTATTTGCTAAAAGAGTCCTGACTATCCCACAAAAAATAAGGGCCCATGATCCTCTCTTCAAGGCAACTGAGGTAATAGGACATGTGTTCCTGCTGCCGTTACTGAAACCTGAGACTCATGGGCAGAATTGCTCTTCATTCTCTGCAGGATGAGGCAGGGACAGTTTCTCTGGGGGCATCTAGGCTGCCTTGACTGTGCCCATCTTCCTTCTATACTATCAGCTTGCCTAGTAACCTATCTGGAATAGTGAGAAAATATAATCATTTAATTCCCTTTCTATGAGTTTTTCTTCCCTACTGGGCCTAGGGCTTGCTTTGTTCTAATTGCATCATATAAATCTGTAAGACAAATTTTTAAGGATTTCCCCTCTTTTAATATTAATATACCTTGCTGAGATAATTCCTTAAGCCATTATTTGCTGATAACATTACAAGGATGGACTAAATCTGTGCTTCTTAAATTGAGGCACACATTCTGTGATTTACGCAGTAGTATGGTGGGTACCTAAAGCCACAAGGGAAATATATCACATCTACTAGTAGTATCAATTTTACTTGGTGAGGAGGAATTTAAAGTCTTACCTCATTGTGACCTAGACAGAACTACATAATCTCTTTTTCCCCTCCACTCTTTTTTTTTCCTCTGACCTCATATCCTCCTACTCAATCCATCACTCACACTGTTCCTGTCACACCTTGTTCCTTAAGCAACTCTTGCTCCTGCCTCAGGGCCTTTGCACTTGCTGTTTACTCTGCCTGAAATGTTCTTCATGCAGATATCTGGATGGAT
This sequence comes from Balaenoptera musculus, assembly GCF_009873245.2. Lineage (NCBI taxonomy): Eukaryota > Metazoa > Chordata > Mammalia > Artiodactyla > Balaenopteridae > Balaenoptera > Balaenoptera musculus. The sequence continues at coordinate 68,457,130 of NC_045787.1, forward strand.
GGCTATCTCACTTCCTTCAGGTCTTAACTCACTTGTCCCTTCTCAGTGAGGACTTTCTTGGCCACTCTATTAAAAATTATACATCTCCATCTTACATTTTCCAATCCTCCATGTTTGATTTACTTTTTCTCCATAGCACTTACTGCAATTTAAAATACTGTACATTTTATTATTTACTTTTGTTATCTCTATATCCCATTAAAATGTAAGCTCCATGAAAGCAGAGGGTTTTTTAATTATAGAAAGGTACACAATAGTTGAAAGATTGTTATAATGAACCTCTACTATCACTCAGCTCTAACAATTTTTAATATTTAGCCAATCTTGTTTCTTCAATGTCCCTGCCATATTTTATTTCTTGTAAGTATTTAGAAGCAAATCTTAGATATAAGAGTTCATGTTATTTCACCTATAAATTCTTCAGTGTGTATCTTAACTGATATGACCGTGTTTTTGACATTTTTAAAGTTATCAGAGCATTATCACTTTAAATTAATATTAACTCTTTTGTATTATTTATTCTGTTTGTATTCAAATTGTTCTGATTAATTGTGTATATTCACATTTGATTTATTTCCACTGGGATCCTAACAAGATCCACACATTACACTTGATTTTTTCCTCCTAAGTCTTTCTTTTCCCCTGTGCTATACATGTGTTGGGAAAACTTTGTCCCCTAGCATGTCCCATATTCTGGATTTGGTAGATTGCTTACTTGAAGTATCTTCCCCTTAATATTTTCTAAAATCTAGTTGTTATATACAGAGGTTTAATTAGATTCAAGTTCATTTTTATAGGCAAGAATTCTGTGTTATTTCCTGCTGTACTACATAACGGGGCACAAAATGACTGGTTGGCACACCTTAGTGATGCTCAGATAAATCGGAAGGTTAAGGTAGTATTATCCCGATTCCTTCATTATGATGTTTCCTGACAAAATTTTACTTGATGGTGTAACATCCAGTGATGATGGTTGCCTACATTAGTTATTTTATTCTGGTACTTCTTGCTCATTTATTATCTGGAATTCAGCTTTAAATGCCCATTCTCCTGAACCTCCCTCTTTGAGTGATATAAATTTTTGAAGTATTGTCAAGGATTCACATAAACATAGCAGTTAGTGGCTTTTGACTTCTCTTTACCAAATTATGGCAGCCAAGATACGCTTCTTCTATGAATCCTCCTTGGAAAACATTAAAAACCACTCATCTACACCATGATATCTCTATTTGTGATAACATAAAATTAGTTAATCAATTATTAAAAATTATTGAGAGCTTACTACGTGTCAGGCACTGTCTTAGGTGCTGGGAATACATTGCTGTCATGGACTGTCAGTATATAATAGGATTAATAGAAGTTAAAAATGACAAAGGGGTTTTGGTAGCCAGCATCAAAAAATGGCTCCCAGCACATTCACAGAAAGAGAGACAAGATGAAAAGGCAGATGGCTATGTACCAGATGAAGGAAGAAGATAAAACCCCAGAAAAACAACTAAATGAAGTGGAGATAGGCAATCGTCCAGAAAAAGAATTCAGAATAATGATAGTGAAGCTGATCCAGGACCTCGGAAAAAGAATGGAGGCAAAGATCAAGAAGATGAAAGAAATATTTAACAAAGACCTAGAAGAATTAAAGAACAAACAAAGAGAGATGAACAATACAATAACTGAAAAGAAAACTACAGTAGAAGGAATCAATAGCAGAATAACTGAGGCAGAAGAATGGATAAGTGACCTGGAAGACAGAATGGTGGAATTCACTGCTGCTGACTAGAATAAAGAAAAAGAATGAAAAGAAATGAAGACAGCATAAGAGACCTCTGGGACAACATTAAATACAACAACATTTGCATTATAGGCATCCCAGAAGGAAAAGAGAGAGAGAAAGGACCAGAGAAAATATTTGAAGAGATTATAGGTGAAAACTTCCCTAACATGGGAAAGGAAATAGCCACCCAAGTCCAGGAAGCACAGCGAGTCCCATACAGGATAAACCCAAGGAGAGACACACCGAGACACATAGTAATCAAATTGGCAAAAATTAAAGACAAAGAAAAATTATTGAAAGCAGCAAGGGAAAAATGACAAATAACATACAAGGGAACTCCCATAAGGTTAACAGCTGATTTCTCAGCAGAAACTCTACAAGCCAGAAGGGAGTGGCATGATATACTTAAAGTGACGAAAGGGAAAAACCTACAAGCAAGATTACTCAACCCGGCAAGGACCTCATTCAGATTCGACGGAGAAATCAAAAGCTTTACAGACAAGCAAAAGCTAAGAGAATTCAGCATCACCAAACCAGCTCTACAACAAATGCTAAAGGGACTGCTCTAAGTGGGAAACACAAGAGAAGAAAAGGACCTACAAGAACAAACCCAAAACAATTAAGATAATGGTCATAGTAACATACATATCAATAATTACCTTAAACGTGAATGGATTAAATGCTCCCACCAAAAGACACAGTCTTGCTGAATGAATACAAAAACAAGACCCATATATATGCTGTCTACAAGAGACCCACTTCAGACCTAGGGACACATACACACTGAAAGTGAAGGGATGGAAAAAGATATTCCATGCAAATGGAAATCAAAAGAAAGCTGGAGTAGCAATACTCATATAAGATAAAATAGACTTTAAAATAAAGAATGTTACAAGAGACAAGAAAGGACACTACATAATGATCAAGGGATCAATCCAAGAAGAAGATATAACAATTATAAATATATATGCACCCAACATAGGAGCACCTCAATACATAAGGCAACTGCTAACAGCTATAAAAGAGGAAATAGACAGTACCACAATAATAGTGGGGGACTTTAACACCTCACTTACACCAATGGACAGATCATCCAAAATGAAAATAAATAAGGAAACAAAAGCTTTAAATGACACAATAGACCAGATAGATTTAATTGATATTAATAGGACATTCCTTTCAAAAACAGCAGATTACACTTTCTTCTCAAGTGCACACAGAACATTCTCCAGGATAGATCACATCTTGGGTCACAAATGAAGCCTCAGGAAATTTAAGAAAATTGAAATCATATCAAGCATCTTTTCTGACCACAGCGCTATGAGATTAGAAATCAATTACAAGGAAAAAAACGTAAAAAACACAAACACATGGAGGCTAAACACTACGTTACTAAATAACCAAGAGATCACTAAAGAAATCAAAGAGGAAATCAAAAAATACCTAGAGACAAATGACAATGAAAACACGACGATCCAAAACCTATGGGATACAGCAAAAGCAATTCTAAGAGGGAAGTTTATAGCTAAACAAGCCTACATCAAGAAACAAGAAAAATCTCAAATAAACAATCTAACCTTACACCTGAGGAACTGGAGAAAGAAGAACAAACAAAACCCAAAGTTAGGAGAAGGAAAGAAATCATAAAGATCAAAACAGAAATAAATGAAATAGAAACAAAGAAAACAATAGCAAAGATCAATAAAACTAAAGGCTGGTTCTTTGAGAAGATAAACAAACTTAATAAACCATTAGCCAGACTCATCAAGAAAAAGAGGGAGAGGACTCAAATCAATAAAATTAGATATGAAAAAGGAGAAGTTACAACAGACACCACAGAAATACAAAGCATCCTAAGAGACTACAACAAACAACTCTATACCAATAAAATGGACAACCTGGAAGAAATGGACAAATTCTTAGAAAGGTATAACCTTGCAAGACTGAACCAGGAAGAAATAGGAAAGATGAACACACCAATCACAAGTAATGAAATTGAAACTGTGATTAAAAATCTTCCAGCAAACAAAAGTACAGGACCAGATGGCTTCACAGGTGAATTCTATCAAACATTTAGAGAAGCACTAACACCCATCCTTCTCAAACTCTTCCAAAAAATTGCAGAGGAAGGAACACTCCCAAACTCATTCTATGAGGCCACCATCACCCTGATACCAAAACCAGACAAAGATACTACAAAAAAAGAAAATTACAGACCAATATCACTGATGAATATAGATGCAAAAATCCTCAACAAAATACTAGCAAACAGAATCCAACAACACATTAAAAGAATCATACACCATGATCAAGTGGGGTTTATCCCAGGGATGCAAGGATTCTTCAATATAGGCAAATCAATCAATGTGATACACCATATTAACAAATTGAAGAATAAAAACCATATGATCATCTCAATAGATGCAGAAAAAGCTTTTGACAAAATTCAACACCGATTTTTGATAAAAACTCTCCAGAAAGTGGGTATAGAGGGAACCTACCTCAACATAATAAAGGCCATATACAACAAACCCACAGCAAACATCATTCTCAATGGTGAAAAACTGAAAGCATTTCCTCTAAGATCAGGAACAAGACAAGGATGTCTACTCTCACCACTCTTATTCAACATAGTTTTGGAAGTCCTAGCCACAGCAATAAGAGAAGAAAAAGAAATAAAAGGAATACAAATTGGAAAAGAAGAAGTAAACCTGTCACTGTTTGCAGATGACATGATACTATACATAGAGAATCCTAAAGATGCCACCAGAAAACTACTAGAGCTAATCAATGAATTTGGTAAAGTTGCAGGATACAAAATTAATGCACAGAAATCTCTTGCATTCCTATACACTAACGATGAAAAGTCTGAAAGAGAAATTAAGGAAACACTCCCATTTACCATTGTAACAAAAAGAATAAAATACCTAGGAATAAACCTACCTAGGGAGAAAATAGACCTGTGTTTAGAAAACTGTAAGACTCTGTTGAAAGAAATTAAAGATGATACATACCAACAGATGGAGAAATATACCATGTTCTTGGATTGGAAGAATCAGTATTGTGAAAATGACTATACTACCCAAAGCAATCTACAGATTCAATGCAATCCCTAACAAATTGCCAATGGCATTTTTTATGGAACTAGAACAAAACATCTTAAAATTTGTATGGAGACACAAAAGACCCCGAATACCCAAAGCAGTCTTGAGGGAAAAAAACGGAGCTGGAGGAATCAAACTCCCTGACTTCAGACGATACTACAAAGCTACAGTAATCAAGACAGTATGGTACTGGCACAAAAACAGAAACATAGATCAATGGAACAATATAGAAAGCCCAGAGATAAACCCACGCACCTATGGTCAACTAATCTATGACAAAGGAGACAAGGATATACAATGGAGAAAAGACTGTCTCTTCAATAAGTGGTGCTGGGAAAACTGGACAGCTACATGTAAAAGAATGAAATTAGAACACTCCCTAACACCATACACAAAAATAAACTCAAAATGGAATAGAGACCTAAATGTAAGACTGGACACTATAAAACTCTTAGAGGAAAACATAGGAAGAACACTCTTTGACATAAATCACAGCAAGATCTTTTTTGATCCACCTCCTAGAATAATGGAAATAAAAAGAAAAATAAACAAATGGGACCTAATGAAATATCAAAGCTTTTTCACAGCAAAGGAAACCATAAACAAGACGAAAAGACAACCCTCCGAATGGGAGAAAATATTTGCAAATGAATCAAAGGACGAAGGATTAATCTCCAAAATATATAAACAGCACATGCAGCTCACTCTTAAAAAAACAAACAAACCAATCCAAAAATGGGCAGAAGACCTAAATAGACATTTCTCCAAAGAAGACAAACAGATGGCCAAGAAGCACATGAAAAGCTGCTCAGCATCACTAATTATTAGAGAAATGCAAATCAGAACTACAATGAGGTATCACCTCACACCAGTTAGAATGGGCATCATCAGAAAATCTACAAACAACAAATGTTGGAGAGGGTGTGGAGAAAAGGGAACCCTCTTGCATTGTTGGTGGGAATGTAAATTGAAACAGCCACCATGGAGAACAGTATGGAGGTTCCTTAAAAAACTAATAATAAAATTACCATATGATCCAGCAATCCCACTACTGGGCATATACCCAGAGAAAACCGTAATTCAAAAAGACACAAGCACCCCAATATTCACTGCAGCACTATCTACAATAGCCAGGTCATAGAAGCAACCTAAATGCCCATCGACAGATGAATGAATAAAGAAGATGTGGTACATATATACAATGGAATATTACTCAGCCATAAAAAGGAACAAAATTGGGTCATTTGTAGAGATGTGGATGGATCTAGAGACTGTCATACAGAATGAAGTAAGTCAGAAAGAGAAAAACAAATATCGTATATTAACACATATATGTGGAACCTAGAAAAATGGTACAGATGAACTGGTTTGTAGGGCAGAAATAGAGACACAGATATAGAGAACAAACGTATGGACACCAAGGGGGGAAAGTGGTGGTGGGGGGGGTTGGTGGTGGTGTGATGAATTGGGAGATTGGGATTGACATGTATATACTAATATATATAAAATGGATAACTAATAGGAACCTGCTGTATAAAAAAATAAATTAAATTAAATTTAAAATTTTTTTTTTAAAAAGGCTCCCAATGATCTCTACCCCCTGCAATTAATACTCTTGTTAATCCCCTCCCATATTATACTAGAGTTGGTCTCTGTGACCAATAGAATATGGCAGAGTAATGATATATCACTTCTGAGATTAGGCTATAAAGGACAACTTTCATCTTTGTTGCTGTTTCTCTCTCAGATCACTTGGTCTGGGGGATGCCAGATACCATGTTTTTGACAAACATGCCTTTATACATTCAACTGAGCTCAGTAACCATGAGGTTTAGATGTTAAAAGACATGTGAAGATAGGAGACAAGGCCCTGCCTGCACAAAGTAGGAAATTAAAATTATACCTGTACATAAAGCTGACACTTGAAAGTTCTCAAAAAAGAAGGGGGGCTTCGCTGGTGGTGCAGTGGTTGAGAGTCTGCCTGCCAATGGAGGGGACACGGGTTTGAGCCCTGGTCTGGGAAGATCCCACATGCCATGGAGCACCTGGGCCCGTGAGCCACAACTGCTGAGCCTGTGCGTCTGGAGCCTGTGCTCCACATCAAGAGACGCCCTGATAGTGAGAGGCCCGTGCACCGCCATGAAGAGTGGCCCCCGCTCGCCGCAACTAGAGAAGGCCCTCGCACAGAAATGAAGACCCAACACAGCTAAAAATAAGTAAATAAATAAATTTATTAAAAAAAAAAAAACGAGGGGATTCATAGAATTTGCTCACCAGATGTGCCCTTATCCTCGTTTGGAGTTTGAATTCAAGTTAACTGCAAAGTCCAGGGAAACCATCCCCCCCGCCAAAAAAAAAGTAAATAATTAAGTAAATAAATATATAACGTCCTAGATTATTGGCTCTGACCAATATCACTCATAAATATCAATACGTAAATCTTAAGTAAAGTTTAGCAGTTAAAACTGCTGTTTTTAAATGGAAAAAAAACATAAAGATATTAATTCTACCTAAATTAATTCACAAACTCAACCAAATCTCAATAAAATCCCAAGAGGATTTTTTTAAAGAAACAGCCAGACTGATACTAAAGTTCACACAGAAAAATTAAAAAGTAAGAATGGCCAGGAAAACTTTTATAAACAAGGGTGGTAAGGAGCAGCTAGCCAAGCAATATATTAAATTATATTATGAGGCCTTGATCATTAAAATAGTGTCATAATGGTACATGAATAGACACACCAATGTAACAGAATATAAAGGTCAGAAATATACTCAATGTACATAAGAATTCAGTGGCATCTTAAATCAGTGAAATAAAGGTGGACTTTTTATTTTATTTTATTTTATTTGAATTTCATTTTATTTATTTTTTTATACAGCAGGTTCCTATTAGTTATCCATTTTATATATATTAGTATATACATGTCAATCCCAATCTCCCAATTCATCACACCACCACCAACCCCCACCACCACCACTTTCCCCCCTTGGTGTCCATACGTTTGTTCTCTACATCTGTGTCTCTATTTCTGCCCTACTAACCAGTTCATCTGTACCATTTTTCTAGGTTCCACATATATGTGTTAATATACGATATTCGTTTTTCTTTTTCTGACTTACTTCATCTGTATGATAGTCTCTAGATCCATCCACATCTCTACAAATGACCCAATTTTGTTCCTTTTTATGGCTGAGTAATATTCCATTGTATATATGTACCACATCTTCTTTATTCATTCATCTGTCGATGGGCATTTAGGTTGCTTCTATGACCTGGCTATTGTAGATAGTGCTGCAGTGAACATTGGGGTGCTTGTGTCTTTTTGAATTACGGTTTTCTCTGGGTATTTGCCCAGTAGTGGGATGGCTGGGTCGTATGGTAGTTCTATTTTTAGTTTTTTAAGGAACCTCCATACTGTTGTCCATAGTGGCTGTATCAATTTACATTCCCACCAACAGTGCAAGAGGGTTCCCTTTTCTCCACACCCTCTCCAACATTTGTTGTTTGTAGATTTTCTGATGATGCCCATTCTAACTGGTGTGAGGTGATACCTCATTGTAGTTCTGATTTGGATTTCTCTAATAATTAGTGATGTTGAGCAGCTTTTCATGTGCTTCTTGGCCATCTGTATGTCTTCTTTGGAGAAATGTCTATTGAGGTCTCTGCCCATTTTTTGATTGGGTGGTTTGTTTTTATAATATTGAGCTGCATGAGCTGTTTATATATTTTGGAGATGAATCCTTTGTCCTTTGATTCGTTTGCAAATATTTTCTCCCATTCTGAGGGTTGTCTTTTTGTCTTGTTTGTAGTTTCCTTTGCTTTGCAAAAGATTTTAAGTTTCATTAGGTCCCATTTGTTTATTTTTATTTCCATTACTCTAGGAGGTGGATCAAAAAAGATCTTGCTGTGATTTATGTCAAAGAGTGTTCTTCCTATGTTTTCCTCTAAGAGTTCTATAGTGTCCAGTCTTACATTTAGGTCTCTAATCCATTTTGAGTTTACTTTTGTGTATGGTGTTAAGGAGTGTTCTAATTTCATTCTTTTACATGTAGCTGTCCAGTTTTCCCAGCACCACTTATTGAAGAGACTGTCTTTTCTCCATTGTATATCCTTGCCTCCTTTGTCATAGATTAATTGACCATAGGTGCGTGGGTTTATCTCTGAGCTTTCTCTCCTGTTCCATGATCTATATTTCTGTTTGTGTTCCAGTAAAAGGTGGACTTTTTAATAAATGGTGTTGAGATAATTGAGTAGCCAAGGTAAGTTTAAATCAATACCTTACACTAAGATAAATTCTCAAAGGATATAATATTTAAATGAAAAAGCAAGATCACAAACATAGAAGAAGAAAGCATAGGTAATTTTTTTAATATTTATTTATTTTATTTATTTTTTTGGCTGCATTGGGTCTTAGTTGCAGCTTGCAGGGTCTTTGTTGAGGTATCTTTTGTTGCAGTGCAGGCTCTTCGTTGTGGCGCACAGGTTTCTCTCTAGTTGTGACGCCCGGGCTTCTCTCTAGTTGTGGTGTGCAGGTTTTCTCTCTCTAGTTGTGGCACGCAGGCTCCAGGGCACATGGGCTCTGTAGTTTGCAGCACACGGGCTCTCTCTGAGGTGCATGAGCTCAGTAGTTGTGGCACGCGGGCTTAGTTGCCCCGCGGCATGTGGGATCTTAGTTCCCTGACCAGGGATCAAACCTGCGTCCCCTGTATTGGAAGGCGGATTCTTTACTACTGGACCACCAGGGAAGTCCCAAAAGCATAGGTAAGTTTTTTTATAACCTTGGAATGAAGAAGGCCTGTCTAGCTATGATTCAAATTCCAGAAGCCATTGAAAACTGATAAAATTATGCTCGATAAAAATCATCTTTTATAAGGCAAACAAGGAGCATAAGTCAAAGACAAACAACAAAAGTAGGAAAAAATACATGTAATTCAGACCCCAGAAAAAGAACTAATTGCCCTTAATTTTTTTTAAAAAAGGTTGAGGGACAGACAAAATGCCACAGTGGAAAAAATGGGCTAATGGGCAAAGGATCGGAACAGACAATTCACAGAAAAAGAAGTAAAGTTTGCCTTTAAACATATGAAAAATGTCTGTACATCAAAAGACATGATAAAATTTATTTAAAAACTCAATAAAATATCTACAGAGAGAATTTGTGTTCATCCTCAAATTAATGAGAAAAGGATGAACAACTCAATAGAACAAAGAGGCAAAAATACTTGAACTGGCAATTCATAGTAAATATTAATCACCAGTGAGAATATGAAAAAATCCCACTTCGGTACTAATCAGGAAAATGCAAATGAACACTATGACAGCATTTTACACCCATCAACTTGTCAAAAGTTAAAAGCAGTTGCTACAAGTTAGAAATAACCTAAACATCTATCAACAAAAGACAGATCTTGGGGCTTCCCTGGTGGCAGAGTGGTTAAGAATCCGCCTGTCAATGCAGGGGACACGGGTTCGAGCCCTGGTCCGGGAAGATCCCACGTGCCTCAGAGTAATTAAGCCCATGCGCCACAACTACTGAGCCTGTGCTCTAGAGCCCGCAAGCCACAACTACTGAAGCCTGCGCGACTAGAACCGGTGCCCCACAGCAAGAGAAGCCACTGCAATGAGAAGCCCGCACACAGCAGCGAAGACCAAATGAAGCTAAAAATAAATTAAAAAAAAAAAAAAAGACAGATCAAAAAATAGTGTTATATTCAAACAAAGAAATACTCTAGAACAATGAAAATAATATTGAGTGAAAATATAAGTTTTCACAACAGTATATGAAATTTTAAAACATGTCAAATAACACCAAATATTGCTTTGAGACACACATTTATGTAGTAAACATGTAAAGATATAAATAGGAATGAAAAACACAAATTCAGGACTCAGGAGAAAAAGAGAAAAGAGGGGAAATGGACTGGTAAATATAATTAGGGATCCAACTGTATTTATGATTTTCTATTTCTTTACAGTTTTTATATATCTGAAATATTTTAGGAGAAAGGAGATAAAAGGAAAAGAGAACATAAGCTTTTTGAAATCAAAACAAAACTCAATTCCAACCTCATCTCTGCAACTTACTGGTTGTGGGACCTTGACTAGGTTGTTTGATTTCTCTGAACTTCAGCTTCCTCAACAGTAAAATGAGGATAATAATAATACGCCTACTTCCTGAAGCTGTATATCAGCAGCTAGCAAAGTAACAAGCACGTGGTATGCACTTAATGTATTTGATATTTTCCTGAATTATTTCACTAAGGACCATATTGATTAATAAGTGTGTATATGTATTGATACATTCCAAATGTGTGTGAGTATGTTTGTGTGTTTACAGGGCATATACTTCTCAGTTTTTTTGGAGCACAGCACTTGGGTTCTTAGAATTTTACTATCCTTTTTTACATGTTACCTTTTTATTTTGCACTTCCTGTTTTAAACATAAGAGGGACAATTTCTAGACAATCAATAGAACAGCTGCCAGGGGAAAAAATAGAAATGAAATGGCTAAATGATTGAAAGTTGACACTTAAAAGAATAGTTTTGCCGTTAACAGTTAACCAGAAATAAAATATCTGATAAATACATAATAACAGTGACCAAAATTGCTATCCAATACTGAAAATTCATAGCTAGAGAGCTGAGAACTATTGAAAAACAATGACAAAATTTCAGTATTGACCTTAATTTTCTAAATGGGTTATAGTCAACGTGAATAGAAACAGGGAAAATAATAATAAATCCCCTACAGAGTCTAAATTTTATGCCATTTAAGGCATAAATGAACACTGTGAAATATTCTTTAGCTATCATGTTAAGCTTTCAAAACATGTTTTGGAAATTGAACAAGTAAATGGCAATGTTCTCCTTTAGCTCTAATAATCGGTCTCTGTTCTTTCTGTTCTTGTCCTGTGATCTTGGTGTACCCACAAATACCACACTGAGTTCCCCTCGCACACACGCTCACACACATCAGTCTTTTGTCTCTCGTCCTCTCAGTGGTGTAGTCCTTTTCTCTTCTCTATGTGATGAGAGAGCTTATGAAATTAGAAAGCCTGGGTATCCTTCTGTGAGGTCACATTTGCTGAATGTGACACGTTGGATAACTTTTTGCCTCTCTGAGCTTTAGTTTTCTTATTGTAAAATAGGAATTAAAGTTGAGCTAACAACTATCACAGACCTTTAAGGAAAATTTTTGAAGCATCATCCAAATGCATGATATTATTATTTATTTTGAGAAATACTGTGACCTAAGTAGTAAAAAGGATCAGTTTCTAGGTAGTTTTTCTCCCAGAAAACAAAATAAAACCTTGGTCTATTTAGCTTTCTGTTTCTGCACCTCCCAGCTACAGCAAAAGTAGATATGTATGAAAATCACTGTATTGCCTTCCGTAAACTGATATGTAATTCCCAGTTCATGTGGATTACATAAACCTTCACTTATTCATTTAACAAATACTAATTGAGTACCTTTTGTACCTTGTACATGTCAGGCACTGTGGTAGGTATTTTGGACACATCTGTGAAAATAAACAAAGATTCTTGCTCTCTTGGAGCTCAGCATTCAATCTGGGGTGGAGGATGTAACAGATAATAAATAATAAATATTGAAAATAATTAATATTGACTGTATGTTAGAGGATGATAGTGCTATGGGAAAACGGAGTAGAGCAGATAGAGGGGCTTCAGAAAGCTGTTGGGAAGGGGTTGTCAGCTGATAGAAGGAGGGGGCTGGATACATCATCTGTACGTCTCCATGAGAAAGTGACTTTTGAGCAAAGACTTGAAGGATGAGGGAATTACTCAAGAGAATATCTGGAGAAGAAAGTTCCATGAAAGGGAATATGGTCTGCTTTCCATATCCCTGGGTTTAGCACCTGCATTCAATTCAATCCATAGTTGGTTGAATCCACAGATGCCAAAAGTGGATATGGAGGACTGACTGTATTCATTGTTCTACTGCCATTTTATATAAGGAACTTGAGCATCCAGGGATTTGGCACCCATTCCTGGAACCAATACCCCATGGACACCGAGGGACAACTGTCCCGAAAGCCAAAGCCCCAAGATGGAGCTTTCTTGGCATGTTTGAAACCACAACTAAGCCCTTGTGTCTGGAGAGGAGTTCAGGGAGAGTAGCAGGAAAGGAAATTGGAAAATTACATCTTCCCTCAAACCACCTTACCTACAACTCATGACTCTTACCAAAACCTTCAAAGATAAACTTCTTTATTCTGTACATTTTTAAAGCAAGAAACCTTCAGTTTTTGTTCCAATGCCCAGAATTATTTCAATGAATATGTGACTATTTCTTATGTGTTACCCCTTACTGGTAGAAGAACACACTTGGTGTCCTGCCATTTACTATTCTCCTTCAGCCCTTTCCCCCTTTATGACTATAATCAGCTTGGAAAAGCATAAACCCATCTCACACACACCCTACATTTTCTTTAACAGCTGAGTCCAGTAGGTTATATACAGGTTTTAGCCCTACTCTTCATCAAAGTCTCTCGAAATGGTTATTCCAGAGGGAAAACCTTCTCTTTCCCTTTATGCCCTTCATCCAGCTGCCCAGAGATAGCACCTGTTAACCAGAGAGAAAACTTAATGGGTCCTCATTCCTGTTTCATTACAAGGGAGGGAAGAATATGACGAACCCAAGTCACGGATCACATAAATTTAAAAAATCAAATTTATATTTATTAGATAAACCTGTTCTGTATTTTGCCAGGTTTGCACTAGGAAAGGTTTAGATTTTTTCTGAGAAATTTTAATAAAACATAAACTGTTTCCACTAAGATTATCTTTAAAAATTTAGACTATCTGATCTTTAGGGCAGGATTTTTTGAAGAGTTGTAATTATTTTTTAACATCTCTGTAATACATCGTTATGCTGTCTTATAGCACATTTGGGTAAAAACTATTTGATTCATTTTATCCAAATCCTGTCATCATATACATTGACATTAAATTATTTTGTTTAGGATTCTACTTTTAAGTAGCTGAGTGTCAAAATAACAAAAATAACTTGAAAGAATGTTTTAAGAAAAATAAACAAAGAGAAAACAAACCTTCTCCAGTGCGGCAGGTTTCTATGGATGCAATCCTGTATATGGTAGAAGATCATGTCACTGTGGAATTTAGTATAAGGAGGGCATTTGAGAGAGCTTGCCTTCTTTGCTAAGTCGGGGTCGTTAATTGGTACAATTCAAAGAAAGAACCCTGAAACTATATAGTCATCTATTCTTACCTAACTTGCTACCATCAGTTTGTTTAATTCTGATTTATGCACTCTCCTCCCTCTGTGTAGACACATTTCCTCTCCTGGAAATGCTATATTTCCTAATGACAATGGGTAGAATCGTCATTACTTTCCAACCCTCTCAGCAGTAGCCAGACATTGTTTCTGATGCCCTACCCTCCCAGAGATCAATCTGATGGTTTCTACTTGTTGGCAAAACCCAAGGTTTACATTGTGTATGGGTCACCTTTCAGATTCCCTTGAGAAGAGTAAAATGGATCTGGCCAAAGCACACATGCTACAAAGTTCTCTTCTGCCAGTTTTCAAGATCAGCTTGATTCTTCTTTGACCAAAATGATCATATTAACCAGTCAATCAATGATAAAGGATAGAGGAAAATAAAAAGTGCATATCTTGAAAGCGAAAGGGGAAAAAATAATGAAAAAATATTAGCAGATTTGACTATATAATGAATTTGTCTTTATGAAACTAAATTATTTCCATATATCAAAAATATCATAAATATATAAAGTGTGTCTCTGGAAAGAGATACAAGAAATGTGTTTCAGTGGATGTCTCCACTGAAGGAAACACTAAGAGATTAATTTTAAAGACAATAGTCTACTTCCTTCATGGGAGCACAGTGAAATGGGCACTCTCATAAACTGTTAGTGAAAATCTAAACTGAGCACACTTTCAAAAAAGCAATTTGCAATATCAATCAAGGACTTTAAAATTTCTTATGCCTTTTGTCCCAGTAATTCCATTTTTTAAGAATTTATTCTAAGAAAATAGGCTAAAATATAGAGGAGTGTTTTTATGCAAAGCATGTTACTGAAATATTTTTTATAAAAGTGAAAAGGTAGGAAAACTTAAAGGCCCCAAATTAGGTAATCCTTTTCCTAGTTCCTGATTATTTTGCACAGATATTTATTATAGCAGCCATCATACTGGCTTCTTTTTATTTGCATGGATATCTCCTTAAGAAACTGAGTGCTCACAGTGGGACAAAGAATTTTCATCTCTTAGATCCCATAGCCTGCTATAATATAATAATTGGGGTCCACTAAGCTCTCAGTTAACACTTGTAAAATTAGTGAAACTTCATGTCAATCATGCAATTCATAATGATCACTAAGATCATTATTTCTCCCCACCTGCCACTGCCTACACACCCATAAACATAATGAGAATAGTTCAATCCATTGTCAGTTCAGCTAAATTAGACTTTCAAAAACAAACTGAATTTAGGGATGTCCATTTGTACATATAGATAGAGCTATTGGCACAGCCATAAACAAACTGAATTGTATCTCAGTGTATAACCATGGTTAGTATTGATGTAAAGATAATCAGTAAGACAAGATAAAATGTTTCAAGTCAGATTTAAAATTTGATATGAATATCAATGCTTGAAAAGCCAACAGATTCTATGTCAGAGGGATCCCAGAAGACATGTGAAACTGACACAATGTGAAATAAATTTACAGAGTTTAGAAGTAAATTTATAAAAAAAAAACTACGGAGTTTAGAAAATCAATGTCATATATGCATATGTACATACCAAACTTCAGGTAATTTTCTATACCTTAAAAATAATTGTTTTTAATACAATTAAAATAACTACTAAGCTGTTCTAAAAGGCATTCTATTGAATTTAAGCCTCCTAGCTGAGCTCAATCACATCCCAGGGCAATAAGAAAAATTGCAGGCCAGTTCACACAACGCTGTTGGAAAACTATTTTAGACTGTCATTTGGAAGTTGTCTGCACACAGAAGAGTAACAGCTGCAATTCACTTCAATCCAATTCTGCTCTTTGCAATTTACTCTAAGATGTGCCAATCTTCAGCAAATTATATGAGGAGGGAACAATGCAATCATTTACCCAAATTGTAATGCATTCCTGTCTTACTCCAGGAATAAAATTCAATAAATCAATAATTGGAAGGGTTCATGTGTGGAGGATTAAAGTACCCACACATGCAACTTTTATTCAGGGTTTTGGAGTGGGAGGAGGTAGAAAATGATTTCAATATTAAAGAATTGGAATACTAGCCGAGTTTTTTTAAAGTGTGAAGAATTAAATCCACTTAATTCCTGAGAATCTCTCATATAACTGGATAACATAAAAAAATACAAGAAAAAATAAATGATGGGAAAGAAAGAGAAAATTTCCCTTAAACAACTCAAGCAATTCCTCTAGGAAGGAGAAAATAGGAAAGGAGGGAGGGAGGGAGGAAGGGAAGGAGGGAGAGAGGGAGGGCAGAGAGAAGGAAAGAACTTTTATAGCACCTAAGCCACCATCTTTCAGAGCATTGACTACCTCCTGGCCAGGTGGGCAGCAGACAAGCTCATGGCCACCCTGAAGGCAGAGAGTATTGCACACCAGGAGTATGAACCTTAAAGTAAAAAGCCCCAGAATTTTGAAACTCAGTTTTACTATTACCAGCTGAGACAATCTGTTCAAAATAATTTCTTTTAAGTCTCCACTTCTACATATGAAAATGAGCTTTGTTCATACCGTAATACCTTATAGGGTAAAATAATATATTTTCTGCTTAACAAATGTTTTTCTAAGTGCCACTCAGTAAATAACACGTTTCCTTCTTCTCAGAGCTACAAGGGAAGAAAAGGTGCCTACCAATCAAAACTATTTCCAGTTGCAAACTTTATTTTCTGAACTCTTCAAAGATTGCTGTTGGCACTTTTTAGATGAATGAAATGCTTGTGGCTCCAGGAATCCTGCATATGAAGCTGAGTCTTAATTAAGGACTCATGTGAGTCTAAGACTCCATGTAGAGAGAGTGCAACTGAGTTTTATATCCTAAGGAGGCTGTTTGAATATACAGTTGAGCCTTGAACATCACAGGGATTAGGGGGTGCTAACTCCCTGCACAAAAATCCAAGTATAATTTATATTTGGCCCTCCATATACTCAGTTCCCCCATATCTGAGGTTCCTCCCGTATCTGCTGTTCTGCGTCTGCAGATTGAACCAATTGCAGATCGTGTAGTACTGTAGTAAGTATTTATTGAAGAAAAGTTGCATATGAGTGGACCTGTGCAGTTCAACCCCCTGTTATTGAAGGGTCAGTGGTATTTCCTTGCATTCAGGCATTCAGATAAAGTTTGTAAGATAATTTTTAGATAATGTAGGTTTGAATATATTAAAGAGGTGGATAATTTAATATGACTTGGGAAAAATGATAGCACTCATAACCCCATGTTTCCAGGCCATATTGGCCTGAGGGAACAATTAAAGCATTGTGTCAGAGTCAGAGTAAAGACAACATCGAACAGCAAAATGAATGGAACCTTTTTCCACTGGTCAATCCTTCATCAGTTCATTCATTCAACAAACATTTTATTGAGTATTGTATATGAAACAAACATTCTGCTAGGCACTAGAGGTATGATGGTGAGCAAAAGTAGACATGGCCTTTCATGTAGCTTACAATCTGCGAACAGAAATTGAGAAAAAAGTTCCTAGATTTGGGAAAACGGAAGAGTTGCAGTCAAGACAGGTGTTCTTTAGGAATGGATGTTTGAGCTGAGTTATGATGAGTCCACTGGAGTTAACCAGGTAAGTGTGGTGGGGGGAGTCTCAGGGGAGCATTAAGTACAGAGCGGAGATGGTTTGCAATGATCCTGTTGTCAGAGGGAACCTAGCACATCTGAGCATAAAAGAAAACCTAAATGGCTGGGATAGGAGTGAAGGGGAAAATAATTGAAGGGGAAAGGAGAGGTTGATGCAAGTCAGACTTGATTTTCATTTGAAATGCAATGAGAAATCTTTGGCGGGTTTTAAGCCTGAGGAGTGATGTGGAGAGAAGAGTAATATGATCAGATTTGCCTTGTGAAAACTCTGCTCTTCCTAAGGTGTGGAGCACCCATGACTGGGAGGGGAGGGCAAAGCTAGATGAATCGGGAAGTTATTGCTGTAAGTAACTGGTGGAAATCTAAGTCCATTGTATACATTTTTAGTCGCTCTTCCCTCTCTGGGAGGCTAGGAAAAATACTTTATTTCCCAGAGAAAACTCACCTTCTATAGTGAAGATGGAGGGAAGTGGATTAATTGAATATTTAGAAGATAAAATTGACAAGACATAGTAATGAATCGGATATGGGTACAAGGCACAAGGGGTAGTCAAGGGTTTTGACAACTGGACAGAGGAGAATGCCATTCATTTGGAGAATACTGGAAACTTACAATAAACCCAATGGGTAATATTTATTGAGCATTTTCTATGCAAGTCATTTTTCTAAATCCTTTACACATTTCATAAAATGTATTCTTTACAACAACTCTATGATATAAGTATTATTACTGTCTTCTCCATCTTAAAGACGAGGAACTGAAGCAAAGAAAGATTAAGTGGCATGTCCATTTACACATAGAAACAAGTAATGGATCTAGGTTTTAAGTCTGGAGCCAGGCTTTTAATCACTTTACTATGCTGCCCCCGTGTTCATAAATGTCTCCAACTGTCCTGCCCCCAGATTTGTTGCCCTTGGGTTGCTCAAACAAAAGGAACTTGTTGTCCTTTCCACCTCATGGCTTTCATTTTCTGGTGTTTACAACAATAGCTTCCTAATAGCTAAGTTGCTATCAATTCTCCAAGCCAAAAAATATTTCTATCTCTGTGTTGATATCACCTTTCTGGGCCTTAAATTGGGGTTGAAGGAGGCAGAGAAAAATATTCCAATTTGCATTCCTAATAATCAAATATAGGTTTATGGACAAAACAGATGGCCTTAGTCTGCTCAGACTGCCATAACAGAGTACCATAGACTGACTTAACCAACAGAAATTTATTTATTCACAGTTCTTGAGGCTAGAAGTTCAAGATCAGGGTGCCAGTATGGTCAGGTTCTGGTAAGGTCTCCCTTCCTGACTTGCAGATGGCCACCTTCTTGCTATAACCTCATGTGGCCTTTCCTCAGTGTGTGCGCTGGAGGAGAGAGATAGACAAAGATTTTTGTTCCTTTTCTATAAGGCCACTGATCCTTTTAAAGTAGGATCCCAGCCTTATGAATTTTTTTGACATTGGTTACCTCCTAAAAGCCCTATCTCTAAATACAGTCATATTAAGGTAAGAGCTTGGGCATACGATTTCGGCAGACAGGAAACAATTTAGTCCATAGCATGGACCCAGGGATATTCTTTTTTTTTTTTTTTAACATCCTTATCGGATTATAATTGTTTTACAATGGTGTGTTAGTTTCTGCTTTATAACAAAGTGAATCAGCTATATGTATACATATATCCCCATATGCCCTCTCTCTTGCGTCTCCCTCCCACCCTCTCCCTGTGCTATGCTGCTTCTTCCCACTAGCTATCTGTTTTACATTTGGTAGTATATATAAGTCCATGCCACTCTCTCACTTCATCCCAGCTTACCCTTCCCCCTCCCCATGTCCTCAAGCCATTCTCAATGTCTGCATCTTTATTCCTGTCCGGCCCCTAGGTTCTTCATAACCTTTTTTTTTTTTTTTTGATTCCTTATATATGTGTTAGCATATGGTATTTGTTTTTCTCTTTCTGACTTACTTCACTCTTTATGACAGACTCTAGGTCCACCCACCTCACTACAAATAACTCAATTTTGTTTCTTTTTATGGCCAAGTAATATTCCATTGTATATATGTGCCACATCTTCTTTATCCATTCATCTGTCGATGGACACAGGTTGCTTCCATGTCCTGCATATTGTAAATAGAGCTACAGTAAACATTGTGGTACATGTCTCTTTTTCTCAGGGTATATGCCCAGTAGTGGGATTGCTGGGTCATATGGTACTTCTATTTTTAGATTTTTAAGGAACCTCCATACTGTTCTCCATAGTGGCTGTATCAATTTACATTCCCACCAACAGTGCAAGAGGGTTCCCTTTTCTCCACACCCTCTCCAGCATTTATTGTTTGTATATTTTTTGATGTTGGCCATTCTGACTGGTGTGAGGTGATTCCTCATTGTGGTTTTGATTTACATTTCTCTAATGATCAGTGATGTTGAGCATCCTTTCATCTGTTTGTTGGCAATCTGTATATCTTCTTTGGAGAAATCTCTATTTAGGTCTTCTGCCCATTTGTGGATTGGGTTGTTTGTTTTTTTGATATTGAGCTGAATAAGCTGCTTGTATACTTTGGAGATTAATCCTTTGTCAGTTGCTTCATTTGCAAATATTTTCTCCCATTCTGAGAGTTGTCTTTTTGTCTTGTTTCTGGTTTCCTTTGCTGTGCAAAACCTTTTAAGTTTCATTAGGTCCCATTTGTTTATTTGTGTTTTTATTTCCATTTCTCTAGGAGGTGGGTCAAAAAGGATCTCGCTGTGATTTATGCCATAGAGTGTTCTGCCTATGTTTTCCCCTAAGAGTTTGACCTTACATTTAGGTCTTTAATCCAATTTGAGTTTATTTTTCTGTATGGTGTTAGGGAGTTTTCTAATTTCATTCTTTTACATGTAGCTGTACAGTTTTCTCAGCACCACTTATTGAAGAGGCTGTCTTTTCTCCATTTTATATTCTTGCCTCCTTTATCAAAGATAAGGTGACCATATGTCCGTGGGTTTATCTCTGGACGTTCTATCCTGTTCCATTGACCTATATTTCTGTTTTTGTGCCACTACCATACTGTCTTGATTACTGTAGCTTTGTAGTATAGTCTGAAGTCCAGGAGCCTGATTCCTCCAGCTCCGTTTTTCTTTTTTTTTTTTTTTTTAAATAAATTTATTTATTTTTATTTATTTATTTTTGGCTGTGTTGGGTCTTTGTTTCTGTGCGAGGGCTTTCTCTAGTTGTGGCAAGCGGGGGCCACTCTTCATCGCGGTGCGCGGGCCTCTCACTGCCGTGGCCTCTCTTGTTGCGGAGCACAGGCTCCAGACGCGCAGGCTCAGTAATTGTGGCTCACGGGCCCAGCCGCTCCGCGGCACGCGGGATCTTCCCAGACCAGGGCTCGAACCCGTGTCCCCTGCATTGGCAGGCAGATTCTCAACCACTGCGCCACCAGGGAAGCCCCCCCAGCTCCGTTTTTCTTTCTCAAGATTGCTTTGGCTATTCAGTGTCTTTTGTGTTTCCATACAAACTGAAATTTTTTGTTCTAGTTCTGGAAAAAATGCCATTGGTAGTTTGATAGGGATTGCATTGAATCTGTAGATTGTCTTGGGTAGTATAGTCATTTTCACAATACTGATTCTTCCAATCCAAGAACATGGTATATCTCTCCATCTGTTTGTGTCATCTTTGATTTTTTCATCAGTGTCTTATAGTTTTCTGATTACAGGTCTTTTATCTCCTTAGGTAGGTTTATTCCTAGGTATTTTCTTCTTTTTGTTGCAGTGATGAATGAGATTGTTTCCTTAATTTCTCTTTCTGATCTTTCGTTGTTAATGTATAGGAATGCAAGAGATTTCTGTGCACTAATTTTGTATCCTGCAACTTTATCAAATTCATTGATTAGCTCTAGTAGTTTTCTGGTAGAATCTTTAGGATTCTCTATGTATAGTAGCATGTCATCTGCAAACAGTGACAGTTTTACTTCTTCTTTTCCAATTTGGATTCCTTTTATTTCTTTTTCTTCTCTGATTGCCGTGGCTAAAACTTCCAAAACTATGTTGAATAATAGTGGTGAGAGTGGGCAACCTTGTCTTGTTCCTGATCTTAGAGGAAATGGTTTCAGTTTTTCACCATTGAGAACGATGTTGGCTGTGGGTTTGTCATATATGGCCTTTATTATGTTGAGGTAGGTTCCCTCTATGCGTACTTTCTGGAGAGTTTTTATCATAAGTGGGTGTTGAATTTTGTCAAAAGCTTTTTCTATATGAGATTATCCTATGGTTTTTCTCCTTCAGTTTGTTAATATGGTGTATCACATTGATTGATTTGCATATATTGAAGAATCCTTGCATTCCTGGGATAAACCCCACTTGATCATGGTGTATGATCCTTTTAATGTGCTGTTGGATTCTGTTTGCTAGTATTTTGTTGAGAATTTTTGCATCTATGTTCATCAGTGATATTGACCTGAAAAACTGTAAAAAATACAAACACGTGGAGGCTAAACCATACGCTACTAAATAACCAAGATATCACTGAAGAAATCAAAGAGGAAATCAAAAAATACCTAGAAACAAATGACAATGAAAACATGATGACCGAAAACCTATAGGATGCAGCAAAAGCAGTTCTAAGAGGGAAGTTTATATCAATACAATCCTACCTCAGTAAACAAGAAATATCTCAAATAAACAAAGTAAGCTTATACCTAAAGCAATTAGAGAAAGAAGAACCAAAAAACAAAACACCCCAGAGTTAGCAGAAGGAAAGAAATCATAAAGATCAGATCAGAAATAAATGAAAAAGAAATGAAAGAAACAGTAGTAAAGATCAATAAAACTAAAACCTGGTTCTTTGAGAAGATAAACAAAATTGATAAGCCATTAACCAGACTCATCAAGAAAAAAAGGGAGAAGACTCAAGTCAACAGAATTCGAAATGAAAAAGGAGAAGTAACAACTGACACTGCAGAAATACAAAGGATCATGAGAGATTACTACAAGCAAGTATATGCCAATAAAATGGACAACCTGGAAGAAATGGACAAATGCTTAGAAAAGCACAACCTTCCAAGACTGAACCAGGAAGAAATAGAAAATATGAACAGACCAATCACAAGCACTGAAATTGAAACTGTGATTAAAAATCTTCCATCAAACCAAAGCTCAGGACCAGATGGCTTCACAGGCAAATTCTATCAAACATTTACAGAAGAGCTAACACCTATCCTTCTCAAACTCTTGCAAAATATAGCAGAGGGAGGAACACTCCCAAACTCATTCTACAAGGCCACCATCACCCTGATACCAAAACCAGACAAAGATGTCACAAAAAAGGGATATTCTTATTTAAGAAAAATAATACAGAATTAGTACAGAACTCTCAAAGCCCCCTGAAACTGTACTTTCAACAGCTTCACAGTAATTCTGCCTCTGTTTAGGAGGCCCATTAGACTTCCATTCAGATCTAACTTGGAGGGGTTGGGGAAAGAGTGCCAGGAACTCATTGAAAGGAAAACTTGGGAAGACTTATCTTAGTTCAGTGAGCATGACTGAATAAAGCAGGAGGCCACCCCTGCAGGAAATGTTGACAACAGCTGCTTCTGGATGCTTCAGAAACCCCAAGCTCTCAATTGCAGTGATGATCACTAATGTCCATTTCAAAAATGGAGGCTAAGAGGACTTGCTCAGTATCACAGATGCAGTACCTCCTACGGACTCCAGAAATAATTAGAACAGGTTTTGAAGTGAGTTGGAAGGCCAAATATAGCAGGTGGGGGTATCTGCCAGAGAAGGCAGTGAAACTGTGATTCTCCATACCCCATTCCCGAACTGGTGAATCCTGGGGGCACACGAATTACATCCCCTTGTGACCTCACCCAAGTTAGCATGACTCTAATTCTAATAGTCAAGTTTAGACTAAAATATTCTTCTTCCACCAATGTTAAACTCTAGTAGTCAGTCTCATGCAGAGTATTCGTGTATTCTCATTTTTAATAGCATTACTCTAAGCACATCCCCTCTGTGAGGATGACCAACTGTCATGGTTTGTCCAGGACTGAGGAGTTTGAGGGGGATGCAGTCCTTTCAGTGCTAAAACCTGAACATTCCGGACAAACTGGGACACCTTGTCACCCTAAGTCTAACCCCTACTCTAAGAAGGTAGGAGGTTCCTGCTGGATGGGACTGGAGAAAATATCGACATCACGTCCCCCAAACAGGGTGCCTGAACTCAGCAGGTAATTCTTAGTTCTGATTTCACTCAGAGGCAGATCCTTCTTCTTCTTTAGACCCCTGAGAGATAAAGAAAGGCTATTATTTGCAACAGTGTGGAACTCAGAGCCCTTGTGTTATTTGCAAAAACAGGTGGCTGTCCTATGGCTGTAATTTGCTGATTTGATTTTTTAAGAAATTGCATTAAATATTATTTATTTTGATTACTGAGTTTGGGATGCCCCTTAAATTTTACTCCTGAGGCAAAGGTTCATTTTCTTCCCTTTACTCTGGCTCTGCCAATAAGCAACAGGCTTAGAACTCAAGTTCTAAATGGTTCCTAGTGGCCAGTAACTGACCCCCAATAGTCCAGTCCCCAATCTCTCCCATCACTTGAATCAAACCCTCAGTCAGACTAACCTGAGGTCCCACCAGCCTGCTGGGTGGACTCTGTGATACTCAAGCATGCAGTGGGTTAACAAAGTTAGGCTTATGTTCTGGGACCTTTTCCATACTGTGTTAAAATCAAATGATGGTGATTTGATTCTTGGAAAATGATATACAGTATATACTTTTAATTCCACAGCAGAGATGGATAACCTGATGCAGAAGAAATCATGGTGTTAGGAAGAGCACAGCTCTTAAAATCAAATGAGGTCTCTGACATTAACAATTATAGTATCTTGAACAAGTTAATTAACTTCAATGAACCTCAGTTCTATCAACCATAAAATAAAGACAATACCTACCTCATAGAATTGTCTGTGAGGATTACATAAACTAATATATATAAAGTGTAAATCAGGGTCCTGCACAGAATGGGGATGTTGCAAGTGCTGATTCTCTTTCCCTCTTCACGTAGCCTGCCTGGATTCCTCACCACTTCTCACCAAAATCATTTCTGTGACTTTAACATTTGTGGATCTAGAATTTTGTCTTAAGAAGTATATTGGACATATTTTCAATGTTTTAGAAAGAAAATAGTTATTTTTGTCATTGGACTATTAGGTTCAAAGTATAGTTTGTTTTGTATTCCCCTGAACTGTTTGATGTCTGAAAAGTAAACAATCAGGCTAAAGGTTTCTAAACTCCAATATGATTTTTAAGAAAATATTTATTGAGCACAGCAGTTTTCCTCTCCAGGTTTCCTTGATAATCTGGTTCTCTACTTCAGACTTCTAAATGCAAAATGTTGAGGTTGGAATGCTGTGTTCAGTGCTCTCAATCAAGAGCTCCCCTTGGGCAAAACGACTTCCTCCCTCATGCTCTCGTCTGTCCATGGGCTCACCGCTTCCACAGTTCTTGCTTCCCTCCGTCAGTTACTTCTCTGTAAGTTAAAACCTTTCCATCATCATCACGAGGGGAAAAAACCACTCATAGAACAATCTCAATTATCTTCCAACATTAAAACACAACAACAACAACAACTTGATTGAGAAAGTACATGATAAAAGAGGGCAGTAGTAAAATAATGATGGCAACTTCTCTGGCTACTACTTTAGGCAGAGTCTAAGGATATAGGAGCAACCGTACTTTTTTAACCTCTTGTTTTATGCTACAACAATATCTTAAAGAACACTAGATCTCAAAACAGACCATCATCTATTAATAATATCTACATTTCAGTGGGGAATACAATGCTCAGAATCTAGTTATTTGTTAATGGTTCATTTTTTAATGAAATGCTATTATCTTTCCAGCAACTAATGGAAAATACCCCAAGACCTGGTGCCATCAGATGCATTTTAGAAAATTATTATTTTATGAGAACTATTATGCTTATTTTAATTGATGGGGCTTACATTAACTCATCAGAAAATAGATATTTTAAAGGAACTAGTGGCAGTGATGTTTGCAATTTTTTTTTCAAAAAATTATAATGTCATCAGCTGTCAAATAGCTTGTGTGTGTGTGTATGTGTGTGTATGTGTGACATGCATAAGAGACTTGGTTTGACCTTCTGACCTTGACTTAATCACAGAGGCTGGAAGAAATCATAGAGATCTTCTAGTCCAACACCTCATTTTATAGACAGTGAACATTTTAATGACTTTCCCAAGGCCAGAAAGCTGGGCTGAGGCAGATCCAGAGCTAGGGCCCGGGTTTCCTGGTTTCCAAACCAGTGCTTGTCCCAACCAACCAAACTCCATGGTTTTTACAATGGCGTCCTTCCATCTTCCCGTCCACAAATGTATTTACAGGATAAGGAGAATGAGCTACTCACATCATAGTCTCCTTCAGGAAAAAGTGGAGATGAATGATAGCTTCAAAGTGGAAGGTTTAAGACCTGAATTCTAATAAAACAGATAACATAAGATATAAATATTTGTTGAAATTTCAGGCAAGAAGAGGCGCTCCTGTCTCTTTTTCTTGTCCTCTTTGGGAAACAAAATCAAAAACAAAACAAAGAAAGGAAAGAAAAGAAAAAATTCTAAATTTCTTGAGTTTCAGGAAAAATGCTCTATTAGTGAGTCAGACTTTCAAAATAATGTTAGCAAAGGAAGTGACTGTCAATGTGTGGGAGAGATTTTTTTTTTTAGAAGTCACATAAAAAAAAATAGCTCTGTGTGTACAGTTCTGAAACATTCTTCCTCCACTCTTAAAGGCTTCCTCAAATGTCCAGGCTTCCATGGACTAATTTAAATTTATTTTGCTTTTCCACCTCCTGCTTCATGCACCCCAAGATTCAGCCCAAGAACACTATTATTTTCTTCCAATAGTCCATGTACCTTAACACTTCTGCAACTTTGCTATTGCTCTTTTTTTTGCCTGAAATGTCATTTCCCTCCTTCTTCTCCACTTGCCAGAATCTTAAGCATCCTTCAACACCTGATTTAATATCACCTCCTCCTTAAAGCCTTGCTGATCTGCAAATTTGTAATTAGTAACTACTCCCCGTAACTCTTTGGTTGTACCTCTTTGAGATATTAATCCAGTCTACCTTGTTCTGTAGAGTACAAGGGTGTCTTCCCTGCTAGATTCCAATCTACGTGAGGCCTGGGAAAATATCTCATTTTATACGTGCTAGGGACATGCTGTATCAGGGATTCCAGAGTCAAATGAACAGGCCCTTGGCTTCAAGAAACTATCTAATGTCTAGCGTGGGGACTTAGGTTATATTCCCCTGTCAGAAAGCAGACCTTGACAAAAGGATTTGGATGCTAGTAGTTTATTTGAGAAGTGAGGAGTGAGGAAGTGAGATAGTAAAGGAAAGAAAGCCAAAAGGGACACATTACTAGTGATCAGGTTTCCGTGGAAACAAAGAGTTGGGATTGCCAGGGGCTGGGAGGTGGGGCAAGCGGGGAAGGGGGGAGATGTTAGTCAAAGGATACAAACTTAAGGTTATAAGATGAATAAGTTCTGTGGGTCTAATGTACAAATTCTGACTATAGTTAATAATACTGTATTGTACCCTTGAAATTTGCTAAGAGAGTAATCTTAAGCATTCTAGACATTCTCATGACCCAAAAAAAAAACCATAGTAACTATGTGAGGGGATAGATGTGTTAATTAACTTGATTGTGGCAATCATTTCACAAGGTCTATGCATATCAGATTATCTTATTGCACTTTAAATACGTACAACTGTATATGTCAATTATACCTCAGTAGAGCTGGGGAAAAAATAATGAACAGGTTTCCACTGTGGGCAGTCAGGGCCCAGTCCCTCTGAGGACCCTCTGAGAAACCATGTAGAACCTGCCTGGAGCCAGAGAAGGCCCTGGGGCAGAGACACAAGTGCTCGGGGCCAGGAAGCTGTGACAGGTACCGCTTGTCAACCACCGCTGCAGATGACCTCAGGGTGGGCCAGAGGGACGCAGAGCAGCACAGCATCAGCTGTGGGGCCGTAAATGGTTACTGTTGAGTTTACTTAACCTGTTTAGTTCAAGTAAATCTACTTACTACCCTTAACGATAAGTAAATGCTGGGAAAGTATTGACTTTACTCTTTTCTAAGGAAACTGAAGGTGTTTTTCTCAGTATAATTTCTTTACCAAACCGAAGTATGTATCAGATTTGATTTTCCACGAATTACTGAGTTACAAAGAATTTTTACTCTCACGAAGAAATTAGATTGTTCCTGATATAGGCTACTAGCCAAGAGTAGGTTTGGAAACTGAGTCTTGTCAGCAGAGAAATTTTTCACTCAGGATAACAATGAGACATTAGATGACATTACTTCACAGTTTAAGAAACTGATTTCCTATCCTGAAAGAGTTAATTGCTACAGTTTACCAAGAAATCCAAATTCCAAGAAAGTGGTTTATAGATTAGAACAGTACCACCATTTTCTAATGTAAACTCTGAAATACATTGCCCAAGGCCTATAGAAGTTAGTATCTGTGGGTTTTGGTGGTGTGTGGAAACATATCCCCCAATTTCTTAAGTACATTTGTACACACACACACACACACACACACACACACACACACACACACACACAGTGCCAAAATGGAGAAAAGGGAATTTTCTTTTCTCCTCAAGAGCAGCAGCTAATTTTTTTTAATATCATGAGAGGGAGAGAGAGAGGCAAATAGAACTGGTTATAATATAATCTTTCCCCCTTTTCCGTAATATTTTACTATTACTCTGAGTTTAAGGAAGCTCTGCAATTCTCTTACTTCAATAGCTGATAATCCAAACAAAGCCACATTTAGGGGACAATCTCCTGGACCTGTTATCAAGAACATCAAATGTAGTAATTTGATTCAGACTTAAAATATATAAAGTTTAGAGTTGCAGAGGCAAAAACAAAGATTAATGCTGTCATTTGCTTCAATCCAGTGAGATAAATTAAAAACATCTTGAATGTTTTCACTTGTTCTATCTAAGCTTTCAAGGGTGCTAGAATGCTATTGCTAAAACAGAAAAATTCAGATGAAAAGAATTTAAATTTGTTCCCTAACATTGTGATGAAAGAATAGTCAGTCAGGCGTATTTTCATTCATGAGGGAAAAAATGTGACTAAAAATAAGATGTATCAACTATTAAATCCTGCTCTAAGTTACATTTAGTAGTTTAGAATATATACATTCTTACTGGCTTTTAAAATTAACACTGGAGGACTTCCCTGGTGGCGCGGTGGTTAAGAATCCTCCTGCCAATGCAGGAGACACTGGTTCAAGCCCTGGTCCGGGAAGATCCCACATGACGTGGAGCAACTAAGTCTGTGTGCCACAACTTCTGAGCCTGCGCTCTAGAGCCTATGAGCCACAACTACTGAAGCTCACGTGCCTAGAGCCCGTGCTCCGCAACAAGAGAAGCCACTGCAATGACAAGCCCGCACACCGCAACAAAGTGTAGGCCCCGCTCGCGGCAACTAGAGAAAGCCTGCACGCAGGAAAGAAGACCCAATGCAGCCAAAAATAATAAATAAATAAACAAGTTTATAAAAATAAATAAATTAAATTAACACTGGAAATGTTAGAGTAATATTTTTTTAATTACCCATTTCATCCTTAAAAATAAACTTATGAATCTACATTCTACATCCTAGAGGCTAAAAGTCTAGTGATTTAAATAATTTGGCTAATCTAATGTGTTCTGTGTTCCAGAATATTCTGCTTCAGTTTTACTTGTAATATTACTTGATTTACTCTACACTCTCAGAATACACAAAAAATTTATATGTATTATAAACAGGTATATTGGAAACAGAACGTGTACACACATAAAAGACATTTCATCCAGCCAAGAAATAGTCACTGAGCATTTACCATGTTCCAGGCACAGTGATAGATCTCTTCAAATAAATGTTTATTTAGAGAGTATCTTCATCTCATCAAGTAATTAGCTATTATACTTAAGTATTTAGTATGTATGTGTATAGGGAATATTCCCTACACACACACACACACATACACACACACACACAGAGAATGCCAAAATAAAACACTTTAAAATTACTTAATTACTTATATTTTATTATTTTTCTGGAGAAAACCTATGCTGTTATAATTTATTTCAGATAGATAAAGGCTTACTTAAGAAGGGCTTACTTTTCTATTACAAAAGTGCATTTTTTATTCAATGATTTTTAAGTGATAATATCAAATTCACATATTACACTGGTGTGGCTTTAAGACACAAACACAAAATGTAAAAGATCTGCTTATTAATATCGTAAGTCTAAGCTCAGTTATTCAACAAATATTTATTTAATCCTTATTCTGTTCCGGGAATTGTTTTAAGCCCTGGAAATGCAGCAGTTAACTAAACAGAGATCCTGCCTTCATGGAACTTAGCGCTATTATGCAATGCTGTGGAATCAGTCTTGCAGTTTTCTGGATTATCTTTATCATATGCTCTTAGAACTTCGATTATGCATCTTGCAATCAGACCATATGTCATACTCCATGGACTGTTAATAAATATTCATCAAGGCGTCTAATAAGTCCTAGAAAGAGAAAGCCTTCCATTCTGTTTTTGATGAACTATATACATGATAATCCAGATTGATGTCTGTGAGTCAGATGTATTATTTAAGTTGTTAGTTGGTTTTTATAGAACTGAAATTACATTATGAACCTTAAAAGTAAAAGAATCAGTTATCAAGGTAAGAAAATGAGTATTGAAAGCATTCCTATGTGCTTGATTTATTTTCCAAGTAGACTTGTAAAATCTTTACAAACTTGTCATCTTTATAAAGCCATTACTAATTGTTCCACTTGCAAACCATAGAATTAAAAGCAAGGCTTATGACTCCAACACTATTACAGTAGCAGCAAGAAATGTCCAGCCATAGGGCTAGAAACTGGGAATTGGCTTTGGTTTGAGCAATGATAATTATTCTACTCACATCTAGAAATAATATATACCAGACTTTATCTTACTCTTACATAAAATGAATCACTATAATTAATAAAATTTTTAAAATACCAACATTACCATGCACTGTACATTTCATATACATCGTCTTTTTTCTTTACAGTAAGCCTCTTCACAAGATGGGCATTATTCTACCATTTTGCTGATGAGGGAACTGAAACTAAGGGAGGTGAAGTGACCTGTTCAAAACCATAGAGCAAAGACAACATTCAGGATGTGCATTTTGAACCATTGGATCATTTGCCCCCAAAGTACCAAACTCATTGGTAACTATTTAGCCTACCAAGCACACTAAATCAGGCCTGGAGGTCAATGTAGAAAGTCTGTAGTACTGCATATAATTCAGTCAACTGGAGCAACACAAATGATTTGACAAAATTTTTAATTGTGTTAGTGTCTGAGATATTTTAGATAGAGGCTACCTAGTTCCTCAGCTTTCTACTTTAACTTTTCTTCACATTAATCCATAAAAGGAATGAGCCTGAAAACACAGATAATCACAACTAAGCCTTTAGTCATTGTTATTTTATTATGAATGTACTTGGAGATAACCTTCTCTTGAATTCTCTGAGTTAGCTAAACAGTCCCAGAAAATCCTATACCGTGACCAATGGTCTAAATTAAATACATACATACATACATACACACTATAAGCCAGATTTGTAATATCTTAAACTACAACCAAGTACAGCTGAGTAATTGGATGTAACAACAGTTTTGAAATTCCACTCCTCCTCTTCCCTACAGTATCTTGCTCCCCTACTTCAGAAAAATAGTTCACTCAAGATGAAGTTACAGTTTAGCATGACAAATACATAAAAGGGAAAGAGGCTACTTTTCCCACTGCCAGTGTCTTTTGCAGGTGATCCTAATACAAATTATGTTTTTGGGGTGGCTTATACTTGCAATGTTTTTCTTAATTATGAATAAAAATGCTCAATGGACAAACAGTGAAATATGTAGAAATAGTTCTCATTGAAGTCTCATGTTCTAGCTGGTGAGAAACAGCTGGAACTTAGAATTGACAAATAGACATTTAAGGTAATGAAAAATTTGGCAGTATACTTGGCCATAGTATACATTCAAGACAGCAATTTTGAAATCCATCTGCCTTATTTTGTAAGCAGCCTTTGATGGAGCTGTTTCCAAGTGGGTGAGATTCATTTAAATCATTTCCTCCACCCAAAGAACCAGACCTTGACAGACATGGACTAAACGAATCTAACCTGTTTTCGAATATCAGGATCTACTAGGAAGCCAGCCAACCCAGAAGAAATGACAACTTTCTAGTGTAAGAGAAACAAAATCACATAGAGCAGAGCCAAGGGAAAATGTAGTTAAGGAAGATCACACTGATCTCAGTCAAAAGTAGGCTGAAATTGTAGGAGTCCCAAAATCAACTTTTGATTAATGGTGTGGAAGAGAAGAGGACAATGAAACATGTATGTGGAAAGAGAAAAAAATGCCTTTCTTTAAATTGTTTGGTGAGTCCTTCAGAGGTAAGGCCTGGCTGAATGCCAAAAGAAACAAGAAGAATCTCTGGCAAGTATTTTGCCAACCCATACCTGAAGGCTAGTACTTGTGTGATGGGACCGTGTTGGGATTAGCCTAGGGGCAGGGAGTGCTCCTTTAAAAAAAAAAAAAAATGTATGTTTGAGGCAGAAGTAGTGCCAGAACTGGAAATTCTAGCCTAAAATTAAGACAAGAAAAGAAATGATACTTTCATTTCCACTTTCCAATAAATACTAACATATGGACCTTGACAATATCATTAGATGGAATCTTCCAAAAAATTTGCAGAGAAACTGAGCCTATGGAAAACATGAAGATATTTTCATATAAACTCTGAAATCATGGGAATATAGCAGGTGAAAAACAAAGATTCTCACTGGTGTATATTTATGATGCTAAGTTGCCCTATCCAAGAAGAGGTAATGTCTTTCTTTTTGTTCTGGGGTCTCTCTCTCTCTTTCTCCCTCTCTCTCAGCTTCAGGACAGTTTTGAAGTTTTCTCTTTAAACTTTATATCTAAGTGTCTTTTATTTTTGTTACTGTAAGTGGGTTTTTCTCTTTCAGTATATCTTCTAACTGGTATCAATTTGTGTTTGTGAAGGCTATTTACTTTTGTGAGCTAATCTTATATCCTGAGAGATTATTTAATTTCCTTAATGTTTGTGTTCGTTTTATCTTTGGTACTCTAGGTTTGGAAAGTTCACTATCATGTCTTCTACAAAATAATGATAATTTTACTTGTTTGCCACCCAGGTTTTATGCTTCTAATTGTTTTCATTTTTCAAATGACCATGGCTCATGACTCCAGCGCAGCTGTAAATAGTAGTGGTGGTAGAGGGCATGTTAGCCTTACTTCTGACTTGGAAGATACCTAGTGAGTTCTCATTATGTAAATGTATATATAATAGGTTTTTAAAATAAGTATTAAATTGTGTTGAAGATCTTTTACCATTTATGGAGATAATTGTTTGATGTTTTTACTTGAATTTATAATATGGTGAATTACATTAATATGGTTCCTTATATTCTGGAATAAATTTTACCTGGTCATGAAAAAAAAAAGAAAAAAGAAAAACAAAGATTCTCTGCCTTCATTTAGGGGAAAAAAAAAGACATTGTCTAACAGAAGAGAGGGTATATATTCCACTATTCAGGATCCCAATTCTTTCTCTTATTTAGAACCCAAGATCTTTTTAACTCTAGTATTCATTTTCTCCTTGCCTTGCAAAAAGATGATTTTGGATTTGCTATATGTAAACGACGTGGATAGTTGCCTAAATGATGTTTTTTAAGGAGCATTAGAAAATCCTCTCAAAATTTCTTCCACGGCCCCAATACTCCATCATTATAGTCATCCCTTGGTTCATTGGATTGTCATTCCTAAGGGTACACAGTTAAAACACATTAATATTTCAGAGGGGCATAACTCATTAGGCTGTTATGTGGTATAACCTTTCCCGTATGATGTGTACACCAGATCACATTCCATAGTAGCAACTATCTGAGAGGAAATCCAATTGGTGGTAATCTCCTGATAAACATTGATTGGAAAGAAAAGTAAGGAAGACGGAAAATGGACTTTGGAGACTTGATCACTGGAGAGACTTGCTCCAAAATCAGGGATGAAAACACATATGCACAACATGTAATAGGCCTGAAAATATATTTCCAGCCAACAGAATTGATCTTAACCTCACTTTTAGCTTTACCACTAAAATTATATTTCAGATGTTATTGCAAACTGTTCGAATAGAGGACATGAAAACTGAGACCCAGAAATGTTAAGTGATGTGCCCAAGTTTACTAAGAGGTTTGTGGCAGAATCCCCTCCAGACAACTAGGTCAGCTTTCTTCCTGTTATTCTATGCCAGTGTTTGCTCATCTTCAGTCATTTCTATTTCCTCGTTAGTTTTTGCCTCATCTTACTATCTCTAGTACTATCATATTTTTCTGAAATTTATTCACTGTTCTTTACTTAATACATTTACATAAATAAGAAACTTTGTATCATTACCACAAATAGAAAACCAGAACCATTTGCTATAAATAGAAAGTAACAGTAAATATTAATACAATGTAATAAAAATAACAAAACATGGTAATATATTTTAGCTACTATCTTACCTGATGAAAACTCTGTCAGAGCCTGCTCTGCCTTGTTAAAATGGAGGATTTGAGAAACTTAGATACAGATTAACACCAAACTACAACTTCCTCCTTGATATAATCACAAAGATTGAAAGATGTTTGCAGAGAAAAATAACGTTGTCCTCATGTGATCCAGTGCTAGTTAATGCCATATTCACGAATTTTATGTCATGTCTGGTGCCTCTTAATATCATCTTGGATGCTATCAGTGGTAAATGTCCCATACTTCCAAAAAGACACTGCTTAGCGGTACTCTAAATTGATAAACTGAGTTGTATAATACTTAAATTTCATAGGATAATGCTGATTGAATTCCAGGTCCAAAAGATATATTAATTACCTGATTTGAATTATTTGGTTCTGACTTAAAAGTTTCTTAGTTACCACCTTAGAGAGCTTCAGGAATTATACTAATCTGATTGTTTGGATAATCAGCATCTTAGGAATTGATTTGTGGCCTCACAGCACCTAGCGTGAGGGGCTGGGGGAGGGCCTGTTCCAGATGCCTCATCCTGATGGGGCCATGGCTACTGACCAGGCCATGGTCTGGTACAGAAATGTGTTCACATCCCATGCTCTCAGGAACTGGACTCTGCTGGGCTCCATTTTCTACAGCTGGGAACAGCACAGCTGCTAGATGACAAAACAGTAAAAGTAAACATATGTCTCGATAACTGAAATACCTGACTACCCAAAAAAGTTTCCTATGGAAGTAATCACTAAATATAAAGGACATTTTTCTTCCAATGACTTGCAGGATACTGAACTACTTGAAATTATGGACTAAAAGCCCTAATACTAACTCTATACTGATTACTAATTTCTGGAAATCAGCTCTTTGGTTCAGCATGTAACAGAGCCAGCCCTAAAAGGCATCACCTCTCAACTCCTGGGCCAAATACTGGCCAACCTTTCCCCACCCAGAATCTGCCTTCTATCCTTGTGGATTAGTGAGTACTCACTCAGTTATAAATAAAATGAAACTTTGTCTCTCCTCAAAATAATAATAGTAATAATAATAATAATTAGCATAGTGAAAAAACATATACAAGCTTGACTATACTATTAAGAGATTTACCTTGGAATCAGAGACCCAAGTTTGAACAGTTACTTAGCTCTACCACTTAATAGTTATGAGAGCTAGGAGAAATCACTCAACATAGCATATTTCTGCATTAAGAAATTATGGATAATTATACTTTACTCATGGATTATTTTTTTTTTTTTTTTAATTTTTATTTATTTATTTATTTATTTATTTTTAATTTATGGCTATGTTGGGTCTTCGTTTCTGTGCGAGGGCTTTCTCTAGTTGTGGCAAGTGGGAGCCACTCTTCATCGCTGTGCGCGGGCCTCTCACTATCGCGGCCTCTCTTGTTGCGGAGCACAGGCTCCAGACACGCAGGCTCAGTAATTGTGGCTCACGGGCCCAGCTGTTCCGCAGCATGTGGGATCTTCCCAGACCAGGGCTCGAACTCGTGTCCCCTGCATTAGCAGGCAGATTCTCAACCACTGCGCCACCAGGGAAGCCCTACTCATGGATTATTATGAGAATGAAATTGAGTTAACATTTCAGGTTAGTTGGATTTGACTAAATATTGGTTAAATTACTTGATGTGTTCAATCATTAAAACTTCACTGCTCTCTAAAGTTCTTACTTTATTCTCCCACAGCAATACTGTAAATAGCTTTTCTGTGCTTTAGCTCTAAAAAAGTACTTTACTTTATAAAAATTAAGCATATAAGTAGATTTAAATATTTTATATTTTAAAGAATAGGGGAACTAAAATGTTGAAACCCACTCTTCAAACATATTATGCTTATTGTTATCATTCATCTCTTACTAAATCTCATGACCACTTTTCCAAACAGAATTTTTTAAAGTAATTTTTCTTGAGTTATGAAAGAATATGACTTGTGAGCAATAGACTAATAAACAGACTCTACAAAAGTTGATGGTTAAACTGGGATAAACTCTACAAACAAATTGCTGAATTCATCTTTGTAAATAATATAACTCTCAGCAAACTCAATCTTTTCAATAATACATATTAAGGGATTAGAGACTATTCCTAGCACAGCTACAGATTTGGGAAGATAGAAAAGAGTACTTCAGGATGTCCTGAGAATGCTGAACATATATGGGGAGGGGAGGTAAATAATATGTATATGTGGAAATAAGTTGGACCAATCATAGAATAAAGAGCATCTAGCCAAGTATAGTGTTATAACTGAGTAATGATTTTATTTTCATATCTTAACTTCTATTATAGTTGTCTTTCTGATGTTTGGTACTTAGGCTATAAAATATTTCTTAAAATGAATTGTAAAACTATATTTTCATCCTATAGCACCTCAGAATAAAACCCTTATAAAAATCAAGAAATCTACCAATACCTTTTTCCCATGTAAACAGCTCTTTTTAGATAACCATGTTTAAGATTGGAGTCTAATTTTAGTTTTCTCTTTGCATCAACTCTGCTGTTTAAACCACCTCTACTGTGTTTGTTTGAATTCCATAGTTGAACAAATATTCCTGTTATGTTTAAATATCTACAGGAAGGTGTGTTTCTCAAAGTGTGTTGTTGTGACTGTTTTTATTAAAATCAGCCAGGATGACTGTTAAAAGGCCAGTCTCCTGGGCTCCACCACCCCAATCCTACTGTGGTAGACAGAATAATGACCCCCTAAAGATGCCCACATTCTAATCCCCAGAACCAGTGACTATGTTATGCTACACGGCAAGGGAGAATTAAAGATGTGGGTAGAATTAAGGTTGCTTGTCAACTGATCCTAAAGTAGGAAGAGGATCCTAGATTATCCAGGTGGGTCCATTGTAATCACAAGCATGCTTAAAAAGTAGAATAGGAGGCAGAAAAGGAAAATCAGTCTGAGAAAAACTATGGAAGAACGGTACAGAGCAATGCACTGTTGCTGGCTTTGAAGATGGAAGACATGGCCATGAGCCAAAGAATGTGGGCAGCCTCTAGAAGCTGGAAAGGGCAAGGAAACAGACGTTCCTCTAGAGCCTCCAGAAGGGAATATAGTGTTGCTGACACCTTGATGTTAACCCAGTAAGACAAGTGTTGGACTTCTAACCTACAACACTGAGAGATAAATTTGTGTTGTTTAAGCCACTAAATTTGTGGGAAATTATTATAATAGCAGTAGGAAAATAATATACCTACCAAATCAAAATCTCTGGATATG
Source organism: Balaenoptera musculus (assembly GCF_009873245.2). NCBI lineage: Eukaryota > Metazoa > Chordata > Mammalia > Artiodactyla > Balaenopteridae > Balaenoptera > Balaenoptera musculus. Next base: position 68,494,712 of record NC_045787.1, read on the forward strand.
AAGTCCAGGAATTTGCTTTTTTATCATTCTCCCAGGTGATTCCTTTGTACTCTAACATTTGAAAACCTAACACTAGGTTTGAGTTCTAACACTAGACTTGAGTTCCTTTTTCAAATATTAAAGATATTTTTAGGTCCTTGTCCCCACGGTGCGCCACAGCCACCCCCTACTGCTGCAGAGACCCTCCAACACTAGCAGCCGTGTGGCTGACAGGGTCTTGGTGCTCCAGCAGGGTGTCAGGCCTGTGCTTCTGACGTGGGAGAGCCGAGTTCAGGACATTGGTCCACCAGAGACCTCCCGGCTCCACATAATATCAAACGGCAAAAGCTCTCCCAGGGATCGCCATCTCAACGTTAAGAACCAGCTCCACTCAACAACCAGCAAGCTACAGTGCTGGACACCCTATGCCAAACAACTAGCAAGACGAGAACACAACCCCACCCATTAGAAGAGAGGCTGCCTAAAATCATAATAAGGTCACAGACACCCCAAAACACACCACCGGACGCAGTCCTGTCCACCAGAAAGACAAGATCCAGCCTCATCCACCAGAACACAGGCACCAATTCCCTCCACCAGGAAGCTTACACAACCCACTGAACCAACCATAGCCACTGGAGGCAGACACCAAAAACAACAGGAACTACGAACCTGCAGCCTGTGAAAAGGAGACCCCAAACACAGTAAGTTAAGCAAAATGAGAAGACAGAGGAACACACAGTAGATGAAGGAGCAAGACAAAAACCCACCAGACCAAACAAATGAAGAGGAAATAGGCAGTCTACCTGAAAAAGAATTCAGAGTAATGATAGTAAAGTCGATCCAAAATCTTGGAAATAGAATAGAGAAAATACAAGAAACCTTTAACAAGGACCTAGAAGAACTAAAGAGCAAACAAACAATGATGAACAACACAATAAATGAAATTAAAAATTCTCTAGGAGGAATCAAGAGCAGAATAACTGAGGCAGAAGAACGGATAAGTGACCTGGAAGATAAAATAGTGGAAATAACTACCACAGAGCAGAATAAAGAAAAAAGAATGAAAAGAATTGAGGACAGTCTCAGAGACCTCTGGGACAACATTAAACGCACCAATATTTGAATTATAGGGGTCCCAGAAGAAGAAGAGAAAAAGAAAGGGACTGAGAAGATATTTGAAGAGATTATAGTTGAAAACTTCCCTAATATGGGAAAGGAAATAGTCAATCAAGTCCAGGCAGCACAGAGAATCCCATACAGGATAAATCCAAGGAGAAACATGCCAAGACACATATTAATCAAACTATCAAAAATTAAATACAAAGAAAAAATATTAAAGGCAGCAAGGGAAAAGCAACAAATAACATACAAGGGAATCCCCATAAGGTTAACAGCTGATCTTTCAGCAGAAACTCTGCAAGCCAGAAGAGAGTGGCAGGACATATTTAAAGTGATGAAAGGGAAAAACCTACAACCAAGATTACTCTACCCAGCAAGGATCTCATTCAGATTCGACGGAGAAATTAAAACCTTTACAGATAAGCAAAAGCTAAGAGAATTCAGCACCACCAAACCAGCTTTACAGCAAATGCTAAAGGAAATTCTCTAGGCAGGAAACACATTTAATTACCTTAAATGTAAATGGATTAAATGCTCCAACCTAAAGACATAGACTGGCTGAATCGATACAAAAACAAGACCCGTATATATGCTGTCTACAAGAGACCCACTTCAGACCTAGGGACACATACAGACGGAAAGTGAGAGGATGGAAAAAGATATTCCATGCAAATGGAAATCAAAGGAAAGATGGAGGAGCAATTCTCATATCAGACAAAATAGACTTTAAAATAAAGTCTATTACAAGAGACAAAGAAAGACACTACATAATGATCAAGGGATCAATCCAAGAAGAAGATATAACAATTGTAAATATTTATGCACCCAACATAGGAGCACCTCAACATAAGGCAAATACTAACAGCCATAAAAGGCGAAATCGACAGTAACACAATCATAGTAGGGGACTTTAACACCCCACTTTCACCAATGGACAGATCATCCAAAATGAAAATAAATAAGGAAACACAAGCTTTAAATGGTACATTAAACAAGATGGACTTAATTGATATTTATAGAACAGTCCATCCAAAAACAATTGAATACACTTTCTTCTCAAGTGCTCATGGAACATTCTCCAGGATAGATCATATCTTGGGTCACAAATCAAGCCTTGGTAAATTTAAGAAAATTGAAATCGTATCAAGTATCTTTTCTGACCACAATGCTATGAGACTAGATATCACTTACAGGAAAAAATCTGTAAAAAAAATACAAACACATGGCAGCTAAACAATACACTGCTAAATAACCAAGAGATCACTGAAGAAATCAAAGAAGAAATCAAAAATACCTAGAAACAAATGACAATGAAAACACGACGACCCAAAATCTATGGGATGCAGCAAAAGCAGTTCTAAGAGGGAAGTTTATAGCAGTACAATCCTACCTCAAGAAACAAGAAACACCTCAAATAAACAACCTAACCTTACACCTAAAGCAATTAGAGAAAGAAGAACAAAAAAACCCCACAATGTCAGCAGTTAGTGCTCTGAATCACCTCTCCACGCACACCCTGAAACAATGGTCTCTTGCCTCTTAGGTAGGTCCAGACTTTTTCCCAGACTCCCTCCCGGTTAACTGTGGTGCACTAGCCCCCTAAAGGCTGTGTTCACACAGCCAACCCCAGTCCTCTCCCTGGGATCTGACCTCCAAAGCCAGAGCCTCTGCTCCCAGCCCCCACCCGCCCTGACGGGCGAGCAGACAAGCCGCTCGGGCTGGTAAATGTTGGTTGGCACAGATCCTCTGTGCGGGAATCTCTCCGTTTTGCCCTCTGCACCCCTGTTGCTGCTCTCTCCTCTGTGGCTCCGAAGATTCCCCCCCACCAACCGCCCATCTCCGCCAGTGAAGGGGCTTCCTAGTGTGTGGAAACTTTTCCTCCTTCACAGCTCCCTCCAGAGGTGCAGGTCCCGTCCCTATTCTTTTGTCTCTGTTTTTTCTTTTGCCCTACCCAGGTAGGTGGGGAGCTTCTTGCCTTTTGGGAAGACTGAGGTCTTCTGCCAGCGTTCAGTAGGTGTTCTGTGGGAGTTGTTCCTCATGTAGATGTATTCTGATGTATTTGTGGGGAGGAAGGTGATCTCCACGTCTTACTCCTCTGCCATCTTGAAAGTCTCTACTGAACAATTTTTACTAGGATTATTAAACTTTTTTAAAAGGATTCGATATTATGTATTCTCTATTCAAGTGCAATAGAATTTAAAGGAGAGAACAATTAATGTTAGTTGGAATAAATGGGAAGGATTAAAGGGATTTTCAAGGACAAGTGGGATTGAACATAAAGTGCTAAGGATGAGAGTATTTAGAAAAGCAAATATACACTATTAAGAACTGAAGTGTTGCATTTTGAGGGATTGTGAAACTAACTTGATTAACATGTGGCAGGGGTGCTGGTGAAGCTGTGAGAAGACAGTGGTGATAGTAGGGAATTCTGGGAAATAAATTCATATGATTAATGATTATAGAAAGTTTTGCCTGCCAAAGACTTTTGCCCAAACTGTGGACAAATTGTTGTTGAATGGAATGCTATTGGGTGTTTCTCAGCATGGTAACCTGATGAAAGTGGTCTTTAAGGGAAATTGATCTGCCAGCACTATGTACAGTAAATAAGGGAAAGAGCCAAGGCAACCACTCTGCAGAGGGTTTTAGAGTAACTTATGCTTGCAGTGCCTAAGGCTGGATCCCAAAAAATGGCAGATACTAGACTAGAGTTGGAGACATTAGTGTGTACTCAGGTTTAGCTTAATATAGATACAGATGGATACATATAGAAATATTTATAGATATGTGTATATACATAGACTAGTATACATACATATATTTCCTTTCTTTGTCAGTTGAGAGGTTCTAAAAGCAACAATATCCCAGCAGCAATGGGCACACCAAGTGCCCAAATCTTGGTTTCTAATACCATTCTCCAATAAAAGGAACTTGGACTCCTTGGAGAAATGGTAGATTCAATAGCTATGGCATTATGATAGAAAGAATAATGCCCCCCCCCCAAGATGTTCACATCCTAATTCCCAGAACCTTTGAATGTTATTTTAAATGGCAAAGAGGCATTAAGGTAGCAGACAGGGTTAAGGTTGCTGATCAGCTGACTTCAATATGCAGAGATTATCGTGGATTTTCCAGGTAGGCCCAATGTAATTACAAGGGTCTTAAAATGTGGAAGAAGGAGGCAGAAGAGAAGAGCCGAAGAGATGACAGCATGAGAAGGATCCAAGTTTACATTGCTGGCTTTCAAGATGAAGGAATGAGGCTGTGAGTCAAGAAGGCCACCAAGGGCTTCCCTGGTGGCACAGTGGTTGAGAATCTGCCTGCTAATGCAGGGGACACGGGTTCGAGCCCTGGTCTGGGAAGATCCCACATGCCGTGGAGCAACTAGGCCCGTGAGCCACAACTCCTGAGCCTGCGCGTCTGGAGCCTGTGCTCCTCAATAAGAGAGGTCACGATAGTGAGAGGCGCACGCACCACGATGAAGAGTGGCCCCCGCTTGCTGCAGCTATAGAAAGCCCTCGCACAGAAACGAAGACCCAACACAGCCAAAAATAAATTAATTAATTAATTAATTTAAAAAAATTAAAAAAGAATGCCACCAAACTTTAGAAGATGGAAAAGGCCAAAAAAAAAGAAAGAAAGAAAGAAAAAAACAAATCCTCTTCTAGAGCCTCCAGAAGGAATGCAGCCCTACCTATACATCGATGTTAGTCCAATGAGATCCATCTTGGAATTCTAACCTCCAGAATTATAAGATAATAAATTTTGTGTTATTTTAAGCCAGTAAGTTTGTGGTAAGTTTTTGCAATAGTAGTATGAAACTAGTACCACCAAAAATATACAAGATGACCCTAGCGCATCTTATAGTGTCAGAAAGTAAGGAAGTGTTACAAACTACAATGGAAAAGAATCAAAAACAAAAATATATATATACATATATATATATACATATATATATGTGTATTACCGAATCACTTTGCTGTACACCTGAAACTAACACAATATTGTAAATCAATTATACTTCAATAAAAAAAATTTTTTTAAGAAAGTAAGTAGGCATTTAAAACATACACACACATCAAGGAAATATGTCAAAGGGGAATAGGAGCTAAGTAGAAGATCTCCCAATGGCTGAAGCTGGAACAATTTGAACAAGAAAATTAATAACATAGTATAGTATTATAACTCTAAGTAAAAATAAATATCCACGAGTCCATGTTGATTTAAATTAAATAAATAAATGGGACGACTATCCAAACTCCATGCAGAATTCCAAATAATTCTTTAGATACCCTGTCTTCAAGGGGAGCATGACTACCTACTATTTCAGTGTGGGCTGCACATAGTGACTTTCTTCCAAAAAATATAGTATAGAAAGGGGGAAAAGAGAGTAACTTGATAGTGGAGAAATCTTACCAACACAACCTCACCTAGATGATCAAGGTTAACACTAACAGTAGTTTAGTCATGTTGACAGCATCTACTTTTTTTTTTTTAACATCTTTATTGGAGTATCATTGCTTTACAATGGTGTGTTAGTTTCTGCTTTATACCAAAGTGAATCAGCTCTACATATACATGTATCTCCATATCTCCTCCCTCTTGCGTCTCCCTCCCACCCACCCTATCTCACCCCTCTAGGTGGCCACAGAGCACTAAGCTGATCTCCCTGTGCTATGCGGCTGCTTCCCACTAGCTATCTATTTTACATTTGGTAGTATATATAAGTCCATGCCACTCTCTCACTTCGTCCCAGCTTACCCTTCCCCCTCCCCGTGTGACAGCATCTACTTGTGATGTGATGTGATGTGATGAGAATAGCACCTTACTTTGGTAGTCTTTCTTTCCAAAACTTACCTCAGTCTAATCATGAGAAAAACTTCAGGCAAACCCCTGCTGAGGGGAAATCTACAAAATACCTGACTAGTATTCCTCAAAACTGCAGGGTCATCAGCAACAAGGAAAGTCTGAGAAACTATCCCAGCCTAAAGGAGCCTAAGGAGACATAAATGTAATGTGGTATCCTGGATGGGACTCTGAAACAGAGAAGACAGGTAAAAACTAAGGAAGTCTGGATAAAGTATGGACTTTAGTTAATAATGCATCAATATTGTTTCATTAGTTGTACCAAATGTACCATACTAATGTTAAATGCTAATAATCGGGGAAATTTGGTATAGAGTATAATGGAACTCTTTGTACTAGCTCTCAATGTTTCTGTTCTAAAGCTATTCTAAGATAAAAGCGTTCTTTTTTAATGGCAGAGAGACTTTATAGGAAGAAATGTTTTATGCAAGATTTTAGAGGAAGTAAAATCTGGGTTGGTGATTAATTGAATAAAGGAGATGAAAAAATAATGAATGAATCATAGATAAGGCTTGAATGGCCAGGAGAACGTAATGCCAGTGACAAAGAGGAAAAATGAGAGAGGAAGCTTGCTGGTGGTTAAGCAAACGATAAATTTAGGACACAATAAATTTGAGACAAAAATGGATAACTCAAGTGTAAATATAATCAGTAGCTGGAGATAAAGAATTCGATGTTGGGTAAAAGTTCATGAATGGAAATGTAAATTTAGATTTAATCAGTCAACCAGCAGATATACATAGAACAAATGCTTATAAGGCCTTGTATGAAGAAGGGGAAGAGAGTGTATACTAACATGCAAATTATTGGAGAGTCAAGGCTTATGTCTACATAGAGGGAACAACAGAAAAAAGTGCCTGTGTCAAATAAGATAGGAAAAAAAAGCAGCATTTAAGAGTTTAATATAGATTCCCCAGCATGCACACTTTGTTAGTATAAATGAGATCTCTGAGGAAACAGATGGTGTTATAAACTGAATGTTTGTGTTCCCTCAAAATTCACATGCTTAAGTCCTAACCCCCAATGTTGTATTTGGAGGTGGCGCCATTAAGAAAGTAGTTAAAATTAAATGTGGTCATAAAGGAGGGGCCCTGATCCAATACAATTAGGATCTTTATAAGAAGAGACACCAGAGAGCCCTTTCTCCACCCGCCTTCCCCCTCCCTGGGTACACACCAAGGAAAAACCATGTGAAGACATAGTGAGAAGACAGCCATCTGCAAAGAAGGAATAGGGCCCTCATCAGAAACTAAATCAACTGAAACCTTAATCTTGGACTTTTAGGCTCCAGAACTGTAAGAAAATAAAATTCTGTTGTTTAAGCCTGTGATACTTTGTTATGGCAGCCTGAACAGACTAATACAGATGATCATAAGAGGGCAAATGAGGAAATGTGAATAAGAGAGTGGTAAGAAGAAAACCAAGGTAATGTAGCAGCAAGGAAACCAAGGAAAAAGACTTTATTTATTCATAAATATTTATTGAGAATTTATCTTGTGCCAGACACTGTATAAGACATAATACGTAATAAATAAGGCACAACTCCTACCTACATACAAGTTATATTCTGTGACGAATCACAAACAAGGAATAATAGACAAATAAATAACCAGATAGAGATCATAATAAGTGCTCTGAAGGGAGATGCAATAAAGAATAACTACATATGTTGCAGGTATGTCTTGAATAGTCAAGGAAGAACTCTCTGGGGAGATGACATTTAAGCTGAAACCTAAAGAATGAAACTGAGCTAGATGTGCAAAATGCTGAGGTATGAGCTTTGTAGGCAAAGAAAACAGGAAGTGCAAAGGCTGGGGTGTCAAAACGCACTTGGGGAATTTGAGAAACAGAAAAGAGGCCAATGGGATCGGCATATTGTAATCAAGGGAGAATGTGATGGAGATATCTTTGTAGAGATAGATGAAAGCCACATCATACAATCTTGTAGGCCAGCCTAAGAAGTATGGATCTATTTCTAAGATACTGAGAAGCCATTGAATGGATCTAAGGAACAAGAGACACGGCCTGATTCATGTTTTTACGTGACACCTCTGATTACAATGTGAAAAAATATTTTTTAACATCTTTATTGGAGTATAATTGCTTTACAATGGTGTGTTAGTTTCTGCTTTATAACGAAGTGAATCAGTTATACATATACACATGTTCCCATATCTCTTCCCTCTTGCGTCTCCCTCCCTCCCAACCTCCCTATCCCACCCCTCTAGGTGGTCACAAAACACCGAGCTGATCTCCCTGTGCTATGTGGCTGCTTCCCACTAGCTATCTATTTTATGTTTGTAGTGTATATATGTCCATGCCACTCTCTCACTTTGTCACAGCTTACCCTTCCCCCTCCCCGTATTCTCAAGTCAATTCTCTAGTAGGTCTGTGTCCTTATTCCCGTCTTACCCCTAGGTTATTCATGACCTTTTTATTTTTTTTTTTTTTTGGATTCCATATATATGTGTTAGCATACGGTATTTGTTTTTCTCTTTCTGACTTACTTCACTCTGTATGACAGACTCTAGGTCCATCCACCTCACTACAAATAACTCAATTTCATTTCTTTTTATGGCTGAGTAATATTCCATTGTATATATGTGCCATATCTTTATCCATTGATCTGTTGATGGACACTTAGGTTGCTTCCATGTCCTGGCTATTGTAAAAAGAGCTGCAATGAACATTTTGGTACATGACTCTTTTTGAATTATGGTTTTCTCAGGGTATATGCCCAGTAGTGGGATTGCTGGGTCGTATGGTAATTCTATTTTTAGTTTTAAGGAACCTCCATACTATTCTCCATAGTGGCTGTATCAATTTGCATTCCCACCAACAGTGCAAGAGTGTTCCCTTTTCTCCACACCCTCTCCAGCATTTATTGATTCTAGATTTTTTGATGATGGCCATTCTGACCGGTGTGAGATGATATCTCATTGTAGTTTTGATTTGCATTTCTCTAATGATTAATGATGTTGAAACCCTGCAGAAAGTAGGCATAGAGGGAACTTTCCTCAACATAATAAAGGCCATATATGACAAACCCACAGGCAACATCGTCCTCAATGGTGAAAAACTGAAACCATTTCCACTAAGATCAGGAACAAGACAAGGTTGCCCACTCTCACCACTATTATTCAACATAGTTTTGGAAGTTTTAGCCACAGCAATCAGAGAAGAAAAAGAAATAAAAGGAATCCAAATCGTAAAAGAAGAAGTAAAGCTGTCACTGTTTGCAGATGACATGATACTATACATAGAGAATCCTAAAGATGCTACCAGAAAACTACTAGAGCTAATCAATGAATTTGGTAAAGTAGCAGGATACAAAATTAATGCACAGAAATCTCTGACAATCCTATACACTAATGATGAAAAATCTGAAAGTGAAATTAAGAAAACACTCCCATTTACCACTGCAACAAAAAGGATAAAATATCTAGGTATAAACCTACCTAAGGAGACAAAAGACCTGTATGCAGAAAATTATAAGACACTGATGAAAGAAATTAAAGATGATACAAATAGTTGGAGAGATATACCATGTTCTTAGATTGGAAGAATCAGTATTGTGAAAATGACTCTACTACCCAAAGCAATCAACAGATTCAATGCAATCCCTATCAAACTACCACTGGCATTTTTCACAGAACTAGAACAAAAAATTTCACAATTTGTATGGAAACACAAAAGACCCCGAATAGCCAAAGCAATCTTGAGAACGAAAAATGGAACTGGAGGAATCAGGCTCCCTGACTTCAGACTATACTACAAAGCTACAGTAATCAAGAGAGTATGGTACTGGCACAAAAACAGAAATATGGATCAATGGAACAGGATAGAAAGCCCAGAGATAAATCCACGCACATATGGACACCTTATCTTTGATAAAGGAGGCAAGAATATACAGTGGAGAAAAGACAGCCTCTTCTATAAGTGGTGATGGGAAAACTGTACAGCTACATATAAAAGTATGAAATTAGAACACTCCCTAACATCATACACAAAAATAAACTCAAAATGGATTAAAGACCTACATGTAAGGCCAGACACTATCAAACTCTTAGAGGAAAACATAGGCAGAACACTCTATGACATAAATCACAGCAAGATCCTTTTTGACCCACCTCCTAGAGAAATAGAAATAAAAACAAAAATCAACAAATGGGACATAATGAAACTTAAAAGCTTTTGCACAGCAAAGGAAACCATAAACAAGACCAAAAGACAACCCTCAGAATGGGAGAAAATATTTGCAAATGAAGCAACTGACAAAGGGTTAATCTCCAGAATTTACAAGCAGCTTATGCAACTCAATTAAAAAAAAAACAAAGAACCCAATCCAAGAATGGGCAGAAGACCTAAATAGACATTTCTCCAAAGAAGATATACAGATTGCCAACAAACACATGAAAGAAAAAATATTTTTGAATAAGAACAAGATGGGAATCAAAGAGACCAGTTGAGACCTATTTCAAATTGCACAGAAAAGAGATTATGGTGGCTTAATTTAGGATGATGGTATATAGGTTGAGGGAAGTGGCAAAGTCAGATATTTTTTGGTCGTAGGAACAAAAGAACTGGATGATGTTTGGATGTGGGGAATTGCAGAAAGAGAGGAATTAAAGCTGATAACTAAGTTTTATGCAAGAAAGTGGCTGAATAGTGGTGCCAAATGCTGAGATGAAGAAGAGCAGGTGAAGATAGATTTGTGAAGAAAATCAAAATCTCAGTTTGGAACATTGGGCAAGAAATTTAATTTTGAAAACCATTAGCATACTTTAGTCAGCCCTCTCTGTCCATGGGTTCTGGATCCACAGATTCAACCAACCATGGATCAAAAATATTCAGAAAGCCCCAAAAAGCAAAACTTGAATTTGCTGCTCTGACAACTCTGACATAGTATTTACATTTTATTTACAACTATTTACATAGTGTTTACATTGTATCAGGTATTAAAGTAATCTAGAGATGATGTAGAGTATGCAGGAGGATGTGTGTTGGTTATATGCAAATATTATGCCGTTTTATATAAGGGACTTGAGCATTTGAAGATTTTTAGTATTCGTGGGAGCTCCTGGAACCAATCCCCCGTGGATACCAAGGGGCAACTGTAAAAATACTTATATCTATGAAAGTGAATGAGATCACTTAAGAAAAAAGTTCTGACAGAATTTAAAAGAGGACTAGCTCTGAGCTTTGGCAAAGAGAAGGAACAACAGTGAGGTAAGAGAAAAATCAGGAGAGTGTGGTGTCAGAGAGCCAAGAGAAGAAAAGATTCCAAGGAGGGTGTGTCTAGCTGTGTCATATGCTGTCAAGGCATCTAGTGAGATGACAGAGGAATTAAGTTTGGCGATATGGAGATTGTGGGAGATCTTGACAAAAGGAGTTTCAGTGCAGAGGTGGAGATGGAAGCTAGATTAGAATGGGGTGAAGAATTAATTAGAAGTAATAAATAGGTGATAGTGAACAATGATAACATGTTCCACATGTTTAAAAGGAAGATACAGAGAAATTAGGCAATATCTGCCAAAGAATGTGAGATCAACAGAAGTGTGTTTATTTTTTTAATATGGGACATGTTAGTATGTTAATTGGCATGATCCAGAAGAGAGGGTGAGAGGTAGAGGAGACAGATGTAGATCCCAGTTCACAAGAAAGCAAGAGGAGATTAAATCCAGAGAAAAGTAGAAGGGCTTGCACTTGATAGGGGCAGGGGTATTTCCTTCATTGGAACCACAGGGCATAGGTTCTGTTTGGCTAGATTTAGGGTGGGAAGATGAGGAAGTTTGCCATTGACGCATCCTATTTTCTCAGTTAAGCTCAGGGAACAGGTGTTAAGGGTAAAGAGAAGGTTTAAAACAGTCATCTGAAAAAGTGAAAAGCAAATTTACTAGGAAAACATACAAGAGTACTAGGCAAGATTGAATGGGCATTTGAAGTTCTGGTCATGAATTTCAAGTACTATCAGTCAGTCTTGCTTTTTTCCATCAATGTTCACCTACTGAATTGAAAGCAAGGAGAGGGGTCTGTAGATTGGATTACAGTGGGTTAAAGAATTTCAGCAATAGGAGAACAGGATAAGTGAAATAGAGCAGGAGGTGATGGTCATAAAGTAAGATACTTTAAATAAAGACTTAGGAGGTGGTTTATTTACTGAAGATGACAAATTCCAGTGCTCATGTGAGTAGGTGGCAAAGGTGGAATTGAGGAAGAGAGTGAAGGAGAGGTCAAGGAACAGAGAGGCTTAAGTTTAGGGTATTTCATCCACATGGTTCTTACAATCACTAAGAACAATGACAGGAATTAAGATATACAGGAATGCAGTGAGTCAGTAGTTGAAATCTTAAATGAATGAGGAGAAATGATTAGGAAGGTAGCTAGGAATTATCACCAAGAAGTCATAGGTAGTAAAACTAGATAGGAACCCACAGAGTACCTGTTCAGCTAAGTTTATAAGTCTATTGTCCTGAAGACAATGTAGCATGGCTCTATAAAGAAAAATGTATATATATACTATTACATAACCAATAATGTTTTCTAAAGTGAGTGTCTTTATTTTTGTAAATCACACACTTCTATCAATCAAGATTTTTGAACATATACTATAATATTTATTTATTTATAAATTACATATGTGCTACTCTAAAGATATTTATTATGAAAGACATTTTAAAGGATGAAATTTATATGAAATAAACTATACTTAAACCTATTTCATTATTACTATTATAAAATCTTTTTGCTCTCACTAGAAAATTACTATTAATCATTTTATAATTGAAAATATTTTTTTACATCCTGATTTAAACTTTGTAACTGAGTGATCTGACAGTTTGGTACTAAGTTTAGTTTATATCAGTATATGTTTTTAATGACTTTCCTAACTGAAAGAGAAACTTCACAAAAATATTTATATCCAAATGAAAGAAGTTTATTGTTGGCTGTGTTTACCAAATTCTGATACTCATTTTTTAATCCCATCTACCAAGTATACAAATATTTTCAATAATTTTATATAGTAAAATTCTTCTTTTTTTTATTGAAGTATAATTGAGTTGCAATGTTGTGTTAATTTCTGCTGTACAGCAAAGTGACTCAGTTATACATACATATACATTCTTTTTTTAATATTCTTTTCCATTATGGATTATCATAGGATACTGAATATAGTTCTCTGCACCATACACTAGGACCTTGTTGTTTATCTATTCCATATATAATAGCTTACATCTGCTAATCCCACCCTCCCACTCCACCCCTCCCCCAACCCCCTCCCCCTTAGCAACCACAAGTCTGTTCTCTATGTCCGTGAGTCTGTTTCTGTTTTGTAGATAGGTTCATTTGTGTGATATTTTAGATTCCACATATAAGTGATATCATATGGTCTATGTCTTTCTCCTTCTGTCTTACTTCACTTAGTATGATAATTCTAGTTGCATCCATGTTTCTGCAAATGGCATTATTTCATTCTTTTTTATGGCTGAGTAGTATTCCATTGTGTATATGTACCACATCTTCTTTATCCATTCATCTGTCCATGGACATTTAGGTTGTTTCCATGTTTTGGCTATTGTGAATAGTGCTGCTATGAGCATAGGGGTGCATGTATCTTTTTGGATTAGACTTTTGTCTGGATATATGCCCAAGAGTGGGATAGCTGTATCATATGGTAATTCTATTTTTAGTTTTCTGAGGAACCTCCATACTGTTTTCCATAGTGGCTGTACTAACTTACATTTTCACCAACAGTGTAGGAGGGTTCCCTTTTCTCCACATCCTCTCCAGCATTTGTTATCTGTAGAGTTTTTAATGATGGCCATTCTGACCAGTGTGAGGTGGTACCTCATTGTAGTTTTGATTTGCATTCTTTAATAATTAGTGATGTTGAACATCTTTTCATGTGCCTGCTGGCCATATGTATGTCTTCTTTGGGAAAATGTCTATTTAGGTCTTCTGCCCATTTTTCAATTGTGTTGTTTTTGTTGTTGTTGTTATTGAGTTATATGAGCTTTTTGTATATTTTTGAAATTAAGCCTTGTTGGTCACATCATTTGTATATATTTTCTGCCAGTCCATAGGTTGTCTTTTCATTTTGTTTATGGTTTCATTGGCTGTTACAAAAGCCTGTAGTTTTGATTAGGTTTGTTTATTTTTGCTTTTATTTCTATTGCCTTGGGAGACTTATCTAAGAAAACATTGGTATGATTTATGTCAGAGAATATTTTGCCTATGATCTCTTCTAGTAGTTTTATGGTGTCATGTCTTATGTTTAAGCCTTTAAGCCATTTTGAGTTTATTTTTGTGCATGGTGAGAGAGTGTGTTCTAACTTCACTGATTTACATGTGGCTGTCCAAATTTTCCAACACCACTTGCCAAAGAGACTGTCTTTTTCCCATTGTATATTCTTGCCTCTTTTGTTGAAGATCAGTTGACCATAGGTGCGTGGGTTTATTTCTCAACTCTCTCTTCTGTTCCAATGATCCATATGTTTATTTTTGTGCCAATACCACACTTTTTTGATTACTGTAGCTTTGTAGTATTGTCTGAAGTCTGGGGGGGGTTGCCTCCTGCTATGTTCTTTTTCTTCAGAATTGCTTTGGCAATTTTGTGTCTTTTATGGTTCCATATAAATTTTAAGATTATTTGTTCTTGTTTTGTGAAAAATGTCATGAGTAATTTGATAAGGATTGCATTAAGTCTGTAGCTTGCTTTGGGTAGCATGGCCATTTAAACACTATTAATTCTTCCAATCCAAGAGCATGAGATATCTTTCCATTTCTTTGAATCATCTTCAGTTTCCTTTATTAATGTTTTATTGTTCTCAGCATATAAGTCTTTCACCTCCTTGGTCAGGTTTATTCCTAAGTATTTTACTTTGGGGGGTGTGATTTTGAAAGGTATTGTTTTTTTACATTCCCTTTCTGATATTTCATTGTTAGTGTAAAGAAATGCAACTGATTTCTGTATGTTAATCTTGTATTCGCCTACCTTGCTGAATTCATTGATCAGTTTTAGTAGTTTTTGTGTGGAGTCTTTAGGGCTTTCTACATATAGAATCATGTCATCTGCATACGATGACAATTTTACCTCTTCCTTTCCAATTTGGATACATTTTATTTCTTTTTCTTGTCTGATTGTTGTGGCTAGGACTTCCAATACTATGTTGAATAGAAGAGGTAAGAGTGGGCATCCTTGTCTTGTTCCAGATTTTAGTGGGAAGGCTTTCAGCTTTTCATCATTGAGTATTATACTGGCTGTGGGTTTGTCATAAATAAGTTTTATTATGTTGAGATACGTCCCCTTTGTACCCACTTTGGTAAGAGTTTTTATCATGAATGGATGTTGAATTTGTCAAATGCTTTTTTTGCATCTATTGAGATGATCATGTGGTTTTTGTCTTTTCTTTTATTTATGTGATGTATCACATTGATTAATTTGCATATATTGAACTTGTGAACTTGCGATGAATCCCATTTGGTTGTGGTGTATGATCTTTTTTATGTGTTGTTGGATTCAGTTTACTAATATTTTGTTGAGAATTTTTGCATCTATATTCATCAAAGATATTGGCCTGTAATTTTCTTTTTTGATGGTGTCTTTGTCTGGTTTTGTTATCAGGGTGATGTTGGCTTCATAGAATGTTGTTAGAAGTGTTATCTCCTGTTCAATTTTTTGGAAGAGTTTGAGAAGGATTGGTATAGTAAGTTCTTCTTTGTATGTTTGGTAGAATTCACCTGTGAAGCCATCTGGTCCTGGAGTTTTTTTTGTAGAGAGTTTTTAAATTACAGATTCTATTTCACCTCTAGTAATCAGTCTGTTCAAATTATCTATTTCTTCTTGATTCAATTTTGGTGGGCTATATGTTTCTAGAAACTTGTCCATTTCCTCTAGGTTGTCAAATTTGTTGGCATATAATTGTTCATAGTACTTCCTATGGTTTTTTGTATTTCTGCGGTATCGGTCGTTATGTCCACTTTTTCATTTCTTATTTTGTTCATTTGGGTTCTCTCTCTTTTCTTCTCAGTAAGCCTGGCCAGAGGTTTGTCAGTCTTGTTTACCCTTTCAAAGAACCAGCTCTTGGTTTATTGATTTTTTTCTATTTTTTTTTAATCTCTGTATTATTTATTTCCTCTCTGTTCTTTATTATTTCCTTTCTTCTGCTGACTTTAGGTTTTGTTCCTCTTTTTCTAATTCTTTTAAGTGGTAGGTTAGGTTGTTTGAGATTTTTCTTGTTTTTTGAGGAAGGCCTGTATCGCTATGAACTTCCCTCTAAGAACTGCTTTCACTGCATCCCATAGATTTTGTATGATTGTGTTTTTAATTGTCATTTGTCTCAAGGCATTTTTAAATTTCCTCTTTGACTTCATCATTGACAGTAAATTTCAATTTACCTTGATATCAATCAGCTTTCCTATAAACCAATCAAAAGATATTTTTTAACGTTTGTAGTGAATGAATTTAAAACTCAATAAATTCTTTATTTGGATCATTTAGAATAAGTTGGAAAATTCTTTTTCAAGTGTGCAGATAAAGGAGCTTTATAGGTGCTGTACTTAATCATTTTCAGCCATGATATCCCATAAACATGGAAAATTTTGCAAAGATTTGTATTCAAAATTCTCTCCCCATAACACACATTTCTCTCAAAAATAAGTTGATTTTTCACTAACTGCTAAAGTACTATTTCTATCTTTAAGGAACAAATTAAATATAAGCATTTTTTTTCTAAAAAAACTGCTGGGTAAAATATATACTTGGAACAATTGTCTTTTTGTGATGAAAAATGACTTACTCATCTTGGCCTCATCAGTCCTTGGGACCTTTGTGCACTTACTCCAGCAGCTATTGCAGCAACATTCTCTGTGGACTTCAACCAACTTCATGCACATACAAGCTAACAGTGCCTCTCCTCCAACCCTGGGACTCTCTTTTGATGCTGAAGCATAAGATGCCACAGGACTGCTTGGCAGTCATGCAAAAGTCAGAAGTGTGGGGGAATTAAAGCCCTACAGGCTGAACCTTTGTATTAGTTAGGGTTCTCCAGGGAAACAGAATCAATAGTATATATGCATATATAAAATGAGATTTATTATAAGATATTGGCTTATGTGATGATGGGGCTAGGAAGTCCCACAATCTGCTATTTGCAAGCTGAAGACTTAGGAAAGCCATTGGTGCAGTTTGAAAGCCTGAGAGCTAGACACCTGAGTCTGAAGTTTTGAGAGCCAGGATCACCAAGGGCAGTAGAAGATCCATGTCCCATCTCAAGTATGCATTCAGGCAGACAGTAAATTCAACTTTTGGCTGCCTTTTGTTCTTTTTAAACTCTCCACAAATCAGATGGTCCCCTCCCCCCACCCCAACACTGGGGAGGACAATCTGCTTTAATTAGTGCACCAATTCAAATCTAATCTCTTCCAGAAACACCTTCACAGACACACCCAGAAATAATGTTTAACCAGGTGTCTGGACATCCAGTGGCCATATAAGTGGACAGATAACATTAACCATCACAATCTTTGATTAAAAGAAGGAGGCCAGAAGACTATTACTTCCTAATTTGTCCTCCCAAGGGATGATGAAGGGAGGATGAAGTCACTTATACTGTTTCATGGAAGATGATCTCATAGACTGAGCTGTGGCATTTGATACTAATGGTGACAAACTTGATAATGCAACTTTGTATTGGCTCTTTCTCATTCCCTGCCACACTCGCCTTTTCTGTCACATGAGACTATAACACATAAACCTTCCCTTCAGGCTCTGAACCTAAGCTAATATAAATACTTTTCCCTGAGATAAGTTATGAACCTTTTATTGTATAAAATATATTCATGGTAATACCTCTTCTAATTATATACTATTTCAGATAATATAGGAGGTATAACCACCTGATCTATTCAACCAAAAACATATAAACTGCATTATGTGGTAATATGATTTTACACAAACGTGGGTGCCAGTGTAAAATCTTCCACACTGTGGGACTCTTTCCTCAATCATACCTCACATTCTGCAAGTAAAGTGTGAACATCTGTCAGAAGGTCTGATTTTAGTCAGATCCATATATATGGATCTCCAGTTAATCCATATATTAAACATAAGTAAAGTTTAATATCTCTATCTGTATTGAGTTGACTATGCACCCCTTCTTGGGGACATACATCTCACTAGGGAGATAAGTGTTCTAGAAGTTACAGTCAATGTCTCTATTGCAACAGTTACCTCTATGATAGTAGTGAAGTCATTAGTCATCTATTCCTCACAAAGAAAGAGTTATAGCCAAATAGGTGGGAAAAATAATATTCAGAAATTGCCAAAATTAATTTTAATTGCTTCCTGAAATGATACAAGGCAATGCTTTTTAGAGCAGAGGATTATTTTCTTAAACAGTATTTGCTAATTTCTTGCTCAACATCTAAATATAAATTAATTGTTCATTTTGAGATAAATTGTTCTATCAAAGATTTTGTGTATCATCTACCACTAATTTCATATTTTAAGTATAGCTATTAATTCTGAGCCTCAATTTAAAATATTTGGCATTATACCTGGACTTATTCAAATTATATCTCCTCTGATATTAGTCATCTCCTGCCCAACTCATTTATACTTTAGCATTTAAACTGATATTTTCTGTTCTATAAAAAGTAATATTATTATTTCACAAATTTTTAAGAATATGTGTTTAGTTCATAATAAGTTTTGCAGACATTAGGGAAAGTTTACCTCAGAAAACAGGCAAAATTCTAACAGCTACATACTGGCTAAAGATCAAAAATCACAGATTAAGTAAATACTGTTGTTTAAAGTTGTAATTTAAATACCAGTCATAATTAAGTATATTAAAAAGTTTGATGTCTAACTGAAATAATTGTATTTCAACAGATGACATTTCAATCATAACCTCCAATTAGCAGGAATATTATGTAGATCTTTTAAAAAATGTTCATTTGTTCACTCTCATCTTTCTAGTCTAAGATGACTGCCCTATGCAGCCAGTCATAGTATTGTTTTTACAAGTAATATACCATTCACTATAACATTTATAAAGCAAACAAACATTTTTCAGATTAACTCTTCCAGAAAGATGGTTCATATTTAGGCCACTCTCTTAGCGTGGGTTCACCGGAAACCATGGCCTGGTAACATCTTATGGGCTATTACTTTATCATAGATTCCAGTTCCAAGGAAGCAAGAGTGAGAAAAATAGGGTGTGAGGCAGAGCGCGTTAGGAAGAGTGCATTACCCTGTTGCCATTGTTTGGTATTGAGCACAACTGATTGCTTGTCATAGGACTGTCTTCCAAGATACTATATAAATCACTTCTTCTCCAGACACTCCATACAAGAAGGGAGAAGAATTTACATGCCAGCTCTTATTTCCCATTGGAAGAAGTTCTCTGCACAGGAAATTACTCTGTTGCTCTCCCAAGCTGGGCCTGCCTGGGTTATGAGGGGGTCCTACAGCCTCTTATGATTCAGAGGCAACAGGGAAGTCCTGGTGTAGAAGGTGAGAGGCAAATGACACAGGCTTGAGAAGTGCTGTTGCATTGTAGCCCTGAGGAATTGGTTTTGTGGATGCAGCAGAGCACAGCCTGTAGAGAGTTCATGACAACAGCAGTGGCTGGGGTAAGACAAGAATGTTTGAGGAAGTGCCAAAGAGTTGTCTTATGGAGTTGCCAACTGTGTGTCTATTTTCCTCACTTAAAAAAAAAAAATTCAAAAAGTAACACAGACCCAACATAGAAAAGGAATATTTTAGAAGGAAAAACACAACCAAAAATTACTATTTATGTTTAGTTGAATTCTCTTCCAAAATTGTTGTTTCTTTTTATTGCTTACATAATGGATATCTAACTTTTTCTAAAACTATTTACTTAAGTATCTAAACATACAGTCGCATGGTAAAATTTCAAAAATACAGAAAATTATAGTTACAAGTGAGAAAGCAACCTTCATTTCTCTAGCCTTCTTGCCCCAAACCCTCACCCTTGTCCAAAATAATAGTTTGGTGTAGGATTCTATCAAGCCATTTTATATATATATATATATATATACATACACACACACACACACACACATATATACACATATGTATACACACATATATATACATATATACACACATATATATACACATATAGTGTATAAATTATACACTTTATTTTTTAATAAGTAAGATTTTATGTACATAAATAGTCTGTGATCTGCATTATTCAATTACATCTTTGATATATTTCCATGTTAGAATACCTCAAAATATGCCAATTTTTTAATAGTTTTAAAGTATTACATAGTATGAATACATGTAATGAATGTAGCAGTAACGTTTTAATGAATATTTGTGACGTTTTCATTTTTTCACCATTGCAAAAAATTCTCAGTGAACATTTTTGTATGTGTGTCTTTATACACATTATTTTTAAGAGTATGGGTTCTGATAAATCACCTGGGTTCAAATCCCAGCTCTCCTACTTCCTAACTGTGTGACCATGGACACGTGGAAAACCTCTCTGGTCCTCAGTTTTCTCATTTGTAGAATAAACAATAATAGTATTTACTTGATAGATAGTTGTTGTGAGAATAAGTTTGGAGCATTCAGAAAATCTCTAGCACATTGGAAGCATCCAATTTGTGTTAGCTATTATTATATGCAAGTATTTCTGTAGATACGTTTCTTAAGTAGGATGGATAGTTAAAGGGCATATGCATTATACCTTTGTATAGATTACTGCCAAGTTACCCTACAAAAAAGCAGTACCAATTTAAACTGCCATTAACAATGTATGAGAGTGCCCAAGTCCATACATCTTGTCAGTATTGGATATTACCACTTTTAATTTTTGTCAGTGTAATGAATAAAAAAATACTTTATTCTTGCATATTCCTGATTACTGGTAAACTTGATCATGTTTTCATAGCTGTTAGTCATTTATACTTCTTCTGTGAATTGCTTGTTCATATCCTTTGGCCATGTTTACATTGGGTTGTCTTGATCTTATTTATTTGTGGGTCTTTTTTATATAATATAGATATTAAAAATTGATGTGTATAGTGCAAATATTTCTCTGCAGTCAGTGGTTTGTCTTTTAAGGGTTTTTTTATGGTTTCCTTTATCTTGCAGACATTTTAATTTTATGTGCTCAAATCTACCAACATTTCCATTATGGTTTCTGATTTCTGGGTCTGGCTTAGTAAAGATTTCCCTATGTAAAAATTATGAAAATAGTTTCTTATATTTTCTTCTAATATATTTATATTCATTGGTTTTATTTAATGCTAATTTGTCTTGAAATTTTTTGTGTGTATGGACTAAGCTTCAAGATTTTTAATTGTTTCACTGATCTATTCATATATTCACATAAACAATTCCTCACTTCTGCTTTTCCTTCACTGTTTTTTAAATTTTTAAAATAATTTTTTGTTTTTACTGAAGTATATTTGATTTACAATATTGCATTAGTTTCAAGTATACAGCATAGTGATTCATTTTTTTGCGGATTATATTCCATTACTAGTTATTACAAGATATTGAATATAATTCTCTGTGCTATACAGTAAATCCTTGTTGCTTATCTATTGATATTTTATGTTTAGTAGTTTGTATCTGTTTATCCCATACTCTTAATTTGTCTGTCCACATTTCCCTCTCCCCTTTGGTAACCGTAAGTTTGTCTGTGAGTCTTTCTGTTTTGTATATAGATTTATTTATATTATTTTTTAGATTCCACATATAAGGGATATCATATAGTATTTGTCTTTGTCTGACTGATTTCACTAGGCATAATATTCTCTAGGTCCATCTGTGTTGCTGCAATGGCAATATTTCATTCTTTATTATGGCTGAGTAATATTTTGTTTTATATATATATGTATATATATACATTTATATATATATACCACAACCTCTTAAGCCAATTGTCTGTTGATGGGCACTTGGGTGACTTCTTATTAAAATGATACATTCTCAATATAAAAAGTTTAAACAATAAGGAAAGTTGAAATAAAAACATCACCCCAGTTCCCACTGTCAAGAAATTTTCATTGAGTGCCTACTTTGTACACTGAACTAGACACTGAAGACCTAGCAGTGAATAAATCTAATAAATTTTCCTGCCCTCATGGTGCTTATATTCTAGAGGGTCAAAAATCATATTTAACATTGGAATAAAAATCATCCCAGACATCTCTTTACACAAATATATATAAAGGAGAGAATAGTTTGATAGAGAGAAGAAATATGTTATAATGGGATGACATAGGCTGTTTCAAATAAAAATATTAAAATTAATTTTACTGGAATTTACCAAAGGTGAAAGGTCCTAAAGTGACTGAAACAATTAACATCAGATAAATGTTTCTTGATCTCCAAAGATTAAGGGTTTTTTGAATCACTCTAGCTTGAGGAAATATTAAAATCATTGAGTTTTAAGTCACTGTGTATTCTTTTAATTCCTTGTTTTAATTTTAGCCATTTGTTGATTGACTCCCTAATAATAAATAGAGGAAACCAGCATGCTTAAAAGCTTCCTCCTGTCTCCTTTTTATCATCTCCCAATCCTATTGGTATTTATTCCATCAGTTTGAATAATATCTACCCCCTGTCCTCTGACATAATATCCACATTGCTTAGTCTTAGTTCTATATTTAAATGGATTTAATATTCACTAGAGTCCTTTTATCACAATTTCCCCATTCCTGAGTTGTATTGTAATTTTTTTTTTTTTTTTGGTTTGGCTGGATTTATTTGAATCACAACTCTTCCCTGGGTCTCCAGCCTGCCAGCCCTACCTGCAGGTTTGGATTTGCCAAACCTGCACAATTGTGTGAGCTAATTTATTTAAAAGTTCTCTTTTTATGTATATATCCTGTTGATTCTGTTTCTCTGGAGAATCCTGATTACTAAGTAGTAGGAATTCTTTCATTATTTTCTTCTCATAAATATTTCATGGTTATTCTCATATTCCAAATGAAATTAAAAGTTATCTTGTGAATTTCCATAAGAAATACTATTAGAATTTTTAATTGGATTACATTAAATTTGTATATTAATTCTTAAATAATTGATATTGTTACAAAAATTATTTTTTCCCTCCAGAAATAAGGCAAATCTTCCCAGTGTTTCAGAGCTTTATGTATGTTCTTCCAAAAGTTTTGTAACTTTCTTAATAGAAATTATACACATTCTCTTCTTTACTTTTATTCTCAAATCATAAATATTTCAAGCATACTGTCAAATATGCAGAATAGCATAACAACCATATACTCAGAATTCAGATGTAAACAATATAAATGTATTCCCATGCTTGTTTTAAATTTTTATTTAAAAAAATAAAACATTGGAATACACTTGCTACTCCTTTGGTAGTTGTTCCCAAATTCCATTTCCTTCACAACATTCCTAATCACCAGTCTGAAGTTGATATTCCTTCTTACCCATATTTTATGCTTTCTAGATAAATATGGGAGCCTAAACAATAGGAAAATTAGTTTGTGTGTTAAAATTTATATAAAAGGTTTGATATATTATGTATATTATACTTTTGTAACTTGTTCTTTTGATTCAAAAATACACTTTTGAGAAATATCTGTAATGATACATATAGGTCTAGTTCACTTATTTAACCTGATCTATATCATTCTACTGTGTAAATATTAAAAAATGTATTATTTGTTCATTAAGGGACAATTAGATTATTTGCAGTGTTTTATCATCAATGTTGCATTGTGGACCTTATGCATATCTCCTCGTACACATGTGCAAGATTTCCTATAGGATATAAAATAGATACCCAATTTCCAGTTTTTAGGATAAGAACATGTTCAGCTTTACTATATATTGACAAATTGCTCACCAATGCAGTTTGCCAAATAGGGTTGTTATCCAACCAAACTTAAGTCAACTCTCCCATGCAATAAAGCCAATCTACTGACACCAGGTTGTGGTGAAGGGAAGTGCAGCATTTATTGCAAGGCACCAAGCAAGGAGTACAAGGAGCTAGTGCTTAAAAGACCCGAACTCTCCTATGGCTTTCAGGGAAAGGATTTTAAAGACAGGGTGAGGGAGAGGGGTTGTGGGGTGCATGATCAGCTCGCGGACATTCTGATTGGTTAGTGGTGAGGTAGTCTGGAGTCAGTATCATCAGCCTTCTGGTTCCAACCCGTCTGGGGCCTATGTGCTTGTGGGCAGCACACAGTTAAATTCTTCTACCTGGTGGGGGTTTCAGTACCTGCAAAACAGCTCAGAGGACATGGCTCAGAATATTATCTATAGCCCTTGAGGGGGAACTAAAGGTCTTGCTTGACTGTTTCCCTTTCTTTCTGCATTTTCTCATTTCTCTGATTAAAATTATTTTTTGGAACTTGGGGAAGGCCTAGGAGGCTAAAGTTTTTCTGCAAACAACAGACAGGTAGAGGAAATGGGGAGGGGTGGGGTCCTGTCCTGGGAAGGCCCCATAGGGTCCTGCTCAGTTACAGTATGGCATTTGGCTGCATGTGTAAAAGAACGTAACTATAGCAACTGAAATGTTTGCAAATCTCTTTGTCTTTTATTCTTGGTGACAGGATAGTTGCCACAGCTCCAACCATCATTTTTAAGTACAAATAAGGAGGTAGAGTGGATAGGACAGAGACAGCAAAAGTTTGCACAGAAACAACCCCAAAATATTTCTCCTTATGTCTCATTGGCCAGAAAAGTTTCATACGGAGCTGCTATCTGCAAGGATGGCTGAGAGAGAGGGGAAAAGTCATGTCTGGGTCAGACTAGTCATGAGTCATCATTGGGACCACACCTCTTTTTGTTCTGGACAATATTGTGCGTTTATTCTTTAGGAAGAAAGAGGGATGGATATTGGATAGGCAGTTAACAGTGTCTGCTATAGTAGTTTTTCAAATTCATGCTTTTATTAGCGACTTTTTGGTTTTGTTTGATTTAGGGGTATGTATGTGTGTGTGTGTTTTACGTGCTAACACTTTAAGGCTTTTTTTTTTTCTAGTTAATTCAAGTTTTGTATATCTGTTCTGTATTATAGGTAAACTCAATTGTTCACACTGGCATTTTTCTGATACTAAAATAGTTGAGCATTTTTTCATATGTTTATTAGCCATCTGGGTCTCTTCTGTGAACTATGTTTATGTCTCTTTTGTTATTCTTCATCTGTTTGAGGAGCTCTTTATGTAGTCTAGACATGAAGTATTTTAGAAATTGTATACATTGTAAATATAACAAGTCTGTGACTAGTCTTTCAATTTTATTTTGATGTCTTTATTGGAACATAGATTATTCATTTAATGTTATCAAATTGTCAATATTTTCCTTTTTGTGCCTGGTTTATGAAATCCTTCCCTATCCTAAAGTCATAAATTGTCCTATATTGTTCTAAAACTTTTAAAGTTTTACTCTTTACATTTAAATTTCATTCATCTGGATCATATTCTCAGAAATAGTGTAAGGCAGAGATTTTATTTTTTCCCATGTGGTAAACAGTTATCCCAGCATCATTTATTGAGTAGGGGTTTTTTTGTTGTTGTTTTTTGGGGGGTTTTTTAGCCCTGAATTGTAATGTCATGCCTGTCATATACCAAGTTCTCACATATGTGTGTCTGTTCCTATCTCTGGGTTTTGTTTTATTGGTCTATAAATTTATTCATGAAACAACACAGCTTTACTAACTTAACTTTAGGATATCAATATTTAGTAGGGCAATATCAGTGACACATTTATGCATTGCATGGGAAAACATTAAGTCATCGTATAAACCTCATTAACAGCTGACATACAGATATTCTATTGATTTCGGTACCTTGCTCTTATATTCAGGAACTCTGCTTAACTGTCATATTAGTTCTAGTTGTTTGGTTGTAGATATTATTGGATTTCTGTACAAATAATCTTCGAGTAATAAATATTTGATTCTTTCTAATTCATACAACTGTTATTTCTTTCTTATTTTATTTCACTGGTTAGAAACTCCAGAGCAATGATGATTACTGGTGGAGATAATAGGTATTATTTGCTCATTCCTAATACTAATGGGAATGTTATAATGCTCAAACATTAATCCTGGGATAAACCATCCTCAACCATAATGTATTTTTTAAAATATTTGTTTGATTCAATTGGTCAACACTTTAAGATACTTGCTTGTGTACTCATAACGGAGGTTAAGCTATCAGTTTTCTTTCTCTTACTTGCTTTTCCAGTTCTGGTACCTAAAATACATTAACCCCATAAAAGCAGCTGTAGAATTTCCCTCTTTTTCTACTTTTTAAAAATTTTTCTGCACAAAAAAGGAATTTTTCTGTCCTCTGAAGTATTGGTAAAGCCTGCCTGTAAGATTTTCTGGACTTGGTGCCTTTATTTGCGATAGATTTTTGTCTGCTAACTCACTTTCTCTGGTGGTTGTTTCATCAGATACAAGTTTATTCCTTTTGAGTTAATTTAGGTAATCTAAATTTTTATAGAAAATTTTCCATTTGAGTTAGTCTTAAAATTTATTTTTATAAAATTTAACATATAATTTTCTTATGATCTTGGTATTTTAATTTGTACTATACCTGTAATTATTTTATTTCTATTCTTAATATTATTTATGAATGTCCTTTCTTTGCATTATTGATCATTCTTTCTGACGGTCTTTTATTTTTATTACTCTTTGGGAAGATCCAGCTTTTGGTTTATTGGTCAATGTACTTAGTCAAGGACCCAATCATCTTTCTTCTTGTGGCATACAATCTTCATCATGTGGTCTCCACGGTCACCCCAAAACGGGAACAGAAAATGGAGGATGGGGCACATAAATTATTTCTGTGTGCCAGGACTAGGAGTGGCATAGGTCATTTCTGTCCACATCACCCCAACCCAAGTGTAAGACATCTGAGAAATGTATTTGAACGGCTGGTCCGGAAAAAAAGGAGAAAAGGAACGTTATGTGACCATTTCACTTTTAGTTCTACATGAAGAATATACTCATCTTCTCCCCAGGGAAGACAACCCAAAGTGCCTTCCAGTCAGTGCATTCTAAGTCCAAAATATCCAAGGAATGTGCAGTCTTCTCCAATACGTGACTATTTGGCTTCTCCTAAAATGGAATCCTATGAATGAAAGACAAGCTTATCTTCACCACCACTCCCAAACACACAAACACACATCTAATATAAAATAATGGATCACAAACAGGATAACTGTGATTAAAAACTCTGATCGGTATGGGGGAAAGTGGAAGACATGTAGCAATACATAATGCATATCTGTCTTCAATAACAGATCTCAAATATCACTGCACAATGGGAGAGTCTGAAAGGTCACACATCAAAAGAGTTAATATATCAGACCTAGAAGTGGCAAATGTCACTTGGATATATTCCATTGGCTAAAATTCAGCTACACTGTTCTAATAAAATTATAAGAAGCCTATGGAAGGATTTTAGCTGCACGCCAAAAAAGAAGAGAAGAAAATGAATATTGATAAGCTCCAGCAGTCCTTGTCTTCACAGTGAATTGACCCTTTTATCATTAAGTAGTCAGCTTCTTTAACCCTAATAGTGATATAGCTATAAAGTGTTTTTTCTAATATCAATATTACTCTGCCAGATTTATTTTGGTTTCTTTGTGTAACCTTTTTCACCCCATTATTATCACCTCATTACTTTCAATTTGCTGAGATTATTATGTTTTAGGTGTGTTTCTTAAAAAAAAAAGTATAGCTTAACCTTAGATTTTTAAAAATCTAGTCTGAGAATCTCTGTATTTTTCAGGTGAAGTTAATCCATTTTCATTTTTACAAGTTTGGTGCTAGGAAACAAATATCTTCAAAGGATAAAATTGTCTTTTAAGATTTATTGCAAAATAAAGACAGTTATCAGGAAAAAAACCTAGTTTACCACTTGCAGACCCTCCTTAAAAGAAATGCTAAAGTATATGGGATGCAAGAAGCAATCTCTGTGTTTTAAAAAATGTGGTAAACATGTTGATAAATCTTATTAAGCACCGTAAAAAATGACTAATCTTAGAGTGCTTAAAAACAAGGAGGACTTAAAATACAGTATAACTAAATATAGGAGTGGGATATCAAGCTTAAAATATTTCAAAGTAGTTGACTTTGGAGGGAACAGAAGAGAAATATTTGTGGAAACTGTGGGCTACAGGAATAGGTCTGGCAACTACTAATAAAGAGAGAAGAAAGTCACAGGAGTATTTTTGGATGAAGCACTTTCTCTAGCAGGACATGAATCAAAGTAATTCTAGGTAATATAGCAAGGTAGGCTAACAGCTCTGAAGAAAGAACTCAAAGTGTACAATGGCTCAAACACAATAAAACTTTATTTTTCTCGCAGTAAACAGACCAAGACAGCTGCAGGTTCCTGGGTGGAGATGAAAGGGATTCTGCTCCATACAATCATTCAGGGACCCAGGTAGAAGAAGGCTTTTCCATATCTTTCACAAATAACTTCCAAGGTCACCTTGAGCATCAACATCTATCCAGTGAGGAGGAAAGGAGCATGTTGTGCTTTTCTCAATGCATCATAGCAGGAGGCAATGATGCTGATGTGTCTCAAAGTAACATCATCAGTATGAGATGTGTCAGCATCATGAGCCTCCTGCTATGATGCAATGAGAAGGGCACATCACTTCCATGGTGAACTTGCCAAAAATGCCTAACCTGAATGTAATCCTAAGGAGACATCAGATAAACCCAAACTGAGTCACATTCTTCAAAATATGTGACTTGTACTCTTCAAAAGTGTCAAGGTCATCAGAC
Organism: Balaenoptera musculus; assembly: GCF_009873245.2. Taxonomy (NCBI): domain Eukaryota; kingdom Metazoa; phylum Chordata; class Mammalia; order Artiodactyla; family Balaenopteridae; genus Balaenoptera; species Balaenoptera musculus. The sequence continues at coordinate 68,523,445 of NC_045787.1, forward strand.
ACAAGGAAAGACTGAGAATCTCTCAGATTGGAGGAGACCAAGGAGACATGACAACTAAATGTAATATGTGATCAATTAATGACATTTTAATAAGATCTATAGATTAATTAATAGTTATTAATTTCCTGCTCTATAATCGTCCTGTGATGTTAACATTTGAACTACCTAGGTGAAGTAAATACAGAAATTCTTTGTAATATTTAATAATTTCTTATAATCCTGAAATTTTTTTCAAAATGAAAAAAAATTTTTAATGAATAAGCAGATTAAGTCCCATCATGCTTCCACACAGATGGACAGCTGTTGTCTGACATAAAAAGTATTGTGAAGCCCACTCAGGTGCCACTACTCTTTGTTTTTCATCCTATATCTAGAGTATCATTAGATTAGCTGCACCCGTGTAATTTTTTTTAATAACTAGGGTGACCCCTACCCTTTCTGGAGTGTAGCTAACACACACGTTTACCTGAGAATATGTGTTTAATCCCCCACAGTCCTGCAATAGCAGGCATCCAGATCACAAATCTAACGTGTTTGGAAGTTCCCACACTCTCTCAGTTATGCCTCCAGTATTCCTCTCAGGCTCATTAGTGTCTGGAGAGACAGGGAAGTCCAGTCTGCCTCCAAGCATTAGCTATAGAAGAGTGCAGTATAGAAGCTGGGTGACGCCTTGGGTTTTCTAAGGCCTCAGATTCTAAGGTCGTATCGTCTCCAGCAATCTTGACTGGTCCTAATCCAGGATTATATTCAGTTAACAGAATTTTTACCTGAACTAATCAGGGTCCTTTGAGTTAAAGGACATGGAACAGTTGAGATTAGGGATAGAGTGGACCAGTGCTGTTGAGCCCAAGATGAAATGGGAACACATCGTTTTCTGTATAAGTGATACAAGCTCAGAGAGGAGGCAATAGTGAAGACTCTCAGGTGGAAAGGATGGGCTACAAGAAAAGAGTTGGCAACTGTTCTCATTTATTAAAACAGAAAATCAGAAGTGTATTCTCTGATGGGGCACTTTGTCTAGGGTACTGAATTTAGTTAAGGTAGACTAAACTGACTAAGACCTGTAATAAGTTGACCCCAAATTTATAATGGTTCAAACATAATGGAAATTTGTTTCTCTCATACATAAACAGACCAAGGCAGCTGAAGATTTTTAGGTGGCATTGGGGTTTATTTGCCCCACCACAGTCATTCAGCACTTCAAACTGTAGCAGACTTTGCCAACTTCCACTTATGCCTTCCAAGATCATCCTTTAGCAAGTGAAAGAGGAAAGGAGAATGTAGGATCACATGGACCTGGTCTAAAAATGACACACCACACTTTCTTAGATTCCACTGGCTAGAATTCAGTCTTATGGACATACCTAAATGCAAGGAATGCTGGGTAGTGCTTAGTGGTTTGTCCTGGAATAAAAGAAAAAGGTTGTAGTGAGCAGAGGTTGTGCCTGTGCCAAAGACTCCCATACACGCATATGCTTTGTAAACAACTAAATTTTTAACATTTCTTTCTAGGCGCAATATATATATATATGTGTATATATCAGAGTCTTTGTTCTCTAGAAAACTACAGGGATTATAGATGTTGGGATACTGGAAGCATTCTGTTTACTCCTACTCTTCCTAAGGTATAGCTTTTTTTTATGACAGATGGGGAGGAGGTCAGACAAAGTATGAAACGTGTAGTCCTTAAGAGAGTTGTTCTCTCTTAGAAGAAGAACAGACCACGAGAGGGTATTGGTGTTGCGTTGGATTGCAAACCCCCCAAAGTTGGTTCCTCTTCACTACCTTTTTCAAATGCATCCTTCCTATCCTTCTGTAATGAACTCGGATGTTGTGTGAAGTATTTTAAGCATCATGAAATCAATGTGAAGCATTCATCCCTTGCAAGATCCATCAGATTCCCTTTGTTTTGTAGTTGCTCCTTTTGATTTCTTTCAGTTGACACTAAGAGAGACAAAGCAAAGAAATTCATGCAAAGAAATATCTATGAAACAATGCAAACCCTTCACCACTTTTGGAAAGAAGATGAATACAATTTTTTAATAATGCTAACCCCCAAGCATTATCTTTATAAACGAAATACAGCGTGCTGTAGTAAGAATACAGGCAAATTATGGGCTGTCTATATATTAAGATACTAAATGGAAACAAATTCATTTTTGCAACTATAGCCACTCTCTCTCTTGACTGTTCTATTCTTCAATCCAAAAGTGTATTGGATTCAGAATTAGAAGACTCAGTTCTAGTTCCTGTTCTGCCACTTAGTAACTTGAATTTTGGCAATCTAATTTCTCTCTATAATTTATTCATCTGTAAAATGGGGATAACAAGAACTGCTTTGCCTCACCAGGGTGTTATGAAGTAGAAATGAAATACAATGTATGACAACCTTATAAATCACTATACAGATTACATTTTTACATGATCACTAATGGTCTTAGGGTCAGAGTGACAAGGATCTGATCCAGGGTGTTTTCTTATTTCTGACATTACCTCATGCTCTTGGCCATGGTTGTTGACCTTCAGGGCATTGTGCCAGAGATACCTTTTTGTGTTTTTATTCCGTTCCTGGTTTCCTGCTAGGATGTGTTTTTTTACTTCTGTTTTTTAAGCAGAATTTCATTCTTTAGCAAATACACTTCAGTTGATTGTAGTTTTTATTTTTATACTACCAGAGCTCTGTCATTTGTAAATCTATTTTATTAAATTTAAAAATCAACTCATTTCAAAATGATTAAATAATTTTAAAAGACTAATAGAAATACTCCAAAGGTTTTGAAAAAAAAAAAAAAAAAAAGGAAATCCATTGCTGCATCTTAATTACAAAAAATTTTTGACAAAATTTGGTTAATATGAAAAGAAAACATTATAATGAAGGAAACGACTAAATTTCATATGATCAATGGTAATACATAAAAATATATACGTATATCTAATTATTTATTATAAGGAAAAAAATATATGAAAAAGCAGTAAGTTTTCCATGCCCACAAATGTTCCTTTATTTTCAGATCACTGCTGCAAAGTTACTGGTTTACTCAGACTTTCCCTAGGAAACAGTCACCATCTGCCTGATTAGTCTGTTTCCTTGGTATCCTGCCCATTCTAGCTATTTAAGTTTCTGCTCTATTTCGAGAAATGTACTCATTAGGATGGTCACATCTGTTATCATTTGAAAAGAAGTACACATATTCAAAAAACATATAATAGAGCCTTGATATTTTATTAACTATAAACAGGAAAATCTCCTTTCAACTATCTTACCCTTAAGTGCTAACAAAGGATGGCATGATCTCTAAGGTCCCGCTCTCAAATTCCATGAATCTGAAATCAAAAAGGAGTGCTCAAATAGTAAAATGACAACTTATACATTTTCATTATGTACATATTTATAAGCACATTAAAAAATACCATCTATTAAAATTATTTGACTGAATACTAGCAGAGAATAACATGTAAAACACCTATATTGGCCTATTCTGATGACAATTTATATCTGGTTATCTCCTAAAGCTTCTGAGATGATAACATACTAGTATCTTACATATATATATATATCCTAAACTTTCTAGAAATGTATGCTTCACATTCTTCATGTGGTATGGTATTTTTATATTGTTTTCCTCTAATGTGTCCCATGTAATTGGCCACATAGTAAATATCTGACTCTTAGTTAGAATTCTTAGATGGCCTTCCAAGATTCCCGGCCCCTGATGTACACATATCTTCTTCCACTTATTCAGTCAAAAACCATGTGTTGGTGTGAAGGGATTTTACAGATGTAATTAATGTCCCAAATCAATTGACTTTAAGATAGGGAAACCACCCTGGTGGGCTGGACCTGATCATATGAGTCTTTAATAACAGAGTGTTTCTCTGCTGATCACAGAAGAGGAAGTCAGAGAGACACATTTTGACTGTTCTACAAGATGGCAAAAGCCAGCTGTGCATAAGGCCATGTAGCAGGGAATGGTGGGCAGCTTCTAGGAGCTAAGAGCAGCCCACAGCTGAAGGCCAGCAAGAAAGCAGGGTCCTCAGTCCTGCAACCACAAGGGGTTGAATTCTGTCAACCACCTGAATGAGCTTGGATGAGAACCTGAGCCCCAGATAAGAAGTGCAGGCTCAGGCAACACCTTGACTTCAGCCCAGTGAGACCCTAAGCAGAGAATCCTGTCGTGTCGTGCCTGGACTTCTGACCTATAGAACTTACAAGTTCCCTTTGATCTGGCCACTCTTATGACCTCCTTTTTTTTTTTTTTTTAATCAAGAAAGAAGATCTACCACCCTTGGCAGATATATTTTGAGCAATTTTATATGTAGTAATTGGGAAGAAAAGTCAAGGAACTTGTTATGAAAGTGACAACATGGTACAAGGAAAAACATTAATAAAACATCAAGGCAGAAGGAAGAGTTGTTAAACAACATTCTGATAGGGATATGTTTCCCCTTGTCTTGACCACTGATTACGAGAAGATTTTCTTAATTGAATTATTTAAATATAACAATGCCTAGTTGAGTTCTTTAACTGTGATTTTTTTTTTTTTTTTTTTTGGCTGTGTTGGGTCTTCGTTGCTGTGCACAGGCTTTCTCTAGTTGTGGTGAGCGGGGGCTACTCTTAGTTGTGGTGTACAGGCTTCTCATTGCAGTGGCTTCTCTTGTTGTGGGGCATGGGCTCTAGGCTGCACGGGCTTCAGTAGTTGTGGCACACGGGCGTAGTTGTGGCTCGCAGGCTCTAGAGCACAGGCTCAGTAGTTGTGGTGCCTGGGCTTAGTTGCTCCTTGGCATGTGGGATTTTCCTGGACCAGGGATGGAACCCGTGTCCCCTGCATTGGCAGGCGCATTCCTAACCACTGCACCATCAGGGAAGTCCTACCTGTGATTTTTTTAAAGGAAAAAAAGATTTGTTAAGGATTTCTATTCTATACAGAATAATAATTATATTCCATTAAACAGTTAATGTAAGTATATATATATACTTTATTTAACAGTATGTATATATATATATATATATATATATATATATGAATAAAGCATATTGACTATAAAGGCTAGTCAATGGGGTCCTCATCAATAAAATACTGAAAGCTATCATTAAGGACAGGTAAAGAATAATTTTTGTTCTGGTCTCTAAATTCCTCTTTTTGTACCATTGGTCTTCCATTGTTTCACTTTCAGTTAACTTCCTATCTTGATCCTATCTTTCATTATACAGAAATACAAACTGCTCTGGTTTTATTAGAATAAGTTCAATAGTTGAAGAAAGAGTGTTTGGGGTGTAACTGGAGCTGTTATTCAGTTATTTATGCTCTATTTAACAATATCTGTTCTGATTGGTTGCCATCCATGCATTACTAGTAGTTAAATACATTGACTGCACTTACTTGGATAGTAGTACCTTCAAATAAGCCTAGCCTAAAAAGGTAGGTTATGAAAATAATATGACATATATGAAAGTACTTTGAAAGAAGTTAAAAATATCATGTAAAACAAGATATTACTATTATTGCACTTAAATGTATTATGTTGTCCCATAGTTCCAGAAAACTTACTTACCTTTCACTTTGAGGAAGTTTAGGATTAAAACAGCTTTGCTTTAGAGATCCTGAAATGGAATTAAAATATCCCTGTCATGATATCAGAACAAAGTGGACATAAAGGCAAGAAGTATTGTTAGAGATAAAGGGGAAATTTTATAACAATAAAGGGATTCATCCACTGGAAAAATATCATAATTCTAAATCTGTATGCACCTAAGAATATATATTTAAAATATATAAAGCAAAAATTGACAAATCTCAAAGGAGAAATATACAAAGCCACAAACATAATAGGACACTAATAAAACTCTCTCAAGAGTCAATAAAAAGAGAAGATAGACTATCACTGTGGGTATAGAAAATCTAAACAACACAATGAACAAATTTGAACTAATCAGCATAGATAGAGCACTGCATCCAACAATGTCAGAATACAAATTCTTTTCAAGTGCCTATGAAATAAAATAAATAAAAGGCACAAAGATCATAAATAAATAAAACTGCTGCTGTTTGCAGATGATATGATTGTGTACACAGAATATCCAAAAGACAACATACCAAAATTAATCTCAGATGAATTGTAGAGCTAAATGTGAAAGGTAAATTATAAAGCTTCTAGAAGAAAACATAGAAGAATATCTTCATGTCTTTGGAGTAGGCAAAGGTTTCTTAAATGGGACACAAAAGATGATAAACTAAAAGAAAAAAAGATGTTCGGCCTTCTTTAAAGCTTAAAATTTTTATTTACCAAAAGACATCATTAAGAAAGTAAAAAGGCAAGCTATAGCATGGAAAAATGTATTTGCTGTTTATATGTTTAACAAATACCTCATATCTAGAATACATAAAGAACTTATACAAATAAAAAAGAAAATGACTGATAATCCAATAGGTAACTGAATAAAAGACTTAATAAAGCACTTCACCAAAAATATTTCCAAATAGCAATAAAATGTGAAGAAGGTGAACAACTTAAATATTTGTCAGGGTAATGCAAATTAAAACCATAACGTGACAACACTCTATGTCACCAACATTGTTAAAATTAAAAAGAGACAATATCAAGTGCTGGTGAGGATGCAGAACCACTGGAACACATACATGCTGTGAAGAGTGTAAATTGGAGCAACCACTTTAGAAATGTTTGGCAGCATCTACTAAAACTGAATATATGCATACCATATGTTCTGGGAATTCCACCTCTTGGCATAAACTCAACAGAAATGCATATACATGTTCAACAAAAGACATGGGTAAAATGTAACATCACTATCTATAATAGCCAGAAACTGGAAACAAGCCAAATGTCCATCTACAGTGGAATCAATAATTGTATGTTCAGACCATGGAGTAATATATGGCAATAAAAATGAATGAACAACAACTACAACAACATGAATGAACATCACAAACAAAATGCTGAGTAAAAGAATCCAGATATTAAAGAGAATATACTCTATGATTCTATTGACACAAGTGTAAAACAGGCAAAATGAATCTGTGGTGTTGGATTCAAGTTAGTGGTTACCACTGGGATAAAGGGTGTAGGAACTGGAAAGGGGTTTCTAAGATTCTATCATTGTTCTATTTATCGACCTTGTCACAGGTTACTTGGGAGTGCTCATTCTGTGAAAGTCAACTGAGCAGTACAGTTATTTGTATACTTCTACGCATATGTTATATGTCAGTAATATTTTATTAAAAAGCAAAACTACAACACCATCCATCTCACCAGCAAAAAACCTCAACAGAATAGCATTTCACTTACCTGTCTCTATGTACCTGAAAATGTAGATTAACTGAAAATTGAACTTAAAATCTTGTTAAGCTGGGAAATGCAAATCAAAACCACAATAAGATATCATCCTCACACCAGTCAGAATGGCTATCATCAAAAAGAACCCAAAGAACAAATGTTGGTGAGGGTGTGGAGAAAAAAGAACCTTCATACACTATTGGTGGGGGGAATGTAAATTGATGCAGCCACTGTGGAAAACATTATGGAGGTTTCTCAAAAAACTAAAAATAGAACTACGTGTAACCTGGCAATTCCACTCCTGAGTATATATCCCCAAGAAACAAACAAACAAAAAAACCCCACTAATTTAAAAAGATACACATACCCCAGTGTTCATAGCAGCATTATTTACAATTGCCAAGATATGGAAGCAACCTAAGTGTCCAACAGATGAATTGATAAAGAAGATGTGGTACATATATACAATGGACTACTACTCAGCCATTAAAAAAGAATGAAACTTTGCCATTTGTAACATGGATGGACTTGGAGGGCATTATGCTAAGTGAAATAAGCCAGACAGAGGAAGACAATACTGTATGATATCCTTTATATGTGGAATCTAAAAAATAAAACAAACTAGTGAATATAACAAAAAGGAAACAGACCCACAGATATAGAGAACAAACTAGTGGTTACCAGTGGGGAGAGGAAAGTGGGGAGGGGAAATATAGTGGTAGGGGATTAAGAGGTACAAACTATTAGGTATAAAATAAGCTACAAGGATATATTGTACAACACATGGAATATAGCCAATATTTTATAATAACTATAAATGGAGTATAATCTTTAAAAATGGTGAGTCACTATATTGTACACCTGTAACTTATATAATATTGTACAATTATGTACTTCAATAAAAAAATAAAAATAATAAAAAATTAAAATATACTCAATAACTATTAGAAAATTTTAAAAAAGATTGTTAAGCCTATTGCTAAAACTTCAGATAAAACTGTATAAGCACTAAATATTCATTTGAAATCAAAAAGCATGCTACTAATCTATAGATATCACACACATACACACACACATTTTCACTTCTCGGCCATTGCAGGACCGAGTTCCCTGCTTTTTTGCTGGCTGTCAGCAAGATGATTGTTTATAACTAATTAATATCTGGACATTAATTTGTACTTTAAACATGTGACTAAAGGCATTATCAATCAAATTATGTGATTAACAAATATTGAGGAGAAGGTTATGGTTTGTCAGTAATAATTAATCTTCTAATAGGATGTTCTAAAAAATTAAAATGATAGTAATCCAGAGGCAATTCAACTACTAATCTATGCCAGAGGCCATAAAGTCTAAGGTTTGGATAACTAAGGACAAAGAAATATATAAACTGGGGTAATGAGTGCCCCAAAATTTCAAAAGTAGGATAATGATACTAACATTTAATATGCAAGATAAAGAAGCTGGTGGATTATAATAGAGTTATAGGTGCTGTGTTAGTTTTCTATTATTGCATAACGAATTGTCACAAATTTTGCAGCTTAAAAAAGGCACAAACTTTTTGCCATGGTTTCCGTGGGTCAGAAGTCAAGGTATGAGTTTACTGCGTCCTCAACTCAGGCTCTCACCTGGGTGTCAGATGGAGTTCTGATCATGTATGAAGCTCTGGAATCCTCTTCCAAGCTCACTGGTTATTGGCAGAATTCATTTTCTTGCCATTGCAGGACCGAGTTCCCTGCTTTTTTGCTGGCTGTCAGCTGGGACCTGTTCTCAGCTTCTAGAGGCTGCCCACCGTCACCTACCACATGGTTCTCTCCACAATATGGCAATTCTTCAAGGTCAGAAGGAGAATTTGTCCCTTCAGTCAGCTTAGGTGGAGTCGTATACAATATAACCTAATCAAGGGAGTAACTATCCTGTCATAGTCACAGGTCCTGCCCATACTCGAGAGGAGGGTCTGTATACCAGGGAATGTGGATCCTAAGGGTCGTTTCAGAATCCTGCTTACATAGGCGCACATTAATCATACATGAATTTCCAACATAAGGAGCAAATTTAATAAACCACTCTGTCATGATGTCAAGATTAGAAAAGAATGTGAGAGACATATTTAAAGAATGAGGAAGAGGACGAGAAATAGTGATGGCTCAAAGTTAAAAACTACACAGGTAAAACAACGCAAACATAAAATGATATAAATTAAACATTATTGTCCTAAAGTACAGTATACAATTTTAAAATGGAAAGAAACCCATTTGGGTTACCAGTATGTGTACTTTTTACCCTAAAATAGTTCATTTTAAGAGAAATAACCCATGCAAGGATGTTTTTGAATGTTTCTAATATCTTACAAAAAGGATAACTCTTGAGATCATTCACAAAAAAATAGGGCGAATTTTGTTGTAGCTAACATATCTGTGAAACATAAACTGTCATTGAATTTGTTTAATAACTACAAGCATTTACACATATCTTAAATTGTAGTCAACATTTCTAAAATAAAATGCAGCATTTTCTTCCCTGAAACTCCTGTTCCTTCCTAATTTATCTATTCGCATTCATGGCATCACCATCCTCCCAGTCACTAATAATAGAAACTTCAAAGTTATCTTCCATGCCCTTGCCTACCTTATCCCCATAACAAATAGAGTCACTAAGTTATATCATTCCCCTCATTCATTAAATAAACATTTACCAAGGACCTGCTATCTTTAGGCACCATGCCAGGCATCAAAACTGGCACAATGAGAAAGTCATAACTCCTGCTTCTAGGACCTCAGGGCCCAGTATAGTGGTTTTACAATGTTTCCTTTAATTCCCATTGCCACTGCTCCTGCTTTATGTCAAAAACCTCCGGACTAGTTGCCTTGCCTCTAAATTCTCCTTTTATCTAGTTTGCTCTGCGTACTGCTGCCAGATGAATCATTCATTCTTCAGTGGCCCCTCTGTTAGGCACTTGTCTAAATGCTAAGACTACAGCAGTGAAGAAGACAGCCAAAGTCCCTGCCCTCAGGGAGCATATGTTCTAGCAAGTAGGAAGGTACATATGTACAGGAGTGTATCATATAATATCGGAGAGCCACAATTACTCTATAGAGTCTCCTTCACTGTGTCACCCCATCTCAATCTTCATTTGCTTTTAATGCTTAAAAAATAAGTCCTTAACTTTTAGGGCCTTCCTCAATGTGCTTTTTCCTCCTTCTCACTGCTCCTTTTTACAAATCATCCCCTTTAGTTAGGCTAGCCTTCTGACTTCATTTTACAGCTTACAAGCCCATGCCTACATTTCCTCCCTCTCTTCTGGCTTCCTTCTTCCCTCTGCTTAATTCTACCTAAACATTCTCTCATTCATTACAAAATCTTTCCTGACTGATTCAACTCAAGGTGCTTTCCCTCTTCTGACCTACCCATAGTATTAAAGCTCATATTTTCTGGTAATATTGTTAGTTGCTTTTTTGCAAGTATATATGTTTCATATTTCCACCAGGTCTCCGTCTCCTTGAGGGTAAGAACTGTTTCTTTTGTGTCTCAGAATCTTCAATACTAATTTTAATGAAGATACAAATGAACATTTCTGTCTTTCAGAATTAATCTCCTATCCAATACATAGTCCCTTTAGACAGTAGTCATTGTCAGATAATTAAATCATTTATATATAATTTTTCCTCACAAAAATGGAGGGGTACTTCATGTAAAGAAAAAAATTACAATCATTAATACAAAAATAGAAATTTGTGGGAAAAAAGTCTTGAAAATTCCTATAGAAAGTCTATAAAAATAACAAGACCTCTGTGTCCAACCTATTTTTGTATTCCCCAGAGTGCATTCTTTCCAGAATTTTGTCATCTCCAAAGCACCATCACTTTGACACCCTAGTCACTCACCCCATAATAACTATCTATATTGAGCACTAACTATGCTCCAGACACTGTTCTAAGCATTTTATGAATATTGTCTTCAAATCTTACACTCATCCTAAGATATCCACTATTACCGCCAAGTCACATAAAGACAGACTTCTGTTACCAGCAATATGGCAATCTATATCTGAAAAACCTCCAAAAGAACACACCAAAAAATGCATGATAAAATATAAGAAACCTCCTTTTAAACACATAACTGAGCTTGCAACAAAGTAGAGGAAATCCCTAGAGGTCAAACGTGAAGAGAAAACTAAAAACTATAGCTCAAAGTGTGAACTGATGGTGGGGTTGTCTGAGGGAGGGCACAGGAATGGTTCTCACTCACTATAAGCACAGATATAGGGGGAACAAGAATTGGACCAGGCAGGGTTGGGGGTTAGAACTGATCCTCTGCAAAAAGATGGAGTCACTGCCATCCAGGGAAAGGGTGATGTAGAAAAAATTAACCCAGTAACACTAAGAGACAGAAAAGCATGTCATCTCCCTGCATTCTGCGTGAGAAAATAGTCTCCCCAGAATTTACCTCAGAACAGCACTCAGATTTGAGATTAGAATTTTTACTCTCTGTAGGGCCTGGAAAACTTTCAGCCAAGAAATTCCCAGCCTCGGTGCCAACTCCCTGCCTCTTATTTGTCTAAGGCCCACTCTCCTCTCTCTGTGTGTCCATTAATATCAAAGCTAATAATACTCATAGGGGGACTTGCAGAAGCGAACACCGAATCAGTCTATAAAATTTCTCTATCCTTGGTAATATTCTTTGCTTTGGAATCTATTTTATCTGGTATTAACATAGCCACTCCAACCTTCTTTCCTTTGGTTAGTGTTAGCATTATATATATATTTTTCTGTCCTTTTACCTTAAAACTGTCTTGTTATTTAAAGTGGGCTTTTTGTAGATAGTGCATAGTTAGGTCTTGCTTTTTATCCAATCTGTCAATCTCTGCCTTTTATTGTAATTAGGGTGCTTAGAATTGAGGAGACACTACAGGTCTCTAGAACTCTCTCTCTATGCAGCTCTCTCCTCCTTGATACTGTGCTGTATAAATTCCAGTCTCCTTGGCCTTTTCACATTCCCAGTTCCACCTCTTTACCTCAAAAAACTGCCAGGCTCCTCTTGTGTGCCCGTTCTCTAGAAGCCTTCTTAATTGTGGAGCTCACCTCATTCATTTCCTATCTCTCAGGGGTCATTGTCTTTGTTCTTAATGTCTGTTGTCTTTAAAAACTGTTGCTCCATATGTTTTGTCCAGAATTTTAGTTGTTTCAGGCAGGAGGATAAATATAGTCCCTGTTACTTCATCTTGCCTACATGTAAAAATACAAACTATTCTAGAAGGACACACCATGTAGGATTACCACAAATAAAGTTCTCATTACAATGCACTCACAATCCAAAATTACAAAACACATGAGGAAATAATCCATCATGTGTTAGTCAACACACACAAGAAATAGCATGCTTATATCCCAACAACTTTAGAAAGTAGAATTATTAGATATTGACTACAACTTAAGTATGTTTCAAATAATTCAAGATTTTTTTAAGTAGAAAAAATGACATTCTCCAACAGTATCAGGCAATTTTGAAAAAATACCAAGTGGAACTTCTAGAACTAAAAAATATAGTAATTGTAGTTATATATATAGAAATAGAAGTTTGTTAAGTTTGATTTGCTTAAAATCACCCTACTTGTATATGGTGAATCTGTGAAAACAATGCCTGTGATCTTTTTATTATACTGAATCCTGAGTTTAGTGGAAAAATGAGTGAGCAAAGAGGGCTTTCCATATATAATGTCTCCTTCCAGTCTTTTGATTTTATATTAACTAATATTTGAGTCATTGATAATGAAATTAACATAACATCTTTATAATGGTGACCTTAAAAAGCAGCATTAACACACGTGCTTTAGGCTAATGTGAGTGAAGCTCATTTTATAGAACTGAAACTTGAATAAAACTGGGACTACTTTATTTCAACTTCAGACCCATATCAACTTGAAAACACATCCAAAATAAATGTAGATGTAACTCTAAAAGCAAATTATGCATATTCTGATCACCCTTCAAAAGTTCATTAAAACCTTCTTTACACATCTTGCTTTCCCCCAAACTACTTTCTGTGCCTAATAAAATGAAACAAGCAACAATAACAAAACACAACTCTGCTCCCCTCCGTATTGTTTTTTCTCCTGTCTATTCCTTCCTTATGATGCCATTTCTTTATTATATAAAATCTTTTTCCAGTTCCTCTCATTTACATCTTTGTGACATGCTTGAAAACAATTTTGATTTTTAATTTTTGATTTTACTTGGTCCCTTCTACCCCACTGTCTCCCTTTTTTGTTGTTGTTTCTGAGATAGAGATGAAAATAAACATTATTTAGCTTTTGGTTTGAATCACGCACCGGAGGGATTTGGCTTAGCAACAAACCATACCACATTCAATAACCCTTGCCTCTTGTTCTTTTAATTCACATTTTTGCAGAAGTGGATCCTGGTAAAAATGAAGCTACATGATTAGAAAAATTTGAGTGAGAATTCAGGACAATGGCTTTAATGTACATTATGCTGTTTGTCTTAGGTCATTTCAAGTCAAAGAGTATTTGAATCTTAGAATTGAAATGGAACTTAGAGGATATATATATATATATATATATATATATGTGTGTGTGTGTTAATTGCTTTATTTATTTTGGTTCTTAACTAATCTAAATGCTATGCTGTTTTTATTTTAGATTCTAAATTTGCTTTAACGAGTCAAATGTATAGTGAAGAGAAAGACCCAAAAGAAATAATAAATAGCTACAAAACTATGACATAATGTCCTAAAAGTTGGGGTGTGATATTGACTCATAGCATCTACTCAGTCGCACTAATGGAGTGTTGTAATGTATCCTCAGTGTAATGAAAAGACATTGTGTTTTCAAGAACGTTTGGTAGATGTCTTCAGATCCATTTTGTACTGTCCTCCTTTCAGGCTTTTCCTTCTTCTGGGCTAGGCAAGTGTTATTTCCAAATGCTTGGGAAATGATAATTTTTTATTTCAGTTGTTGGTTGATATGAGTGCATCTCTCTGAGGTGAGCCCTTCTCAGCTCTTGCTGGAACCTCCCCCCCCCCCCACATTGTTCTAAGGATCTTTATACAAAGTGAGTTATAAATGGCTAATCGAAGTTTAAAATGTTACTGTTTTCTATTCTATTTCTATGGAACTTTTCAGGTGTACATCAAAGTAGAATGAATAGGATGATAAACCTCCAAGTACCATCATCACCCAGCTTCAACAAGTATTCACGTTTTGCCAATTTTATAAAAAATTATGTTTTCTCAAATCTATTAATAAGGATGCATAATATTTTAAAGGAGCTCTTCCTATAATCTATGTGCCTAACTTAGATCAAAACTGTAAATGGTTGTATACCGTCTGTAAAGAGAATCATGATCCACTCAGAGGAAAAGGGGATGCATGAAGCGTATCTCCACTACAGAAAGCAGTGAGTGTTTCCTTCTTTTGTTAAAAAATGCAGTGTTTAACTACAAAAGGCCCCTGTTTAATTTTCAAAAAGTGCAGTGCCAGAAATCTTTCTGACACACACAAAAATTTTCAACAAAATTTTGGATAAATCAATATATTTCACATATATTTATGGAAGTTTCTCTTTTCCTCCTTGGTATTTTCACTCTAAAGTGGATGTTTGTATGAGGTGGAAGAAGGAAGAGGCATTGTGAGAAGGTCGATTTTGATCTCCCATTATCCAAACTTTTAAATATAATAAAAGCTTTCCCGAATGCCAGAGATAATTATAATATGAGAGGCTTATTGGTACTTCCTCCTTTTAATAATACCTCACTCTGAGAGTCAAAGATTTTTTTAAAGCAGCGTAGGTGTGTAATGGGAGAAAAAGCAAAGACAGTAATAAGTGCAGAAAAGGAGGAAGTTATACTTAGAGAGAGAGAGAGAGAGAAAAAAGGTGGATGACTACTTCACTCCTTATTCCAAAACAAATTCCAGATGAATTAAAGATTTGAACAACACAGAAACTGAAACCATAAAAGCACCGGAAGATAACTTGGGAGAATTTCTAAAAATAGTCTTATAATGAGGGAGGTCTTTTTAACAATGACAAAAATCTAGAAGCCGGGGTTTCCCTGGTGGCGCAGTGGTTGAGAATCTGCCTGCCAATGCAGGGAACACGGGTTCGAGTCCTGGTCTGGGAAGATCCCACATGTCGCGGAGCAGCTGGGCCCGTGAGCCACAACTACTGAGCCTGCGCGTCTGGAGCCTGTGCTCCGCAACAAGAGAGGCCGCGATAATGAGAGGCCCGCGCACCGCGATGAAGAGTGGCCCCCACTTGCCACAACTAGAGAAAGCCCTCGCACAGAAACGAAGACCCAACACAACCATTAAAAAAAAAAAAAAAAAAAAATCTAGAAGCCGTAAAGAAACCCATATGGATCACGTGGCTGTGTTTAGTTGTAAGGATGTGTGGGAATTAAGTTTCTGTCAAATGGGAACAGGGTTGTTAAAGACTGGCTTGGAGCAGTTAGGATTCATTGCTCAAGAGGGCTCATTGCTCTCCTGAAGAAGTCATGATTCAATTAGCAGGAAAGGAGGTGGGAAGAGGTTTGTGGATAAACAACTAACAGGATCTGCCATAATCACTGTGTCCATTCCCTGCAGAATCCTTAAATTTTGTCATAATATTTCCTGATCTTATCTTCTCCTAATATTTTAATTACAGAGGTAAAAATAAATGCTACTGTATCAAAAAATTAATCAAAAATATAAATTATAAAATATGTGCTATGATAGAATATGAGACTACCATAAGAGTTTTAGATAAGTACTAATGTTATAACATGGAACAATGGAAGTCTTAATTAAAGAAAATATATTTACCTAGTCTGTATAAAATGAAAGAAAATGTTAATATTTTATCAACTTAACCAAAAAAGAAAAATTTCAAATCAAGTTAAAAATAAAAATAATTACTATAAGGAAGAGCAAATTGTTTCAGATGAAAATGAATTACAGAAAATTAATTCCTTTAATAAATCTCAGAACTCTTCTTCACATCAGATGAATAATATAATATGAAACCTTTACAGCTGCAAAATATAGAAAAGAACATAATAAGTATAACCACATAATCTTCCAATAATTATTTAACTAGTTAAATTTATTCCTGTGATGTTATAATGATTGGTTTAGTAGAACATTTTATAAAGCTAAATATACTAACATCATCTAAGAACAAAGATTATATACGCAGCATATTGTCCATGACTTCAGTCAGAAAGCTCAGGAAATAAGCTCATCAATATATAATGCATTTAAGAAACTTCAGACCAAAATCATCTCATGGTTTGGTTAATGCCAAGTCTTAAAATTTTGATTATTTTACTTGAAGAAAGCACAATTTTAAACAAATCAGACTATGTGAATAAGTCATAAATTTTTAACTACTAGGAAAATAACATTGCACTGTATTTTTCAACCTACTATGTTTGTTTTGATTTTTCAGCAAAAAAATTCTTGACCAGATTTTCTGGTTTGTTCAAGCATTCCAAAAAGTATAGAAATTTAATGAATATCCTTTTTATTAGCTAAGACATAAAAAGTATTTATACCAAATATCAAAATACAAATTCAGAAACCCTCATCAGCTTTAGGACTTCTTAATAAACAAAGTGAATGGAGAGATGGCAAAATTGAAAACATAAAATCAGTTCGAATACCAAGGTCTAAAAGAACAAAAAAATCTAGATTCCAAACAGAAATTAATTACCTATGGTATCTATTACGATTGCTCAAAATCTGTAGAAAATTAATGTATCTTGACCTACCAATGGCTCTGTAGACAGTTATGTAGATAAATCAGATTTTAAAGCCTTTTCATTCTTCAATAATCTTCATAATCTTATGGAAGATATTTTTTGTTATTCCATATGGTAACAAAAGCTCATTTATAATTCAGATTTTAGGCTGTATAAAGTTGCAGCATTCTCAATCCATTAACATAATCCTAAATCACCATTACTTTTCACTATATTTGATTCTATTCATTATAGGTCCATCACCTTTATCAGCCAACTTTGCTTCAAGAACAAATGATCCTAGAAATCTGTTACTTAAAATAACAATGGCTTATTTCTTGCTCACATTATATGTTGGCCAACAAGTTTGTCTGTAGTTTTACTCCATGTATATTTTCTTATTCATATTCTGGGACCTCGACTGGAAGAACAGTCTCTGTGTAGAACACTCTGTTCTTATTGGCAATGAGAAAGAGCAAGATTGTTGGCAGAAATATCCAGTGGTATGTGTCGCTTCTGTTTACACATCATTGGCCAAAGCAAATCACATGACCAAACCTGACAGTGGGTCAGGAAAGTATACTTCACTGAGCAGGGGACACTGCAAGTCCCAGGGCAATGAGTAGGGACACATAATCCTCTTACAGATAAGCAGGGAGCAACTCAGGAGGAATATAATCTACCAGTCCTATCCTCTTAGGCTTAATATATTGGAGTAATTAAAAAAAAAAAGAAAAGAAAAGCCTTTGTCTTCTTTGCTTCTCACACCCAGTCAGTTACAAACTCTCTTTTAATTCTTCCCCTGGGGTATTGCTTGATTCGGAGATCAACCTAATAAGGATCTATAATCCAAGACAAGTTAGAGAATACTAAATGGGAACATGGTTGCTTTGAATGGGCTACAAAAAATAGCTTCATAAAAATTACATCTTAGTCTACTGAAAGAATTTACAGATGTGATAATGGATTCCCTGATAAGCTGAATGAGTTGTTGTAATGATTACAAGAGAAACCAGAAGATAGATGTTAGATATATGTTCTGATTAGAAGAGTACTGTAGTATAGGGTGACTTGGCAAGTAGTTTAAACTTGGGAGCTTTGGTTTTCTTATTTACTGAATGGGAATAGTATTATTTCCATAAGTTCACTGACAGGATTAAATGAGATGAGATGTAACACAGAGTAGAATTCTAAAATATTAGCTCTTTCCTCTATTTAAAAAAAAAAAAAAGTTTCCAGAAATGCGTAAGAAATATATCAGTGCCTAACAAAACTTTAGAAAACATCATTAGCCAATTGTCTTGAGTTTAGAATGAAAACAATGATTAGTTATGTTCACCAAGAAGAAATTCATAACAAAATATATGATGCTCTCCTTTGTTTTATTTTGGGTTTTTTTGATAAAGTTATTAAATTGATAGATGGAAAAATGCTATAGACATTCTTTTTGAAATTAGAAGGTATTTTCAAAATCACTTGTAATATACATAGAAATAAGATAAAGGTAGGTTAAGAGGATTTATTGCTTGTTGAAAAAATACTCCTAAATAGTATTTAAAAATGGATTCACGTCCACACAGAGAGGTTTCTGCTTTGTAGTCTTTCATTGTATTATTGATTTGGATTTGAGTGATGATATACATGATTTGCTTTTCACATATTTGTACACTGTTTCTGCCAGAGTTCTCCAGAGAAACAGAACTAATAGGAAATAGAAAAATGATAGTTATATAGATAGATAAATAGATAGATAGATAAATAGACCTAGATATCTACCTATATCTATATCTCTCTAAAGAGATCTCTCTATAAATCTGTATTTATCTCTATCTATATAAGATATATGATGTGATATGATATATATGATGTATATATATGTGTGTGTATATATGTATATTATATATATATATATATATATACATATATATATATATATATATATATCTCAGAGAGAGGGATTGAGATTTTATTTTTAGGAATTTCCTTACATAATTGTGGAGAAGGCAAGCTAAAAATCTATAGGGCAGGTCAGCAAGCTAGAAACTTGATAGGGGCTGACACTGCAGTCTTGAGGCAGAATTTCTTCAGCGAGAAATCTGTTTTTGCTCTTAAAGCCTTAAGCTGATTGGATGAGGCCTACTCACATTAAGAGTAATCTTCTTTATTTATAGTCAACTGTTAACCACATCTTCAGAATTCCTTCACAGCAACACCTAGACAGTATTTAATTAAATAACTAGGTATCATAGCCTAGCCAAGTTGACACATAAAATTAGTCAGCACAGATACCAAAAATGTGGAAGAAACAGTCAACATATTTTATTACATAATGTGGATTTTTTAAAAAAAAATCTTAAAAGCTTGAAATATTAAACCTAAATTAAAAGAATGCACCAGATTAAATTCTATGAGTTGCATAAACACAGCACTGGGGAGACTTCACTTGGTGAGCACTCAGGGGGAAAATATTTCAATAGTAATGCCTCTAAACTCAATGTTTTTCAACAGTGGGTGTGAATTGCCAAGAATTCTATTCATTCTTTCCATTCTTCCTTCCTTCTTCCTTTTTTTTTCTATTCTTCTTTCTTTCCACAGAGATTTGTTGAGAACTTACTAGGTGGCAGGCACTGCCCTAGGCAAGCAGAACATAGCAGTTAATACAGGCAGAAACCCTGCACTCATGAAGCGTATGATCTATTTGTGGAGGTAGACAAGAAACAAACAAATGAAAATATTCCATAACTTCAGGCACTGAAAAGCACTAAGAAGGAAAGTCAAACAGTGTAAGTGGAGGCTTGTTGTGGTTAAAGCAGTTAGTGCAGGACTTTATGTGGATATGACATTTGAGCAGACTTCAGGGAAGTGACGAAGTAAGCCAGGCAAAGCTCTGTTGAAGAACATTTCATGCAGAGCGTATAGTAAGTCTAAGGGCTCTGAGATAGTAGGCTTTTTGGTATATTCAGTAAACAGCAAGACATTCAGTGTGACAAGACTACAGTAGAGGGGTAGAGGTGTGTGGTAGGCCTTAGGGTTATGAGAGAGGAAGAGGTCATGTCATGGAGGACCTTACAGATCATGGGAAGAAGCTTGCATTCTATTATGTGTGATAGGAGGATCTTAAAAATGGATGTGAGGTGACTTGATTTACATTTTAAAAAGGTCATTCTGGCTAATGTGTGTAGAATAGGCAAGAGGAGTAAAAGTGGAAACAGGAAGATTGCTAGAAGATTCTATTATAAAAGTCTAGGTAAGAGATGATGGTAGCTTAGACTGGGGTGTTAGCAATTAAGATTGAAATGTAGTTAAATACAGGATATCTTTTGAAGGCAGAGCTGACAGGACACACGGATGAATTAAATGTGGGATGTGAGAAAAAGAGAGGAATCAATGATGTTATTCAGGTTTTTGGCCAGTAAGTGAGCGGAGATACCATTTGCTACATGAGGATACTGGGGGAGGAGCTTTTATGTGTAGGAAATTCAAGAGTTCTAGTTTGAACATGAGATATTCAAATGGAGTTGCCAAGGGACAGTTTGAGCTAAGAGGAGATGCTGGGGTTGGAGATATTAATTTGGGAGTTATTTGCATATATATGGTATTTAAAGTCATGGATCTAGATCAAATTATTTAGGAAGAGTAGTAGACAGTGAAAAAGCCAAGGGTACTCCCAACATTTAGAACTTAAAAAGGTGTCTTGAAGGACTTATTAGTTATCTTCAAGTATTATAAGGGCTCTATGTTTAATATAAATTTAGAAACATGAATCAGGACTAATGTGAGGAAGTCACCAGGAGCACATTTCTGTTCAATAAAAGGAACCACTTTTTAACACTTATAGCTAATGCCATATCTTATGAACATGGAATCACTGCAAATGTTCATATTTTCACCAAGTCACAGACTTTCTAGAAAGGCCTTTTGTATTGGGTAGGACTTATTCTATATAAATTCCAATGTCTTTTCAAGATTTAAGACTCAATGTTCATCCTTCAATTTTTGTTTTCATGATGGTTTTCCTTATTCAACAATCTTCAGAAGGTGCCTATTTGCCTCAAGATAAAATCCAAATGCCTCTGATTAACTTTTTAAAACTTCCTTGACTTTGCCCTAACTTAAAACTTCATCTTCCTTTGTGATTATGAATTCTCCGCTCTAGTAAGGCTGCTTCTTCCTTCTCTACCACAGAAAAATGTTCATCTTGTCTTCTTACCTTTTCTTATCTCCTTGCCCAAGAGATCCAGTCCCTTTTCTTTCACTATTAAAGGAGTTAGAAACTCAAGGAAAAGCTTTGCCCTTTTTCTCTAGGACACAATCTATCTGACTCTTCTGAACTGCCATTGTGGTAATATAACATGTTAACTCATGTTAACAATCACATATTGAATTTTACGTTGTAGTGTGTTATTATGTTACCACTTCATAAGTGCATATCTCATCCTCTCAACAAGAATTTCATTCATTGTAATAGATACAGTTTATTGAGTTCCTACTTTGTTCCATTATCTTCTTATCTCAAATCCTCATAAAAACCTCCTGAAGGTAGGTGTAGAAGCTCTCATCGCCTCACCCACATTCCCTTGTCACTCACCATTCTAGTGCATGGCCATGGTATCTCCCTGGTAACTCTCTGGGAGCTTTGCTTTCTCTCACCTGTGAGCATGGGATATCTCAGAAGTGCAGTGAGTTAAAGAATCTAGGAGCAGCCTTCACCAAAGGTGGAAGAGTGTTGGGGGATAAGTACCTCAGCTTCCTCACTCCTCAGGTAGTATAACTCTGAGGTGTGTTTAACAAGATTTCCCCTAGTTCCCCATCGGATTGAGCTCCCACCCCTTGCCCACAGTGATTACCTACTTGATGACATACCCTTTATTGGCTTCCTTCCCTTCCCTGTCTCACTTCCCTCTGCAGTGGAGTTTCTTGGGATGATCTCTCAAATAATTTATAATCCAATTCTAGTCTTGGGGTCTGATTCTGGGGGAACCCAACCTCACAATAGGTATTGCTATCCACACAGGTAACAGATGAGAAAACTAAGACTCAGAGAGGTTAAGCAACTTGACCAGAGTTATAGAGCTAGCAGTGGCAGAGGAGGGATTTAAATACAGTCTCTCTGTCCAAGCAACTCAGATTGGGAGCTGATTTACTATCTACGTTATCATACTGTAACGCTCTGTGAACACTCAACAAAGAATCTGTCAAGTGACTATAAAAACCATAAAGATTTCAAGTCAGTTTAGCTTTTCTTTCCCTAATATCATTTATCTTAGTGTTAAATGCTGCATTTATTTATTAGATGATTAAATGTTTGCCTCACTCTAAATTGTATGATCCATGAGAGCAAGGACCATGCCTATTTTGGCTCAGCACTGTTTCCTTGGAACTTAATAAATATTTGTAAGTGGAAGGAAAGACGTAATGGAAGCCATGAGTAAGCAGGAATCATGAGATAGAGAGGTGTGGAGAGAGGGGTGGTTGGGGGTGGTTGGTACTGGGGGAAGAGTCAGAATCAGTGGCTGTGTTGAGCAGAGAAATAGAATGAAGGAGTGACAGGGCACTTGAGCCATGGGAATGGTGGCACCACTAAAGGAGATAATAACATGGTCCCCATTCTTCAGACATGACCACAAGCATGGCTGTTAGTGATATTACGGTTCCCTATGAGACTAGATGTTTTGTTGGGGGACAGTTTGCTTGTCCTACCTTACTTCCCCAGGAATCCTTATAATAAACCTTCATCACTTAAGGCGAATCGACCACACCTTTGGAACTCAAAAGCTTACAGATCTGTCCGTTGAAGATAATAATATTGTCATACTTTTTCAGAGTTGTGAAAGAGACAGTGCACAAGAGAACACTTTGACAACTTTAAAATTTTCTATCAGTACAAATATAAGGCATGAATTTTGTACAACTTTTAATAAAACAAAACATATTATCAGATTATTTCTTCACAAATGCCATTGTAATACTCATGATAGTTTTTCTTGAATTTTTCCCATTTGGTTGTCAATGAGCTATTTTATGTCCAGTGCATAACCACTTTTGCTTCTATCCTATTATTTAGCTGAAAATACATGTTAAAAAAAAAAAGACAAAATATATTTGAATCAAGCAATACATAGTCCTAGAAAGTCACTCCCTCTGGTCAGCATTGCTCCAATGATAATATTCATGACTGGGAAATGAGTTCTCATCCCAGCCACACCATGATTAACACTGAATAAGCTTCTTAGCCATTTGTGCTAAATAGCCTTAGTTAGGTCATAGAATAGGATAACTTAAATACAAAATGACTCAAGTATAACAAACAACATGCCTATATTTAACAGAAGTAAATTCTTCATCACGGGGGTTCTCAAACCCTGGTGTAAGTAGCACTGTCAGTGCCAAGCCCCTACCCTTTGGCATTCACCTGTTCTACGCAGGCAGTGGTCTCTCACTGCAGACACCAGTTCCTTTCTACCTGTGGGCTTTCTCTAGCCAGGGGAGATGCTCAGGCTGCACACAGGGCAGTCTGGAGGTGTTGGAAAGGAGATGCTTTCAGAAGCAGCCCTCAACCAATGACAAACAGGAGCTCAAGAATAAAAACCAGTTTCAGTGTCCTTCAGGTGTACCAAGTCTCAGGGGAGTTCTGTGCTATCTCCCCCCAGAGCTCCCCGGTAGGATCGAGCCCCAGCTGCTCTTAGCAGTAACCAGCTCCTTAACGCATCTTGTATTAACTTCCTTCCCTTCCCTACTCTCCTACTGAAATTTCCCGGGATCACCTCCCAAATAAACAACTTAACACTCAAGTCTTAGTTTCAGAGTCTGCTTCTGGGGAAACCCAAACTAGGATACCTGGTCTGCAAACCAATGCCAATTTTAAAAAATCTATGGAAAAATGAAAAAGAAGGATATAATATACCATGCACATTTCATGAAGCTAAATTTATGTAATTCAAAAGACTGCTTTTTTTCTGAAATTATTTCTTTCCCTTTTCTTTTTTGTTTTTTCCCTCTCTCGCTTCCTTTCTCTCTCCCTGTCCCCTATTCCCCGACCCCACTTTTCACTATTTCTGCTAGAAATGTCTTTTCCTTTTATGAAATAGAGTTGTAGGAAATGGTAGTTAATAATAACAAAATACTCCTCACTTCACAAAATTCATAATTCAGTAGTCTCTCAATTTTGTTGAAGCTTTAGTAGGCTGTAAAATCCAGAAATCTGGAAGTTACTGCTGTACTACATGTTATATTTCATTGTTATTTTCACAGTTAAAGAATGAAGAGAAAGTTAAAATATTAAAAAGTTGTGTTAAGATAACAAGTGGAACTGAGTTCTTCAAAAATGTGAATTAAGAAATTATTATAGTTAGAAATATCTTAGAAAGGTAGTTTTAGTTAGGTAAAGTTACATTACTCACAATTTCTTTTGATGTACTTAAAACTCACCTTATTTTATCTATAATTATCTCAAGGCTCTATTTAACCCTTTCATTGTATAGTTACTTTAAAGCCTATTAAAAAGGTTTGTGTATTTGATGTACTAACTAAATTCAGAGATGAATGGGTTACTGGGAGATTCTCAGGTAGACCCAAGAATGCAACCTGAATTAAGGGACTTTGCAAGATTCCTAAGGTGAAGAGGCCAAAGGTTAGTTGGATTCCATGACTGTGTTTCAGGTGATATTTAAATTGTTACAGACAGAGGCAAAGAATGGGAGTGTAATGATGAGGAGAATGTGAACTGGAGTCCTATACCACCTTGAGTCCCCCATTTCCCTTGCCCTGAAACCATTCCACTTTCTTTTCTCTCTTACTTCTAGCATGGAGCACTCACTATCATGTAAAGGAACCAGGTGCAGAAAGGAAAAATAGAACTACTCCTGGCTAGAGGAAACTAGTAGGCAAAGAAAAACAGACTAGAATTGATGAAGGGGAAAAATTTCTGATATAGAATAATGAAAAATCAGCAAAATAAAGACCAAAGGATAAAAATAAACTGAATAATAAAAAATAAAGACATTTTTCTACTCTTCTTTCAAGAGAAGCGATATTTAGATCTAATTGATCTAAGCTCCTTTAACCATATGTAAGTTTAAATGTTTTAAGAGGGCTCCCAATAATTTTCTTTGAAGTGTATTTTACTGCCTCAGAGATCGTACTATTCTTTAATTTCTCCATGGTGTTTATAATTTTCATCAAGCTTAGTTATTATACCACATACTGTAATCATCTGCAGAGCTATTTACTTTTTCATCAAAATAACTTCCATTAACCTGTATCTCCTCAATGTTAGTTGCTCAAAACATCTCCCTAATAAGGAAATTTGTGCTCTTGAAAATTTTAAGATGAGGTCAACAAATTCAGTAAGGATATTAGGGGTTAGGAGTAAAGGCTTCTTTTCAAAATTCTGAGGTCAATGAAACCTTTTGACACTCTTTAGAGAAACTTGGAGGCCTATTTGTTTAGCTGAGTATGCACTAGGGCATGAAACACAATAACACTCTTTATCACTTCTTGCTCAGTTTTCCCTTCAGAAACTACTCAGTTATTTGATCTAAATTCCTTGAGTTTCTCTAAAATTGTATTACTGAGTCAGAGTTACCTTTTCACATATTGAGTTATCAAAACTGCAAAATGTTTTGGAATGTATTACATTCATATTTGAGTGGCCAGTAAAATCAGAATGAGCCAAATTCATTTTTTAAAAAGTTGTGTTCAGATTCTTTTCACCCATGTCTTTGCCCAGCATTTCTGATTGTTTACTCTTCATTAAATACTATGTTTAATTCCATATCTGGAATAACTTTTCTCAAATCACAGATATCAAAAATTGTTTTACTAAAAGTAAAAGCTATTTTGAATTTTCCTCTTTTCTTTTGTATACTGTTTTTCAGTGCCTCCCTGTTTAATATTATCTGTGAATTTAATTAACAGACTGTTTACATCCCTTTGTTAACTAATGTTACATAACACCACACTTAACACCAGTCCCAGCAGAAACCCTGTAAAGCCTCTCTCCAAATAAATATTTCATAAGTTTTTGGGTTTTTTAAAAATTTTCTTCAGTTTTTAACTCATGAAACTTCAAGGAGTGTATCTATGTCAGGAAATTCAGGGGCTTGGAAGAAAAGGAAAGGGAAACAGAAGAAACTGAGAGAGAAATTAGCAGAAAAACAAAAACAAAAACATGAGACGATAGAGACTATAAATGAGGGGCAGATCAAGGTGAATAGAGAAAGAAAAAAGGCAATAGACAAAAAGAAAGGAGGTAAAACATTGAGCCCTTTTGGAAAAAATTAAAAGTCAGTGAAGATAGAAGACTGATTTGAGATTAAGGAAATACACAAAGAATAGTAAAGATCAAGGCCTAGATCCATCCAATAAATGGAGTATATAAAAAAATTTGAAAATATCTCATCAAAAATATTTGGTAATCTCTTTAGATGAAAAGGACAACACTACTCTAAGACTGAATATAATGTAAGATATTGGTATTAGGTTGATACACAAATAGACATAGTAGATCCCACTGGTTGAGCAATTGATGTCTAAAGATGTGAGCTGATCTAATCCAGGATTTGTTAAAAGAATGGAGACCTGTTCAAAGCAGTTGGCAAGGATGCATAGCATTGGGCTAGGCAGTAGGATAGACCACAGGTTGTATCTGCAGTATACCTTTGTAGTAACTAGAAAACAATATAAGTCAGTATGTAATTGGTATTGGACTACATTAAATATTGGCCTTTAGATGCTAAAGAATTTTCAAAAAAGGGGAAGGACATAATTCCGCAAATTAGAGTAGTGAATCTGACCTGGAATCTCAGGCAGAATACCTATGGTGTGTGAGCACTAAGAAAATATCAGTGATAACCCAGAGCTGGTGATTACCTACCAGTCCAATGTCCTACTTTCAAAGGCTGATGATGGTGTTGCATACCATTTTCTTGTTTAGCATACTGTAATATAGCGGTTCTTAAACTTAAATGTGCAAATCTTGGAGGGCTCGTTAAAACACAGATTACTGCATTTTCTGATTCGGAGGGTCTAGGGTGGGATGGGGTCCAAGAATTTGCATTTCTAACAAGTTCCTAGGATATTGCTGGTCTGAGACCACTCTTGGGATT
Source organism: Balaenoptera musculus (assembly GCF_009873245.2). Classification (NCBI taxonomy): domain Eukaryota; kingdom Metazoa; phylum Chordata; class Mammalia; order Artiodactyla; family Balaenopteridae; genus Balaenoptera; species Balaenoptera musculus. Next base: position 68,550,582 of record NC_045787.1, read on the forward strand.
AGTCAGTCCATCTTCACTCTCCCAGGTAGTATACTGCATAAGAGGTGAGCAGAATGAAGGAGTCCTTAGGATTACTGGTAATCGCATTGTCACTGATTTGGCAAATAGGGTTATGGAAACAGCTATTTCTAAAGGAAAATGTCTTGAGTGCACCTTGCCACCTCGTTTACTGGTCTTTTCCTTTTTCCCTTGGCCTCTATTTCAGACCCTTCCCATCCTTAATGTGCTTCTTGTTGGTTTGACTATCCTTAGCAGAGAAAATATTGATCCCAAAGATCAATATTTAATGGTATTTAATGTGGGATTCCTCCTGGGAGAATGCAAAATATAAGAATAATATATGAATCCAAAAGGGCAAATCACAGATACTGGAATTTCAAAAAATGGGAATGATTCCTCCACCTATGTTTATACATATTCCAGTAGAAAAGACAAAACAAAAACCATTCTCTTCGGCTATATTGAGTGAAATTTCAGTTTATTGATAATTTTTGAAACCATACATAATTGTAACTGACACTTTGGGACCTTCTTGACATCTGCCAGTTGAAAGTGCTCTGTGCATTCACATGTACATCGTGGAGTGTGCCCTGCCGTGTTTTGCACACAAACGAGGACAAAAGCGCGTTGATTAGTGATGTCTGGGGCACCTCTCCTCTCCACACCTTATTAGCTACCCAACAGACTTGCAATGGCAAGGTAGTGTGTGTGCAAGGGAGAAAGAAAAAGAGAAAGGGAATAGAGGGGGAGAGTGGGAGAATGAAACAAAACGTGCATGGTGGTAGAAATCTGACTTCAAACAACCACTATTTCTACTAAAATTCTTCGCCCTCCCCATATGGCCCCCATTATCCATTTCGCTTTCTTTGAGTTTCAGAACCCAGTTTTTAAAATTTCATTTTATTTTTTAGCTTGTAAGAGTCATATAGTAATTTATACTATGAAAAGAAAAAGGAAACAGTAACAGTACGGTCTCGACCTTCCAAGCGGGCCGCCCTCTCCAACCCCCCACCTCCGAGGGCCTTGAATGTCTGGTTTCTGCGCCGCCGGCCACGGGTGTTTGTTCCACCGGTCAGGAAGCAAGGCACTGGCTTCGCGGCATCTTCCTTTCCCTCTCCCCGGTCCTCCCTCTTCAACCCCTCCTTGTCTCTCCCGTCTCTCCTGTTTTCACCGCGCTGAGCGGCCGCGTGCTCTGGACCCACTCCTCCCCTCCTCCGCCTCACCGGCCCTTCAAACAAAGCCCAGGGAGGCCGGAGCGCGAGAAATGCGACCGCGCCGCCACGCGCTCCACCCGGAGCGGGACAGGGAGCGCGGCCGCGCACCGCGCGTCCCCGCCGCTTCCTTCCCTCCCGACTCTTCCTTTTCCTTCTCCAGGCCCAGCCCCCCCAACCCCCGCGCCGGGAAGGCGCCTGCGCAGAAGCTGCCCTCTCCGTCCTCCTCCCCCGCCCTTCCTTCCCTCTGCTCCTCCTCCCGTGCCCCGCCTTCCTTTCTCTCTCGTCGATTTCACTGAGCGCTCCAGGTTGGGAGCAGTTCAGTCCGTTTCCCCACTACCCCGCCCCCCCTTCCTCTTTTCTCCCTACCCCTCGCGTCTCAGCCCGGTGGAGGATGAAGCGGCTGCAGTGGCCCCAGCCCCAGCAGCGGCACCGGCGGTGGCTGCGGTGGGGGTGGCCGGAACTGGGGTGGTGAAGAAGCGGTGGCGGCGGCGGCCGTGGCGGTGGCTGAAGGAGCAGCAGCCGCCCCAGCCGCTTCCCCTGTGCTTCCCTTCCTCTTGAGTGCAGTCAGGAAGTTTTTCGCTTCTGTGCATGTGTGTGTGCGTGAGTGTGGGTGTGTAAGGTGAAGATTTGGGCGGCGTTTGTGCAGGCGTTGGGTTTTTTGCCCACTTCTCTTCCCGTAACCCGGGTAGCTCCCGAGCCTGGGCTGTGGCCCGAAGAGGGGGCGCGGCGGCGGGCTCTCTCCTTTTGTTGTTGTTTCCTCCGCCTGGGGAGCTGAAGAGGGGACGCGCCTGGGTGGGGCGGCTCGGAGCCCGGGCCTGGTGGCCCCCGGGGCTCCCGGGCGGGCAGGGTAGGGCAGAGTAGAGCGGGCTTCAACATGATGGCGGCCGAGGCCGGCAGTGAGGAGGGCGGCCCGGTCACCGCCGGGGCAGCAGGAGGCGGCGGGGCCGCGGGCTCCAGTGCCTATCCGGCAGTGTGTCGGGTGAAGATACCCGCCGCCCTGCCTGTGGCAGCCGCCCCCTTTCCTGGGCTGGCGGAGGCTGGAGTGGCCGGGACTCTGGGTGGCGGAGCCGCGTTGGGGTCAGGGTTCCTGGGACCCGGGTCTGTGGCGGGGGCACTGGGGGGAGCCGGACTGTCAGGGGGAGGTGCTGCTGCTGGCGTGGCTGGTGCTGCCGCCGCCGGACCTGGTGGGGAGATGGCTCTCACCAAGGGGACCACTTCGTTGCCTGCTGAGACCTTCGGGGCAGGCGGCGGATTCCCTCCTTTGCCGCCTCCTCCTCAGCTGCCCCCTTTGGGCGCGGGCCTGGGAACAGTGGACGAAGGTGACTCTCTGGATGGACCAGAATACGAGGAGGAAGAGGTGGCCATCCCGCTTACCGCTCCGCCAACTAACCAGTAAGTCAAGACCGGTGTTTTGGGGGAAGGTGACTCCTGGAAAGAAGTGGGAAAACATGCCTCGTTCTTTCAGCTGTTACTCGTTGTGAAAAATTTTGAAGCTTATGGTTCTGTGCATAGGGATTTAATTTGATCACTCATCTTCCCTACAGGCACACTCCCTGGCGGCTTGGTATATTTATTGGTCCTCTGGGAAGATGTAAAGTTTTAAAGATGGGAAGCATGGGAAAATGTGTATCCAGTGAGAACCGGATATGGTTCTGCCCCTTCCAAATTGAGGTGGCGTCCTGGGATTCAGCTGAGCTTGCAGCTACCAAGGCAGTCGTAGTCTATTTTAACCTGGTTGTGTTCCCTGTTGAAGCTAGATGACTAGTGAGAAGCTTGGAATACAAGCATTTAAATGAATATTGTGTTAATATCATTCGAAACATGCATTGGTCAGAATGCTTTGTTTTTGTTGTACTGCAAATCCCAGCTTCTGCCTGTTGAAAGCATTGCGATGCAGGAAAGTCTTTGGATCACTTTTGAAAACGTGGGTCAGCGAGAAAGGAAAGGAGTTCTGTTAATTACAGGTGTGGTTAAGGGCTCATACTCCAACAATATTTGTAACTTGTGCCGTAGAATTCCCATTTATTAATATTAGTGTAATTCTTCTATAAGTTGAAGCTTTCTAAGCACAATATTGGAGCAAAACAAAATTAATAGTGTGCTTCCCTTCAACACTTTGTTGGTGGCAAATACAGTATTCTATTTGAAAATTAATTTTGACAGTCTACTGCGGAATATATATGACAAATGACTTTTCTATATATAGTACCTCCCCCTTGTTCTCTTCATAAGTGAACTTAGGTATGTATTTATAAAGCTGGACCTCGATGAGAGGAAAATGTTGATGGGAATAGTAGGTAAAACTTGCTTTATAGATCCCTCATATCTGTCTTAATTTTCTTTTAGAATTTTGACAACCTTGGTGAGTATCAGAAGAAGAAAGATTTGGTTTCTGTGTTGACAATCACTCTAGACAATTGCAGGTTTTTTTGTTTTTTCGTGGGCTTTTTTGTTTGTTTGTTTGTTTTTTGTTTTTTTGATAATCTTCTTTGGAAGATTTAGAAAGGACTTAATGAATTAGGACATTTTTGACTTAAGGCTACATCTTTTGATGGAAAAGTAAAGTTACTCTTACTTAGGTCAGCCATGGTATAGGGGTGTTGTATTCCTTTTGTATTATTCATTGTGAGTTCAATTTTTTGGTCTGATTTTATACCAACTTATCATTTCACATCTGTGTACTGCAGACTTTTCTGAAGGTGTTCTGAGAGTGTTAAAAATTTAAAATATACTGCACTGTTGACACACCTTCAAGCCTTTTTGAAAAAATCACTTAAGGGTCCTGTGGTTATGATAAAGTGCAACTTTTCATTATGAAAGAATATAGTCTTATGCCAGTTATTAACTAAATTGAATTAGGCATATTTAGTATATTGCAGTTTTAAATATTTTTAAAGATAGAATTTATTTTGTAGAGCAGTTTTAGGTTCATGGCAGAATTGAGCAGAAAACACATAGTGTTCCCATTAAATTTTTAATAATAAACATGAGTGAGTATATAGGAAAAATTATGTTTCTGAGAAGTCCATTGTGAGATTTTCATCATTATTGTTTGTATTTGGGAATAAAAATATTATTTGTGTGACTGTGTATATGAGAATTGTACCTGTTCTAAAAGGTATCCTCCATTTCTAGTATGTTTTTTAAATTTGCCACTGAGAAGTACAAATTTCCCCTCTTTTCTTTATCTTAGATATCAACCCAGAGTCACTGGAGGCAATACAGTGTAGTGGTTAAGCGTGCAAATTCTGAAGTTAGACAAGATTTGGGTTGGAATCCTGACTCTGCTACTTACTAGCTGTGTGATCTTGGAAAGGTCAGTTTCCCCATCTGTAAAATGGGGACAATAATGGTGTCTCCCTCATATGGTCGTTTTTAAGGTTAATGAGAACCCCCTGAACATATTCAGCACAGTACCTGGCACATAGTAAGTGTTCAATAAATTAGTAGTCTCCTCAAATAATAATATATAATTTTATTGTCATTAAATTGCCTACCAATTCTATTGCTATAGGAACTCCCTTACTAATAGCTATTTGAGAGAATGTTTTGAACTCCGAAGGCCTGTCTACCATGATTGATTATATCAAAAATTTTATTTTAAATTCATAAAGGCTTCTAGCAGGCTAAGCAGGTTTAGAGATGGAATTCAAGTGTTTTCTATAAATTCCTATTTTTAAATAAAAGGAAAAGCCTTAACGACTTTGTTAAATAATGTCAAATCTTTCATAAAGTATTGAAGAAATGCTTTTGGACTAATATATGATTACTAGTGACTGGTCACCTTAGTTATTGATAGCATGATATTAAGGAGGTTCAGGTCATAGGATCGAGTCCACAGTGGTTTGTTAGATAGACCAGGGTTCCCTGGTCATGGAGTTCAACCATGTGTCCCGCTGGTTCAGTGCTGTTGGTCACAAGAGAGTCAAGTGACAATATGTAGATAGACCAGTGCAAATATAATAACACTATTAATATTTTGTACCTTGTTTTTCTGTGTGCATGATGAATCATTAGTCTCATGTTTATTACTGAGCATTTTCATTAGTTGGGTTAAGGCCAGAAAAGTTTGTATAATTGGAACTATTACATATATTTGAATATTCTTTTTTTTTTTGCACATTTTGAGGAAAAAATTTTAAAAAGAAAAAAAATTCTCCCCATATATTTTTATGCTATAAAAGGTTCTGTATCTAAAGCTGCTAACAAATTTTTTTTTTCAAGAGAGAGAAAAGTTAAATTAAAGGAGTTTGTCACTGGTACTCCCTGTATTATGTAGCTGCTTTTCGTGGTCCTTGTTATTTCTTTCTCTTTTCCCCAGGGGTGAGGGGTGATAAGAAAGGAGAATAGTTCCATTAGTCCACCATCAGTTATGTATAGAGAGTTTTAACTATGAGCCTGCAGTAGCAGGAGGCTCTTGGGCTGAATCCACCTGACAGATATATATTGCTTGCTCGTAGTGTATTTGGAGCATTTAGTGATTACTTGCCACCATTAAAAATAGGAAAAGTTCATGTTAAGAAGTCTCGATTTCTAGATCCCTTGAGAAATCACAGGAGTTGGCTCCACCTGGTTGCCGTTCCTGCTTGAGAGTAGATTTCTGGAGCCGAGTAATGATGGCCCCATTTAGGTGACTTCTGAGCTCTACAGTTAGCTGTGGTTTCTACCAGGCCTGCTTTGCCTTTGATGTTATTTGCCTGGCATCTGGCCTAACTAAAACGCAGGCTTTCTCAAGCTAAATTTGAAGAAAAAAGAAATAAGGAATGTAATAATACCTTTCTTTTCCTTAAGAGTCATCTTACTGTTTCTACAAAAATAAAATCATTCTTAAGTCAAATAATTGTTAAATGTTAGTACTAAGACATGTAGCATTCATTAACTTTGTCACCGATTGCATTGTACTCTGGGTGAGTCATTATTTTCTTAATAAAAATGGGGGTGAGAATTGAATGAGATTAGTTATGGACAAAGTGGTTTCTGAACCAGGACCAGATATTTTTGCTATATGAGTAGTAGAGCAATGTAGTAGGAGCTTAATTTAAGGGATACACAATGAGTAAGATACCCCCTTTTCTTAATGAGTCTCTCTTCCAGGAGAGTTTTAGATCTAGTAGAAAGTTAAGTAACCAATTACTGTCATTCAGGCTAGCTTAAGATAAATCTCATGAGTGAAGTATGAGCAAAGGGTCATGGGGGTTAAAAGAATAAGATATTTATATAATTAGGACCAGTAAAGTCTTAGAGGAAAAGTAGCAGGTATGTTTTCAATGTGGCTTAATTTATTCTGAACAGAGGGTAATTGGTTCCTATGCCCTCTGCCTAAAGATTCTGTCAGGTAAAAAGAATCCGAATTAATGTGTATAAACTTCTGACCTTTAGTGAGGAGTCAGTCCTACTGAACCTCTTAGTTACTTACCTGTGGTCTGGGGTAGGTTGAAGGGGGCCGCCTATAGTTACTGAGAATACACAGCACTACCAAAGGCTTGAATTGGTTTGGATCATTGATTAGCCACTCTAGGGAACAGGCAAACAATTATTGACAGAGCCAAAAAAAGACCCAAAAGCCAAACAACAGCAACAAAAAAACCTGACAGGGGTAAATTAGGAAGAAGAAGGGGAAAATAAAGAGGTCTTTTGGTTGCTTTGCTCCCTATCTCTTTACTAGCCATTAGGGAAATGAGAGAATGAATGCCTTTAAAAGCAGCTCAGATACACTCCAAACAGTACCTCGGTGGGGGCAGGTGATGGAACTTAGAGCGATTATTGTCAGGTATTACTGATGACATTTCTTGGTTGCTTACTACCTAACAGGAACTGTTCTAATTGGTTTCCATGTGTTGTTGTAGCTGCCTATTGCTTCACTGCAAAACTTAGCTGCTGAAACATTTATTTGCTCTTGATTCTAAAATTTGGGCAGGGCTTGTTGAGGACTGCTCCGTGTGTCACCTGTTGGCTATAATGTCCAAGGTAGCTTTTTAACTCGTAAGTCTGGTACCTCAGCTGGGATGGCTGGAACAGCTGGTGGATAGCTGGGCATCTGTGTGTGTATGTGTGTATCTGTGTCCATGTCTCCCCCCACACCAACCTCTTCATTTCATTAGCTTGAACTTCTCCACAGTGGGTTCCATGAAGGAGCATTCCCAGAGGTCAGGCCTCACCATGCCAACACTTATTAAGCCTCTCTGTTCTTCATGTTTGCTAACGTTCCAATGGCCAATGCTAATCACGTGAGTCAGTCTAGATTTAGTGTGGGAGTGGGCTATAAAAGGGCACCAATACTGGAAGGTGAGATTTCTTGGGGGCATCAGAGTAACTGCCTACTGCATGTATTATTCATTTACAAGCAAATATTAAATAATATTAGAATACTAGTGGTTAGGGAGAGCGTGGGAGAAAGGGCAAGTACTTTGAAGTTTTTCCCTTAGGGTCTACATGGTAAATTGTCTTTCATCGAATGGTCCAAATATCCCCACAATATATTTTGCTTCTGACCACCATTATCTTAATTTTAAACCAAAGATACTGAATATGGATGTTGGTTATGGCTCATTGTTTGAATATGCATATGTATGTATGGTAGGTGTGTTATCTTGAAATCACCTGCAGTACATTTCAGCTGTGGGCTAAATAAAAAATAGTTGTTATCAGGTGAAATTTATGGATAACTTCTCCATATGTCTAATCACATCTCAGTGGGATTTGGGGTATGCTTTTAGGTGTTCCAGTAATTACATGATTTTGTGAGTAAAACAATGAACATTGGGGGGGACAGAAAGAAATATAAAAGAAAGTACAATGTAGCTGGACAATAAGGCATTAATGATATAGAAATTAGATGATAAAATTAATCTACGGACACATTGTACTAATTTTTCAAATTAGAGGATAGTTTTGGAAGAGTTGAAAGAATGAGAGTGTATGAAAGTGATTTTGAAATTTAATACTGTAATTCTCTTTCACTAAAGTTTTATAGAAAGTTTGATTAGCTTTTGTAGCATCAGTATTTGATGTTATAGTAGTCCCCCCTTATCCATGGCTTCACTTTCCACGATTTCAGTTGCTCTTGGTTGACCATGGCTCAAAAATATTAAGCGGGACATTTCAGAAATAAGCAATTCATGAGTTTTGAGAACTGTACACCTTTCAGAGTAGTGTGATGAAATCCTGCTCCATCCTGCCCAGACATGAATCATACCTTTGTCCAACGTATCCTGCCATCACTTAGTGGTCCTACCTTGGTCGTCAGATTGACTGTTGCACTATCACAGTGCTTGTGTTCAAGTAAGCCTTATTTTACTTAATAATGGCCTCAAAGCGCAAGAGTAGTGATGTTGGCAATTCGGATATTCCAGAGAAGCTGTAAAGTGCTTACTTTAAGTGAAAAGGTGAAAGTTTCCTACTTAATAGGGGATGAAAAAAATCATATGCGGAGATTACTAAGATCTACAGTAAGAACGAATCTTCTATCTGTGAAATTGTGAAGGAAAAAGAAATTTATGATAGTTTTGCTGTTGCACCTCAAACCTGCAAAAGTTATGACCACAGTGTGTGATAGTGCTTAGTTGAGATGGAAAAGGCGTTACATTTTACAGAAAGATATCTTGAGAGCGACTACATTCACTTAATGTTTATTACAGTGTATCGTTATAATTGTTCTATTTTATTATAGAACATATAATAAATGTTATTGTTATTGTTGTTAATCTCTTACTGTACCTAATTTATAAATAGGTATCTATATATGGGAAAAATAGAGTATGTATGGGATTCGGTACTAATTTGAGGTTTCAGGCATGCCTGGGAGTCTTGGAATGTATCCCCTGAGGATAAGACTACTGTGTAATCAGGAGAGTGATATGCATAGATACATAGTATTTCAGTGAAAGAGGAAACTATTTCATTGACCATTGCAGAAGCAGACTCAGGTAGAGTGGCTTGCTTAAGGTCAGATAGCTAGGTGGATCTGGGACAGAATCCAGTTCCCATGATTTTTCAGATATGTTTACATTTGAGTAATATTTAATTAATTTTTGCGAGGGGAGGAAGTGGAAAGGCAGAGGCCCATTATTGAGTAATCATTTACTATATTCTAGGCACTTTACATAGGTTATCTCATTTAATTCTCAAAACTATACAGTGAGAATAGATATTATCCACATTTTTTGTTGTTGAGAAAACTGGTAGAACTGGAATTCTAATGCAAATACTCTACTTGTTCCATTCCAGTGCATATAATACACACATATATACGTGCACCCATACAAAACTTAATATACTCCAGGACTGGCTAGTCATTGGGTGTTATGGACTGAATTATATCTCTCCAAAATTCATAGGTTGAAACCCTAACCCCCAGTGTGACGGTGTATGGAGTTAGGACCTTTAAGGTGGTAATTAAGGTTAAATGAGGTCATAAAGGTGGATCCATAATTCTATAGGACTGGTGTTCTCATATGAAGAGGAGGAGACAAATGGGAGCACATGTGCACAGAGAAGAGGCCATATGAGTTCACGGTGAGAAGGTGGCTATCTATAAGCCAAGGAGAGATGCCTCACTTAGTAACCAACTCTGCTGGCACCTTAATCTTGGACTCAGCCTCCAGAACTGTGAGAAAATAATTTCTGTTGTTTAAGCCATCTAGTATATGGAATTTTGTTATGGTATCCTGAGCTGACTGATACACTGCATAAACCTGCATCTTTAAAAATGGCTTTGGAGGATTTGGAGCAGATTAAATGCTCATTTACTACTTGAGAAACAGGGTCTTCATTCTTTTATTTCCTGTTTTTCACTGTAGGAAAGAAAAACTTTCCTTATACTTTAGCTTCATTCTTCATGAGTTCGTGACTTAACATCTCCTCTTTTGGCTATACTTGTGTTGAAAGATGGAAAACATTTAAATGCATGTCTGATTATTATAGTGTGAAAAGATCCTACACAAGACCGTGGGTGGTAGCTGTAGACAACCTATGGGAGAGACATTACTCCAGCAGATTTTCTGTATTCACTCTGTGTTCATTGTTGTTAACATTCAGTGTTACTTTTAAGATTCCTTTCTCTTATGTATCTGTCTCTAGCTAAGGGAAAGAACTAGAGGTCCGTCTCAGTTCTTTTAAGTCTTCTTTGTAGGTATAGCCCACTACACTGGGTTCACAGTTAAGATACTTGTGTAATAGTAGAACCATACCTCTCTTCCATCCATGTCTATCTACCTAAATGTTGATCTATCTCTCAGATTTTCCAATTAAACTTCTTATTTTGAGGTAATTGTAGATTCATGTTTAGTTGTTAAGAAATAATACAGAGATGTTTCCTTCACCTATTTTTCCAGATATATGGCAATATCTGGTGATATCACAACTAGGAATCAGTTTCATTGATATAGTTCATTTATTCAGTTTTCACCAGTTCTACATACACTGTGTGTGTGTGGGGGGGGTGGGTGTTTATTTAAATCTGTGCAGTTTTATCACATGGGTAGATTTGTGTAATCATCACCACAGTAAAGATACAGAACAATTTCATTATCCCCAGGATCCTTCATGTTGTCCTTTTATAACTAAACCCACCTTTCTCCATCTTTAACCCCTGGCAACCACTAATCTGTTCTTCATTTTGTCATTTCCAAAAGATTATATAAATGGACTCATAAAGCTTGTAACCTTTTTTTTTTTTTGTCACCATCTTTACTGGAGTATAATTGCTTTACATTGTTGTGTTAGTTGCTGTGTAACAAAGTGAATCAGCTATACGTATACATATATCCCTATATCCCCTCCCTCTTGCGTCTCCCTCCCACCCTCCCTATCCCACCCCTCTAGGTGGTCACAAAGCACTGAGCTGATCTCCCTGTGCTATGCAGCTGCTTCCCACTAGCTATCTATTTTACATTTGGTAGTGTATATATGTCAGTGCCACTCTCACTTCGTCTCAGTTTACCCTTCCCCCTCCTCATGTCCTCAAGTCCATTCTCTACGTCTGTGTCTTTATTCCTGTCCTGCCCCTAGGTTTTTCAGAACCTTTTTTTTTTGTTTTTTAGATTCCATATATATATATGTGTTAGCATACAGTATTTGTTTTTCTCTTTCTGACTGACTTCACTCTGTATGACAGTCTCTAGGTCCATCCACCTCACTACAAATAATTCAATTTCGTTTCTTTTTATGGGTGAGTAATATTCCATTGTATATATGTGCCACATCTTCTTTATCCATTCATCTGTCGATGGAGACTTAGGTTGCTTCCATTCCCTGACTATTGTAAATAGTTCATACAGCATGTAACCTTTTGGAATAGCATTTGTCACTGAACACAATTCACTCAAGATTTATTCAAGTTGTTGCTTGTATCAATACTTTGTACCTTTTCGTTGCTGAGTAGTATTCCATGGTATGGATGTACTACAGTTTGTTTAATCATTCACTCATCAGAGAACATTTGGGTAATTTCCAGTTTTAGCTATTATGAAAAAAAGCTGCTATGAACATTTGTGTTTATGTTTTTGTGTGAACATAAGTTTTCATTTCTGTCAGATAAATGTCCAAGAGTGCAACTGCTGGATTGTGTGGTAATTGCATATTGAGTTTTATAAGAAACTGCCGATCTATTTTCTAGAGTAGCTGTATCCTTTTACATTCTCACTAACAATTCATGAGTGATCCTGATTCCCTATGTCCTCACTACTAACCATTTTTTTTTTTTTTTTTATAATATGATGAAAGCTTTTATTATTTATTTATTTTTTGGCTGTGTTGGGTCTTCGTTTCTGTGTGAGGGCTTTTCTCTAGTTGTGGCAAGCGGGGTCCACTCTTCATCGCGGTGCGCGGGCCTCTCACTATCGCGGCCTCTCTTGTTGCAGAGCACAGGCTCCAGTCGCGCAGGCTCAGTAGTTGTGGCTCACGGGCCTAGTTGCTCCGCGGCATGTGGGATCTTCCCAGACCAGGGCTCGAACCTGTGTCCCCTGCATTGGCAGGCAGATTCACAACCACTGCGCCACCAGGGAAGCCCTACTAACCATTTTTTATTTTAGCAATTCTCACAGATGCCTAGTGATATTTCATTGTGGTTTTTTTTTTTAATTTTTTTTTTTTTTAAACTTTGGGTTTATTTATTTATTTATTTTTATGGCTGTGTTGGGTCTTCGTTTCTGTGCGAGGGCTTTCTCTAGTTGCGTCAAGTGGGAGACATTCTTCATCGCGGTGCGCGGGCCTCTCATTATCGTGGCCTCTCTTGTTGCGGAGCACAGGCTCCAGACGCGCAGGCTCAGTAATTGTGGCTCACGGGCCCAGTTGCTCTGTGGCATATGGGATCTTCCCAGACCAGGGCTCAAACCCGTATCCTCTGCATTGGCAGGCAGATTCTCAACCACTGCGCCACCAGGGAAGCCCTCATTGTGGTTTTGATATGCATTTTTCCTAATGATTGAAGATATTGAAACTTTTTATGTGCTAATTTGCTATCTGTATATCCTCTTGGGTGAAATGTCTGTTCATCTCTTTTGCCCATTTTCCAATAGGATTGTTTGTTTATTATTGAGTTTTAAGAGTTCTTTATGTATTCTAAATATTAGTCCTTTATCTGATAATGTGGTTTGCAAATATTTTCTCCTATTCTGTACCTTGTCTTTTTCTCCTTTTAACAGGGTCTTTCATAGAGCAAAAGTTTTTAATTTTTATGAGGCTTAAGTTATCAATATATTCTTCTATAGGTTGTGCTTTTAGAGGCAAGTCTAAGAACTCTTTGCCTAGCCTGGGTCACAAAGATTTTCTCCTATGATTGTTTCCAAAAGTTTTGTATTTTTATGTTTTACAGTTAAGTCCATGATCCATTTTGATTTCTTTTTTATAAAAGGTATGGTTTAGATTAAGGTTCATATTTTTGCCCAGGTATATCCGATTACTCTAACACCATTTGTTGAAAAGGCAAATAACCTTCTTCCATTGAATTGCTTTTGCACTTTCATAAAAAATTAATTGGGCATATATGTGTGGGTTTACTTCTGTGTTCTTTATTGTATTTTCTTGGTCTGTATGTCTCCATTTGCTGATATCACACTCTTGATAACCGTAGCTACGTAGTAAGCCTTAATATTGGGTAGAGTGATTCACTTTTCAATATGTTTTTAGCTATTCTAAGACTTGGGTCTTTATGTATAAATTTTAGAACAAGCTTGTCCATGTCTACAGAAACTTTGTTGAAATTTTCATAGGAATTGCATTAAACCTATAGATCAGTTTTGGGAGAACTGACATCTTTACTATATTGACATGGTATGTTTCCATTTATTTAGTTCTTCTTTGATTGCTTTAATGAGCATTTTGTAATTTTTAGTATATCAATCCTGTATGCCGATTGTTTAATTTGTACTTAATTTTTTTTGTTTTATTTGGAACAGTTTTGTAAATGTTGTTATGTTTTTAAGTTTCCACATCATGTTTCTTGTTAGTATATAGAAATGCTGATTGATTTTTGTATGTTGGTCTTATATCTTGTGACCTTGCTAAACTTATCTTTTAGTTCTAAGAGACTTTTTACAGACTCCTTGGGATTTTCTACATAGACAATCATGTCAACTGCAAATAGGGGCCGTTTTTTTCTTTCTTTCTGATCTGTGTGACTTATTTCTTTTTCTTGTCATGTTGCAGTGGCTAGAACTTCTCGTACTATATTGAATGAGAGTGGTGAGAGCAGACATCCTTGCTTTGTTCCTTGTCTTAGGTGGAAAGCATTTAAATGTATTTTACCATTAAATATGATGTTAATTGTAGCTGTTTTGTGGGGAGAGTGGATAGATACTCTTTATCAAGTTGAGGTTGATCACCTCTCTTCCTAGTTTACTGTAAGTTTTTACCATGAATGGGTGCTGGATATTTTCAAATTCTTTTTTCTGGGTCAATTTATATGATCCTATGATTTTTTCCTTAGCATGTTGAGATGGTAGCTTACACTGATTTTTTTAATGTTGAACCAGCCTTGCACACCTGGAATAAATCTCAGTAGGTTTTGGTGTATAATGTTTTTCAAGCATTGCTGAAACTCAGGTTGTTGTGTTGAGAGTGTTTGTGTCTAAGTTCATGAGAGATATTGGTCTGTAGTTTTCTTGTGATATCTTTGTCTTGTTTCAGTATTTGAATAATACTGGCCTCCTAGTATGGGGTAGGACATGTTCCCTACTCTTCTGTTCTTTGGAAGAGTTTGTGAAGTATTGGTATTAATATTTGGTAGAATTCTCTAGTGAAAACATCTCAGCTTGGGATTTATTTTTCTTGGAGGTTTTAAATTATGAATTCATTTAAAATGGTTATAGGGTTATACATCTTATTTATTTTATCTTGGTTGGATTTTGGTAGTAAGTGGGTTCATTTCTTCTGATTTGTCTAACTTAGCAGCGTAAACTTGTTTGCGTTATTACGTAGTTACCCTTTTGATGGCTGTAGAATAGTCAGTGATATTCTCTTTTATTCTTGATACTTGAATTTGTATCTTAACTCTTTTTTGTTTTGTCAGTCTTGTTAAAGCGTTATCATTTCTATTAATTTTTTCAAAGGGTTAGCTTTTTGTTTCATTGATTTTTTTTTTCCTTATGGCCTTGTTTTCAATTTCATTGATTTTTGCTCTTATTTTTATTGTTCTTTTTTTCTGATTGCTTTGGGTTTATTTTGTTCCTGTTTTTCTAGTTTCTTGAGGAAGGAATTTAAGATTATTGATTTGAGACTTTCCCTGTTTCCTGGAGTAAGCATTTAATGCTATACTTTTCCCTCTTAACACCTCTTTAGCCATATTCTGCATCTTTTGATATGTTGCCTTTTCATTTTCATTCAGTTCTGTGTTTCTTTTTTTAACTTTACATTGAGACTTACATTTTGACTCATGAATTATTTAGAAGTGTGTTGTTTAATTTCCAAGTGTTTTAAGATTTACCAGTTGTCTTTCTGTTATTGATTTCTCGTTAGAGTCCATTATGGTCAGAGAACATACCCTTATGATTTCAGTACTGTTAAATTTGTTGAAGTTTGTTTTATAGTCCAGGATTTGGATATGGTCTATCTTGGTGAATGTTCCATGGATGCTTGAAAAAAATGTGTATTTGGCTGTTCTTTGGTGGAATGTTCTATATATGTCAATTAGATTCTTCTGTTTGATTGTTTTGTTCAGAACTTTTAAATCTTTCCTCATTTTCTGTTTAGTATTTCTGTGAGTTTCTGAGATAGGAGTCTTAAAGTTCCCACTATAATTTTGAATTTATCTATTTTTTCTTTCAGCTCTATCAGTTTTTGCTTCATGTATTTTGGAGCTCTGTTGTTTGGGTGTACACATTTAGGATTGTTATGTATTTCTGGTGGATAGATCCTTTTATCATTATCTAATGTCCTTCTTTTGTCTCTAGCAATTGTCTTTGCTCTAAAGTCTATCTAATATTAATATAGCAACTCCTGCTTTTATTTTGTTTACATGTACATTTTTCCATCATTTTACTGTCAATGTGTCTTATTTTAAGTGATCTAATTAAAAAGAGCTTATAGTTGGGTCTTTTTTTTTAGTCCACGTTGTTAATCTGTCTTTACTTGGTGTATTAAATATTTATGTTTAAAATAGTTATTGGTATTTTAGGGCTTAAGTCTGCCATTTTACTTTTTGTTTTCTGTTTGTTCTCTTTCTCATTTCTCTTTTTCTCTTTTCTTGCTTTCCTATGGGTTACTCAAACATTTGTTAGGATTTCATCCTGATGTATTTATAGTGTTTTTTCAATATATCACTTTGTAGATACTAAAATAACATATGTAATTTGCCACAGTCTATGGGTATAAGCATTTTATCAATTCGAGTGAAGTGAGGAAACTATTCTTCCACTTAGATCCCTTTACCTTCCCACTTTGTAAATATTGTTCTCTTGACTATTTCTTCTACATACATTGGGTAGCTTTTCAGATGGTGTTAATATTTTTGTTATTGTCGTAAAATATACATGACATAAAACTTATTTTAACCATTTTTAGGTGTATAGTTCTGTAGTATAAAGTACATTCACATTGTTGTTCAACCATTATCACCATCTTTCTCCAGAACTTTTCCATCTTCCCCAGCTAAAACTGTACCCATTATACACTAACTTTCCAATCCCCTTTTCCTCAGCCCCTGGCAACCACCATGTTACTTTGTTTCTATGAATTTGACTACTCTAGGTACCTCACATAAATGGAGTCATAGAATATTTTCCTTTTGTAACTGACTTATTTCACTTAGCCTGTCTTCAAGGTTCATCTGTGTGTAGCATTTGTCAGAACTTGTTTCTAAAGTCTGAATACTATTCTAGCCTTATCACACATTTTGTTTATCCATTTATCTGTTGGTGGGCGCTTGGATTGCTTCCACTTTTTGGATATTGTGAATAATGCTGCTTGAACATAGTGTATAAATATCTGTTTTAGTCACTGCTTTCATTTTGGGAACATACCTAGAAGTGGAATTTTTGGATCATAGGGTAATTCTGTGTTCAAGTTTTTGAGGAATTGCCATATCATTTTCGATAGCAGCTATACCATTTTATAGTCTCACTAGCAATATATGAGGGTTCTAATTGCTCCATATCCTCACCATCACTTGTATTTTCTTTTTTTTCTTTGTTTGTTTTTTGGATTTTTTTGGAGATGAAATAGCTATCCTGATGGGTGTGAAATGGTTTCTCATTGTGGTTTTGACTTGCATTTTCCTAATGAATAGTGATGTTGAGCATCTTTTCATGTAGTTATTGGCCTTTTTTATATCTTCTTTGGAGAAATGTCTCTTTTCAAGTCCTTTGCCCATTTTTTAATCAGGTTGTTTGTTTTTGGTAAGTTGTAGGAGTTCTTTATATATTCTGGATATCAGTCCCTTTTTAGATAAATGGTTTGCAAATATTTTCTCCTGTTCTAAGGGATTGCTTTTTCACTCTGTTGATAGTGTCTTTTTTTTTTTTTTTGATAGTGTCTTTTGATACACAGAGGTTTTTAATTTTGATGAACTCCAGTTTTTTATGCCTGTATAATTTTTATTTCATTCATCTGTTATGGTTTTAAAACCTCTTGAGTAGAAAGGTAGTCTATTGTATTTACCCATATTTTTGCTTTTCCCATTGTGCTTTCTTCTTTCCTGATGTTCCAAGAGTCCTTGTTTTATCGATTGAAGAACTTCCATAGCCATTCTTGAAGGATACATCTGGTAGTGACAAATTCTTTTAGTTTTTCTTTGTCTGCTATTTCTTTATTTCCCCTTCATTCCTGAAAGATAATTTTGTCAGATACAGAATTCATGGTTAACAGTTCTTTTCTTTCAGCACTTGAAAATTTTTTTGTTACTTTCTTCTGACCTTTGTGGTTTCAGATGAGAAAACTGCTGTCATTTGAGTTGGTGTTCCCTATAGGTAATGCATCCTTTCGATGTGGTTGCTTTCAAGATTTTTCTTTGTCTTTGGTTTCAGATATGTATGTCAAGGTGTAACTTCTGTGGGTTTACCTGTTTGTGGTTTGCTCACTTTAATCTGTAGCTTTACGTCTTTCTCCAAATTTGGAAGTTTTCAGCCATTTGTTGAATACTCTTCAACTCTACTCTTTTTCTCTTCTTTTCATGGGGCTCAAAATGATATGGATCTAGATCTTTCATTATTGTCCCATCCATCTACGAGACCTTGTTGTTTTCAGTGATTTTTCTCTTTTTTGTTCATATTGGGTAAATTCTGTTGCTCTGTCCTCAAGTTCACTGATTCTGTTCTCCATAATTCCTACTATTGAGCCCATCTAATAAGTTTTTGGTTTTCTTTCTTATTGTAGTTTTCAGCTCTGTAATTTCTTTTTGGTTGTTTTTTTTTTTATAATTTCTATTTCTTGGGTTGAATTTTGTCTGTTTCAAGAGAATTTGTAATTGATTGATGGAGAATTTTTATGATGGCTGCTTTACAGTCTTTGTCAGATAATTCCAAAGTCTGATTCATATCAGTGTTGGCATCTGTTAATTGTCTTTTTCTCATTCAAGTAGTGATTTTTTTGGTTCTTAGTATGATGGATAATTTTTGATTGTATGTTGGTCATTTTGTCTTCCATGTAATTTTTTTAAAATCAGTTTGTCCCGTAAGTATGATTTTTTTTTTTTTTTAATTTGGCTGCACTGGGTCTTAGTTGCAGCATGCGGGATCGTTTTTCGGTTGTGGCATGCGGGCTGTTTAGTTGCGGCATGTGGGCTCTTAGCTGCAGCATGCGGTATCTAGTTCTCTGACCAGGGATTGAACCCGGGCCCTGTGCATTGGGAGTGCAGAGTCTTAGCCACTGGACCACCAGGGAACTCCCCCCATAAATATGATTAATATATATTTACTGTAGAAAATTTGGGGACTATTGAGAAATACAAAGAAAAAAATCACTTTTCTGTTGCCAAAGATAGTTCCTGTTATGAATAATACATAACATTTATCTGAAAGGAAATATGTACAGGTATGCTTTGGAGGTATTTTATTGCAAGTTCCATTCCAGACTACCACAATAAAGTGAACATCACAATAAAGCAAGTCACAGGAATTTTTTGATATCCTATTAAATTAATTTTAATTTATCCAAATTAAAATTATGTTTATGGTGCTGGGATGAATTGGGAGATTGGGATTGACATATATACACTAATATGTATAAAATAGATAACTAATAAGAACCTGCTGTATAAAAAATAAATAAAATAAAATTCAAAAATTCAAAAAAAAGGTACAGAAAATTATATATGAATTCAGAGAATACATGTGATCATTAAAAAAAAATTATGTTTACACTGAGCTATAGTGTCTGTTAAGAGTGCAATAGCATTATGTCTAAAAAATGCACATACCTTAATTAAAAAATACTTTATTGCTAAAAAAAAAAATTAACCATTATCTGAACCTTCAGCAAGTCATAGTAGTAACATCAAAGATCACTGATCACAGATCACCATAACAAATCAGTAATAATGAAAAAGTTTGAAATATTGTGAGAATTACCAAAATGTGACACAGAGACACAAAGTGAGCAAATGCTGTTGGAAAGATGGACTTGCTCCATGCAGGGTTACCACAAACCATCAATATGTAAAAAAACAGTTATCTGCAAAGGACAATAAAGTAAAGCACAATAAAATGAGATATGCCTGTGTATATCCCCATCCCCTCAAATATAATTGTAGCTAACACTTTCACAGATGAGGAAATTGAGGTAAGGAGAGTTTTAGGTAGCTTTCCCAGATCACAAAACT
Organism: Balaenoptera musculus; assembly: GCF_009873245.2. NCBI lineage: Eukaryota > Metazoa > Chordata > Mammalia > Artiodactyla > Balaenopteridae > Balaenoptera > Balaenoptera musculus. The sequence goes on from NC_045787.1 coordinate 68,570,046, forward strand.
ACCAAATGATTCAAACGCAAACTTTTGATTCCTGGGTTTATGCGTTTAACCACTGTGGTACAGTCTCTCTTGTTCTGTTTGTTTTTTTTTTCTTCCCCCGTACCACTTCAGAAAAATTGTTTCAATAGGAGAATGAACTTATTTTGGGAGGGATAATCAATAGGTTAACAGCCCTCTAAAAGGCATTTTGAACAGTGTTTATTTTAAGTAGTTCAATATATATGTCTATAGATACCTGAATGTGTTTATATACATATATATACACATATGTGTGTGTGTGTGTGTGTGTATATATATATATACACACACATGCATTTTGGAAGATTATCTTAGGTAGTAGAGAAAGGAGTTTTGATACCTCTTGTTAGGCACCACTTGGGAATATTTAAATAAATGAATACCTCCTTCCATTTGAATGAATACCTCCTTCCATTTGAATGGGAAGCAATAACAGGCTTTTTTTTCTTTTTACAGACTTTTATCTTCCTTGAAAAGAAAGTTGTGTTTTTGTTTTTGGTTTTTTTTTTTTAAGTAAATCATTGTTAGCTTCCTTACTCACTTATTGAGGAACAAATTGTGTAGAATTTCTTCCACGCATTATTTCATTTAGGTGACCATAAGGTCACCCATCACATGTATGTAGTGAGCTTGGTTGTTTATCCATGTCAGCGAATTTTAGGATAGCTGTCTAAGAATGGATTTAGGGGAAATTCCTAATTATTGGGTTAAATAGTGACTGTATGAGGGCTTAGGAATAACTCAGTACCTTTTAGTTTCTACCTAAGAAAACTAGTCCAGTTATCTAAAGTGCAATTGCTATTGTATGTATTTACTTATGGGACACAGCAATGGTAGGATGATGGTAAGAGAAATTAAATATCAAGAGAAATTAAATCTTCAGCAATTCTTTGGAATCCTTTTAGAATTCTCTACATTTGTCATTGCTGGCAGCTAAAGATGAGTTAACGATGTGGTTTGATGTTTGCTTTTAGTCATTACATAAATTTGACTTTTCATGGAATTCAGGAAAAAGGAACACACTGACAGGGGCTGCATCCTCTAGTTAATAGTAGAATTCATTAATATTATCCTCAGAATATTTTCATCATGAAACCATTTTTGAAATAATTATAAAAGTGAATAGCATTTAAAATACCTAATTATTTTATTTTGACACTGTTTTTTAGGGACCTATTCTGTGTAATTTGATAAAATAACATTTATCACTATAGAGTCATACAAAGAAATCATACAAAGTCTTAGAGTGCTGTGGAGAAATAGTACAATACGTTTTAATAAATTAGTATTAACTTTCATGGAAATAATATTATATGCCTAGTGCACAGGGCCTATGAATGAGTACAATGGAAGAGAGGTTGAAATGTAATAGCTAGCAGACATATCTTGGTATGTTGTAAATGCCATGGTAAGGAAGGAGCCTGAGCATTGTCCTGTAGGCATGTGGAATCCATAGAATGCAATCTTTTTCTACTTAACTTTTCAAAACTTTTTTTTTTAAGATTTCAGTCAATTTGCCCTTTTCTCCTTTCCCACTTCAACGTAATCATTTACCGTGATGGTTCTTTTCTACTTCCTAAATTGCTTTGGAATCTAACTTTTTTTAAATTTCCTGTGGCTTCAAACCCTCATTTTCTGTTTCCTTCTGTTGGGGTATTCATTAATTTTTCTCTGTCCCTGATCTCTCTCTTTGCCAATTAATAATTCTTTTTGCAGTGGTTTTCAAAATTTTCTAATTTCATCCAAGTAAAAATTAGGAAATTTATTGTACATTGTGACAAAACTTGGGTGTGTGTAAATACAAAAAAAACCCCAAAAATTGCATGAAAAATACCCTTTTTAATGAGCACTTCTGATACATTTTGCTGTCTTTTTTTTAAACTCTGTTCTATTCTACTTTAAAAAAAAAAAAAAAAAACATACTGGTGGAGAGTAACTAAATTGAATTCCAGACTCCCAGCAGCTTTCAAAACTGCTTTATATTACTGCCAGCATGATTTTTTTTAAATTAATTAATTTTATTTTTGGCTGCGTTGGGTCTTTGTTGCTGCACGCTGGCTTTTCTCTGGTTGCGGCCAGCGGGGGCTACTCTTCATTGCGGTGCGCGGGCTTCTCATTGTGGTGGGTTCTCTTGTTGCGGAGCTCAGGCTCCAGGCATGCGGGCTCAGTAGTTGTGGCGCGCGGGCTGTAGAGCGCAGGCTCAGCAGCTGTGGCGCGCGGGCTTAGTTGCTCTGCGGCATGTGGGATCTTCCCGGACCAGGGATTGAACCTGTGTCCCCTGCATTGGCAGGTGGATTCTTAACCACTGCGCCATCAGGGAAGCCCCAACGTGATTTTTTAAATACAGACTTTATTGTACACTCTCTTGAGACCTTTCCGTGAGTCTCCATTGTCTAAGAGAGTAGTGGCTTTCAAACCTAATTTTGACCATGACTCACCAAAAGAAATAGATTTTACATTTGTGACCCAGTGCACACATATAAACAAACATATATAACAGAAACAAAGTTTAATGAAACAGTACTTACTCTTACTACCTGGGATGTACTCTATTTATTGTTCTTTTCTATTTCACTTCATTAGAAAAAAGAAAACAAAACTGATTGTGACCTAGTAAATTGATTTCTTGACCCAATGGCTTGAGACCTGCAGGTTGAGATAAGAAAATTAAAGCTTTATTATGACATATAATGCCATTTTACACTGTTCTCCAATATTTAATTTTTCATCAATACTATGCTATTTATTCCTTAAACTTGCCATGGTATTTTCTGTCACTCCATTTACTATTCTGTCTGGGGTGCCCTCTCTCTTCCTTGATTGTGTGACAAACTTTGTTCATTCTTCTGAATTTAGCTGAGACGTTACTGAAGGTGGTGGAGAATGACAAAGATAAAAGTTTCTTCTCAAGAAATGATGACATCAAACAAACTCCGTGATCTCATCAAACAAACTTGGAAAGAAATGTTTTCTTAGAGAAGTAAACCACAATATCTCAAATTAACGTGGTGACTTAAAGATGCTTTCTGTTTAGAAAGATCTGACAGTAACAAGTTGGTGGTATTGACATATTTAAAGAATGGGGATTATAGCAAGTGACATAGTCATATTGGACTCATAGAAAATGGAGCCTTATTCAGGGTAAGTGTGTCAGTGATCATCTAAATTCAAGGGAGTGGGAGCCCAAGGATGAAACCTCTTTGTTTCTGGTGCAGTTTTTTTTTTTTTTAATGTTTTTAAAAAATGTTTTCATTCTATATATGAATTATCTATATCCTTTGTGCAGATTTCATGCTCAGTAAGCAACCTCCCCCCACAATTTTTTAAGTTGAAAAATCTGCAGAAAAGTTTTAAGAATAGTGTACCGAGTAACTATATATCCTTTACCTTGAGTTTGCCACATTTCGTTTATCCTTTTATCTTTATACATCCACATATTGTATATTATTTTTACTAAACTGTTTGTGAGTTACTTGCAGAGATCATGTCACTTTCCTCTTAAATACCTTACCTTATGTATCTTAAGAATAAGGGCAATAGCTCACATAGTCAAAAATAATGAATTCAACACTAACATAGTATTCATATTCAGATATCTTCAATTATTCCTGTAATGTCCTATATATCTGGTTTTTTTTTGTTTGTTTAATTCCATTTAATTGTTATATCTCTTTAGTCTCCTTTAATCTAGAACAGTCCCGTCAACTTCTTTTCCTTCCATTGACCTTTTTTAAGAGTCTAGGACAGTTGTTTTGCAGAATATATCTCTATTTGTATTTGTCTGATTGTTTCCTCATAATTAGATTCAGGTTAACCATTCTTGGCAGGAATACTCCATTGGTTCTTAATACATCATGTCCAGGGCATATGATGTCAGTTGTCTTATTGATGATGTATATAAGTTTGAACTTGGTTTAGGTAGATTCCACCATATTTTGCTATTAAAAAGTAATTAATAAATAATAAGTACCCAGGGGTTTTAGTATTCATTGATGATTTTTACCTGACTCAGTTATTACTCTGTTGTAATGGTATGGTAAAATGGTGATTATTATTTTTTCCTATTTATCATTCCTTTGGAATTTATTAGTTAGCATTCTTCATTACACAACCTTGTGATTATAATTTGGCTTCCCACTTAACAGGCTTTCAGGGGGAAAGTAAGCTGGGAAAAGATGTGTGAAGGCATTTATTTTTTGTTGTTAATAGAAAAATTGTTATTTTGTTTTCTGTATTAGTCACTTGTGAGCTTTGTTAGGATGGATCAACAGCCTCGAATCCAGTCTGCTATCGAAACTTGACTAATTTGAATTTGAGTAGCAGATCCTGGAGAAGTCGCCTTGGCTATTGCTACTCTATGAGTCTCTTGGCAGCCAGCACCTTCCCCTTTTGTTTCAGTGTTTTACAGTGATCTTTTCAAAATAATAAGGCCTGGGAGGATGCATATCAGAAAAGGTGTTGGATTTAATATTAAAGGTGATGGGTAATTAACAGGAATGCTATTTGGATATTAGAAAATAATAAATGCTTGTAGATAGGCTTAAAGGAGTATTGTTTTTTTTCCAACTCAGTTTTTTTAAGTTAATAAACTTTATTTTTTTTACAGTAATTTAAAGTTCAAGGGAAAATTGAACAGAAAGTACAGAGAGTTATTATATATCCCCTGTCCCCACACATGTACAACTTCCCCCACTATCAGCATCCCATACCACAGTGGTACGTTTGTTACACTCGATGAACCTAAATTGACACATCCTTATCACTCAAAGTTCATGGTTTACATTAGGATTCACTGTTGGTGTTGTACATTTTATGGTTTTTGACAAATGTAAATGACCTGTGTCCACCACTGTAGTAACACAGGGAATAGTTTCATTGCTTGTTCTGTCTGTTCATCCCTCCCCAACCCCCCTCAATCCTTGGCAATCTTTTGTACTATCTCCATAGTTTTGCCTTTTCCGGACGGTCATATAGTTGGAATCCTATAGTATGCAGCCTTTTCATTTTGGTTTCTTATATTTAGTAGTATGTATTTAAGGTTCCTATATGTCTTTTCATTGCTTGGTAGCTCATCTCTTTTTAGTGCTGAATATTTTTGCATTGTCTGGATGTACTTCATTTTATTTATCCCTTCACCTACTGAAGGACATCTGGGTTGCTTGCATGTTTTGGCAGTTACCAATAAAGCTGGTATAAACATCCGTGTGCAGGTTTTTATATGGACATAAGTTTTCAATTCATTTGAGTAAATACCAAAGAGTGTAATTGCTGGGTTGTGTGGTAAAGGGTATGTTTAGTTTTTGGAAACCCTGAACCTGCCCTCCAAAGTGGCTGTACCATTTTGCATTCCCACTATCAGTGAATGAAAGTTCCTGTTGCTCCCCATTCAGGCCAGCATTTGTGTTGTCAACGTTCCAGATTTTGGCCATTCTAATAGTTGTCAGTCCTTTGGTAAATATCTTTTGCAAATATTTTCTCTTAGTCTGTGGCTTGCCGTTTCATTCTGTTGACATTGTCTTTCACAGGTCAGATATTTTGAATTTTAATGAAGTTTAGCTTACCTATTATTTCTTTTAATGCCTTTGGTGTTGTATCTTGAAAGTCATCACAATACCCACGGTCATTTAGATTTTCATCTATGTTATCTTCCAGGAGTTTTATAGTATTGTGCTTTACATTTAGGTCTGTGATCCATTTTGAGTTGATTTTTGTGAAGGATGTAAAATCAGCCTAGATTCCTTTATCTTATTTTATTTTTTTTGGCATTTGAATGTTCAGTTGTTCCAGCACCGTTTGTTGAAAAGACTATCTTTCCTCCATATATTGCCTTTGTTCCTTTGTCCAAGATCAGTTTGGCTATATTTATGTGAGTCTGGTACTGGGTTTTCTGTTTGTTTTCCATTAATCTGTTTGTCTATTCTTTCACCAATACCACTCTTTTGATTACTGTGGCTTTGTAGTAAATCTTGAGGTCAAATAATGTCAGTCGTCTGACTTTGTTCTTCTCTTTCAATATTGAGTTGGCTATTCTGGGTCTTTTGTCTCTCCATATAAACTTTAGAGTTAGTTTGTTGATAGCCATAAAATAACTTGCTGGGGTTTTGATTGAGATTTCCTAGAATGTATACATCAAGTTAGGAAGAAATGACATCTTGACAATAGTGAGTCTACTTATCTATGGACATGGAATATCTCTCCATTTATTTAGTTCCTCCGTGATTTTGTTCATCAGAGTTTTGTAGTTTTCCTCATATAGATCTTATGCACGTTCTGTTAGATTTATACCTGAGTATTTAATTTTTTGCTAATATAAATGGTAATTGTTTTAAATTTAAAATTCCACTTGTTCATAGCTTGTATATAGGAAAGCTATATTAACCTTGTATCCTGAAATCTTGCTAAAATCTCATATTAGTTCTAGCAGGTTTTTTGTTGATTGATTTGAATTTTCTTCATAGATAATCATGCTGTATGTGAACAATGAGACAGTTTTATTTCTTTCTTCCCAATTGTATGCCTCTTATTTCCTTTTCTTGTCTAATGCATTAAGACTTCCAGTACAATATTGAAAAGGAGTGGTGTGAAAAGACATCCTTGGCTTGTTCCAAACTTAGTGGAAAACTTCAATTTTCTCACCATTAAGTGTGATGTCACCTGTAGGTTTTTTGTAAAGCTCTTTAAAGTTGTGAGATCTTTATCACGTAAAGGAAGTTCCTTTGTGTTTCTAGATATTTGAGCAATTTTCTCTTATCATTAGTGAGTGTTGGACTTTGTCAAATGTTTTTCCTGCATCTATATGCTCATATGATTTTTTTCTTTAGTGTGTTGATGTAATGGATTACATTGATTAATTTCCAAATGTTGAACCAGCCTTGCATACTTGGGATAAATCTCACTTTGTCATGGTGTATAATTATTTTAATGTATTGTTGGATTTGATTTACTAACATTTTGTTAAGGAGTTTTACATCTGTGTTCATGAGATATTGGTCTGCAGTTTTTTCTTGAAATGTCTTTGTCTGGTTTTGGTTTTAGGATAATGCTGGCCTCATAGAAACAGGAAGTATTCCCTCTACGGTCTTCTGGAAGAGATTGTAGAGAATTGGTATAATTTCTTTCTTAAATGTTTGATGTTTGGTAGAATTAATCAGTGAACCCATCTAGGTCTGGTGCTTTCTGGTTTTGAAGGTTAGTAATTATTGACTCAGTTTCTTTAGTTGATATAGGCCTATTCATATCATCTATTTCTTCTTGTGTGAATTTTGGCAAATTGTGTTTTTCACAGAATTGATCCATTTGATCTAGGTTATCAAATTGTGGGTGTAGAGTTTTTCATAGTGTTCCTTTATTATCCTTTTAATGTCCAGGACATCAGTCATGATGTCCTATCTTTAATTTCTGATATTAATCATCTGTGTTTTCTTTCCTTTTTTCTTAGCCTGGTTAGAGTTTTTCAGCTTTATTGATCTTTTCAAAGAACCAGCTTTGGATTCATTGATCTTTCTCTATTGATTTCCTATTTTCAATTTCAATTTCAAAAAAACTGAGTTTTGCTCTAATTTATATTATTTATTTTCTTCTTACTTTGGGTTTAATTTGCTCTTCTTTTTCTAGTTTCCTAACATGGAAGTTTAGATCATTGATTTTATATCTTTTATAATTTATGCATTTAGTGCTATAAATTTCCTTCTAAGAACTGTTTATGCTACATCCTGCAAATTTAATAAGTTGTATTTTCATTTTCATTTAGTTAAAAATATTTTTAAATTTCTTGAGATTTCTTCTTTGATGCATGTGTTATTTAGAAGTGTGTTGTTCAATCTCCAAGCATTTTGGAATTCGTGAGCTATCTTTCTGTTACTAATTCCTTTTTTAATCCCATTGTTGTATGATCTCTATTTTAAATTTAAGATGTTTTTATGGCCCATAATATGGTCTGTCTTGGTGAATGTTCCATGTGGGCTTTGGGAAGAACATGTTAACTGCTGTTGGATGAAATAGTCTATAGATGTCAGTTATATCCAGTTGATTGATGGTGTTTGTTGAGTGTAACTGTGTCCTGATTTTGTGCTTGCTGGGTCTGTCCATTTCTGATAGAGGATTGTTGAAGTCTCCAACTGTAACTGTGAATTCATGTGTGTTTCACCTTGCTGTTCCATCAGTTTTTTCCTCACAAATTTTGATGCTCTGTTGTTAGGCATGTACACACTAAGGATTGCTGTGTCTTCTTGGAATATTGATCTCTATATCATTATTTAATGCCCCTCTCTATCCTTGATAAATTTCCTTGCTCTGAAATCTGCTCTGTCTGAAAGTAATGTAGCTACTCCAGGTTTTTTTTTTTTTTTTTGATTAGTGTTAGCAAGGTATATCTTTCTAGATCTCTACTTTTTTTTTCTTTTTTTAACACATATTTACCTAGTTACTTTTTTGTGGGGGTGGGTAATGAGAAAGTTTAAGCTCTCCATCTCTTTATCTTTTTAACTTTTAGTCTTTATGTGTCTTTATATTTAAAGTTGGTTTCTTGTAGGAAACATACAGTTGAGTCTTGTTCTTTGATCCACTCTAACAATCTCTGTCTTCTAATTAGTACATTAGACAATTGACTTTTAAAGTATTGATAATTATTGCTATGATTAGATTAGTATCTACCATATTTGTTACTGTTTTCTATTTCTTGCCCTTGTTTTTGTTCTATTTATGTCTAACACATTTTTTTCCTGCCTTTTGTGGTTTTAATTGAGCATTTATATGATTCCATTTTCTCTCCTTTCTTAGCATGTCTGTCATAATTCTCATTTTACTTTTTTTAGTTTTTGCCCTAGAGGTTGCACTATACATTTACAGCTAATCCAGGTCCACTTTCAAATAATATTATACTGCTTCACAGATAGTGCATGTACTTTACCATAACAAAGTATTACTAATTCCTCCCTCCTGTCCCTTGTATCATTCATTTTATTTATATATAAGCTTATATATATGATATGTACATACGCATACATAGTCAAATATATTGTTGCTACTATTTGGGACAGACTTTTATTGGTTAGATTAATTAAGAATAAGAAAAATACAACTTTCAGTCGTACCTTCACTCATACTCTTCCTTTCTTTATGTAGATCTGAGCTTTTGACCTATATCATTTTTCTTTTCTTTGAAGAATTTTTAACATTTCTTGCAAAGCAGATCCATTGTGAACAAATTCCCTCAATTTTTGTCTGAGAAAGTATTTCTCCTGCACATTTCTCAGGGTACAGAATTCTAGGTTGGCTGTTTCTCTCAACACTTCAAATATTTCACTCCGTGTTCCTCTTGCTTGCATGGTTTCTGAGGACAAGTTAGATTTAATTTTAATCTTTGCTCCTCTCTAGGTGTAAGGTGTTTTTTTTTCCCCCTCTCTTGCTTCTTTCAAGATTTTTTCTTTGTCTTTGATTTTCTGAAGTTTGAATATGCTATGACCAGGTGTAGTTCTTTTGGCATTTATCTTGCTTGGTGTTTTGAGTTGCTTGGATCTAGGGTTTGATATCTGACATTAAGGGAAATTCTCAGTCATTATTGCTTGGATATTGCTTCTCCTCCTTTCTCTTTTGTTTCTCCTTACGGTGTTCCCATTACATGTACATTATATCTTTTGTAGTTGTCTCACAACTAAATCTAAAAATCTGAACTCTCAAAAGTATTTTTTTAACTGAAAATGTAAATTTATAAATATATTCAGGAATTAGAATGTTGTAGGTGGCAATTTTTGTATGCTATGAATATGCAGTTCATTATTTTGTGGTTTTATTTTACTTTGTACTTGCATTTGCTTAAACAAAGTGATGGCTCATAAACACATAGAATGCACTTTATTGCCCATGATATATATATATATATATATATATCCTTCAGAAAAATTAAAAAGAAAATTTAAAAAAAAAACTAAATTCACAACTAAATTCTTTGGATATTTAAAAAAAAATTTTTTTTTTCCCAGTTTTTTTTCTCGTTGCTTTTCAGTTTCGGAAGTTTCTATTGTCATATCTTCAAGTTCAGAGATTTTTTTCCTCAGTTGTTTCCAGTCTACTAATGAGCGTATCAAAGATCAAAGGCAGTCTTCATTTCTGTTAGTGTTTTTGATCTCTAACATTTCTTTTTGATTCTTTTGTAAAATTTGCGTTTTTCTGCTTACATTATTCTTTTATTTTTGCATGTTGTTTACTTTTTTCCATTAAAACTCTTAGCATATTAATCATGGTTTTTTAAAAAAGATTCTGGTCTGATAATTCCAGCATTCCTGCCATATCTGACTCTGGTTCGGGGGCTTGCTCTCTCTCTTCAAATTGTTTTTTTTGCCTTTTAGTGTGCCTTGTAATTTTTTGTTGAAAGGTGGACATGATGTACTGGGAAAAAGTAACGGTGGTACATAAACCTTTAATGAGGTAGTGCTAAGGTCTGGGAGGCAGGGGGAGGAAGTGTTCTATAGTGCTATGGTTAAGTCTTAGTCTTTTGGTGATCTCATGCCCCTGGAGTTTGAACTTAAGTGCCTCTCAGTTGTTTTATTAAAACAGGATGGCTCTAGAGGATTGGACTTGGGTATTTCCCTTCCTTCAGGTGGGTTGGGACTCCTGATAAAACCCTAGCTAGTTAGCCTCTGGTAAATTAATTTCTCCTGGGGACAGGCCTTGTTAAGAAAAACAGAATGCTCCAGTATATTTCAAAATGGTTTCTTTCCTTCCGCTTCCCAAAAGCATGAGGTGGTTTTTCTCAGATATTCACTGTGAAGACCTAGTAGAGCTTCTGAAAGTGTTGGGGTGCCCCCTTGTGCCTGGGTCACCCTGGAGTTAAAACTCCACAAGTTGTCCACACTGAGCCTTCAGTAATTTGTCAGATACAGTTCAGGTTTCCCTACTCTGGTGCTGGTTCCCTGGGGAGATTTCTGCTCAGGTAAAGTATGATTCGCTTCATCTGGCTGTCTGTCTCTCAGTTTGGGGGGCAGTGGTTTGCCTTATGGCCTCACTTCTCTGATGGATCTAAGAAGAATTGTTGATTTCTCAGTTTGTTCAGCTTTTTACTTGTTGTTAGGACAGAGTAGCAACTTCTTAGTTCCTAATATGCCTGATTGGAAACTGGAAGTGGCTTAAAGAGGTTTTAAGTTAAAAGTTTTTTAGCAATTTAAAAAAAATTTTTTTTCTTTTTTAAGAAAATTAATTAATTTTTTGGCTGCATTGGGTCTTCGTTGCTGCAAGCAGGGGCTACTTTTCATTGCGGTGTGCAGGCTTCTCATTGCAGTGGCTTCTCTTGGTGCAGAGCACGGGCTCTAGAGCGCGTGGGCTTCAGTGGTTGAGGCGCGTGGTCTCAGTAGTTGTGGCTTGTGGGCTCTAGAGCACAGGCTCGGTAGTTGTGGCATATGGGCTTAGTTGCTCCGCGGCATGTGTGATTTTCCCGGACCAGGTCTCGAACCCGTGTCTCCTGCATTGGCAGGCGGATTCCTAACGTCTGTGCCACCAGGGAAGTCCTTAAGTTAAAAGTTTTAAAGAGGTTAAATAGTTTGGTTTATGGGAAATTGGAGGATAAATCCTTCAAGAGAATGGTAGCTAGAGGAGATAGCAAAGTAAGGGGAACAACTTTTTCAAAGTAGAAGCAGAATGAGAATATTTTTATTCCAAACAGTAAATATTTAGGTGTCTTTTGAAGCAGTCACTTGGGTTGAATTTCTTGTTTTTACTCAAATATATTCGAAAGCAAGTTGTGCTTTATTTTTCAATCTATGTTAATACATTTAATCAAAATCTAGAGAATTAAGGCAGAGACTTTATCATTAGAAGAAAGTAGTTTGAAAAAAGAGGTAATTACTAGCCAGCCAACAAGAGTCCACTGTTTGTGTCTCGTAGCGTTTTATAAATTGCACACTGCATTGTTCAATTATAGGAATTGGTATTCTGTGACTTTTTTTGACAGTTAAATAATTTGGGTCTGTGTTTTTGGAATTCCAGAATGCACACAGTACAAGATTCCTGAGTCTTTAATATACTAAGCAAAGCTTTTTGTTAGCTCTGCTTTTCCTAAACTTAAGTACATGCTTGATGAACATTCTTTGTAGAGCATGCTTTGAGAAACATAGTAATAGCAAGTAGCTAGGTTTCTGTCCTCCTGGTGCTTATAGGGGAAGTGTAGTATAGAGGAAGAACCCATAGTTTAGTCTTTGGAAAAGTTGAGTTTCTGTTTTTAATGCTTTTAGTGAATCACTGTATTGGAAAGTTTATTTAATTTCCTCATGCTTTAATTTTCCTTTTGTGAAATATGGTAACTTTCCTCCTTTTCTAATTCACAGTGATGTTGATGTTTTATAATGATCAAAAAAGCTTTAGTAAAACATAAATAAGGTTTGTATATGGTTCTTATAGAAGGTGAACATTTGACACCTACCTTCTGGGGGCAGGTGACATTGATGTGAATTGTCATAGAAACCAGAAGCCTGTATAAATATTGAAATAGTAAATGAATCAAGTACATAAATGAATGGCTTGTTAATGTTAAGTTGAAGCAGGAGTGCTAAGAACTTATGTTTTCATGTAATTTTTTTTTTGTACATACTATAACATGTGACCACAATAAGATGACAGTAAAGCAAGAGTAAATATACATTTTCGTGTTACTTATTAAGATTTACAGGGATAAGAGGAAGTTTCCTTAGCAAGGAAGTTTATCCTAATTATTAATGACACAAATATGATAGAAACAGGATAGAACATTTTGGGGTAAAATCATGCAGTTGTTTTTGAGATGACATATACACTTTTAATTGCTTTGTTCTAAGGAAGTTAAAACTGAGTTTTAGAGTAATGCCTACAATAATTTGGGGTGGAAGAGCTTTCTATATGAAGAGAGACTGAAGTATTCACAATTTTTTTTATTATTGAAAAAGCTTAAAAGTGATGGATATGAGTAAAGTTTACGTAATTACTTAATGAATAAAGTGACAAATGGTGACAAAATCCCTAGAGGTATAAAAATACACATGCCAAAGGGGCAAAAGCATGTATTCCCATCATATCTCTGACCTCAGTGGTCATAAGTCATGGGAAGACAACAGGTGAGATGGGGCTAGAGCCTGGCTCTGTGTCATCCATTGACTCTGCTGCTAGTACTGACCATAGACTCTCAGGCTGTTGAGCAGAAAATAATGTAAATTTGCAAAAGTTACCACAGTCTTGACCTGTGCAAACATTTGGTGGTATTGGGGGTTAAGGGAGTTTGAGGCCAAGATATAATAGATGAGGGGGAGGGCAACAGTATGCTGGACAGTTGTACAGTATACTGGTATGAGGTATGTAATATAGATATAATTTTGACTACATAATGTTGTTTGCATGTGTATAAAAATGTATTTAAGCATGTTCCCCTTTAATATCAAAATTAAAGTTTTAATGTAAAGAGTTTTTCTGTATTTCAAGTTACTTCCTTTTTTTTAATTTTTATTTATTTTTTTGAATTTTTGAATTTTATTTTATTTATTTTTTATACAGGAGGTTCTTATTAGTTATCTATTTTATACATATTAGTGTATATATGTCAATCCCAATCAAGTTACTTCTTTTTAAGTATGCTTTTTTTTTGACGTATAATGTACATAAAGTATAGCATCGTAAGTTTTCATCTCAATGAATTTTAGCAGTGTTACTAATAGGTGTTGTATATACATAATATTATGTATTAATACATATTAATGCATTATTATTTGCTAATAATACCTATGTAATCCAGCTTTAAATCAAGGAACAGTATTACCAGCATCCTAGAAGTCCTTTTGTGTCCCAGTCTAATACCCATACCACTTATCCCGAAGATAAACACAATACTAACTTCTTATACCAGAGATTATTTTTGGGTTTTTGAATTTTCTATAAATTGAGTTTTATATAAATTGAGTGATATAATATGAATTCTTTTGTGTTACTTCATAAATTTTATGTTTATGAGGTTTATCCATGTTGTTGCGTGTAGCAATATTTCATTCTTTCATTGCTTGTATTGTTACACTGTGACTAACACATTTATTATCTTTTCTACTATAGATAGACATGACATTTAGGTTGTATCCAGTTTTGTCTATTACAAATTGTACTACTATGAATTTTTATTGTGTTGTTTTTTGATCAACATATATGTGCAGTTAGGATTAGAATTGCTGGTCATAGGATGTTCATATGATAAGGTCTGTAGATACTGTTATTTTTGCAAAGTGCTTATACCAATTTACATTCTCAGTAGCAATGTATGAGAATTCCAGTTACTCCACATTCTTGCTAATGGTTGGTATTGTTTGTTCTTTTTATTGTAGCTATTTTGGTAGGTGTGTAATGAAATAGCCCTTATAGTTTTAATTGGTATTTTCCAGATGTAATGATTAGTGATGGTGTGTATCTTTTCATATTTATTGACTTATTTGGATCACTTCCTCCACAAATTGGCTGTTCAAGTCCTTTGCCATTTTTTCTGTTGGCTTTTCTTCTTTCTCCTTCCTGATTTCTAGTCGGTCTTTTTCCTGGCTATGAGTCCTTCATTGGATATACATCTTATAGATATCAATTTTGTATCTTGCTTCCTCCTCCTCTTCCTCCTCCCCCCCTCCTCCTTTCTTCCCCTTCCCCCTTCATTCCCCCCTCCTCCTTTTTAAAATATTGATATTCAGTTGACCCAGCAACATTATCTGAATGACCGTATTTTTCAGGTTTATTATTGTCATAAATTAATGGCAGGCTATGTGTGAGCCTGTTACAACTCAATTTTATTCCTTTGGTTTACTTGTTTGTCTTTTCAATAAGTCTTGATAAATGATAATGTAGCTATCATTTGTATCAATTGTTCTTCTGTAGGACCTTTGATTTTCTCTCTTTTCATTACTGAAAATGAGAATTTATGACTTTTTTGTTCTTTTGATTAGTTTTGCTAGAATTAACAATTTTGTTAATCTTTCCTGAAACCAACTTTTGATTTGCTGTCTGAAGTTTTGTTATACCTTTGCTTTTGAATTCATTAATTCTGTTCTTTTCTACTTTCTGCCTTTTTCAGATTTAACTTTTTGTTCTTTCTCTAATTTCTTGAGGTAGATTCTTAAATAATTATTGTCATTCTCCTTTTTTGATATAAGCATTTAGGGCTACATATTTAACTCTTAAGTATAGCTTAGGCCACGTGTCACAACTTTTTATATGTCCTATCTTCATTATCATTTATTTAAATACTATCTTCTATTTTCCATTGTGATTTCTTCTTTGATTCAATAGTTAGGAGGTATATTGCCTAATTTCCAATTAGCTGTATGTAGTGGTTTTTGTTTTTTTAAATTTTGTTTTTTGGGTTTTTTTTTTTTTTTTTTGGTTTAGTGACTTGTTAGTATCATAAAGTCCAGAGAACATACTCTGAATGGTATCAGTCCTTTGAAATGAGGCTTCCTTTTTGATTTAGCATATGGCAGTTTTGATAAATGTTGTGTGTTCACTTGAAAGGAATATATGTTCTTTTGTTATCAGATGTTACTTCTGTGTAGGTCTTTATATTTATGAATTTTGGTCATATGTTTACTGTTCTTTTTGTTTGTTTGTTTGCTTCTTTTAACAACTATTAAGAGAAGCATGTTAAAGTTTCCCAACCTACTGTGCTTTATATTTTGATGTTCCATTATTGGGTATATGCACCACCAGCTTAGCTTAAATTCCTGGTGAATTGGTCCCTTAATTATTATGAAATGCCCCTTATTATCTGTAATAATACTTCTTGCCTTAAAATCTAGTTTGTCTGACATAATTTTTCGTTTGATTGTGCTAGCATGGTATAACTTTCCATCCTTTCACTTTCAACTTTCCTGTGTTCGTTCATTTAAGATATATCTCTTACAAGTGTGTTTTATTTTTTATCCTTTCTGACAATCTTGATCTTTTAGTGGTTGCCCTAGAGATTACAGCACATATCATTGACTTATTGCAATCTACATAAAATATTTACTTTTACCACTTCCTTAACAACGCTAAGAACTTAGAACACTTTAACTCTACTTATGCTTCTCCTGCTTTTTACATTATTGTTGTGAATTTTCATTTATGCTTCAGTACTCATTAGATAGTTTATACAGTCAGTGTTTATTTAGATTTACCCATATGTTTACCTTTTTTACTTTTTACTACATTTCCATGCTTTTCAGTGGGAACCTTTTTTTTTTCCCTATAGAACTTCTTTGAGTATTTCTTTTGCTAAACATCAACTGTCAACAAATTTGATTTGTTTATCTAAAAACATGCTAGTTTTGGTTTTCAAAGGATATTGTCTTGGGCATAAAATTCTAGGTTTGCAGTTATTTTCCTTTAAAAATGTAAAGATATTCTAGTCTCTTGCTTCCAGCAGAGTCAGCGAGGAGTTTTATTCTTTCTTTGAATATAATGTCTTTTTGTTCTGACTGCTTTTAAAATTTAGTCTTGTCTTTGGTTTTTAGCATCTTTACTGTAATGTACCTAGATGAGGCAGTCTTGTCTTTTTCTTTCTTTCTTCCTTCCTCCCCCCCTTCCTTTCTTTCCTTCCTTTCTTTCTTTCTTTCTTTCTCTCTCTCTCTCTCTTTCTCTCTTTCTCTCTTTCTCTCTTTCTCTCTTTCTTTCTTTCTTTCTTTCTTTCTTTCTTTCTTTCTTTCTTTCTTTCTCTGTGTCTCTGTCTCTCTCTCTCTGTCTCTCTCACTCTCTCATCTTTGGGTTGATACCTTTCATTGGATTTGGAAAATTCTTGGCCATTTTCTCTTCAAATTTTGCCTTTGCTCCATTCTCTTCCTCCTCCTTCTGAGATGCCACATAAATGGCATAAATAACCACTTAAAAAGTTACGTCCCATTTATCTTTTTTTCATATAAATTTTTTTTATTTTTGGCTGCTTTGGGTCTTCATTGCTGCGCACAGGCTTTCTCTAGTTGTGGTGAGTGGGGGCTACTCTTCGTTGTGGTGCACGGGGGCTTCTCATGGTGGTGGCTTCTCTTGTTGCGGAGCATGGGCTGTAGGCACGCGGGCTTCGGCAGTTGCGGCACGTGGGCTCAGTAGTTGTGGCTCACGGGCTCTAGAGCGCAGGCTCAGTAGTTGTGGCGCATGGGCTTAGTTGCTCCGCGGCATGTGGGATCTTCCCGGACCAAGGCTCAAATCCGTGTCCCCTGCATTGGCAGGCAGATTCTTAATCACTGCACCACCAGGGAAGTCCCTGTCCCATTTATCTTATATGCTCTTTTCTCTATATTCTATCCTTTTCTTTTTGTGCTTCAGTAAGGATACTTTCTATGAAAGTTGTCCATTTATTAGGTTTTTTAAAATATACCTAATCTGCTGTTACTCTAATATATTTAGTCCTTAATTTTGTAAATTCAACTACTTTTTAATCATTCCAATTTTGTGGCTAAATTCCAGCTTTACCTTTTCATATATTTTCTTGGATTATTAAAGTCTCTGTTTATTAATTTCAAATTAATTCACTTGTGGGTCTAAGATTGATAATTTGTGACATTTTTCTTTTTTTGATCAGTCTTTTTAGAATTTCTCCAAGTTATTAGTCTTTCGAAGAACCAACTTTGATTTTTTTCTGAAGTTTTATATTGTATCTTTGTTTTATTTTGCTTATTTGTTTCATTTTATTGGGTCCTGTCTCTTGGCATGCTTAATTTTTAATTAAGTGCCAGACATGTTTGACAATTTATAGAGGATCTGAATGATAATTTGATACAGAAGATGGCTCACCTTTTCCTCTGCTAAGCAGATAGAATGCAGTCAAATTACTTTAATCACAAAATTTTCAAATACTTCATATTGCTCTGCAGTTTTTGCTGAGCCTTCTTATCCCTGTAGCTTCAGAATTCAGTAAATGTCTCTAGGAGGGAATTAGTTCAGCCTATGGTTCAATTTTCTGTTTCCTTTATAACGGGAATCCTGGCCCTTCAAGTCTCTAATACGTTTCACTAGCTTTGTGAGACTGTCAAAAAGCCCTACTGGATCCCTTTCCTCCTACTAGGACCCAGGCAGAAGTGGTCTTTTGCATGGATTCTCAGCCTCTTGCTTTGTGACTGCAATCAGCAAATACTCTGAGGGGAAATGTAGGAAAGTGGCTACTGAATGGCACTCTTACTTTCTCTGAAATTTTGGCTCCTCAAATTCTAATTGCCTTACCAGTTCTTGGATGACTTCAAATGGACAAACCTCTTTTTTTTTTTCTTGTATTCTATTTGCCATTTCTGGTTTTCTTGGTTGGAGGATTATTCTGCTGCAAGTAATGTGACAAGAATTAATAAATACCTCTTGTTAAAAAAAAAAATACAGGAAAATGTCTACTCCATTTCTTCATACCTCCCTAATCTCACTGTTCTTAGTAGTAGCCATTGCTATTATATAGTATATACATAATATATATTTTTATTCACACATATATATGTATAATATTGAATACATATTGTTATGAGCATTAAGATTATTAAGTTTTCAGTAGGCAATATATACTTGCACACAGGGTAAAAAATGCAATATGTATAGAAATGTATGCAAAATTATTCTTTAGTTAAAATAAAAAATCCCTGTCTGCCATTGGCTCTCAGTTCTCTAGTTACACTTTCTAAGCTCAACTATGTCACTTTTTTGTGTATTTATTTATTTAACAGATAAACTTTTTAGAACCTGTCTTATACCAGGTACTGTTCTAGATGCTTAGGATAAATGAATGAACAGATGAAGATACTTGCTTCTTTGGAGGTTACATTTTGCTGGGGGAAAGACATAAATATAGTAAATAACTCATACAAAATATTAGAGGTAATAAGTGCTATGGTAAAAAAAAAAAGAAAAAATTGGATAGGATAAAGGGATATTAATAGTGCCAGAAGGGAGGGTGCAAATTTTAATTAGGGTAGTCAGAATAGGACTTATTGAGGAGATTTTGTACTTGTGTACATTTGAATTATTCTTTTAAGTAGCTACATAGTTTTCTATTGGCTATACATAGTTTATTTACTCAGATCTCTAGTTATTAATTTTTATCTAATCTTTTGGAATTGAAAACAACTACAGTGATGTTCCTTGTGTGTGTTAAATAAGCACGTGTGCATTTAAAATTTTGCTTACTTTTATTTTGACATACTAAGTTTTTGTGCTGTCAAATCTCAATCTTTGTATTTTTTTCTTTTTTGGCTTTTAAGCATGGATTATCATATTAAGATTTATATGTAAACCTATAGTTTTTATAGTTTGATTTAAAAAATAATTATTTAATTTCTCCTGCACTTATTTTGTATATTTTGTTTGGAAATCTTTGCCTGATTACTTTCCAAACAGCTAATTGATTGTTGCAGGACTATTAATGAATACTTTTTGTAATATGCCTCCCACTGTATATTCAGTTTTTATATGCCATAAGGTCATTTTCTGGAATTGATGTGTATGAGGTGGTTGAAAGATGTGCTGCTGTTGGTCGATCTGGAGAGGCTTTAGGGGGAGAAGAGGAAGGAGGTATGTGTAATGTTTTGACTAGAGGAAAGGCTCAGATTGTTCACTGTGGCAAGTCATGTCATGGAGCTTATTGACTTTGAAGGTCGATTAGATGATAATTGGCTGGCTTGAAGTTCATTTCTTTGAGCATAATTTAGAGTGATCTGTAAGACATTCCAAAATAATTGCTGAAATTATGTTAAAGGTAAGGAATCAAACCATCAAGTGGAAACTAAGGAATTTAAAGAATTCCATAAGCCTGTAATTCAACTAAAGAAAAATTAGTAATCTAAAGAGAATGGAATTATTCATCAAAATAATAGTAAGTAGAGTAAGATGTCAAAGCTAGAAAGTTAAAAAAAACTGAAACATCAATAAAATAATGTTTGAATTAATAAAATATTTGGAAATAGGGTGCTTCGTAACAGAGTTGATCTTATATAAAAACAATGACAACCAAAAATTCAGCACTAATGGAGGCTGGGTGAGCTTGGCATAAAGAAATAGAGAGGGAAGAATTAAAATTTTGGTCATAATATTGGCAATGGTCTTGTCTTTCGTATTAAAGGTGACAGGCTTAGCTGAGATGCTTCAAGAGGTTGGAATAGCTTCCCTAGGACTCTTGTAGTCTGCTTTGACCAGGATATTGGCTTCGAACCCTGGGGTTCCTTGAGACCCTTTCGGAGGTCTGTAAAGGTTTTCATAATACTAAGTCATTATTTACCATTTCCATTTTGTTGACATTTGCACTGATGGTGCAAAGCAATAGGAGGTAAAAACTTCTGGTACTTCAGTATAAATTAATGCAGTGTCACCAAACTATACTACTAGTCATTTTATTTACCACTGCCATACACTTGTAAAGAAAAAGAAAAAAGCCAGTTTCAATTAAGAATGTCTTTGATGGAGCAGTGAAAATTATTAATTTTATTAAGTTGCAATTCTTGAGCATATGTCTTTTTAATATTTAGTGTGATGAAATGGAAAATTCACATAATGCTGCATCCCTAAGTACTTTGTCTTGAAAAGCAGTTGTGTGATTATTTGAGCTGAGAGCTGAACTGGCCGCTTCTTTTATGGAACACTATTTTACTATAAAGAATGACTGACAGACAAACCTTGGTTAGTCAAACTTGAGTATTTGACAGAAACTTTTTTAGGAAAAGAACAAAGTGAGCCTCTTACTCTAAGGGAAATAACTGACAGTATTTGGTGCTTTCAAGCAAAATTTGAGCATTCAAGTAAAAATTAGAATTTTGGAAACCTTGTTGTCTGCAACTGTAAGTTTGAGAGCTTCCTAAATACTTAATGTCTTTTCTGATGATATTTTTCTTTCTGGGCAAAGATTTCTTATGGCATTATTAAACTATTTAACATTTTTTCAAAATATAAGAACTAGTTGGATGAAACATTACATCCTATAAGCTTCGTATACCTTACGAAGGTATACGAAGCTTCAATGAGCTGTGCTCATTTACAGACTGTATATAGTTTAACAGATATTTTTGCAGCTTATTTTTTCCAAAGAGAAAAATCATTTGTGAGGAATTCTTTTCTTGCTCCAAGATAAAATGGCATGCTTATATTTAAATTCCTAATATATTTAAAAGAATAAATCTAATATTAAAAGGTATAATTAAAAAATAATTCAGACTCCTGAGCTGAGAAAAAGTGTCAATTGATAAGCATCTCAAAAAATTTCAGGTCAGTATTTAAATATACCATTTATTTAAAATGCTACCAATCCATAAACTACAATATAGATATTTTTCACATGTGCAACTATAATAGTTAGAATTAGCAACGGACATGGCATTTCACTAAAACAAAACAAAACAAAAATTAGAACTTTTATGCTGAACTCTAGAACAAATCTGTGGTTAGCTAGAAAGGATGTATAGTATACACATGTGATGCTTTTTATTTCTTGAAGAAAACCCCACCAAACCCAGGGTCAGATCACTTTTTTGAAGACAGTGCCACTTTTTCTTCAAGGTTACACTTACTACCTGAAAAGAGTTGTGACACCCATGTTATATTGATGCCTGTTGTTGGAGGTTCCTAAAACCACCCTCAGATTCGGTGATTTTCTAGAGGGACAAACAGAACTCAGCAAAGCTGTTACACTCACAGTAACAGTTTATTATAGCCAAAGGACACATTAAAATCAGCTAAGAAAGAAAGTGTATAGGGCAGAGCCCAGGAGAGAATAGATGCAAGCTTCTAGTTGTCCCTTCCCAGTGAAGTCACACAGACAGTGCTTAATTCTCTCAGTAACAATGTGGGACAACACATGTGAAGTATTGCCAATCCGGAAAGCTCACCTGAGCTTTGCGGTTTAAAATTTTTATTGAGGTGTAGTCATGTGGGCCTGGCGCCCCCTTGTGGCAGACCTTAGTTACTGCATCAGTTTGACTTCAGAGGTGGACCAAATCCCCCACCATAAATCATATTAGCATTAATGATCTGGCATGGCCCAAGGTTCACAGTAAACAAAGACACTCTTACTGGGCAGGATATTTCAAGGGCTTCGAGGTTATCTCCTAGGAGCTGGGCAAGGGGGAGATAGGCAGTTTAGACAACCCAAGCCTACCTTATTGTGTAGTGGTGATATAAAGAATGTGATATTTTGATATTATAAAATAAAACATGTTAACACTTGGAAGATCTTCATAACCCAGTGAACCAATATTGCCAAGTGGCTATTGCATAATGCTACAAAATATGCATGAATAAATGGTACACTGATGGACTTTAATAGCAGAGTGGAACATTTATAGGTGTGGTTAGATTGTACATTTTATTTAACTTTTAAGTAGCTTCATTGAGTAGCAGTTTTCATAACCTATGAACCAAAACAATATACAGCAACTGATTGAATTCAGAAACAGATATGAGAATCCAGCTGTCTTCTATTAAGTTAGCTATGAAAGAGTATATAAAATTTAAAATAATGCTACTCTTTTCACTAAATGTTTTTTGGAAATTATAGTTATCTTATGTAAAGAATATGTTTTCTATATTGACAATATTAACTCCACTATGTGTTAATTTAAAATTAATAGTAAACATTTAGAATGTACTCAGTTTTAATTTCTATTAATATTGATAGAAACTACCTACATAAACACATTTCTTGGGGGTCCAGTAATTTTTTAAATATGTGAAAGGACCTGGAGATCAAAAAACTGGTCTAGAGGTAATAAATGGGTGAGATGAACAGCTAAACTAAGGGAAGGGTAGGCTTATAACTGGGATCTCAGAGATAAATGCAACAGGGATTTGAATGTTCTCATGAATCTTTAGTTCCATCTCTTTATCTGTTTGGCCCTCTCACCTTCACTCTTTCTTATTATAGACTGGGTCTTCCAAGTGGTGGAAAACCTAGCAAGTAAATAAACAAAAACCCTTTCTTTGACCTTGCTTCCTGTAGCTTTTGCCTTCAGAAAAAGACTGACTCTCAGTTTCAGCGTAAGAACTCGGCTTGGTTCAGGTGCTCACCATGGAATGATCGATTTTGACTAGGCTGCATTCTTCAAAGAAAATGAAAGCTTCCCCGGAAGTGGGGGAGGAAGAGTAGCCAGAGGGTGGTGTGAGTGTGTTTTCCCTGAATGGGATGGGTGCTGAATAGGCAACATCCAAATCAATGTCTTTGACTGTCAGCAATTTGTATAGATTGCCAATATTGTGAAAGTTCAGAGTAGGAGAGGTTGGGGGTGTTCAGGTGAGGGAACTAGTATTTCTACTCAGTTTTTCTACTGAGAAAATAGATGTGACTACAAGGCATATACTAGATGATTTTTAGACTTAAAACATCACTTTGGGCAGAATGGTCTTTGGAAGATTCCTTTGAGGGGGTGGCATTTGGGCTCAGCCTGGAGTCCCGGTGTCCCCTGGAGGGAAGAGTGATAAAAGGTCTCTAGAATGCAGGTGGGAGGACAGTGCAGCTTGAGGAAATAGTTTGAATGGGAGAATGCAAAGCATTCTCCAGAGTGTGGATTCCAGTAAGGGATTATGACTTGAGAATTTCAGCGTAGGCAGGAATTTTTGACAAATTTGTTTTTCTTGGCCTCCCACCTGTCAATGCCTACCATGCTGAAAGCATTGTGCCAAGGGCTAGAGTAGAGAATGTGAAGATGACTTAACGTGCCCAGTGTCCTCAAGTACTTTTCAATCTAATGGAAAAAATAGATGTGAAAATGACTAACTATATTACAGTAAGATAAAATATCAAAAAAGAGTATAAGAAATAAGCTGGGAGTATGATAGAAGAAGATTAATTATGCCCAGAGGTTCAAGGAGATAGCACGTGAGGTAGGCATTGAAGAATGACATGGATTTCCGTAGGCAGGCAATAAGGGCATTTCAAATGAAAAGGATAGCATGATCAAAGGGATAGAGGCTTCAAAGTATGTACTTGATGTGTTTAGGAAGTGGCAAGTAGTTCTGTGAAGACTGGAGAAGTCATAAGAATTACTGAATGTCATGTCAAAAGTTCGGATTTTATTCTATAAACAATGGGACCATTTCAGTTTTTGAGATGTGGTATAGCTGTCTGGGTAGGTATTATTACAAATGTGTAAGGAACTAGAAGAGCAGTGAAGCTAGAAGACCTAATGCAGGAATTACTACAGGACATGATGAGGAAGGATGTTGACAGTGGGAAGGGAAAAGACTAGATAGATAAAAGGGTATTGAGAATTTGGAATTGTTAAGGCTTTTTGACTAATTGGATATGAGGTAAACAGAATAGAGGCATAAGTCAGAGGTACTGATGAAAGGTTTCCACTAGGTTGAACCATATGTAATTGTTTTTTTGACCTTAAAAAATACAGCAATATATAGTTTTACCTAATAGCTTGGGTGAGTGGATTGATGTGTGACATAAGTCAAGATGAGAAGCAGGAGAGAAAGAAGAGAAGGGATGTGGGAAAGAATGATGGGGAAGTCTTTTTTTTTAACATCTTATTGGAGTATAATCTTTGCACAGTTGTAGGACGGGTTGAAATAGAAAAAGACAAAGAGGGCCTGAACGAGAGTAATTGGTGACATTGGAGATGCATTATGCGAGTTGGCAGTAGTGTTATGGATAGAGAGATAGGAAGGAATCAGTGTTGCTTTTGACGTTTTGAGTCTAAACACTAGGAAATATGCTGGTGCCATTAACAGGATAGAGTAAAGAGGAAGAGGGGTGTGTGTGTGTGTGTGTGTGTGTGTGTGTGTGTGTGTGCGTGCGTGTGCGCACGCGCATGTGTATGTGTTTGTAAGGTTAGTTGCTGATATTTTAGATTTGGCTATAGTCATCCTAAGGTGAAGCTTCTTAGCAGGTACTTGGTAACTTAGGCCTGAAGCTTAGGAGGAAAGCCAGCTTTAGGGAGAACAAATTGGGAATTATCCTCATAGAGAAGTTATAATTTGAGCTGAAGAGATACTGATATTTCTATGAGTGAGAGT
This sequence comes from Balaenoptera musculus, assembly GCF_009873245.2. Lineage (NCBI taxonomy): Eukaryota > Metazoa > Chordata > Mammalia > Artiodactyla > Balaenopteridae > Balaenoptera > Balaenoptera musculus. Next base: position 68,595,000 of record NC_045787.1, read on the forward strand.
AGAGACATAGAAATTTCTGAGGGAAAAAAAAAAAACTTAGAAAATACCTTAATTTTAGGATGACTTTTGGCTAAATTGCATAATCTTTTCACCTTATTTAAAAAAATGTTACATAGGAAAAACATTTTGAGAAAGCATAGGGAGAAAACCTATGTCTAAAACAGTGTCTAAACATAGCAGGTGCTTAAAAAGTATTTGTTGAATGAATAAATGTAATTTGTTTGGGATATAGGGGACATAGGAGAGAATAATGGACTTACGGTGGAGAACTTTGAGTGCTCTGTTCTAATACCTGCCCCCCGCCTTGGATTATTGCTGGGAGCAGATGAGTAGATAGATCTGAGAATATTTTGAACTTTTAAAATGTTCTTTGAGGCTCATTTCTCTTTGAGGTACTGAAAGAAGTTCGGCAAGTAAGGTTATAAATCTAGTCTAATTCAGGTTATATTCTTTCCATATTATCTGATAAGTATTAGGCTTGCAAAGTATATTTTGAAAGTTTAAAGTATTCTCATACTCCCCTATCTGTATATGAAGTTTTTTTGGCCTTTGCTTGTCTTTACTTTTTCCCTCTGCCAGTGACATCTTTCTCACCTTCTCAGTCCCTTGCTTTCTCTGAATTAGTTGCTACTTGTCTTGTAGATTTCCGTTTAGCCATCAGTTTTTTCAGGAAGTGTATACTAAAATGCTAAGACTGAAGTTTTTCCATATGCCCCCGCGTTCTAGTACTTGCTGTATCAGATTGCAGTTGCCTAATTTGTCTGTATTCTCCATGAGACCATAAACTTCTATGTCGTGGAGTTCTGTGGTATTAACTTGTTTTTCTACCGTGTAGCCCAATGCTTGACGCATAGTTTGTTGGAGATGGACTAAATAAAAGGCCATGCCAGACTAAAGTTTGCTTTTAAACTTCAGATTCAGTGTTTTAAAGGTATATCTTAAAATACAGGTTAAGAAATGTTATAGTTGCAGTAGGTAGCCACTGAATCACCATACCCTCCAAAGTTTTAGATTGAACATTGTGAAATTAAACAAAGCAAAACAAAAAAATCACAGTGTTTCTTTTTAAGTAGAAAAACTACCCTTCAAGATAGTTTACAACTATGTTGCAGTAATGCATTCATTGGACCAGATGGTCACAAGTCATTTCCTTGCCCTCTTTTCATGTACTTAGTTACTGATATGACCCTGTAATTGCTGAAGTTCTAAGAAAAGGTCAACTGTAAGAATTGGTAGTTTTTTAGAGAAATGAAATTTCACTGATACAGGGCTAGAGCCTGTGAGGTAGGAACTGATGTTAGCCTCCGGCTAGTGAGTATTGTGCTTTTCCTTTTTTTTTTCCTTTGTTTTTTTAAATAAATATGTTTGATTAGTGTATAACATTTTTTGGAGAGGGTGTGGCTCTTTCTACTCTTTATTATCTTTTTTCCAGGGTGATGGGAGTTAAAGTTAGTGAGAATGAGACTATCTTGGTCAAGTGTACTTCAATATAAACTTTTTTTAAGTCTTTATTGAATTTGTTACAATATTGCTTTTGTTTTATGTTTTGGATTTTCGGCTGTGAGGCATGTGGGATTTTAGCTCCCCTACCAAGGATTGAACCCGCACCCCTGCATTGGAAGGCAAAGTCTTAACCACTGGACCGCCAGGGAAGTCCAATATAAACTTTTGATTGCATAAGCATTGTGTTGTTGGTCCCACCTTTAGTATATTAGTCTTTCAGTAAACTGAATTTTTGGGTGGATGGACATGTAACAGTGCTGTTTCTTTAAAAAATACTCCCACAGAACTTAAACCTCCTTTGGACCCTGTAAATATGTTACCTGTGGCAAAAGGGAATAGAATTTCTGTTCTTTTCTTGAGCTAATTTGATCTGAGATATGTAACTAAATGCACAGACAAACACACACAGACATACACGCATACTTCTTATTTGCCTGAACACACAAATATACTCAAGATGTCAAACATACACATGAATATTTCTTAAGTAATGCAGTTGGTCTAAGGGGTACTACACCTCTTATGCTTAGTCTAGTGGTTGTTCAGGTGAATTTACTAGTGACCAAATTTTAGTCTGTCTGCATAACGATGTGGGGGGAAGAAAAAGACAATAAAATCATTTACTATAAGGTATCTTTACTTTGCCTTCACTTTAAAAAGTCAATTTATTTTCTTGACCACCAGCTCAGACTGTATGACTGTGGGAACTATGTTAGTTAAAAAGAAATGTGGAGGTTTTAGGAGATTTATAGTAGTTTTAGCAAATGTTTTTAGTATATGTCTTACCAGACTGAAATAACCAATTTAATTTCAGAAAGGACAGCATGTGTGAGAAAATATGATTAACATCTTTGAGAGTTACAGAAAAACTTTAGAAGTTCATGGTATGATCAGGCACACAGAGTTCCAGGTAATTCAGGTGACAAGAGATTTTTTGGCAATTAGATTTCTGCACTTACGTTTCTCTCTGAGAACTTTGGTGCCTGTCAGTGACATAACTAGGAAGAAGAGCATAGTGGAAAGTAAAAGTGATCTGCTGGGAACTTCAATTTAGTTTCCTTTTTAGACAAAGGAAGCTTGTTGATGGTAGTGCTATTTTAATTATTTTCTACTGTAGTAGACAGTTTCCATTTCGTATTGTCATGTTAGTTTTAAATAATTGTGTAGTTTGAGTTGTGTCTGTCTATATTCACACCAGGTTGTTTTCTCATTGTATAGATTTCTATATTATTCTACCTGATTAGGAGAGACTAAAAACCACAAAGGCCCTCCCAAGACCCCTTAAATATACTGCACCAATGTACAAGTTTATAAAAACGTTCATGTGATTCCAAATTGAAAAGTAAAATGATTCCTGCAGCTTGTCCAACTTGTCTGTTTTCTTGTTGACTTATTTAATACGTAGTTTCATCTTGGATGTTTTATTTTAGATAAACTGATTGTGTAGTGTCTAAGAAAATGAAATCAAAAGACTCCATATCTGTCTGTAAGATTTCTCAACCAAAAATTGCAAAACTAGCTGAGAAAAATGTATTTACTTCTTAAATTTCCTGCTGTTTCTTTTCCCAATCTTCCTTGAAAGAGAGAGAGAACAAGAGAGAGGGATAGTTTACTTTTAAATAGGAGAACATTAGATATTTTATTATTAAAGTATTAATTTAGGCAAATTAAAGTCACAGTATCTCAAATGCATACTGTCCTTGCCATTCCTCCAAAGAATATATCCACATTGGGGAAAGAGTGGGGCTATTTGAGGGTTTCCTTCTAGAATTGCCAGGAGAAGTGGAAGAATTTCTAGTTTATGAATACTTTGGAGCTTCCAACGTCAATTAATATGTATGATCTGTTACTGTTCAAAAAAGACGCTTTGGAAAAAGAAATTTCCTCTTAAAATCAATGTTTTAGCAGAAATGAAGATTGGTTTCTCCTGCTCTCTTCCCAAAATTAGATGCAGTGTAAACAGGACTGGAAGGTAGGAAGATAACAGAGGCTTAGGTGATCTACAAATTAATCATCCGTTATGCAACAGTATAAAATTTGATATTTTCATTGATGAAGCTGAATTAGCCCCATAGTCTATGTATATTGTATATAATTTATATGTATATAATTTTGTATGTATTAGTTCATTTATAATATCATGCAACCTTCTATGAAGCAGGTACTGTTAATATGTGCCTTTTTTAGATGAGGAAACTCAGGCTAAGAAATTAAGAAATTTGCCCATATTTGTACAGCCAAGTGGCAGAGCTAGGATTCAAACACAAGCAGTGACTCTGGAGTCTTTACTCTTAACCATTATACTATACAGCCTATATAGTGCTTTTTCATTTTTGTTTTTCTTTGAAGGAGTTTAGGACAAATATTTAATGTGTTCTGAGGCTGAGATGGAGATTATTTTCCCCTTTTTTACAAGTGATAGTAATGAGGTACAAAGTATAGAGACTTGACCACAATTACGGAGGTTGCTGATAAATCCTAGTCTCACCGGTCAGCTTAATCTCTTCTGAAGACGTTTAGGAGGTATCAGTGCAGCCATCCTATCTGTGCAGATATATTTAAAGTATTCTTGTTAGCATGATTCACCTTGATAATTTGAAGTGAACAATAAAGATAATGCTAGAAATTCTAAGTTTTGATTAAGACCATTCAATTTTTTTCCTAGAACAGTTGGAGACTTGTAACAATGGAATGTTTTGAGGATCACGCTCAACTACATATGTGCTCATAAGCCTATTATTGGATAATTTAATTTCAGTTTAGAGTCATAATCAAGAATTGACATGTTTTACCTAATGTGTTCAAAACTTAAGAGTTTTTGGCATAAAAGGAATTACTAATAATCAGGAAACAAAGTTGTTTATTGAGCTTTATGTCTCTGTCTTGAACTGAATACCTGTTTTAATGTCAGAATCTTATAGAAAGTACATAGATGTAAAAACTGAAAATCACAAATATGTAAAAGTCTTTAGTCAGGTATTTGTTATAAATTAGTTATTGTGTAATGCCTCATGTACCTTTTTGTATCGTCTTATGGTAAGTTCACAAGATGAATGAGATTAAAAAATCTTTTAATCTTGACATTTTGCTTAAAACACACCAGAAATTTAACAAATATCAAGTATACAAAAATAGGTACTTTGTTTAAAATTGTCCTTAATTTTGTCTTTGTTCAATGTGTAAATCTGCTCTGTGGGTTAGCTCCACTACTTTAGGTAATAAGGAATGTACCAGGTTCACATTCCAAGGTTGTCCCATATATTTTCACAGTTAAATAAACTTCTAGCCTACAATTTCAAAATATTGTCCTGATCATCTATCATTAAATTTTAGCTCTTCAAGGAACTTTTAATGATCATTGGTCCAAGCTTTTCCTATTAGAATTAAAAACAAACAAACAAAAAAAACCCCAGCTCTTAAGAGCTAAATTTGCTTGTCAGTAGCCTCAAAGACAGTGGTTGAACTAAGACTAGAATTTTAGAGGAATGCAATGTTTATTGTTCTTTCCTTTCTTCCCCTAATACTAATCGTTTACAATTATGTTTTTCCTTTTGAGTTATAATGAAGCTTCATGACTGTTTTTCATCATTTATTTTATTTCTGTCTTACACACAAAGTGTCAAATAAATGGGTTGGTTTTTAGAAGAAAATTAACAATAATTCTTTGGGAAAGTTCTAAGTTTTTTTAAAAAAAGTAAACTAAGGGGTCAAGAATGTAAGCTTTCATTACAGCAAGCTTACAAAAATAGTCATAGTTCTACTATAGTCTTGACTGTCAACTTATGGCTAGATATTAAGTATATCAATGTAATATGAATATTTATTGTTTTCCTCTGAATGTTTCAAGTTAGACAAGTACCAAAGGAAAGTGTAAAAATATTTCATAGCAATTACTTTGTAGATTTGTTACCATGACCATATGAAAATTCCAGTCTGTTTCTAAGTGTGCTTCTGTTTATATCAATCCGTGTGGCTTTTATAGGCATAGATTGGTAGTACGGATAATGCTAGACTTGTAGCCATGGTATAGCCAGTCATTTAAGCAAATCATCTAGTAGTATGGTAGGTAGAAGATAGTTAAATTGGGAGCAAGAAAGTTAAAGGGACAAAGGTATTATTTATTGGTTTGGCCAAAAAGTTCGTTTGGGTTTTTCTGTAAGATGTTATGGGGAAACCAAACGAACTTTTTGGCCGACCCAGTATTTCCCACATGTTTGTTAAATAAATTTGGAGAGTTCAAATGTGTGGTTATGGAGTGGATCATCTTAAGACAAAAGAGAATAATCAGCTTAATATTGAAATAGGAAATTAGAATAGCAGCCTTTAGACAGTGTCATTCTGTTTTCCTATTTTAGAGCACACACATTAAAATGGAATAAAGTTTTATTTTCTCCCAGGTACCATGTGCCTTGTTATATCAAGTCTTGGTTCCTTAGTATATAGAGAGGTAGTAAATGAACCATTTGTTTCCATTTGTCCATCTTACTCTTATTTTTCTAGGTAGGCATTAGATTGTAATAAGTGTTTGTGTCTTGAACAGGTAGACAGTCCTGGAGGTAGAGAGATGGGCAGAAATAGAAGAGGTGAATACGTGAGGTGATTAGGCCTGAGCTTATTGAACAGATTAAAAACTGAGTAAATGAATTATTTTTGAGAGACTGAGAAATTAAAAACAATTGAGTTAAAATTGGAATGACTGGTTCAGAGGAAAATGTAAATGTCTAAGTTACATGTAGGTATGTAAAATCTGTAGTATGTTTTTCAACTGCCAATAGTAATTTTGGGGTTGCTATTTTTATTCTAATCTCCTAACCTTTTTTCTTAGGTGGTATCATGGAAAACTTGATAGAACTATAGCAGAAGAACGCCTCAGGCAGGCAGGGAAGTCCGGCAGTTACCTTATAAGAGAGAGTGATCGGAGGCCAGGGTCCTTTGTACTTTCATTTCTTAGCCAGACAAATGTTGTCAACCATTTTAGGTAAGTCTTTATTTCTATTATGAGGCTACATACTGTAGCTGTTTTGCTGTAGTATTCATAAATATACCTGCTTTAGTGACATTTAAATAATGGAGAAAGAAATGTGTTTTCTATTAAATGATTTAATAAGTGATTTAGAGTAGATACTATTGAATGCTTACATTTTTTCTTTAAAAAGAGTATTATTGGACTTTTTTGTGCTAATCATAAGTATAGTTATCACTTTTAAAGTATAAAGAATTACAAAGAAACTTTGAGTGGTAAAGCAGAAACAAAGGAAATGTATACTTTCAGACCACAGAGTAACAGAAAATACAGAAACAGTATTTTAAGAGTGCAGTTTAATTCATTTTAGCTTCACTGTTCTGAAACTCTTTGCAGACATTCATTTCAATTAAACAGGCATCTAGATTTTCAAGTACAGATATCAAAGTCTGTAGCAATATATTTACATATATTATTGTCTTTGATTTCATTTTTATGGGAGCCATTGAAAAAAAAATCATCTAGTGCCTGCAAAGTTAACTGATAAAATGTTTGTATACCCTTAATTTTTAGATTTTAAAATAGACTTTAAGAGTACTGTCATACCACGTGTAAAATGTGAAATTATTATTATACTCTGTAAATATTTCAAGAGATCTGTAAACTACTTTTAGCCAAAGAAAACTAATTAAAATTGCTATTTTGTCTTAAATATGGAAAGTAAGAAGAGTTATCTGAGGATGGATTTATAAATATTTTAATGAATTATGTAATTGAGGTTTATAAGTCAGATATGTGTTTCATATCAAATGCATACATATATCTTTTCAAAAGAAATAACCTCAAGTAATTTGCATATGGTGAAGGTATTAATAAGTGGTATTTTAATATAAGGATGCAGATAAAGGAAAATTATGAAAATTATAGGTTTATAATTTCTATGGAACTTGGTCTTAAAAATTGGTTATAAAGGTTTTTGTTTTACTGTATTTTTTTTCCTGTACAAATAGGATTATTGCTATGTGTGGGGATTACTACATTGGTGGAAGACGTTTTTCTTCTCTGTCAGACCTAATAGGTTATTACAGTCATGTTTCCTGTTTGCTTAAAGGAGAAAAATTGCTTTATCCAGTTGCACCGCCAGAGGCAAGTAAAATATCTTTCAAAACTTTATTATTTCACTTTACTAATGGGGTTAGCTCTTGTTCAGTTTCTCGTGATGTTTATTATAATATAATTCAAGATTTAATTCTGGTTGTAGTGTCAGAGCATAACTGGCAACTTCTTTAAAAAAAGAAAGAGTAATTTTTCTGTTACTTTGTATTTAAGTTACTAGATTTTTTTTTTATTGTACTGTATGGTGATACCCTAACAAATATTTCTGAATGAATGAGGAGTAATTACTGATATCATAGTGCTAATGCTGAAGTGGCTGCAAGATTCTGAAATGTCTTCTGCATCATTGGAGAAAGGTTACTTTATATGTTGTGTAGTGTATTTAAAATTAAATGATAACTCATATTACCTGATTAAAAACATATTGGTTATACTGTTAAAAGAATTTCTGTACAAACAACAACAAAACAAGATGAGCATTTCCAGGGTTTGGGTATTTAGAGCCTCAATAAAAAATAGTTTGAATGATCCTACAGAATTTATAATGTGGAGTTTTACTGGCTTTAACTTTGTGTGGACATACCCAATTTGACTTTGACATAGAAAGGTTATCTTTTGTAAATCAATTTTTTTATGGTTTCTAGCCAGTAGAAGATAGAAGGCGTGTTCGAGCCATTCTCCCTTACACAAAAGTACCAGACACTGATGAAATAAGGTATTTTATAATATAATCTCGTTTATAGGCATTTGAAACAGGCATTTGAAAGACTGAGAATTTGTTGCTCTTGGACTAGGAAGGTTTTGGAAATTGAGGAAATAGCATCCAGCAAAGCATGCCCTTAATATTAAGTCCGTTGTTCCTGTCCCCCTGTGTTGGCTTATCTGTTCAGACTGTGAATTTGCATCAGAGAGGCCACAGTGAAGATGACAGGAGAAATAACTTAGCTTTTATTAGGCTATCTCTGACAAAGTAAGGAGAGTTCTTATATATAATTTGTTTTTATTATTTCTATAGAATTTGATTTATTATATAATTTGATAATTATTATCAAATTATCTGTATCTTTCTATAAGTTGTTTAGCTTTCTGATAGAAAATTTGTTTATTACTGGTAAAATGTTAAGGCTACTTTGAATAATTACTGATTCTGAGTTTACAGCTTCTCATTGAAATCAACAGCAGCATTTAAAATGTAGTGATAACTTTTGGGAGGTACTAAAAATTTCTGGAAATATGGTATTTTAAAAAACAAAGATTCAACTATCTGAAATCTCTAAGTAGGCATTCCATTTTTATATGATTGTCCTCAAAGTAACTTCTCATTTAGCTCTCATTGGCACACCTTTATTTGTGATCTAAGCTGGAAAAGCCAGTGAAAGAAAGAGAAGGGAAAGAAAAACAGCACTGAACTGCAAATTTGGGAATTTTGGATAATTTGTAAATTCCCAGTGGGATCATCTAGGACAGCAGCTCTCAAAGTGTGATCCATGTAACCCTGGGGATCCTTGAGATCCATTCAGAAGATTCATAAGATCAAAACTATTTTCATAATAATACTAAGACATAATTTGCCTTTTTCACTGTGACATTTACATGATGGTTCAGAAGCCACAGATAGTAAAACTGCTGGTGTCTTAGCACAAATCAAGGCAGTGGTAACAAATGTATATCGTTTTTCACTGCCCCATGCTTGCAGTTAAACAAAAAAAGCCAGTTTCACTTACGAACGTTCTTGGTGAGACAATAAAAAATATTTGTTTTATAAATCTCAACCTATGGCTATACATCTTTTTAATATCTTTGTGATGAAATGGGACATACTCATAAAGCACCTCTACCGTGTACCACAGTTCAATGTCTTGAGGAAAAGAGGTGCTTTGAGAGCTGAACTAGCTGCTTTTTTTTTTGTGCACATCATTTTCACTTAGGAGAATGACTGACAGGCAAATTATGGTTATTCAGACTTTTTTTTTTTTTTTTAAGAACAAAGTGAATCTGTTACTTCAAGGGAAATAACTGGCAGTATTTGTTGCCAATGACAATTTGAGCTTTCGAGGAAAAATTAGTATTTTGGAAACCCTGTATTTGCCATCAGGAGTTTGACAGCTTCCTAGATACTTAATGACTTTTCTGATGAGATTGGTGCTGATATTGAAGAATGTGATGTTTTGATACTGCATAATGTGTTTATATCTGGATGATCTGCATAGCTCAGTGAACCAGTATTTTCTAAAGGATCAGTGCATGATGTTACAAAATTATGACTGGGTAAAAGATCCATTCACAGTGCAAAATAGACCAATAGAGGTTATTGGAATGGTACAGAAAGTTCATTGATACATAGTTTTAGATTCCACATTACAACCAACCTCCAAGAAAGTACCACTAGTCAAGTTTTGGGGTTAATGTAATAGACTATCTATAATTATCTGAAAGGCTATTAAAATACTCATCCCTTTCACAACGACATATTTGTATAAAGCCAGATTTTCCTCATATACTTTAAGCAAAAAACCCATATAGCAACAGATTGAATAAAGAAATGGATATGAGAATCCAGCAGTTTGAACTTAAGCCAGACATGAGATTTGCAAAAATGCAAGGCAATAATATTCTTATTAAACTTGTAAAGATTATAATTATTTTTCATTTTTTATGTTACCATGTTAATAGGGTATATTATTATTTTAAAAGGAATTAATAAATATTTTTAAACATTTACATTTTAAATTCTAATATGGTAATTATCAATAGATATAATCCATGTAAATGAATAAATGAAAGCCTGTTACGGTATCAATTTTTAAAACTATAAAGGGGCCCTGAGAGACCTTCCAAAAGTTGAATACTTCTGATCTAGGAAGATGAAAATTTAAACAAGAATTAGAATGGCAGAAATATGTATGAAGTTATGAGTCTTTTTTAATTTATATATACCTGAAAAGTGTTTTTTTTTTTTTTTTTTTTTTTTAAGTAAAAACATCTGAAGATTAATGAGATTTAATAAAGCACTTTAACCTGTTTTGAGGAAAAATGCAAAATAATGCATAATGAATCTTAGGATTATGATGTTTCTGCCAGTAAGCTTTTTATTTTTCACGTTTTTGTTTTTTGCATCATAAAAAGTTTGTAGTATAGAAACAAGTCAAAATTTTAAAAAAAATCTCTTAGGACTGCTTTTGACCAAAAATGAAACTTGTCATTTCTCATTTCTCTTTGACTTCTGTTTTAACGTATTTATTTAGGTGGTTGGTTCCGGAAAGGAACAATTTATACTTGGCTAAGTGGTAATGTCTGCCCCCTTTCAGCTAGTGAAATATTGGTCATTGTTAAGGGTTGTAGAATCAAGGTAGAATGCAGTATTCTGTGCTTATTCAAAAAGGGTGCATCTGAAGCATCAGGTACAAATTTTTATTTTTGAACTGGTCCAAGTAACAGTGAAGCTTCAGATATTTTAGAGAAAAACAAAGTTTTCAAAGGTATGAGAAGAGATTCACTTACTATAACTTTGGTTTGTGAATATTAAGACTTAAAGGAAAATTTATTTAAAAAATACATATATATTACAGATAGGGATATAGATACAGGGTCAATGGTAGCATCCAGTCAATCTTAAAACCTTAAGCACTCAAAGGCATTTGTTCAAGCCTAAAAGGGAAAGTTCAAGGAATTACTGATGGTTTTATATTGATGACATACATCAACAACTTTTTAATCCTGTGATTGTGTGGAGGTTGAAAACATCTAGAGTCCAGTGAAAAGAAACTGGATTGTGTATACATCCCTCCACTCAGGTATTGGTAACAGAAAAAACATGCATGCATTCTCATTAATATACCCCTTGGTACCACTTTCGGAGAAAGAATGCTATACTTGTTGGACCATGGATAGCTGAGTGAATTAAATAAACCCTAATGTTCTTTATGAGAAAAATGTTAGTCTCATAAGCATCTGTGTGATAAGGCTTATTTAAAATAAACTTTTTCTAAAGTAACCTTATCTTGTATATGTGGAATGAGTTAATAATATTTATTATATGTTTATGATGTTATGTAACCTGTATCTGAAAGAGTAATAACATTGAAACTTAAATTTTAAAGTTCAGTTTTCTTGTAGTTACACCCCAAAGCCTGTAATATATGTATAATTACTGTTTACATAAATTCCAGTTTGAATCTAACAATAATCCAGTGATACAGATAGTAAAGGTACCGTTATTAAACCCATTTTACGCATGTCAAAATTAAGATTCAGATTTATAAGTGTCTTTTACATGTAGATGATGACAGAAACAGGACAAAAATCTAGAGTATTTGACCTTAACCCCTTGCGTTTTCCAGTATCATATTATCTCTGTGAGGTGGTACATAATCACTTAAATTTCCATGTTTAAAAATTTTATTTAATTTTAATAACTTCATAATTGCTATTTTCAGTTTCTTAAAAGGAGATATGTTCATTGTTCATAACGAGTTAGAAGATGGATGGATGTGGGTTACAAATCTAAGAACAGATGAACAAGGTCTTATTGTTGAAGACCTAGTAGAAGAGGTGGTAAGTTTTGTTCTTTTCTTCTCCTTCTCAGAATTCTAAATACTTTTTAAATTTTGGAACTTGTCCATAATCAGGGAAATTAGCTATGAATATATTTCTTTTATGAAAAACCTCAATTCATAAGTACAAGTAATTTTTCATTAAAACGTATTTACTGTTGGTAAATGCTATTTATTTGTAAAGAGCACAACCAAGCTAGCATGTTAGCTGCCAATTTTCAGGATGTTTTCATGAGTTTCTAAGAATTAAAAATGTATTAACATGTGCTTATTTGTATCCCTTTTTGTCTTCTTGGTCTTCCTCATAAATGATGTTATGTCCAACTGATCATGGAATCTCAAATGGTTGCGCGTTTGCTTTCAAACTCTTTATCTCCCAAATATATGTATAATTTTCTAGTAACCTTGGAAAAATGGAGTTATATGACACATATATTATCACATGGTTCTGTATTTTGAATATTTCCCTTGTTTTCAATGTCATCACAAAATACATTATCAGTAGTCTTAGACACTATAAATAATCGTGTTTGTGCATTTTTAGATACAGATCAGCATTCAAGCGGCATATGCATTTCAGATACAGTATTGAGTATCACTGAAATATATTAAACATTGCATTATAGTTTTGGAATTCACTCTTCTCTTTCGGATTTGTCCAGCAGGATGGAATGGTTTTCTGTTATTTTTTACAACCCTCAGAGTGACTGTTTTTAAATTATGCCTTGAACCTGGTAATATGCTGAAACCTGTGCTCTGATTATTGTTCCAGGAGGACGGCAGTGGAGAATATTTTTCTTTGCTATTAATTCTCTTGTCTGCCTATTCTGGCAGCCAGATCTTGATATGTAGCAGTAAAACATACTGAGGAAAAGTGGGAGGAGTTGAGGAAATGGTATGATACGTTCCATACTCATAGTCACATAGTTACTTAGTGGAAGAGCTGGGATTAGAACTAATTCCGAGATTAGAATTCTGTATTCTACAGCAGGATTGATATTTATTCTGTATGGACAGGAAGTGTTCAAACTGAAGAATCTTAACACCTATGTTAGTTTTACTACAAAGTTTCTTAGTAGTATTTTGGATTTTCTTTCTGCTGTAACCCCCCTACCCCCATTATTCTGATTATTTAAAGGAATTGAAGTGTAGTTGAACTTTTCTCTCAAGCTCTTGGAACTCTGGGTCAAATTTAACAAGATAAATTTTAATAAGGATAAGTGAAAGTTATCCATTGAATACAGGGGGGGGGAAAAAAAAAAAGCCCAGTTTAAGGTAAGGAAACATGACCTAACATACAAGGAAAGAAAAAAAAAGGAGAACAAGTTAACAGCTCAGTGTGAGTGAACAATGTGATGTGGCTGTTAAAAATGAATATGGTCATACTTTGAATTAGTGGTGGAATGGCTCCAAGTTAGAATTATAAACAGTTTTTACTTCAATATTTAGAATAATTTTTCATAGTGGTCTTCATTGGAACATAGTGAATCCTTGTAGATTGGAGAGCCATTTGGAGATTGTCTAGATTTCAGACATTTGGTTGCTGGATGGATCTAAGGAATTTCCCACCCTGAAATTCTGATTTTCATTACTGTTCCCCAAGCACATTTGTACTATATTATGTCTTAATTCCAGAATGTAAGCTCTGTGAGGATTTTCGTCTCTGATTCAATGTGTCCCTGTTGCCTAGAATAATGTCTGGCATTAGCAGGCATTCAGTAAATGTTTGTTGAATGAATGGATGTCCCTATGCCTATTCTTTTCCCTCTCCCTTGACACTCCTGCCCTGCTAAACTGCTTTGTAAAATTTGATTCATCTATCAGTTCGGCTCAGATATTGCCCCTTTTTTCACACCCTTTCTTAGGCTAAATTGTTTCCTCGTGTGTTTCCATAGCACCTTGTTAACTTTATATCCCATTACATTTAAAATTAATTTATTCTGTAAACCTCTTATATAGAGATTAACTCCTTTTGGGCAACAATAATGCATTTTGTTTTTATGTGATTTGTTTTTAGCATTTTGTAATATAGAAGGCATTTAGCAAGTGTTTGATTTTAATTTGGTTAGATATTTGATATTTGAGTGAGGACCAAATTTAGAGAAGTAAATCCACGTGTACTTAGTTCATTTTTCTACTCTTTCCTTCGTTATTCAATGGAAACTCGATGCCAGGTACTGTGTTGGGTACTAGGACTACAATTCAACAGATATTCAGTGAAAATTATGTGCCAAGCGTTGTGCTAGTGGTTGTGGTAGTCAGTGTTAACAAAAAATGGCTCAGGTCTTAAGATGCTTATAGCCACAATAATGGAATGAATATCACCTAGTATATCTTAAATAATGGCAATATCAAATAGAGTAGGGTAAAGTTCAAAAGATGGAAAAAGAAGGATGTCTTTTCTATTCAGAGTAAAAGTTCATGTTTATGTTTTAGGGACTCAGTGTCTTACTGAGGAGGTAGTATTTGAGATAGATCCTGCCTAGATGGTTTAGGTTTTAACTAACAGGTAGGAAGTAGTGAGTGGAAAGGACACTCTAAGTAAAAAAGAACAAGCTACAGTGGTGGGAAAATGTAGATTAGCAAAGAGGTAGTTTATGTGTGACCATGGTATAGATACCTAAAGAGAAATGGTAGTATGAGACAGGAAACATAGACTTGAGTCATATGGTAAAGGATTCTGGTTGTAAACTGAGGAGTTTGTGGGCAGTAGAGAGGTACTAAAGGCCTGGTTTTTTAAATTTGTTTATTTTTGTTTTGTTTGATGTTTCTTAATGCAGGGCAAAGTTGCTGTTGAAACTGATGAATCCAGATTGGAGTGGTGGGGTGGGATGGGGCACAGAGGTAATTATACTAGTTGGCTGTTGTTAATAGTTTAAGAGAGGAGAAGGGCCTGGATTAGAGTAATCACAACAAAGAGAGAAGAGGACTAAGGGGGAGAGTTTTGGAAAGACCTTTCATGAATAGAAACACCTTTTCTTGTATATACATAAATAAATATGAAGGGCAGGGTGTAGATATGTTTGAAGATAAGATTTTATTAATTTTAATAAAAGTATATTAATAATTCCATAAAAACTGTCTTAATGTCTTTCCCTTTAGGGCCGGGAAGAAGATCCACATGAAGGCAAAATGTAAGTTTGTGTTAACTATTAAAAGGGAAAAAAATATAATGTAAACTTACTAATTGGAAAACTTTGATCTAAAAGTATTTTAAAAGAAAATTGATACTTTTTGAGCTGACTTAAAAATTGTTTTTTATTTGGCTCAAGAGTTGATTTCTAACTGTTTTCTTAAGGACCTAGTGATAATGAAGGTGGCTTATACCTACATATAACTCTTATATCACCAAACTAAAGACTTTTTGATAAACAGTACATTAATAACATTATGAATGTCATAATTCCTCACATTTTTTTTGTTTTCTTATTGATTTATTCATAGTGTTTCTTGTTTTTGTTGCCATTATCTTTTATGTACTTTATGGTTCAGTTTTTGTTTTGTTTTTTTAAAGTCAGAGAGCTTTTCCCCCAAATTATGGTTCTTTACCATATTAATAAGATTCTCCAAGGACTTCCTTTTCATAATTTTTTCAGGCTGATTTTAAGTATCCTGTAAGGGTAAATTCAAAGACCAGGTATTAGTACACCTACTACTTGCCACATTCTTATCTTATATTCCTACTATTTGCTACGTTCTTCCCTTATATTCCAGAAGTTATTAGTTGCTTTTATGGGAGATCATTCCCCATGGTGTTTCAGCTTTGCTCTAATTTTTTTAACGTCCTTGAAGATCTTTTTTAGTGTCCTTCTCATCCCTCTTGATGTTTATTTGTATATATGTTTTCTTTTAAAGGGCTTAACTCCTTTTTTTAAAAAATTTTTTCTTTTTCTTTTTTTTTTCTTAACATCTTTATTGGAGTATAATTGCTTTACAATATTGTGTTAGTTTCTGCTGTATAACAAAGTGAATCAGCTATATGTATACATATATCCCCATATCCCTTCCCTCTTGCGTCTCTCTCCCGCCCTCCCTACCCCACCCTTCCAGGTGGTCACAAAGCACTGAGCTGATCTCCCTGTGCTATGCGGCTGCTTCCCACTAGCTATCTATTTTACATTTGGTAGTGTATATATGTCAGTGCTACTCTCTCACTTCGTCCCAGTTTACCCTTCCCCCTCCCCGTGTCTAAAGGGCTTAACTCTTAATCCAAATTCTGTTTTACTCATATTATTTTAATAAACTGTTCATCTGATATATTTTCAGTGGAATATTTTTTCTTACCTTCCTGCCGGCAATTACGGATGGAATTTAAGGCTTGCCTCTCAAGTGTTTGCTTATTCTGAATTCTAACCATTAGAACATGAAAACAAACTGAATACTCACTTTCAGTCATCTAATTTAGTTCCCACCCTTTCTTAAGTGGAACATATGAGATTTTCTGAGTTCATTTTCCTTATTGTTCTGTGTAGCTGCAAAGTAGGCTTCATCAGTGAGACTGTACTTTGTTGATTGTACTAGTTTGAAGTCTTCTCACTACCTATGTGAGGAGTTGCAAATTCTAATTAATGTTTGGAAGAGGCATACAGATAGTGTAAGCAAATGAACTGGGTCAGGTGTATATATTCCCATTTTTCTCAAATTACAATAATCTTGATCTTTCTTATTTTCCCGCTTTGATAGCGATCAAGGTACATGGAACTGTTTCGCTACTGTAAGAAAATAACACTGCAAGTGTGGTAATAAATGGAAACTAACATTCACTCTTTGTATCACAGGAGACTGCAGAAAGTCAAAAACTAGACAGTGTTTGCCTGCAGTGAGGTGACCGGTCTAATTGATGTGTGAGTCTAGTGTTATGAAAGCCTCCTGATTTTCAAGAGAAGCAAGAAATCTATATTTTTATCCCTATTTAAAATAATACCATAAATTCTTTTTAAAAAGAAAAGAAAAAAAAGAGAGGTCAAATACCAATAAACATTTAAAGCTATATCCAGTTTTCTTATAACATAAAGTTTAAATCCCAGTTTCACTGGGAAATCTTTTTTTAAAATTTAATACATTTGTGATCATTCCATATTCTGAACTTTATAATTTTCTACTCATTTGGTATTTAGCATAAGCTAAATTTGCATTGTTGGTTTATTTTATGTATTTGTCAGCTCCCTCTAATTTCTTAAGGTGTTGACTGGCAGTGAAGCATCCTCAGTAACAGCCCCGAGTGCCTTTTGAGACTAAATAGATGGTATAACTTTAGCTGCGTTCCTTTTCAGCTCCATATTTCCATGACACAAGTACCAAGTCCTGCTATTTTTATCTTCTAAAATATTTCTTGAATGTGGGCCTTCTTCTCAGTCTTAAGCAACCATATTCTAGTTCAGGCCCTTTTCATCTCGTACCAGGACTTTGATGTAGCAATAACCTCTAAGTTGGTCTTGCTTGACACTTTAGTCTCCTCAAATCCTTTCTTCTAACAGCTAGAATAATCGACCTAAAACATGTGTGTGACTGTATTACTTTCTCACTTAAAATTCTTGCCTGATTCTCTTTACCTTAGCAGAGTCTGAAAAGATCTGATCCAGGTCTTGTGTCCTTTATAAGCCCTATCTCTTGTCATTTCTAGTTTTATATTCTACTCTACAGCTTGTAGATCTTCAAATGCTTAGTACTGTTTTTCTCCTTCACTCAAGCTACTTCCTAGGCCAGAATTCCCCTCCACTGTGTTTGGTTAATGCCTATTCTTACTTAGAGACTTAACCCATTTATCACTCTTCCCAAGAAGTCTTCTGTTATCTTCCCCTGTATACACCCTACAGAATTGGTGCCCTTCTCTGTTGTTCTAAAAATGCCCTCAGCATGTACCTATCACTGCGCTTTGTTATAGTTTCTACATTCTCTTTATAGTTATACAGTATTTATTTATTCCTTTTTCTTACTAGAATGGGGACTTCCTAAGATCACAGTCTCATTTTTCTATTATTGGTACAAACCATGTGCTTGAAATATACTCATTTTACATGTGGTAATAAATGCCTGAATGAGGAAACTCAGATCCAATCCTTTCAGAAAACAGTATTGCCAATTTGTTCTCTAAACGCTATTTTTTGCCCCCTTCCCCTTTTAAATTCCCTTTTTCTCCTTTATTCTAGCTATAGAGAAATATAGGATGGGCCTTCGAGGTCATCTAATCAACTATCCATTAGAATATAGAAATGCTGTTTTAGCATTTGTAGTAAATGGTCATTTCAGCTGTGTTTGAATGCCGTATGGAACTTTACTGCCTTTTAAGGCAGCCTGGACTGCTCCAGTTATTGTATACTTGTTTTAAATTATTCAAAATTAGCATTGGGAGCCTCAGGAAATCTGAATTAGTGAGTTAAGGGTTGGAATAAAGTTAAAGAGAGAAAGTAAAAGTTTAACATTTTATTCATGTGAAAAGGTAAAAATTCAGTTATATTTTGTACTCTGACCAGTAATAATATGGGTAATTTAAAACAGTATGAACAGCCTCTAAACCTGTAACATTGGATTTTAGGGTATTTATATATTTTAGTCTTGTAGTATTTTTACTTTCCAACTTGTTCTTTAAGCCACGATTAAAAATAATTATAGACCCTAAGAATATATGGCAAAGTGGTAGAGAGCTTGGTATTAACATATAACATGTCTTAATCAGTAAGATAGATATAGTCCTTCAGATGAGAGATTTTAAGTAATTTAATTACTAGTAATTAATTTTTTAAACCAAATGTATCATTTTATTTTAAGGTAAATTATTTAAATACTTTAGTTATTATATGCAGTAGATTTTGACTCTAATGCCTTTTATAATAATTTCTAAAGGCTTATTTTAAGTATGCAGAATATAAAATATTCTAGCAATCTGATATGATAGGCCATTAGCTCAAATAGAATTAGTAATACTAAGTCATTCTTTTCTTTCAGTTCTTGATGTTGGTATCTATTCTTTCTCATCATTCAGTCTTATTTTCTGGCTTTCAGTAAAGTATGAATCAACCATGTTGATTTGAAGAGAGAACTTATAGGGAAATTCACTTTGAGAGAAGTATGAGAAAAATTAATCCACTAATTTTTTTTCTGAGCAGTTCTGGTGGGCTCTACCTCTACCACTCCCCGCTCCTAATCAAAAGAAAAAAGAATGCTAGCTATGCTGTAAGCTTAACAATTTGTCATTATCAGAATTAAAATCATTGCTGTTTTTGTATTGGTAATTAATATGGAAATTGTAGTTCATACTAGATAGTCCCTAATTTTTCTATATTTTGTTGAACTTAGGCATGTTTACAAAGTGTAGTAACAATTGTAAAAGGAATGAGGTCATTTGGTCAATTGCATTGCATTTATTTCATTATGTCAGCTTGAATTAAACTTATTATATTATGTTAGTTGTTTAGTTTTGATGGTATAACAGCAAAAAAGACTTTTGATTTACATATTTAATTTATCCTCTTTTTAAGATGGTTCCATGGGAAAATTTCCAAACAAGAAGCTTATAATTTACTAATGACAGGTATTTATATATTCACTTTCCTTTTCTAATGTTGTTATTTAAAAAGAATAAAAAAGTGAACCAACCATTTATCATGTATTTTGCCTTTAGCATTCATTTGATATTTATGTATATTGTAATTTCTTGCCCAGCACAGAGAAATTGGTGTTCTTGGTTTTTGGTGTTTTTTAGTTGAAAACCTGCAGTATAAAATTCAGTGCAGTGTGTTTTCCTTCTGCACCAGGCCCCTGTACTCTTCCTTAGAAGCAGTGCCAGATGAGTGTTTTTTCCTATGTTTCTAGAAGTTTCGTGTCTGTGTGTGTGTTCCTTCCTCACCCCTACTTACCCCCCTACACATACCCCCCCACCACGCACTCTCACAGGAACATACAACACACTTTTTTCATGTTAAGATGTATTTTGGGAAATCATTCCGTATCTGCATATATAAATTTTCATTATTCTTTTCAATGACCATAAGCTTTCCATTGTATAAATACCATAATTTATTGTCAGTCTCTTATAGAGGAATATCATGTTGTTTTCATTTTCTTGCTGTTCAGATACAGCAAATGTGCTTGCATTTATCTTTGTACACTTGTAGAATTATAAAATTGGGCCTTATTTAAAATATGTTGATTTTAACATTTCCTAAAACTGTGTGGTTACAGAGATATGCAAAATAAAAATTGAATTGTACTGTGGGTTAATTATTTAAAACAAAAACTATTCCATTATCACTTATCCTAACTAAAATTTAAGACTGAATTAATTTAATTACCAAGTATCTCTTCAGGAAACCATACTTTAGAAGGACTTGAGACAAGTTGAAGCAGTAATCTGTAATTTAGAAGTCTTAGTTCTTTAAAACCGACCAGAGTTCAATGTATATGATGACTAAACCACTGATCATTTAAAGATCTTATCTGAGTTACTGTTCAAGCCATAAGGCATTGCCTTTAATGTAATTAATAGTCGGCTCTTTTGAAAGATTTATGGCAGTTTTAGGAAGTATTCAATTTTATTGTGGGGCTATAGGTTAAAAAGTCATTAAAGAACATGGTAATTCTATATGGTAGTAACAGAAACCAAATGCTCAACCAAAATGACATGCTACCTGCTTTCAAAGTGGGACCAAAATATTTATTTTAGTGAATTTACTGAATTTTGAATATACATTTATGATTTTGAACTTGCACCACCAAATACCTGAGGCACTCACTCTTGTTTTAGACATGTAAATTGAAAAAGAGCTAAACTTAATTTCCTTATGTTTTTATTTTCTTTCGGTCATGTTCTCTTTTAAGAGTCTGGTGATTTTCTCCCAGGAAGAATACACATAAGCACTTGCATGCACAATTTTGCAGTAATTCCTATTCTTTGTATTGAGCATGAAATTACTTGGTAGTAAGTGCCTTGGATAGATGATTGGAACTATTAGTAATTTACATAAAAATGACATCTGATATTCTAAGTGTTCATTTTGCTTTCCTAAAAGCAATCAAGTTCTGATCTTTTCTGTCATTAGGACTTAGAGAAAAGGTAAAAAAGCATCTTAGTGGTAAAAGTCACTGCCAATTGCAGATGTCAAAGACTTCTCTAAAATTAATATGAAAATATTTAATACATGATAATTTGCTTCTGTATGACTTTTCAAGATCGTGCCTATTAAATGAAATATAGTGCATGTGTATTGATTTTGATTAGGTACACAAATATTTCAGTTGTTTTGAATCTACTTTTGTAAGCTTTTGGTACTATTTTATTATAGTTATGACTTTTTAATGTTTAATCAGAATCATTACTTAAGTATAGAGTATTCTTAAGTAAAATTCACTTTTACTTTTTTAGACTTTTCTTTTGCAAACAGAATATGGTAGTTTTAGCCAGTAACCCCATCTGTGGTTAGAGTATTCTTTCCAAGTTATGATAGGTGGAGACTTATTAACCAGCAGTCAGTGCTGCACACTTCTGCCCTGTATTTTTATGTAATAAAGACAAGCGACATCATGGGTGGTTGTGACTCATAAACCAGAAAATACAAAAAGAAATTGCCTTAAAATTATCTTTATTTTTAAAAAGTTTCAGGAATTCTCTGGTGTCCAGTAGTTAGGACTCGGTGCTTTCATTGCCATGGCCTAGGTTCAGTCCCTGGTCGGGGAACTAAATCCTGCAAGCCATGCGGTGCGGCCAAAAAACAAACAAACAAACAAAAGTTCCTGGTGAAAATTTTACATATGTTTTTGACTTTTGAATGTATTTTGTAATTATACTACTTAACACTTTTTCTTTTTTAATTTGATAATTAGGGAATAAAACTAACAGCTTAATTTTTGTAGTTGGTCAAGTCTGCAGTTTTCTTGTGAGGCCATCAGATAATACTCCTGGTGACTATTCACTTTATTTTCGGACCAATGAAAATATTCAGCGATTTAAAATATGTCCAACACCAAACAATCAGTTTATG
Organism: Balaenoptera musculus; assembly: GCF_009873245.2. Classification (NCBI taxonomy): domain Eukaryota; kingdom Metazoa; phylum Chordata; class Mammalia; order Artiodactyla; family Balaenopteridae; genus Balaenoptera; species Balaenoptera musculus. The sequence goes on from NC_045787.1 coordinate 68,617,112, forward strand.
ATGGGAGGCCGATATTATAACAGGTAAGTTGTGAGAAATTTTTAGTTTTACTTTTGGCAAGGAGAGTTGAAATCTTGATAATATAATATATCAGAATCAAAATTATATAAAAGTTTCTGACTTCGTAATATTTAAAATTATAAGACATTTAATATAATTTAGTAGTAGTCATATCCAAGAATTCTTTAGCTAGTGTCAAACATGAATATAAATTAATAACTTATTTCCTTCCAAAATTATGTAATTTTTTGATTATTTATGCACAAGTTATTGGCAGCAAATTTGCTAAGTCCATACGTTATCTGTAGGACAGCAGAACATTTAATCTAAGAAAAAGAAAATATATTACCGATTTTTATCAGTGAGACATTTTAATAGGTCACTCTTTAAGAACCTTTTTTCCTGAGACTTATTAATAACGTTACCCAAAAATAATTGGGTTGTTCTCAAGTTGGTATTATTTGTAATTATTGGTTCCTACTTCTCACCTTTAAAATTCTCAGTAAACTCTTTGTTTGTCCCAAAACTCAGGATGGACTTCACTCACTTGATTAGGAAAACCAGTTAATAGAAAAAACCATATGATAGAATGTCAGCTGTTTTTTTTCTGCATAATAGAAAGTAATCTTTCATTTTATTTCTGAGTGTAAACATTTTCCCATTCCGGATAACTCTGGAGTAGCATGATTTTCCTGTTTTGGAGGCTAGTGTAAGCTAAAATGCCGGCATTTTCCTAGTTTAATGCCTTAAAATAAAACAAAGCAAAAAACCAAAAGCAAGTTCTGTTGCTTGCCAGTTGTTCAGTGGATAGTGATACGACATCAAATGGAAGATGAGTGTAGACTACTGGACCCTTTCACACACCTCATATATGAGCTGCTTGAACCCCTTCTAGCATTACAGTCTGATCTAGACATCCTCACTGAAAATCTAGCTAGGTGCAATTTGAGCTCTCTATGAAGGTAAATTAAATTCTCCCATTGTCCAGGTTTCTAGGGGCATGGAATATATAAAACAATAAATTGAAAACATATTCTTAACTGAATTGATAAATGTTTGCATGGAGTTTTTTTTTAAGATAAAGTATTTTACATTAATTCTGGGGGAAGTTTGTTTTGTTTGATTTAAACTTCTTTATGATACACATTCTCTAAAGATGAAAATTCTTCCTACATAATAGAGGCAGCCTGTAAAATATATAAAGGTAGTCTCTTTTGTTGATAAAGACCAGAATGAAACAGGAAGAAATAAATATTTGAAGTATATTTCTTTCCAAATTATTGCAAAATTATTAGTCTGCTTGCAAAATTATGACTTAAAATTTTTTTAAATATATGTTAATGTAGTGTCCATGGTCATTCCCCCAAATTAGACTCTTTATTCCCCTTGTATGTGTTCATCTTATAAAGTTCAGGAGTATTGTTGTTGTTAGCTTTAATATTAAAAAAATCATTTTTAAAGGAAAGCTGGAATTATGTGACCCTCATGCCTAGAAAATGGCAGTTTTTATAATTGTTTTGGAAATACATACTCCATTTCAGCATTAATGTCAGTAATGAAGTAATTTCTAAGAAGATACACCTTTGTGATTATCACTTATTGTTTAGATATGGAAGTGTAAAGTTGGATTATCCAATAAATCTATGTAACTGAGCCAAATTCTGCTGACCTGTCTCCACATTAACTCTACATTAGTCTTTGGGCAAAGAGAAGTAGCAGTTATGTCTGTTTCATTTAGAAACTACATTGTTGAGACATAACTTTAATATTCCTATATTTTAAATTTTAGAAAAGTAGGAGAGGCATTTAACAACAAATATAATTCAGTAAACATTTATTGACTGATCTACTTTTTGAAGTGTATTATACAGATCTGTGCATATATAGTAAAGAAAAAAGATACTGTTCCTACGTTATTAGTGCTCAGGTCTTCTAGAAAAGATGGTAAGCTGACTGATAAATTCAAGGATGTACAAATATGCATAGGAGAATCAGTGGGAAGAGAATAGTTCAGATGGTGATTAAGAAGGGAGAGGGAAGATTTTGGTCAGACCTTTAAGATTACTAACATGTAGTGTTCAAGAAGAGAGAGAGAGTTATATTTATTAAAAGGTAAATTATTAAAATGAAAGTACAGGATATAGTATCTCTAGAAACTCAGTTATTTTACAGATTTATAGTGAACATGTTTTAATTTTCTGAGTTGTAAATCTGATTTCATGGCTAGAACTATGGAATGTCTACGAAATTTTTGTTTGTTGTGTCTCTCTTGACTGTTTCCTTAGGCATATCTGGGTAGACTATGAACTAAAGAGTAATTTTTTAAAAAAACTTCTTGGAAGTCCAGGTCATTGGTAAAAATATATCTGATTGGTTGCCACATGCTTGTAAATTTGCTCCTGGACAGTCTGAACTGTATGTACTCCATGCAGTAGTATGCTGTTCTTTCAACTCCTGGTCGAGAATTATATCGTAACATTGAGGTGCTACAGGATAGATTGCATTTACAGTTGTGGAGCCAGAGACCTTGGATGTTTTCTCAGATTTGGTGCCTTTTGCTTTGAAACACATAGTCATCTCTGTTGTGGTACCTAGCTATCTTCAAATGTATTCTTTCTGATTTTCGTTTTTCTTTAGTGTTACATTTGTCCTTTAAAAACTTATAACCTTCTTTGTCCTTCTTGTGATAATACCTTTTTACTTTTCTCATCCCCCTACCCCCTCCTGTTAAATGCTACCTCTGGTATTTAGTTCATATTCATCCGTAATTTTTTTATTAATCTTTCAAATCTTCTGTTTGCTTTTTAACATTATACTTTATATTTCGTTTAAAATAATTTTGTAGTATAGCAGATATTTTATTATCAGAGATATATATGTGTATGTATATATGTATATGTATCTCCAAAGATAAAAGACAACATATGTTCCAATTATTTTTTCAGTAGGAAGAGTGTGAAAAAAAATCAAGTGATAAATATATATCCAATTTTATATATATATATATATATATAAATATATATGTGTGTGTGTGTATTCCAATTATTGGATCAGTAGGAAGAACGTGAAAAAAATCAAGTGGTAAATTAATGAGATCTGTTTTGAGAAATGTTCCCTAGCTGTCATTAAATACCAATTCCTCTAGTGTATTAAAGGAAAGTTTAAAATTCTAGGATTTACATATTCAGGACAATGAAATGACAAACTGATTTGAGAAACATTTTATTTAAAAAACTCATTATGTCATGTTAAAATTTGTGTTAAAATACATTATATAATGTTATTTTCAGTTTTGTTTTATTTGTAGTATTTCCCAAATATTAAGAATATTTTATAGCACTTTTTATCAAAATCATCGATAAGCCTTTCCTACTGTAGTGATAATCCTACATATAAGGTTAGCTCCTGGTCTTTCTGTCTTTCTTTCTTTCTTTCTTCCTTTTTTTTTTTTTTAATTTGTTTCTGCTTTCACCTGCTATTTATGTCTCATGACCTAACTCCATCTGATTAATATAAAAGCAGAATATGTAAATGTTTTGATGATAAAAATTCTTGAAGTTTACTTGAATTCACTACTTGCTAAATAAATGCCGTTTGTCGGTTTTTCTTTCGCAGTCTCTCAGATACTTTTGTTTAAAAAAAAAAAAAGACTTTTAATCATTTCCTCACATATAGTGGTGCTTTGAGTACGTTTATGGAAAATTGAAATCTCTGACTCAAGTATTTCTGATCTGTAAACCAATATTAGGAACATTCTTGTTTTTCTAAAGTAATGTGACTGTAATGATCATATAGTCTGTTAATGTATTCTGGTTATATACTTTGGAAAAAACTTGCAAATAGAGAATCCTTGCTAACAAGGTTTGGTGTATCTTTAAGATTTGCAATTTTTATGAGATAAATTATGTCAATGTTAGTAATTTTTATTTTAACAGCATTGGGGACATCATAGATCACTATCGAAAAGAACAAATTGTTGAAGGGTATTATCTTAAGGAACCTGTACCAATGCAGGTCAGTGTTGTTTTTCTTTTAGCAATAATTAGCATTTTATTTTAAAATGCATTTTTGGTGATATGTTTATGCACACATCCATGCATTTGAAATTGGATAAACTTTAAAACTGCAGATTATTCAGATTCTTTCAGAAAGTGAATACTTGTAAGCGAATCTTTTAGTTTTTATTTATGTTGGTTCTAGATAATTAGGAAGTCCTTGGTGGCTTTTTGAGAATAGAAGCAGTGGTGGGGACAGAAGCCTAGTGCACTGGGTCAAGGAGTGAGTTTGTTGGAGGCAAAAGTGGAGACAGCAAGGATAAATCACAGCCAGGCTTATCTAGGTGAGATTGGTAAGAAAAGAAAATAAATAAAAAACGATAGCTAGAAGATGATGTAGGGCCAAAAGGCCTTTAAACTTTTAATTTCTTTGTTTTATTTGCCCGTAGTTTTATGGTGAGAAATTTTTGACCATGTCTCTGTACTCAGGAGGAGAGTGACAGTGGTGGGTGAGGGATGGGGTAATGGCAATACCCCACGTACAGAGTCCTAGAGAAGGCAAGAGTGGCTGAAGTCCAGAACATAAGAAGAAAGACTGGCCTTGAACAAGAGGGCCTGTTGAATACTAGTTGCTTAATGCATAGGGTGATTGATAAGCTTCTGTTTCTTGCCCATGGTACTTCCTAAAGTGTGGTGGGAAAAGGTTGTAGCAGGGGTTAGAAAAAGGTACTTCAAAAGACTGATTAAGAATTTTCCTATGTGGAAAATGGAGGTAGTGATATTCTAGGGACATAAAGAAGGATTGTGAGAGGTTTTGGGTACCCCAAAACCTAAACTTTCACAGTGATTTGTAGTGTCTCGAGCTTCTCAATATTTCCTCCTCCAAACAAGTTAGTTTCTGATGGTTATAGCCTGCTATTCATTGCAGCTGCTGAAGGGGGGGCATCATTATTCTGATGCTTAATATAAATTTAAGAATCATCATCTTGTCACATTTTAATGTATCTTGCTTCACTTCCTCATGCTTTTCTGGTAGAATGTAAAGTTCAGGAGGGCAAGTGTTTTGTGTTGTATTCCTAGTGCCTAGAATAGTACTAGGCATTAGGTATTCAATTAATATTAATTGAATGAATAGCTCCTCTCCAGCAGGAAGCACTCACTTCATCCTCTGATTTATCACTACTGTGTCTTATTGTGTTTGTTGCTGTCTCCATGTCAGTTTCTTCCTCTCTGCCTATCTAAATCCTGCAAGTTTAAGATCCATCTCAAGTTTTACTTCCTTGTTGACACCCTCCTAGTATCTGTAGTTAGCAATGATGTACCACTTTTGTTGGCAGTTCTGGCGGACTTTGACCAATTTTTTTTAAAACCACATAGTGTGGTATGTGCTTTCTAGAAACCACAGCTTAGGATCTTTTTATTAGGGATCAGAGGTGCCTTTACCTACAAATGACAGATCCTGCCACTCAGTCCCATTGCTATATCCTGAATTCTGATTCACATTGGCTGTTTGAATTAATGATGATTTTAAATTGTTTCCTAAGTCAACAAATTTTATTTTATTGGCCCACAAGTTGAGTCATGCATTTTTCCCATCCTGAATTTATGCTTAGAATTTTCTAATATAATTTTTTACAGTTGGAAAAATAGCATTTGACATCTAGTAAACTTAAACTTTATACTTAAATTATAAGATAGTTTTAAGAATTACTTCAAATATACAGTGAGCCTCATTCTTACTTGTGTTACTGTTTCATAACTGAACAAACCTCAGATTATTGTCATTTGCAAAAGTGCCTATAATGCTTTGAATACTTCAGAAATAACTGATGCTGATTACAGAGCAATTTGATTACTTCACAAAAACCATTAAATGCTATTTGAAGTCAATTATTTTGGGCCTGGAGTAAAAGTAGGTTACAATAGAAGTTTGAGAATCATAACACTCACCTATCCTTCCCAGCAGGATTCTGACTATTAGAGAACCCAAAGGCTAATAATGTCCTTTTATTAATGTAAAAGTGATTAGCTAGCAGAATCGTCTCATTCCGCCTGAGGTGACCCTGCATACTCCCACTCCGGGTAAGATGCTGGAAGAGAAAGAGCAGAGTCCTAGCTAGGTATGCTTACTTAGTGGAACTAACACTTCAGACAAATTAGAGGAAAAGAAGGAGCCTTTTGAGACAATGCACCCCACACTAAAAATATTGATATCTAACATTTTTTGAGCACTGTGTTTTAAGCACTGTTTCTTATATGTATTAATTTATTTAACTTTTTAAACAATTTGATGAGGTTGATCCTGTAATTATGCCCATTTTACAGATAGGGAAACTGGAACCAGAGAGTAAATTACTTAAGGCATCAAGTCATCCTTGACTCTTCTTTTTCTCTCCTACACTCTGTATCCAAACTGTCAAGAACATGATGCTCTCTCTGCCTTCAAAATATATCTAGAATACAACCATCACCAGAATCTGGCTTCATCTCTCTGTTTCTACTTTTGCCCCCCCTTAACACTGCACTACAGTCAGAGGGGTCCATTTAAAATGTGTCAGACCATTTCACGCCTCTGTTTAATACTTACAGGTGTTCTACATTTCATTCAGAGTAAAAGCCAGAGTCCCTGCAGTGGCATGCAGAACCCTAGAGTGGTATCCCATGGTGGTCCTCTGAACGCTTTCTACCATCCTTCTCTCTCACTCATCTCCACTCACGCTGGCTTCTCTGCTATTTTAAAAAATATGCCAGGATCTTGGCATTAGAATCTTTGTTCCAGCTGTTCACTCTGCTCAAAATGACTTTCCCTCAAATATCCACTCGCCTCACTGTTATTTCTTTCTAATTTGGCTCAAAAATTAGCTTCACAATTGAGACCTACTTGTACACATTATTTATTGCTGCTACTTGCCCTACCCTGTAGAGCACTTACCACCTATTAACATACAATACAGTTTGCTTATTATGTTTATTATCTCTTTTCTTCATTGGAATATAAATTCCTTGGAGGTAAAGATATTTGATTTATTTACTGATGTATCTCAAGAACTAGAACAGTACCTGGCACTCAACAAACATTTATTGAATTAATTTATTAAATGAGTTTTCTTAGCCATAACGTGACAAAGGCAGGATTTACAACTGAGGTCTGGTTACAGGAGGCTGCACACCTAACCGCTATGCAAAAGCTTGCTTCAGTGGCTGTTAGACTCTCACCCGTCAGATTATCTACTTCCCTTGGGGAGTAATATACAAGACTTCCTTCTTCAGAACCGTGTACAAAGAGTAGGCTGAGAAGCCTTCCCTACTGTCATCCAGTAATTTACTAGAACTTGGACCGTGAGGTTGTGTCCTTGCCTGTAGTGTCTTCTAATGTAGGAGTTACAGATCAGTTGATCAGCCCCTATCTTAAAATAAGTAGGAAAGACTTATATAGATTATCTTGAAATCAGATATTTAAATCCAAATGTTAGTGTAGTAATATGTCTTAAATAATGAACTACAAATGTGCCCCATTCTGCACCTAATAGTAAATATTATCACTACTGTAATAAAGACTGGTAAGCACAAATCTATACAACTAGGGAGGTAGTCATCACTATTTATCATCTGGGTGTAATGTATCTTTAAAAATTTTTTATATTCTTAGTCACTTTCTGAATAATTTGTAGAAGTAAGAATAAAGGTTTATTACAAAAAAACTTTATTAGAAAATTTAATAAGAATTTAAATGTAGCAAACCCCAATTTTTGTTCCATATTTCCTTGGTTATAAAGGGTTACATACCTGAAATAGAAGGCAGCTAACTGTTCATCCACTGTCATGCACGGACTTGGAACATATCCATCTTGTAAATCTAAATTTCAGATACATCTTTTATAAGTTCTTGCTTATGATTACTCTGGTTCTTCTTACATTTTTACTGTCAAAATACAGTACTGATTCCAGATTTTAAATATATTTCAACTGGGTTCTAGTTTATGATTCTTTCTTGCTGTTCTTGCATCATCAACTGCAATACTTTTGAAAACTTTGATGGTTCATAATTTTGTTGGATAGTACAGTCTTTATTGCTTCATAAGTGTAATACATTTTTATGTTTAGGTTTATAAACATCAGAATGATCAATATGGTGAATTTTTAAATTTCTACATTATATGTTTCCTTCTAGTAACCTTTGTCCATTTACAAATCATACTGAGTAAAATCTTGGTGCACAATCATAAAAATTTAAAGAATCCTCATTTCCTTTTAGGAAACAGGATAATCTAGATTCTTGTTACAAATTATTGCATGATGATGTCCTTCCTATTGAATCACTAACTAGATAAGAGCACTATATTTCTTTTCCCCTAGAAATATATCATTCACTCAGCGATTCTTAGTTTGAGAAAATTCACCAAGGATATTACCATCTGAAGAATGATAGTCTGAGATTTTGCTTATCAAAATCAATTTTATCATCACAGTAGATCCCAGAGTCTTGCTGTTTCTTTGCATCTATCATCTGAGTCTTTTTATAATTGTCAAGCATCTTTCTTTGTCAATTTTTTTCTCTTTGCTGTTATGATCAGAAAATTAAGAATTCTGAATTTTCTTATGTGTTCAATGAAAACAAATAAAAATACAACAAAGATGGCCTTTTATACTTTTTTGAAAGATGCTGCAATAGTTGGCCACACGGGAAAAAATGCCAAAGGGTGATGCAATAGAGATGATTTATTTCACTGTTGCATCACCCTCTAGACCAAGGCCTGGCAAACTTCTCTGTAAAGGACCAGATAATAAACATTTTAGGTTTTGTGGGCCATTCAGTCTCTGTCTCAGTTACTAAACTCTGCCTTTGTAGTGTGAAAGCAACCACAGACAGTATGTAAAGGAATGAGCCATGGCTGTGTTCCAGTAAAACCTTATGTCCAAAAACAGGCAGTAGGCTAGATTTGGTCCATGTGCTGTGGTTTGCCAATGCTCTTGCCTGCTCTTTGGCATACTTGAGAATAATTGTTAAGTCATGATGAAATGGTTCCTAGGATGATGAAATAGCAGAGTGTTTCAAGATATAGGAAAAATATGATTTGCGAAAATCCCATAACGTATCTTAGATTTATAAAACGATCAGCTGGATCCATAAGTCTCTAAGAAAACAAAGTCATAAAATATTAATTCTTGCAAATAGTAAGAGCTGCTCAAGAAAGAAACTGAAAAACTAAAATTGGGTCCATTGGACCTTGATGGTAATATCGAAGATTGACTTATTTTGGGAAGATCATTTATAAAGGCACTCTTCTCTTTGTATTCTTCCTGACATCGTAATTCTTTTTGTTACTTGGGGAGGGGGGCAAGGATTTAGCATTTAACACACATGCATTCCTGTAAGTCACGGTGTTATATGAAATCATGCAATAAAAACCACAGGATTATGGAAAAAGGGGGATTAAGGGTACAACACTCAAAAATTTCATCAGTGACACATAAAGATAAGAAGCTAGTAAAAATGTAGCGTTTTTATACATGCTAAATGGGTAAGAAATATTTAAATATTACAATAAATAAGGCACTTTACCTTGCAAAAGACCTGAAGTTTACTTTTGGAAGAGGCCATCAGAAGGGCTGTAAATAGCGGGAAGTGGTACAAGGAGGATTATCTGAAATCAGATACGTTAGAACACCAGATGTGGATGGTTGGGTGTGGCGTGTAACACTCGGTGAAGCTGGGGAGGCTTTTAGGCTTTTGAGACGTATTTTGCATATTCCTAGGCATCTCAGTTCAGCTGGGTGCAATTTTCTGCATTCACATAGAGTTTCTCATGGATGTAATTGTCCGTAAGCAAACATGAATTTGCTTTATGCTCAAATTGGTTCTAATCTATCAGTTATGCTGGGACAAATTCATGTTCAAAACAATGTTGCTTGTAAAACATTAAAAAAAAACCCTGTATTTTTCAAAAAAAAAAAAAAAGCTTATTAGTTGTCCATGTTCTTGAGAAATGGTAAGTGCACCTTTTTGAAAATTTCTTTGGAAAGCAAAGGATCTCTTAATATATATGTTACATTATTTTAGATTTTAGTATTAAAACTTTGTTTAATGTCTAGACAGACAATCTGGTTTTTAAATTGGTAGTTTAGTAGGTTTTATTTCATTTCCATCAAGAATTCATGAAATAATTTTAGTATTTTTGAAAATTCAGGATCAAGAACAAGTACTCAATGATACAGTGGATGGCAAGGAAATTTATAATACAATTCGTCGTAAAACAAAGGATGCCTTTTATAAAAACATTGTTAAAAAAGGTTATCTTCTAAAAAAAGGTAAGTGTGAAACTTTTAAGACTAAAGATTCAATTTCAGTATTTTACTGTAAACATTTATTAGAAGCATTGTAAATTTTGGGCATAAAACTTATCATTGAGATACGTATTTAATAAGTTGGTATCTGATTCTTGAGCCCCTCTCTACCCCATAACTTTTTTTTAAGAGAAAATTCTTTTTGGCACTTGGCACATTCATAGTATTGATGTTTCTATTTTACGTATTTGCCTCAGTTTGGCATTAAGAAATGTTGGGGCATTGAGGGGTACATGATTAGTAGAAGAGTTTTTTTTCTCATGACTGGAAAAGAATGAATCCTAAGCAAGAATTTTAAAGATTTTATCATAATGAAATCTCTAAACATACTGTTAAGGTACCCTTGTCACTTACTCGGTGACTCATTAAAGCAAGCAATATAACAAAAGATATTTTTCTACAGATATATTACAGACATTTTCTCATTTTGTAAGGATTGGTGTTATTTAAGCTTTGGAATAAAAATTGAAATATATTTAATTTTTAGTTTTTAGCAACAATAATTTTTATGATTTTACTATATGTGACTTCATAGTTCATTATTTGGCTAAGGGGAAACAATTTTTTTTAACAGGCAAAGGAAAAAGGTGGAAAAACTTATATTTTATCTTAGAGGGCAGTGATGCCCAACTTATTTATTTTGAAAGTGAAAAACGAGCTACAAAACCAAAAGGATTAATAGATCTCAGCGTATGTTCTGTCTATGTTGTTCATGATAGTCTCTTTGGCAGGTAAGAAATTGGTTTCCTATTTCTTCTTGGAATTGTTTTAATAAAAAAATAGTATGTTCAGATCATTTCAAAGCATAGCAAGCCAATTTGTGACATCTGAAAATGTCACATTTACTCTCTAGGGTAATTTCTGTCTTCCTTACTTATTTTAGACTAACCTATGCATAAAATTCTACTCCACTATATCACATAGAAACCTTTGGAATCTATGCATCTCCTGTAGTGAGACTTGATCTGTATGTAGTGTGTTTCCTGCCTGCACCTACCACCAATCTTTTGGGTGACTGACTTTGAGTCTTGTCTCCTTTCCCCTATTTTATCATTCTTGGTTAACTCAGTGTATCTGATGGTAGTAGATACACTCAGTTGTACTATTAACTTGATTCCTAAGAAAGTTGACATTGAGAAACAACTGTAGTGTAAAAACAATTACTTCAGTAGGAAAGAGGAGAGTATTTCAGATTTGAAATTAAAACATTTTTTCTTAATGTTAGAGTTTTTAAAAAAATAAAATTATCGTATAAACTAAAGGTAAATCCTGAACATCACAAGGCAAATTCAGCTCTTGATTACATCTAGTTTTCTGTAATAAGGGCCTTTCTTTGTATTTCACCATCAGTATTATCAATAATCCATTCTAGAGTGTTTTTAGATATATTTAGCACTTTTATTACCTATTGCTATGATGAATAAAACGCAGGCAATTAAAACAAATTTTTTTAACAACTTATGCTGCAGGATGGCATTTCTACTAGGCAACCCTAGTTTATCCTATTTAAGTTGGGAAAGCTTCAAGAGAAGTACCTGTGGAGCATAAAAGCTTGTCATTTCTTTTTTCCGAACTGTGTTTAGGAGATCACATTAGTGATTTTAACAGATAGTTCATTTTTTAAATGGTCAGATAGGTTTGGGAAATGCTGAATTGAACAAATAATTTTCCTTACAGAGGGGCATTTTGGAGTTTTAGCCTGTGTTTGTATTGTGAATCACCAAGAGGGGAGTATAATATGCAGTATTTCATGAATTCATTAGACCTTGATACTCTCCCTTTTTTTCTCCCAAAGCCTTCTTACTATCTCCTAAAAACAGCTGTCCCCCCCCCCCCACCAAAAAAAGCAAAAAAAGTTTGGGCAAGGTAGGATTTCATAGGATTCTTTTCCCCTCCCTTAACACTGTGGGAACCTTGGCCTTTAGATGTAGTTGGATCAGACCTCTGGCTTCTCAGTCTTTCTACTCTGCCTTACTTTGTGTGTACTGGATTTTTCTCACAAAGCCGCTACCTTCATGATAGTGAGGTGGCAAACAGTACCAGAGAAAGGAGAAGTGAGCTATTGAAAATCCTGAGAATACACTATTGTGTATTCCAGTAACTACTGAAAATCCTGAGAATACACTATTTGCTGTGTTATCAAATAGATAGCAGTCATTGAATACTTCTCGCTTTGTGTAAGCATAGAACCCAATACACTGACTGACCTTGAGCATTTAGGTGAAGTCTAATGTGAAAGTTAATGGCAGCCCTCAGCAGTAGAGATGACTGGTATGCACACCTAGCCTGTGGTGTAGGAACACTGGACAGCACTGCTCGTTTGGCTGTTTTCCCCAGAGCTTTAGTTGCACAGCTCTGCAATTTTTCCAGCTTATTTTCAGTATTATTAAGAGGTCTCTAAGCATTCTATCTCTTTGTATTAAACTTCTGACTTTTAATACTGCTTTACTTTTTAAATTTTTTTTAACAACTTTGTTGGAGTATAAGTGCTTTACAATGATGTATTAGTTTCTGCTTTATAACAAAGTGAATCAGCTATACATATATCCCCATATCTCTGCCCTCTTGCATCTCCCACCCTCCCTATCCCACCCCTCTAGGTGGTCACAAAGCACTGAGCTGATCTCCCCGTGCTATGCGGCTACTTCCCACTAGCTATCTATTTTACATTTGGTAGTGTATATATGTCCATGCCACTCTCTCACTTTGTCACAGCTTACCACCCCCCCCCCATATCTTCCAGTCCACTCTCTAGTAGGTCTGCCTCTTTATTCCCGTCTTGCCCCTAGGTTCTTCATGACCATTTTTTTTTCTCTTAGATTCCATATATATGTGTTAGCATACGGTATTTGTTTTTCTCTTTCTGACTTAACTTCACTCTGTATGACAGACTCTAGATCCATCCACCTCACTACAAATAACTCACTTTCGTTTCTTTTTATGGCCGAGTAATATTCCATTGTATATATGTGCCACATCTTCTTTATCCATTCATCTGTCGATGGACACTTAGGTTGCTTCCATGTCCCGGCTATAGTAAATAGAGCTGCAATGAACATTGTGGTACATGATTCTTTTTGAATTATGGTTTTCTCAGGGTATATGCCCAGTAGTGGGATTGCTGGGTCGTATGGTAGTTCTATTTTTAGTTTTTTAAGGAACATGCATACTGTTCTCCATAGTGGCTGTATCAATTTACATTCCCACCAACAGTGCAAGAGGGTTCCCTTTTCTCCACGCCCTCTCTAGCATTTATTGTTTGTAGATTTTTTAATGATGGCCATTCTAACCCGTGTGAGATGATATCTAATTGTAGTTTTGATTTGCATTTCTCTAATGATTAATGATGTTGAGCATTCTTTCATGTGTTTGTTGGCAATCTGTATATCTTCTTTGGAGAAATGTCTATTTAGGTCTTCTGCCCATTTTTGGATTGGTTCTTTGTTTTTTTGATATTGAGCTGCATGAACTGCTTGTAAATTTTGGAGATTAATCCTTTGTCAGTTGCCTCATTTGCAAATATTTTCTCCCATTCTGAGAGATGTCTTTTCGTCTTGTTTCTGGTTTCCTATGCTGTGCAAAAGCTTTTAAGTTTCATTAGGTCCCATTTGTTTATTTTTGTTTTTATTTCCATTTCTCTAGGAGGTGGGTCAAAAAGGATCTTGCTGCGATTTATGTCATGAAGTGTTCTGCCTCTGTTTTCCTCAAAGAGTTTAATAGTGTCTGGCCTTACATTTAGGTCTTTAATCCATTTTGAGTTTATTTTTGTGTATGTCATTATTTTACATATAGCTGTCCAGTTTTCCCAGCACCACTTATTGAAGAGGCTGTCTTTCCTCCATTTTATATTCTTGCCTCCTTTATCAAAGATAAGGTGACCATATGTGCGTGGGTTTATCTCTGGGCTTTCCATCCTGTTCCATTGATCCATATTTCTGTTTTGTGCCAGTACCATTGATTACTGTAGCTTTGTAGTATAGTCTGAAGTCAGGGAACCTGATTCCTCCAGCTCCGTTTTTCGTTCTCAAGATTGCTTTGGCTATTCGGGGTCTTTTGTGTTTCCATACAAATTGTGAAACTTTTTGTTCTAGTTCTGTAAAAAATACCAGTGGTAGTTTGATAGGGATTGCATTGAATCTGTAGATTGCTTTGGGTAGTAGAGTCATTTTCACAATGTTGATTCTTCCAATCCAAGAACATGGTATATCTCTCCATCTATTTGTATCATCTTTAATTTCTTTCATCAGCATCTTATAATTTTCTGCATACAGGTCTTTTGTCTTCTTAGGTAGGTTTATTCCTAGATATTTTATTCTTTTTGTTGCAGTGGTAAATGGGAGTGTTTTCTTAATTTTACTTTCAGATTTTTCATCATTAGTGTATAGGAATGCAAGAGATTTCTGTGCATTAATTTTGTATCCTGCTGCTTTACCAAATTCACTGATTAGCTCTAGTAGTTTTCTGGTGGCATCTTTAGGATTCTCTATGTATAGTATCATGTCATCTGCAAACAGTGACAGCTTTACTTCTTCTTCTCCGATTTGGATTCCTTTAATTTCTTTATCTTCTCTTACTGCTGTGGCTAAAACTTCCAAAACTATGTTGAATAATAGTGGTGAGAGTGGGAAACCTTGTCTTGTTCCTGCTCTTAGTCGAAATGGTTTCAGTTTTTCACCATTGAGGATGATGTTGGCTGTGGGTTTGTCATATATGGCCTTTATTATGTTGAGGTAAGTTCCCTCTATGCCTACTTTTGGAGGGTTTTTATCATAAATGGGTGTTGAATTTTGTCAAAAGCTTTCTCTGCATCTGTTGAGATGACCATATGGTTTTTCTCCTTCAGTTTGTTAATATGGTGTATCACATTGATTGATTTGCGTATATTGAAGAATCCTTGCATTCCTGGGATAAGCCCCACTTGATCATGGTGTATGATCCTTTTAATGTGCTGTTGGATTCTGTTTGCCACTATTTTACTGAGGATTTCTGCATCTATGTTCATCAGTGATATTGGCCTGTACTTTCTTTCTTTGTGACTTCTTTGTCCGGTTTTGGTATCAGGGTGATGGTGGCCTCGTAGAATGAGTTTGGGAGTGTTCCTCCCTCTGCTATATTTTGGAAGAGTTTGAAAAGGATAGGTGTTAGCTCTTCTCTAAATGTTTGATAGAATTCACCTGTGAAGCCATCTGGTCCTGGGCTTTTGTTTGTTGGAAGATTTTTAATCACAGTTTCAGTTTCAGTGCTTGTGATTGGTCTGTTCATATTTTCTATTTCTTCCTGGTTCAGTCTCGGAAGGTTGTGCATTTCTAAGAATTTGTCCATTTCTTCCAGGTTGTCCATTTCATTGGCATGTACCTGCTTGTAGTAATCTCTCATGATCGTTTGTATTTCTGCAGTATCAGTTGTTACTTCTCCTTTTTCATTTCTAATTCTATTGATTTGAGTCTTCTCCCTTTTTTTCTTGATGAGTCTCACTAATGGTTTATCAGTTTTGTTTATCTTCTCAAAGAACCAGATTCTAGTTTTATTGATCTTTGCTATAGTTTCCTTCCTTTCTTTTTCATTTATTTCTGATCTGATCTTTATGATTTCTTTCCTTCTGCTAACTTTGGGGGTTTTTTGTTCTTCTTTCTCTAATTGCCTTCAGTGTAAGGTTAGGTTGTTTATTCGAGATGTTTCTTGTTTCTTAAGGTAGGATTGTATTGCTATAAACTTCCCTCTTAGAACTGCTTTTGCTGCATCCCATAGGTTTTGGGTCATTGTGTTTGTCATTTGTTTCTAGGTATTTTTTGATTTCCTCTTTGATTTCTTCAGTGATCTCTTGGTTATTAAGTAGTGTATTGTTTAGCTTCCCTGTGTTTCTATTTTTTACAGATTTTTTCCTGTAATTGATATCTAGTCTCATAGCGTTTTGGTCAGAAAAGATACTTGATACGATTTCAATTTTCTTAAATTTACCAAGGCTTGATTTGTGACCCAAGATATGATCTATCCTTCAGAATGTTCCATGAGCACTTGAGAAGAAAGTGTATTCTGTTGTTTTTGGGTGGAATGTCCTATAAATATCAATTAAGTCCATCTTGTTTAATGTATCATTTAAAGCTCGTGTGTCCTTATTTATTTTCATTTTGGATGATCTGTCCATTGGTGAAAGTGGAGTGTTAAAGTTCCCTACTATGATTGTGTTACTATCGATTTCACCTTTTATGGGTATTAGTATTTGCCTTATGTTGAGGTGCTCCTATGTTGGGTGCATAAATATTTACAATTGTTATATCTTCTTTTTGAATTGATCCCTTGATCATTATGTAGTGTCTTTCTTTGTCTCTTGTAATAGTCTTTGTTTTAATCTATTTTGTCTGATATGAGAATTGCTACTCCAGCTTTGTTTTGATTTCCATTTGCATGGAATATCTTTTTCCATCCCCTCACTTTCAGTCTGTATGTGTCCCTAGGTCTGAAGTCGGTCTCTTGTAGACAGCATATATACAGGTCTTGTTTTTGTATCCATTCAGCCAGTCTATGTCTTTTGATTGGAGCATTTAATCTATTTACATTTAAGGTAATTATCATTATGTATATTCCTATTACCATTTTCTTAATTGTTTTGGGTTTTTTATTGTAGGTCTTTTCCTTCTCTTGTGTTTCCTGCCTAGAGAAGTTCCTTTAGCATTTGTTGTAAAGCTGGTTTGGTGGTGCTGAATTCTCTTAGCTTTTGCTTGTCTGTAAAGGTTTTAATTTCTCCGTCAAATCTGAATGAGATCCTTGCTGGGTAGAAGTAATCTTGGTTGTAGGTTTTTCCCGTTCATCATTTTAAACATGTCCTGCCACTCCCTTCTGGCTTGGAGAGTTTCTGCTGAAAGATCAGCTGTTAACCTTATGGGGATTCCCTTGTGTGTTATTTGTTGTTTTCCCCTTGCTGCTTTTAACATTTTTTCTTTGTATTTAATTTTTGATTGATTAATATGTGTCTTGTTGTGTTTCTCCTTGGATTTATCCTGTATGGGACTCTGTGTGCTTCCTGGACTTGATTAACTATTTCCTTTCCCATATTAGGGAAGTTTTCAACTATAATCTCTTCAAGTATCTTCTCAGTCCCTTTCTTTTTCTCTTCTTCTTCTGGGACCCCTATAATTCGAATGTTGGTGCGTTTAATGTTGTCCCAGAGGTCTCTGAGACTGTCCTCAATTCTTTTCATTTTTTTTTTTTTCTTTATTCTGCTCTGCAGTAGTTATTTCCACTATTTTATCTTCCAGGTCACTTATCCGTTTTTCTGCCTCAGTTATTCTGCTATTGATCCCTTCTAGAGACTTTTTAATTTCATGTATTGTGTTGTTCATTACTGTTTGTTTGCTCTTTAGTTCTTCTAGGTCCTTGTTAAACGTTTCTTGTACTTTCTCCATTCTATTTCCAAGATTTTGGATCATCTTTACTATCATTATTCTGAGTTCTTTTTCAGGTAGACTGCCTATTTCCTCTTCATTTGTTAGGTCTGGTGGGTTTTTACCTTGCTCCTTCATCTGCTGTGTGTTTCTCTGTCTTCTCATTTTGCTTAACTTACTGTGTTTGGGGTCTCCTTTTCACAGGCTGCAAGTTCGTAGTTCCCGTTGATTTTGGTGTCTGCCCCCAGTGGCTAAGGTTGGTTCAGTGGGTTGTGTAGGCTTCCTGGTGGAGGGGACTAGTGCCTGTATTCTGGTGGATGAGGCTGGATCTTGTCTTTCTGGTGGGCAGGTCCACCTCTGGTGGTGTGTTCTGGGGTGTCTGTGGCCTTATTATGATTTTCGGCATCCTCTCTGCTAATGGGTGGGGTTGTGTTCATGTCTTGCTAGTTGTTTGGCATAGGGTGTCCAGCACTGGCGCTTGCTCGTCATTGACTGGAGGTGGGTCTAGGCGTTGAGATGGAGATCTCTGGGAGATTTTCGCCGTTTGATTACTATGTGGAGCTGGGAGGTCTCTTGCAGACCAATGTCCTGAAGTTGGCTCTCCCACCTCAGAGGCACAGCCCTGACGCCTGGCTGGAGCACCAAGAGCCTGTCATCCACTCGGCTCAGAATAAAAGGGAGGTAAAAAAAAAAAAAAAGAGGGAAAGAAAGAAGAAGATAAAATAAAATAAAATAGTTATTAAAATAAAAAATAATTATTAAAAACATTTTTTTAAGTAGTAAAAAAAAAAAAGAAAGAAGAGAGCAACCAAACCAAAAAACAAATCCACCAATGATAACAAGCTCTAAAAACTATACTATAACAAAACAACAACAACAACAACAAAAAAACGGACAGCTAGAACCCTAGGACAAATGGTAAAAGCAATTCTATACAGACAAAATCACACACAGAAGCATACACATACACACTCACAAAAAAAGAAAAAGGGAAAAAAATATATATATCGTTGCTCCCAAAGTCCACCTCCTCAATTTGGAATGATTCGTTGTCTATTCAGGTATTCCACAGATGCAGGGTACATCAAGTTGATTGTGGAGATTTAATCCGCTGCTTCTGAGGCTGCTGGGAGAGATTTCCCTTTCTCTTCTTTGTTGGCACAGCTCCTGGAGTTCAGCTTTGGATTTGGCCCCGCCTCTGCCTGTAGGTCACCTGAGGGCGTCTGTTCTTTGCTCAGACAGGACAGGGTTAAAGGAGCAGCTGCTTCGGGGGCTCTGGCTCACTCAGGCCATGGGGAGGGACGGGTACGGATGCGGGGCGAGCCTGTGGCGGCAGAGGCCGGCATGACGTTGTACCAGCCTGAGGCGTGCCGTGTGTTCTCCCGGGGAAGTTGTCCCTGGATCACGGGACCCTGGCAGTGGCGGGCTGCCCAGGCTCCCAGGAGGGGCGGTGTGGAGAGTGACCTGTGCTTGCACACAGGCTTCTTGGTGGCTGCAGCAGCAGCCTTAGCGTCTCATGCCCGTCTCGGGTCCGCGCTGAGAGCCGTGGCTCACGCCCATCTCTGGAGCTCCTTTAAGCGGCGCTCTGAATCCCCTCTCCTCGCGCACCAGGAAACAAAGAGGCAAGAAAAAGTCTCTTGCCTCTTCAGCAGTTTCAGACCTTTTCCTGGACTCCCTCCCGGCTAGCCGTGGCGCACTAGCCCCCTTCAGGCTGTGTTCACGCAGCCAACCCCAGTCCTCTCCCTGGGATCCAACCGAAGCCCGAGCCTTAGCTCCCAGCCCCCGCCCGCCCCAGCGGGTGAGCAGACAAGCCTCTCAGGCTGGTGAGTGCTGGTCGGCACCGATCCTGTGCGGAAATCTCTCCGCTTTGCCCTCTGCACCTCTGTTGCTGCGCTCTCGTCTGTGGCTCCGAAGCTCCCCGCCTCTGCCACCCACAGTCTCCGCCTGAGCAGGGGCTTCCTTGTGTGTGGAAACCTTTCCTCCTTCACAGCTCCCTCCCACTGGTGCAGGTCCCATCCCTATTCTTTTGTCTCTGTTTTTTCTTTTTTCTTTCGCCCTACCCAGGTACGTGGGGAGTTTCTTGCCTTTTGGGAGGTCTGAGGTCTTCTGCCAGCGTTCAGTAGGTGTTCTGTAGGAGTTGTTCCACATGTAGATGTATTTCTGATGTATTTGTGGGGAGGAAGGTGATCTCCATGTCTTACTCTTCCACCATCTTGAAGCTCCTCCCTGCTTTACTTTAAATATAAACCATTTCAGAAGCACAAGTTTGAAGACATTCAGTCATACAGAGAGTTATTACTGTAGTGAATATTTATGTGGGAGTTTTATACCTTTATCTTTTCTTAGGCTGCATCTTTTACTGTGGCAGTATTTATTGTTTTATCTACGTTTAGGAAGGATGTTTTTGCTAGATATTAAATTTTAGGTTGGTAATTATTTTCTTTCAGCATTTTAAAGATTTTCTACTTTTCAACATTTTGTCATTGTTTCCCTTTTAGAGATAATGTATCTTTTTTCCTTCAAGGTGTACTGTATTTCATCTTTCTCTGGAAGCTTTGAGATTTTTCCTTTCCTTAGATTTTCAAAAGTTAAACCAAATATGCCTACTGTAAAAAAACATATTTTTTAAATGTATCTTAATGTTTGTAGAGCTTCTTCCATCTGAGACCTGATGTCTGTTGTCAGTTTTGGAAAATTCTTCATTAGTATCTCTTTAAACAGTTCTACTGCCACATTCTCTTTAATCTTCTGGGACTCATGTTACATGTTATATTCCTTTTACTATGTCCCATGTGTCTATTAAACAGTTTTCTATGTTTCTCACAATTTTTTTCCTCACTGTGCCTCAGGCTGGATATTTTCTTCTGATTTGCCTTCATCTCACAAATCTGTTCTTCTGTAGTTAAATGCATTTGTTGAGGTCTTAATTTTATTTATTACTTTTGCCACTTTAGAATTTCCATTTGATTCTTGTTTTATATATCTAGTTATCTGGCAGAATTCTCTGTCATCTTTTTTTTTAAGCACTTTAATTACAGATATTTGAAAGTTGTATCTGTCCTCAATATCTGGATTATATGTAGGTCTTTCTTGTTTGTTTTTCTTTCAGCTTTTCAGTCATTTGATCCTGATTCCTGTAATGTCTACTTATGTTTGACTGAATAGTGGATGCAGTGTATGAAAAACTGTGGAAGCTGTGGATAATGTTATTGTCTCCAGAAAGGACTGTTCTTTTGCCAGAGAAGTTAGAGTAGGGGTAGTTCATATTGATCCCCTCAGGGATCAACTGGAGGTTTCGGTGAAGGCTGTTCTATTTCTGGTTTGCTCTTATTCTGAAGGCATAGCCCTTCAGGTGTCTCAACTGAAAGCTTTCTCTTTTAAAGGCCCTGAACTCATTTGTCTCTCCCAGCACTGTGAAACTCTGAATGTGCTTCGTTAGCTTTTTAGCCTCTTAGATGCTGTTTTCTGCTTATCGTCCCAGATTCCTGCCCTACACGGTTTAGGAATTGGCAAACACCTTGAAAAGAAAAGCTGTGGACAATGACAGTCTCACCTCACTATGATCTTGGTCCCTTGAGTCTGAGCTGCTTGTTCTTCAGTGACTTCAAACAGTTGTGTTTTGTTTGGTTTATATTTTATCCTGCCAGGAGGGTTAGTCTGGTACAAACCACTTTCAGTATCAGAAGTTTTCAATTGACATATTCCATTGTTTTATGGTATTCTCAAAGCATTGAAGAGATGGTTTTTTATCTTTTAATAAATGTTAAGCTTGTACTCTGGGTATTTTGCTATGACCTTCTAACACTAAAGTGTAAGATATACTCTTTGGTTAAAGCAAGAAATAGAAATAATATTTATTGAATTTCAAAAACTTGAAGGCCCTTATTAAACATTTTATAAACATTTTCAAATCTAGTTGGAAAGGCAGCACATCTTCAAAAAAGATATAAGCTACTATCTAATATTGTACTTACATGTCAAATGAATTATATACTACAGTGCATACTATAGGAAGATAAGAACTAATATTTATTGCACACCACTGTTAGGTCATTTGATCCTCAAAATAAGCTTATGATGTTTCTATTAAAATGGAATGAGGAAGAATGGCCAGTTGTAAAAAAAAATTTGAAAATAAGTAAAATTATAAACAAGAAAATTAAAATCACCCACAATCTACTGAGAGATTACCATTAAGAACATTTTAGGCCTAAAGAACATGTCTAGTCTTTTCCCAGTACATATAAATATATATTATATATCATCCTGAAGCACTGAGTTTAGTAACATTTTATTTGCTTTAAAGTCTTTAGCTATATGCAATTCTAGCACTCCTGCTTCAATTTTATTATAACTTTTCTATTTCTAATGCCTTTTAAAATTAATCTAACTGTGAAACATTTTTAAACTTTGATAGTTTGATAAAATTTCAATAGTGCAGACAAAAAGCTTTCTAAAATATACACAGCTGACATTCTTTTTAGTAATCTAGTACAATGGATTATTTCTCTAAATTAAGAATTTTGTTAAGTTTATATAACTTACATAATTATATTGTGATTTTTTTTCTAAAGTTAGTGTAAAGTTGGCATGTTAAACTTCCTAATAACTTTTTTGTTTGTATTTTAAAGGCCAAACTGTTTTCAGATAGTGGTTCAGCACTTTAGTGAAGAACATTACATCTTCTACTTCGCAGGAGAAACTCCAGAACAAGCAGAGGTAAGTTAACTGTTTTTTCAACCACTGTCAACTTTATTCAGCCCATGTTTTCTTTTTTAACTGGAATAGAAAGCTGTTGCATTTAAGATAATGTGATAAAAAGGATGCCTGAAATCTAATCATGTTTTATTTTAAGGAATGAGAAACTTTCATGTGCAAAAAAAATTTTTTTGAAAGAAATGCAGGAAAACACAGTGTAGGGTTATTAGGAAAACTCCATTTTAAATTGACCTTTAAATGGGCTATGATGTTGAGTCCAACTGAGAATGTTCATTGAAAATCATCTCTGCAGAAAGGTTATAGATATTCTCAGTACAGTCAAAAAGGTAAGCCAGTTAGTTTTGCTAATAAGCATTGTTGTTATTCACTGGTTGAACTGTGTCTAAAAATAGAAATTCAGTCATCACAAGGAAAAAATTTTGAGGAATTTTCTGGTTTTCTCTAAGTCTAGATATAATGTTTACTTTCAGCACTAGCCATTGATCCATGTGCAATCCCCTTATTAAAACTTTTATTAAATTTTAAGTAATGCTGTGAAGAAATATTTTTAAAAATCTCCTTTTAGAAGTACTTTGATTTCTTTGAACCATAATATTTCTGGGGTGTTTAGAGGTATTTTGTAGAAATATGGCTATATTTCTTCTGCTTATACTCTATGGAAGGAACCCGCAGGTAGTTTTAGAGGTGAAAGAAAGTGACTTTGTTGAAAAAAAAGAAGATAATTTGCCAACCCTGGATACGAGGCAGATGCTCCTAAAACTCTGGATCCTGGCCTGGGCCCCTGACTCATAAATTATGAAAATATCTTAGGGTGTAGAATAAATTTGATGAATGAGCCATTGTGTTTTATGGCTTATAATTGAATATCAGTTTTCCATCATGGAAAAATATCTCAATTGAATACTCATTATTAACTTGTAATACACATAAAACCTTGTTTTGTGGGTATGTAGCCCTAATTTGCAAAAATAGGGCTCATAATATTTTGCTGTTTGACTTTTTTTTTTTAAATGTTAGATACTGAGTTAGAAAAGAAACTTAAACTTGAGTATCCTATCTTCCAGTTATTTTATCATGTTCTCTCTTTCTAAAGATGTGTTACCTGGATGACATTTCAATGTGTTTTGCATGCCTCACATAAATATAACATTTTCTTATTGGATTTATCTATACTCTTTCCATATTCTGTTTCCATATATCCCTTAAAGTTCAAAAATACCACTGATAGTCCCAGTTTTTTATTACTTTGGTGGCCTGTGGTATCTCTGGTTATTGTCTTCTCTTTATAAAAGCTGTGGTAATTGATTTAGTCTTAAGTTTGCTCCATTAAAAGACATTCTCTAAACACTGACAGAGTTCAGATTCATTGAAATAGTCAACAAACTAAAGACCTAGTTGAGTGAAGCAGTAGTACAGAGCTTTCTAGAAACATGTATGCCAAATAAAATATTTAGATTTTTGATAAACCTACAATTGTTCTCTCCTTTCTCCAGAGTACTAGATCATTAAACATTTTAGAATATAGCTGCAACTTAATATTAGGCTGAAATATTGTTTTAAATATAATGTTATATTTGAAAGGCTTATAAATCACCCAGACCCCCTTATACATTTCTACCTATATCATGGTCTAAGGTAAAGATTAGAATGTTTGTCATCAAATCAGTCATCACATTATCAATTGGTTTTGCAGTCAGCCTTCCTTTCACAAAATGTATCAAGTTCAGTTCTGCTTTAGGGTGCCTCATGTTTAACTGCTTAACTATATGTAAATTTATTTTCTGGCTAATTATCACTCATTGGTACTTAAGATTAATATAGAGATTCTATAATAATACAATCAATATTTTACAGAATTATATTGTTTTGGTCACTGTTTTATTTTGTTGGAGCACAGATGTATTTAAAGCACAGGATACTCTGAGTTTAGAAATGGCAGTCTAGAGAAGGAAGGAACTATTGAATTTGGGGAAAAAACCCAAACTGTTGATTGGAAACTGCATAAACTATTGTGTACTATATTTCTTTGAAATGCTGTTATTTTTCGTAGGACTGGATGAAAGGTCTGCAGGCATTTTGCAATTTACGGAAAAGTAGTCCAGGGACATCTAATAAACGCCTGCGTCAGGTGAAACTTGATCTTCTTTGATTTGTGATTGTCACAAATTTGTGATCGTATTTTGCTTTATCACTTTGCTCTTTATTTTTATTTCTCTATGAACTATTTTGGGCAACATTTCAAACACTTTAGAATTCTTGAGAGGTGAATCTTTTCAGGCATTTTAAAGCCATGCTCCCACTTGCTTCAGCAGCAGGAGAAATAGTTATTTCTTTATGAAAGAGAATATTCTTTATATACTTGCTGGATACTTAGCCCATAATGCCATCTTTTGAATACATACCAAGGACTTTTTTTCCTCCACTTAAAGTAACAATACCAAGCCAACAGCAACAGAAACTATTCTGTTCAGCACTATTATTTTTTTTTTTCTTCAAAAAATTATTTTGGCCTGTGTCAGAAAGGTACTTACTGAAAAAATCATCTGACTGAAAGTACTAATCCTGGTAAACTTCAGGGTTTTTCATTTTATAGTAATTGCTTTTGAAACCTATTATATAACTCATGGGTACTATCCTATCTTATTTGAAACCTTCACATGCCTGCATGTTCATTTACGGAGAGTTAAGCTAGGCTTTCTCTTTCGTTCTAGGTATGTAAACTCAACTTTATACCCTCCATTTCTTTGCTTTTTTCTTTTAGTTATCCCCAGATAATTGGAAAAAGTTAGGTAAATTTAATATTCTTGGAGTTTTGAGGAAAGTTTCTTTTTTGTACAGTATTTATTGACTAAAGTGACTCTTGTTTTACTTATGGGAATTTCCAATAAGCTTGGTGAATTTAACATACTGTTCTATTGGAAGTGGATAAATGGTTATTATTTAGATGACTGAAAGTTTTATTCCCTGTAACCAGAAGTCTGATACTTTCCCCAGGGACATTTAATTACATGCATAATCACTATGTGTTCTCAAAACATGTTTTAACATTTCAAAAGCTATGGAAAATCAGATTCAATTTTTGTAGATTGTATCTTGTGAGAAATTTCAGGCATGAAATTATTATTTGTAGGTATAATATTATATAATCATAATGATATAATAGCTAACAATTTCTTGAGCCCTTTTTATGTGCCAGGTACTGTGCTTGTGCTTTTATACATATCATTTCTAATCTTCACAACAACTTGCAGTGTAGACTTTATCCTAATTTTATATCTGAGGAAGCTGAGGCTCATAGAAACTGACTTGTGCAAGGCCACACAAGTAGTACGTGGCAAGAGGGAAAGAGAACCTGATACTAGAAGATAGATGGTTTAAGTTCTGCATCAAAACTGAAAAATAACTTCGCTTCTTTGGATCTGTATCCTTTTCTGTAAAATGAGAAGGTAGAATCAGTATTTTTTTTTTTTTTTTTTTTTTTTTCAAAATTTTGAATATGTTTTATCTGGTAGTTCCACTTCTCAGAATTTACATATTATTCCTTATAATTAGAGAATTGAACAAAGATTTATGTACAAAGGTTATGCTCATGGTTTACTTATGATTGTGAAAATTAGGACCAAAATAAGCATTTTGGAAAAATGAATAATGTACATGAAAATCATGCTATTAATGAATGATTAATCACATGGAAATGCTCAAAGTATGAGTGAAATGAGCAGATCAAATAACAGCTTGTATGTCACAATCCAAATGGTGTTTTTAAATAGGTATAGAAAAATACAGAATAACTAGAATATTAAGAATGGTATTTCTGGTTGGTAAAATTATGAGCAATTATTATTTTCCTCTTTATACTTTTCTTTCAATTATTTGAGTATTATTTATTGTGTTTTTCTTTTCATCTTTATTGGAGTATAATTACTTTACAATGTTGTGTTAGTTTCTGCTGTACAACAAAGGGAATCAGCTATACGTATACATATACCCCCATATCCCCTCCCTCTTGAGCCTCCCTCCCACCCTCCCTATCCCACCCCTCGAGGTGGTCACAAAGCACCGAGCTGATCTCCCTATGCTATGCGGCTGCTTCCCACTAGCTATCTATTTTACATTTGGTAGTATATATATGTCAGTGCTACTCTCTCACTTCGTCCCAGCTTCCCTTTCCCCGCTGTGTCCTCAAGTCCGTTCTCTAGGTCTGCGTCTTTATTCCTGCCCTGCTACTAGGTTCATCAGTACCGTTTTTTTAGATTCTATATATATGCTTTAGCATACGCTATTTGTTTTTCTCTTTCTGACTCACTTCACTCTGTATGACAGACTCTAGGTCCATCCACCTCATTACAAATAACTCAAGTTTCGTTCCTTTTTATGGCTGAGTAGTATTCCACTGTACATACGTGCCACATCTTCTTTTTTTTTTTTTTTTTTTTTATTCACACACACACACACTGTATTTTATTTTTACAAGACATAAATAGACTGACACCAAGCATTGTACATGGATGACCACAACAAAAACAACAATGATTGCAATTACCAAACATGAAACACACTCATACTATGTCATAATATTGACATTCAGTCCAGTAATCCTCCACTGTAACAGCTCCTTTACTTTGCAGTGAAAATTGATTTGTATATTCTTTGCCTCTGAGTCCTTGTGGGATTTTTTTTTTTTTTTTAAATTCAGACAGAAAGTCACAAAAATTATACTCATCCTCATCAGTTCACTCAGTCCCATGTAATTAATTTTTTTTTTCATCTTGATCTTTTGTTAGCACTTTTATGAGTTCATCAGTTTTTCATTAGAGTTCTGAAAATGCTTATTCATTCAGTTCAGCAGTACAGTCAGTTACCAGAAACCTGTACTTGTCAGAGTCTTTTCCATGAATTTCTTGAAGATGAAACCCTTTTATAGGAACATATTTGCAAAATCATCAGAGTACACCCAGAACTGTCTGTAAATGACAAAAGACTTAAAAATGACCACGGTTAAAGATTTGATGAAAGTTCATAATAATGCAGTTGACAAGAAAATTAGTTATTTCTGAGATATACTTGACTTGTGCAAGGCCACACAAGTAGTACGTGGCAAGAGGGAAAGAGAACCTGATACTAGAAGATAGATGGTTTAAGTTCTGCATCAAAACTGAAAAATAACTTCGCTTCTTTGGATCTGTATCCTTTTCTGTAAAATGAGAAGGTAGAATCAGTATTTTAAAAATATTTTCTAGCTGTGGAACTCTGTATAGAAAGAAAAGCTTCCAGATGAGCATTATATAGCATGTTAGATTTTGATTTGGGTGGCAACAGTTATTTACTTAAATTAATAAAGAATCCTCTTCTCAACTTCATTTTCTCTGAACCATTGTTTTATAGCAGAAAAGGTGTATTTCATTATTTTTGCAGGAATGTAATTGGAGTAATAACTTGTAAAATACTATTGTATTTACTTTTTTAAGTGGGAAGAATTTATTAAAAGGGAAAATAAAACTGAAGGTCATGTTTTCTGAAAAAAGGGGAAAATAAGTCACTATTTTGGGTTTTTATAATAATTGCCTTTGAAACCTAGTGCATAATTCTTGAAATCTGGGGTAACAATTTCTGTGTTTTCTTTAGGTCAGCAGTCTTGTTTTACATATTGAAGAAGCCCATAAACTCCCAGTAAAACATTTTACTAATCCATATTGTAACATCTACCTGAATAGTGTCCAGGTAGCAAAAACTCATGCAAGGGAAGGGCAAAACCCTGTATGGTCAGAAGAGTTTGTCTTTGAGTAAGTCTTATTTTATCATTACATTCGATGATTTTCTTTTGCTGTAATGCATTTTCTTTCCTTTTATTATTTTTTTTAAACTCTGTATCTAAATCACTCAGAACACGGTGCCAAGCTCAGGCATTTTAGTAATACACACTTTTTTTTTTCTATTGTATTTGTTCACTTTTACTAGTAAAGTGCTATGTCCTTGGTTTTTCACCTAGTTATTAATATGAATTACCATTACTGATGAATCCAAAAACATTTACTAACATACACAGACAAAATGTCTACAAGGGTTTCCAGGATTTACTCGAGGAAGTTAAAGACGGTCGGGACAGTGTAATTTGCTTGTCTGTATTCCTGTGTACCAAATAATAAAACATGTTTTGAATCTAGTTTTAAATCTAGCACTTTCAACTGGGTTAGCAGCAGAAATAGGGGGTTTATTCGATACTAAGAATAAAGGAATTAGATAGTTTTATGCCAGGATATTTTCTTAATTCTTTTTCTCCTTGCTGCTTTAGTGATCTTCCTCCTGACATCAACAGATTTGAAATAACTCTTAGTAATAAAACGAAGAAAAGCAAAGATCCTGATATCTGTAAGTTGACACAGAAATTTCTAAAGTAAAAAAGCATGTTTTATATACTTTGGAAATTCATAATGAAGTATAATCTAAAATGGAAATTAAAAAGGTGTGTAAGCAGTGTAACTTGAGATAGCTTCTTTTTGTACTTCTAAAAGTGTTGATTGCTGTATCTAAAACAGAAAAAATAAAAAGACCAAAATGGCTAAATTGTATATACTGTAAACTTAAGCCCTAAGGATTAAAGTAGGATCTGCTCACCCTCCCTCCACAATGTGTAGGAAGAAAAAGAAAACAGTAACAGTGGTCATCTTTCTGTGGTGCTTCCTTATCCCTTCTTCCTACTTTTTAGGTTTCTCCTACTTTCCTATACTTTGCATGTAAATGAAAAAAAGCACTGTTAAATTTTCTTCTTTAAACTAGATTACACTGCTCACTTCTGGTAGTCAGTACTGGTTCTCAGCAGCACAACTTTTCCCAGCCTGTTTCTGAAACAGGCGGCAATGGGATTTAGCAGTTCACACCAGAGTGAATTAGGTTAATCCTTAAATACCTTCTTAAAAATCAGGCTTAGGGGGAAAAAAAGTGGTATGTGTTAACAGAATCAAAGCCTGAATTTTTTGCTATAAATGTTTATTCTGTAATTTCTGTACTATTAAAATGCTTAACATTTTTAGTGGTTCCCCATTATTTTTAAGATAAAATCTAACCCCCTAGTAATGATACAGAAGAAAGGCCCTTTCCTGATCCACTCCTCCCCACTCTTACTTTCACTGTGTAATCTTTTGTATATCCTTCTCTCCAGCTACACCAGCTTTCTTATAGCTCTTAAATTGTCCATGTATTTTTAAAACCATCCACCATACCATCTGTTCAGACGGCACACACTCTTTTTTCTCTGTTTCTACTTAGCTACACTTCCAGATCCTGTTACAAGTCAGCTTAAGGGGGTACCTGTTTGGAATGGATGTTTAACCTCCACAGAATGAATTAGATATTATTTCTCTGTACTTCATTAGCATATACCACTTTACAGCAGTTAGCACGGGGTATCATAATTGATTTCTTGCCTCCTTGGCTAGGCTGTTACCTCCATGCAAGTCAGAGACTATATCTTAATCATGTCTGTATCCCACATCCCTACCTATCAGAGAGTCTGGCACATAGCAGGCATTCACTAAATGAATGAACTAAGCATTTAGTATTAAATTTATGATATTACTGAAAAGTCCTTTAATAAAAAGCATTTAACACTATAGATAAGATAGAACATTAGGAAAATTTGTGTGACTAATTACAGTGTCATCTTTTCAGACAGTAATCATTTGATATTTTTCTGTCACAGTATTCATGCGCTGCCAGTTAAGCCGGTTGCAGAAAGGGCATGCCACAGATGAATGGTTTTTGCTCAGCTCCCATATACCATTGAAAGGTATTGAGCCAGGATCCCTGCGCGTCCGAGCACGATATTCTATGGAGAAAATCATGCCAGAAGAAGAGTACAGCGAATTTAAAGAGGTATTAAAGTTATTTACCAGTCCAATTATTTTTAAAGGCATTATGAAAAATAATTAACTTTTTTTTCCCCCCCAACATCCCTACTGGAGTATAATTGCTCCACAATGCTGTTAGTCTGTGCCGTACAACAAAGTGAATCAGCCACACGCACACATATATCCCCATATCCCCTCCCTCTTGCGTCTCCCTCCCACCCTCCCTATCCCACCCCTCTAGGTGGTCACAAAGCACCGAGCTGATCTCCCTGTGCTATGCGGCTGCTTCCCACCATACCCATTGAGTTAAATATAGTAATTTCATAGTTTAGTGGCACAGTGACAGGCAGAGAAGGTTGAAAAGCCTTGCAAAGCAAAGTATGACATTGCTTTTAAGAGACTATAAATATGTAGGTTACAAACTCATTCTGTTTTTAATAAATTTATTCAATAGAACATATTCCTAAATGTATACATATAGAAGAATGTATTTCCTGTTAATGTTACTGAGAATGCTTAATGCTGTATACTTTCAACAATCTTTCTTGATGTCATTTTTAGCTTATACTGCAAAAGGAGCTTCATGTAGTCTATGCTTTATCACATGTATGTGGACAGGACCGAACACTACTGGCTAGCATCCTACTGAGGATTTTTCTTCATGAAAGGCTTGAATCGTTGTTGTTATGTACACTAAATGACAGAGAAATAAGCATGGAAGGTACAGTATGGATGTGTTAGTGTGATACTTTTAAAAACTGGTTAATGATTAGATTTTATATATCAAGTATATATGTACTCTTAGAACATATTAAATAGTTCAATCATTTTACAAAGTTACTCAGTTTTTCATTCATTAAAAATTACAGTTGGAATGTCATTTCTCATTCTTAGGCTGGCTAATATGGGGGGGGGTAATATCTCTAATACAACTTTGTCATAAATTAGAAGCCGTAAGAAAGTGACTTCCATGTCCAGATCAATGGCTTATACTGCTTGATTATTAAGAATAGTTTGGTATGCTCACCATGTTCTCGTTTGTTTTTTGCTTATAAATTCATTGCACAAAAGTTGGGTGTTAGCTGCATTTTATTTCTGGCTTCTATAGGTAGGTAGTTTCCAGGCAATTTAGCTGGACCCACAGTAGTTTGTAACAGCTTATAAATATGTCAGAATAACCCATATCAAACCAGCCCTTTGACTCAATAACAGTACTTGCTTCTAGGTTCCCCAAATAAACTGTAAAATCTAAAACTATTTCCTCCTAATCATAGAAAATATAAAAATATATAGATTTGTCAGGAAAGATAAAGTGGTGGTACATATTTTACACTGAGATTGTCTTTTCTGGCAATATTTGTGTTTTTTTAGGATTTTATTAAAAGTCATTAATAGCCATATTTTAGGCAAATAAGTTAATTTATACTGGGGTTTTACGTTACATTCTTGTTTGTAAATTAACTCAGATTTTTCAAAGCGTGGGCTCAGTGGACAGCAAAGGTGGATTCTGGTCCTAGTTTTGTCACTATTTGGCTCTTTAGTCTTAGACAAGTCATATAACCATCCAGAGCCTTTGTTTGTTCATATAATGTGGCAGTGTTAATTCCTTCTCCCATTTATGATCTAATGAAGTGAAGGAATAGAAAGTCTTTTGAAGAGTTAAGTTTATAGGAATATAGGATGTCATTATAATCAATATTTAATGCTACATGCAAATAAACATACTTAAATGCCTATAATTATTTGAGGAAAAAATGAATTCATTTAATTTCCAATCTGGTTCACATTAGTACAATCCTTTACAGATAATTTTTAATATATATATATTTATGTAGATGAAGCCACTACCCTATTTCGAGCTACAACACTTGCAAGTACCTTGATGGAGCAGTATATGAAAGCCACTGCTACACAATTTGTTCATCACGCTTTGAAAGACTGTATCTTAAAGATAATGGAAAGCAAGCAGTCTTGCGAGGTGAGTATTGCAGCAAAGAGCATATTTTAATAGGTAATGCTTTATAGCTAACTGCACTTCAAGGAAAATATATTAGCTGTCTGAAACTGTTCATCAGAACAGTTATACCTTTTGTAATACGTTTAGAAAAATGTTATGCAAAACAGACTTTTTAAAAAAGATGTACTTTATTTGGAGATTAAAAACCTTGAATTGCACCAGAAATACATGAAAGTACTTTATCATTTCTCCTGCTGTACTAATGATAAAAGTGTATGCTACTTTCAGAAAGTGTGCAAACATAAATTGAAGTTATTGTTGGAGATTTCTGTTGTGTAAGTTCTATGTGACACTTGCTAATAACATCTAGGTTTCTCCTCAAAGGTTTTTTTGAAGTGGGGGTGGTGGTGGGAGGGTCAGAGGTACAAGATAACCCCCTCAAAAGCAAATAAAAATATCCTTTTGATTATTGAGCCTTCAGTGTAAACTCATAACAAACCATTAAGAAAAGGAATAGAATCTCATTTATATGGCTATTCCATCATTTTATTTTGAAGGCAGAGCAACTATAGAAGCAGGATATTGAATGTATTTTTTATGTCTGATACAAAATAAAGGAACTGCTTTTGATAATGTACACTGGGAGCACTCAAAATGTTAATTCTGCACCAAGTTGTCAATTTCTACTAATTAACTTAAGGGGAAGAAATGGATAATTTAGTGTTGAAATAGTTGGTCTATTAAGTGTAAAGGATACAGAAATGCAGCAAGTCTGCAGAAAGTCTCTGGATGTTAAATCCAGGCTAGGGAATTTAGATTCCTATAGATAAATCTACTCCATTAATTCTAGATAAGAATTCTTAGATTTTAGAAGTTACTGGAAAGTTTTTAGAAGGGTTCATGATGCTGCCTCTGAGGCATTTGGTATTTTATTAGTCATTTAAAAAGTCTTATTCAGAAAAACCTTTCTATTTTAATCAGTTTTTTTCCTCAAATAAATAGATTTAAGATAGGCTTTATAATAATAAATAGTGATCTTTCTTTCCAATTAAATACTCCTAAGTATATTTGTGCATGTGGCCACTGCAGCTGGGATTTTTTTTGTCTTCTGTTTGGGAATATTATATTTAAAATAAAGTCTAATACAGTTTTGTGTGCCTGTAAAAATCTGTGGTAAAATGTGGTAAATGAATAAAAGAAAACTTTATTAATGGTATTAACCCAAAGCAACTGAAAACTGTTGAATAATCATTGCTCTTCAGTTGAGTAGATGGGAATTAATGGTAACAAGTCCATTAGGAGTTCCACAGAGCAAACCCCAGTGAGCCCCACACCACCACCAAAAGACTAATACAGTTTGAAAAATGGAAAAATAGAGAACCTTGAAAACAAGTGCTTGGTTACCTTGATTCATTTGCATTTATCATTGCCAAGATGCATTTATATTGATTTATTCCTTCTCTTAGTTGAGTCCATCAAAGTTAGAAAAAAATGAAGATGTGAACACTAATTTAGCACACCTATTGAACATACTTTCAGAGCTTGTGGAGAAAATATTCATGGCTTCAGAAATACTTCCACCGTAAGTGGTGAAATTTTAATTTGACAAGAAATTGTATATTTGCATTTTAAAAAATTTGTATTTCTAAAACATGTGTAAGCTTTTCCACTGTCCTGATGTTATTATACTCTGAAGAAGTTAGGGTTTTAATCTTTACACGATGAACTGTGTTTAAGGAAAAACAGTGACTTGAAGAAACCAAAGTGAAATATTTGCATTAAAATAAAACAAATCATGTTTTTATACAGGCCAGTATGTCTGGTTTATATAGTAACTTGGGGAAAGAATAGAAGCGTATCTCAGATTTGAGGAGGTCATAAAAGACATGTATCTCTCCAGTCTGTAGTTGAACATCTTGCTCAAAATGTACACGAGATAATTACTTGGTGTCTGCTTAGCGGCTTCTGGTGTTAGTCAGCTTGCTTATTCAGGTAGAAGTTAACTTACATTAAAATCTGTCTCCCTGGAACCTGTACTCATTAGTTCCTCTATATCCTCATTCCAGTACTTTTTCATACTTTTCTTTAATACAGAAGTAATCTAAAAATGGTAGGATTTCTTCCAAAGTAAATGTAAAGAATTGGTTAAATGAATTGATGATGAAAAGTTTTTAAAGTTTTCCTTATCCTTTGCTAAATATCACTACTTGTAACAGAGAACTTTTTTGGGGAAAATGGCCAGTTGCATTTAAAAATGTCATGTATTTCGTAAATTAAGCTTTAGGCTGCAATGAGATCAGTATTTTCAATTGCTTTCTGTATTGAGATGATTATGTTATTTTGGCAGGACACTGAGGTATATTTATGGGTGTTTACAGAAATCTGTTCAGCACAAGTGGCCTACAAATACCACCATGAGAACAAGAGTTGTTAGGTAAGACTTACTGTTTTGTTAAATCATATAGCATGCACTGAGAGTCAAGTGGATAATTGTGAAAATGTGGAGACTAACAGTATACAGTATACAATTCAAGACCTTTTGACTTTTATGTCAGAGCCCTGTTGAATATTTTCTGAATTCAGATAGCTCCTAAACTTTAACTTAGTGTTTTTGTTTTTGTTTTGAAGTTACCATGAGATACTTAGCTAGCAAGCTACCTTTTTGCATTTTCTAAAAACCTGAACATTCACTGATGGGAGGAGAGAAAGACAGGTTGATTTGTGCTGAGAAGGAAGAGCAATAATTGAACAATTTAGGTATTAATTAATTGGTTTGTAACAGTTTGTGACTCAGGGCTAATCTCCAACCAGAGTCTACTTAGTTCTGAAGCTGTTACAGTGTGTTCATTGTGCAGTAATTAGGAGGAATTGCTTTGTCAAGTCATAGCATTTTGTAGCTTATATAGGGGGACTTTGTTGTCATTAAGGTAACTTTTCCAATGAGGAAGCAGATCTGTAGAGATTAAATTGTTTGCTTAAGGTTATACAGAAAGTTAGTGGCTAAGGCAGAACTAAAGGCAAAACATCTAAGACCCAATCTAATATCCTTAACACTCTTGTACGCTTTTGTTAAGCACACCCCAACCCATTCAAGACAGTAGGAAATTAGTGCAAAAGCATCAGAGAATTCAGGAGTCTAATAATAAAATTTATCATATAGAATATATGCTGCCCATCATGTTATACACTATTAAAAAAAATTGGGCAACTACTGAAGACACCAACATCATATAATTAGTTTTGAAAATGTGTGTTAATCCTGCCCCCAACCTAAATCTTGTAAAGAGGCTTCTACTCTTTTTACAGATAAAATCTCTCTTGGTTAGTAATGATATGACATAAATGTTTAAGAATTGTAGATTCTGTATTTCTTGGCTTTAGTAGTGATTGAGAGGAATAGAAACGTATTACAAGCATATAATGTTGCAGCACAGTTTTGTGTGATGTAAATGAAAACTTTTGTAAGTTTCAAACAAGTATATTTGTTAAGCAAATAGCTGGAAATTCTGCTATGTGGATTATTTGATACTACAGGGTCTTTTAAGGGGCATTTACGGCCAAGGTGGTGATTTCTATCCCTAGTTAAGCTTTTAAATATATGTGTAGATACCCAGTATCCCTCTTACATTTAAAATCACCTCTAAAAATTCCCGGAAAGTAGATTTGCACACTGAAATTCTTTTATGGTTTGGTGTTGCTAGGTTATGTTTCAGATTCAAAGACAAAGATATAAAAATGTTTTCAAGCAAAATTTATGCAAGATTCTTCATAAATTACCTGCTATAAAGAAATCTAAAGACTTAATAATTGTATATTAAGAATAAATGCTCAGTCTGAGAAGCAACACGTTAATTTTTCTAAGACTCCCCAAAATTAGCAAACAACATCATTGGGAGGTAAATGCTGAAAAGTTGGGTTATTCACTAATAGAGAACACAGACTGTGTCAATTATTTTAATCTCTAAAAGGAATTTTATCAACTTGGAAATAATGCTTGTCTTTACAAGGGCAGGTGTGAGGTCACTTAGTGTGGATTCCTCTTAAGAGGAAATTAGAGAAATATTATCTACACAAGGACATAAACCCTATCAGTAACTGAAGAAGGGAGCAGACTAGGAGTAGCTATATACACTTGTAGTTTTACTTTGAACTTCGTTCCCAGAGTAAGATTAGCAGGTAGAATCATATATGACAACTGTTATTAAGCCATGTGCTTTTATACTAATTTTTGGTTTTGCTATTAATATTCTGTAATTTGAGAACTTTTTTTTTTTAACTTTAGAAAGCTTGATGTCTTTTTCTTCATTGCCTGAATAGCTTTTCAACATTGTTTGTATACATTTTCATTTATCAAGAAGTCACTTTTTCCCTAGTACAATGGATTCTTAATTTTTATGTAACAACAAAATCAGTATAACCAACTTCATTTATAACAGACTTTACTGAGCTGTTCTGTTTAAAGAAAGAGAAGTTAGAGAATGTTAGTTTTAGGGCCTTACAGGATTATGTGTCTATTAGAAGGGTTTATCTGTACTCCTACAGTATTTCAGAAATTCTTAGTGTTCCTAAGGACACTCCTTCCTCAAAGTAAGTATAAAATGCACTACTAGCTTGGAATAAGTAAATAATAGCCAAAACAGTAAATGTTACAGATACAACTTAAATCTTCCCAAAGTAAATCTAAAAATCTAAATTTGAGAAAAGTGAGTAATGTTTAAGCAGCAAATATATATGTTCTTAAAGTAAGATACTTCAGCTTATTATTTTCATAAAGTTGCATATTTGGTCTTCCCTACATTAGTTCAAAGTTCATGGTTCTACAGGTATTAACATTTTTGTTTATATATATTATTTTAATGTAACACATACTGTAGTTTTCTAAAAACACAAAATTTCCCTCCCATTCAGTGGTTTTGTTTTTCTTCGACTTATCTGTCCTGCCATCCTGAACCCACGGATGTTTAATATCATCTCAGGTAATCAGCTTTTGATAAATTTTGAAATTAAAAAAATAGAACAGTTTCATACTCTTTAGTAAGGTTACTCATTTTTTCTTTTAAATCTTTTTTTTTAATGCAATTATAAGACTTGGTATAAAACATTCCAAAGCACCCCTTTCTTCTTCCTTTTGCTACTTTACCTTTTCTTTCCATTTTGTTTCTTAACCTTTCTTTCCATCTAATATTTGAAGCCTGAGATGGCATGATTAGACACAGATCATTTTTTTCCCCATCCCTATGTCTCAAACTCTTATGATGATGACTTTTTCCAGCCTGCAACGTTGGCTTTTTCAAGTTGGGAAGAAGAGCTTCCGGTGTGCTTTTAACCCACGCTAGACCCTGTCACTACCATTGCAAGTTGGATTTTAAAATTATAGCTGCAGTTGCAGTAGTACTCTGTGAATACTTACGAAGAAAGTAGCCCTTTGAGATTTCCCAGTAGAGATTTCTTGTCACCAGCTATATAATGTTAATTGGCATTTTAAACTCCAACAAACCAGATTCAGTTTTGCTTATTACCCAAATGCCCATTATGGATTGACTTTCAGATGTTGTAGACTTCTCAAATAAAGGATTAGAATGATATTTGTGACTACAAATGTAATCATGAGCCATCATTAGCAGAAGGAATCTGAAGTATTTTTGTCTTAATAATTTGAAGCTCAAAATTGTATTAAAATTTTTTGGAGTATCTTACCTTTATAGCCATCATATCTCTGTAATTATCTCCAATTGCTACTAAAAATGGTTAAATCTATGGGTCTATTAAGAATGAAGGGTTTAGAATTCTTTTGGAGAGATTTATTTATCTGAATGTTAGACTCTGAACCACTAGGCAATATTATAGTTTAGCAACTTCAGATAAAAAGAGTACAATCTAAAATCAGGCAGCCAAATAGACTATCTATAGGTTTTTACTGTTAAATAATTATGTTTCAGAGCTTAAAATTAATAGAGACAAATATTTTTCATTTACATCCTATTATCTATATAGGGCAGTGCTTCCTGATTAACCTTTAAAATATTTTTTAAAAATTAATTTAAAAAATTAATAAATTGCATGTTTTTCTCCTCAAAATAAAGCAGAGATTTCAGACTTTATCTTTGTTATTGAGCTTTAAAGTGAATTATTTGAGTCAGTGGAGGCTGGGAGCAAGGAATTGCTCATATTGCAAATTGCTAACCTTGGATGGGTTGAAATTAGCTTTGTGAATTGTCCTGAAGGGTATGTGGAGTAACAGGTCTTTTTAGCAATAAGATAAAGCTTTGAAGTATTTTGAAATATCCTTTAGTACCCTTTTCACAAACTAAAAGCACTGATAAGTGTATTCAGTTTTTCCCCCTTTAAATCAAGCTCTTTTGAATTATACAGGTCATACTTTTTCCAAAAAACATTGAGTTCTGAATGGAAGAATGTTAGTATTTTTAACAGTAAGGAAATATTAAAGTGCTAAATTTACAATGGTTTACTTGGAAGTACCTTTGGAGTTGGTGTCATTAGCTGTGCCCAATTCTCTTATAGATTCCCCATCTCCTATTGCTGCAAGAACACTGATATTAGTGGCTAAGTCTGTGCAGAACTTAGCAAATCTTGTGGAATTTGGAGCTAAGGTAAAAACATTTTGATACTTTAAAATGTCATTTATGAGTGAAACTTTGACAAGATAAAACCATAATATATGGCATAAGTAAATTTTCAACAGTGGATATTTCATAAAGATAATTTATGATTTTGTTGGTATGTTCATATTTTTAGATGCTTTTTTAGATTTTACTTTTTAATAGTGGAATTTTAAAAACCACCATTTTAGCTAGTAGAAAGGTATTTTTTTCAGTATAATTTCCAGTATAATCAGATTCTTCCACTTTTAAATATAAAAATGAATGAGCGTATTTTTAAATGCACCCCAATTTTATTATGTATTGCACAATAAACATTCTCTGTAAATATTAAAATTCGGATGAGTTTTTAAAACACCCATATGTGATCCCACTATCTAAAGATAATGACTGTTAATGTTCTGGTAGGGATCATACTATGTCATCTGCTTTTGTTAATATTAACAGATAACAAGTATCCTTATAGGTACTTCCTTTCAAACTTGTCCAGTTATTTCCTTAAATGAACTTTGGAGTAAAAGTACTAAGTAAGAAGACATTTTGCTCCCCACAGCCTTGCCAAAACTCAACTAGTATTACTTTTTTATTTTTGACAATCTGATAGGCATGTTACTTTTTGTATCATTATTTCATTACTCTTAGAACTGTATGATTTTTCACGTCTATTTCTTTGGAATCGACTATTGAGGTCCTTATCTCATCTTACTGATTTTAAGAGTGTATTAATACTAACCCTTTCCCGTTTTACAACATAGCATATTTTCGAATCGGTTTAAGATTTTAGAATGAAGCAGTTTATAGTATGACTCAGCTTTTGAATTTATCTGAACCCTGAGGCAGGTTATGAGTACTAATTTTTTATTGCAGTCCCTACCACACTATATTTTAATTCCCTATATTCTCTGCTAGGTTCTAATAACCTCTGGGTACTTGGCAAATATTGATAGTTTCTCAATAATTATTTTTGAATGACCTACATATAAGAAATTTGTGTTTGCTAGGCTATGTGTGCTTTTTTTCATCCAGAATTTGTTTGTTCATTAAAAATACTCCATACTCCTATTCCTCAGAATAGCTGCTTGCTTATATTAGAAGGAAAAATATGGTCATTGTATGATTCAGTTAATTCTTATGAATAATGTGCTGCTACTGATAATTTGATTTATAAGAATTTTTGCTACATGTACGGTTTTTGTTATGGACCAGATAATGTTTTTGATGCGTATATAGTAAGCTTTTTATTTTTACATTTTTAGGAGCCTTACATGGAAGGTGTCAATCCATTCATCAAAAGTAACAAACATCGTATGATCATGTTTTTAGATGAACTTGGGGTATGCATATAATTTTTCAAGTACTTTGACATCTATACTTAATATAGCTGAGTATAACTCATTTAAGCAACAATCTTTAGAAAGCTTTTCTATCCAGAGCTAAAAAAAAAAAAAACCAACCCCAAAAAGCTGCATATTTTTGTCTACCTTCCTAAACAAATTACTTCATTTGATATAATTATTATAACAATTTATTCTTACACTGAATGATTTACACCAAGAATAGAGGACTGTGGCTTTTGAACTGCCTCTGTCAATTTTCAGTTTGTCCCACCTCACCACTATGACATTCTGTTGCTGCTTTAGCTACTTTAACTTTGCTGCTACTGTGTGGAATTTGAAACAAGATGGATGACCCACAGTTCTGGCCAGTTCAGTAAGTAAATGGACTGGAGAATGTATGTTCCTGTGGCTTTTCTAAGAATAAAATACATGGATTTGGTGTTAAACTTCATTCAGTGGGACTACATATGCCTTACTTAGGCATTTATAAATAAGCTGTGATTATAAAATTAAGAATGGGATTTTTAAAA
This sequence comes from Balaenoptera musculus, assembly GCF_009873245.2. Classification (NCBI taxonomy): domain Eukaryota; kingdom Metazoa; phylum Chordata; class Mammalia; order Artiodactyla; family Balaenopteridae; genus Balaenoptera; species Balaenoptera musculus. The sequence goes on from NC_045787.1 coordinate 68,657,844, forward strand.
TAATTTTTAAGACCCTGGATTTCTTAGTAAAGTTAAATTTTCTTGTTATAGATCTTCAGATACTGCATCAATTAAAAACTAAATAAATGTATTAGCAATTCAGTTCATATATACAGAAACCAGAAAAGAGATGTGAATTTAGCCAGGTGTATGGCACTAGGGAATGCTAGGGTAGGAGAATGTTCTGCTTTAATACAGTCAGATTCACTTAAAAGCACAAGTAAACAACCACCACACCACTGTACAGTCAAACCAGTCAGGACAGCCTGTGGGCCCCTAGTTTGCAGCTTCAGGTATAAGAAATTTACAGTATTGGTCCATATTGATAATGAAATGGAGAAATAAAGGAGCAGATGCTAAATGTCCATCATGTTCCTATATGTAAACTCCTGGGAAGTTTTGAAGACTATAAATATTTCCGATTACCAAAAAAATACAGTTGGTCCACGACTGAAATTTTTTTTTTTTTTTTTACTATAGTGATGTTTAAGGAGCTGTATGAAACTGTCCAGTATTTAAGGCTAGCTAGGTTTATCTCAAGCCACGTTTCTAGGTGTAGATTCAAGATTAGGATTCCATTTACTTTCCATAATCACATGTCTACAGTCCAGCTTTCTCTATCACTTTCCTAGTTATGCCACACAATCTAGCTTTTCAGATTGCGTAGAATTCCAATATTGTAATACACTTCCAGTCTCCTCATACTCTTCCACTGCTTTACACCTATATAAGTCAAATTTATCTTTCAAGACTCACCTCAAACATCTCCTTCAGGCAGGCTTTGCTGAGCCCTAAACCTGAACTAAATACGTTTTGTTCTGCTTCCTAAGTATCCTCTGCATATCCTTTGATATATATAACTCTGTGATCAGTTTAGTCTATGTCTTCTCTACTAGGTTTTAAACTCTTTAAAGGCAAATATGGTTGTCTTTCATCCCATCTCTAGAAGCCTTCATTCACTGAATAAATGAGTCAGTTAATTAATAAAAATGAATTATATTCTAATTATTTTTTTTATACCATAGAAAACTGCGTGTTTGCAGTTTTTAGGAGTATATAGCAAATATTGTCACCATTAGGGAGAGGAATAGATTTGTTTAAAACTACTGGTGATTAAACTCGTGTTAAATTTTATTCCAGTGCTCAAAATAAGATCAATACTTAGTTACTATAACAAGTTGGTAGTACTGTATTGGCACTAATTTACTTTATGAACGTTATCTGAAGATACCATAATTAACACATCATTTCTACACATTAGCAAGTGTTTTGGGCAGAGTCCACAGATAATTATAGGCCTGAAAGGTTCTCATCAATGCTTTCGTAATGTAGCTCTTACTTATATATGCTGATCAATTTGGACAAACTATAGCAGTTTAATAATGAAACTCAGTCTGAAGGAGTGGAGGAATTTTAAGTTTAGGTTGCATTTAATCCAGATTGGCAGTTAATGCTTGCATTATGTTCCAGTTTAAAAAAAAAATAATATTGTACAATATTCTGCTGTGTGGTTGAAGAAAATGAAACTTGGTTTTGGTGTGAATACTGAGGTTTACAAAATCTATCAAGTTGAATTTTAAGAGAATATTATGTGTTAAATTCTATCTATCTACTGTACCAGTTAGGATCTCTTCAGAAGAGAGTATAAAGAGTTGTATTTCTAAATGCAGTTTTATGATTCCCTTAAAGAATGTACCTGAACTTCCGGACACTACAGAGCATTCTAGAACTGACCTTTCCCGTGATTTAGCAGCATTGCATGAGATTTGTGTGGCCCATTCAGATGAACTGCGAACGCTCAGTAATGAGCGTGGTGCACAGCAGGTAGGTTTTTGCCAACCTTTTTTAACAATGATGTTCCTCACACTTAAGCAGAATGTCAACATAAGATTCTTTGGGAGGTGATAAATAGCTGAATTACAGTCTTATTAATTATATTAAATTTTTGAGAATCTGAATCATAATCCACAAAGATCGCAGCAAACAGGAATAATGAGCTCAGACTAAGATTACATATTTTTGATACTGCAAAATGTCAAATCTTGGTTTTAAGTTAATGTGTACTGAAAAATGGTGGTGTTCATGCACTTCAGTGGCATGTATGAAAATGGTAAGTGAGCTAATGATAAGTCAGTAGTGATGTGGCTTTTTCTGTCTCTTCTGTCACACGGTGCATGGCCAAGTAATTTGCAAACTGTCAAACACATGAGAATTACTCAGGAAGATTGGTAAAAATATTTCAAGCTCCAGATCCAGAGATTGTGTAGTGTGGCCTCAGAAAAGCTTATCAAAAATGGCAGTTTCTAAGTACCGTCACCACAGTGGCCAACCATTTGGCAAGGACCTTATAGAAGAGATTAACACGTTGAGAGTGGTGATTCTGAGTTCTCCTCAATCTGAGATTCTAAAGTTCTCAAGGTTTTTCGAGTTTAGATAACAGCATGGCTCATTTAGGTTCCAGTCACTTGAGAAACTTACTTACGCAGAATATGTGCCATGGACCTACTTATATGCCCCTGGCATGTAGAATGCCTTCTTGCTACACTGACTTGCTTTAAATATTAAAAAAAAAAATCTTATTGGAGCATTATTAGGCTGTAACCTGACTGCCCTCATGTGCTCCTATAGGGCTTGAGATGTGTCATTTATAATGATAAATCTTTCTTCCGTAAGGTGTTCTATTCTAGAGAGTGTTCTGGCCTAAGTAGGTATGAGAATGCCAAACGCAAATGAGTTTCTATTTACTTTAGTGTACAAAAATTCTCTTCTATCTCGACCAAAATAATATGACCAGAAATAGTCAAGGGCTGAATGATACATACTTACAATTTTATGCTTTTTTTTGAGTAGAATGGTAATATTATTTTATTTATTCCTTTACGTTTATATGGCTTTTTTCAAATCCAGGTTCCCATCCCTGAGATTTGACCAAGCTTTCATTTATTTACTAATTAATTTCATACTGTTTGTTTTTCCTTGTCTAGCACGTACTGAAAAAGCTTCTGGCTATAACAGAACTGCTTCAGCAAAAACAAAACCAGTATACAAAAACTAATGATGTCAGGTAGCAACCTTCCACCCTTCGCCGCAGTGTTCTGCATGGATTCAGCATGCCCAACATGGTAATTCACATCAGTATAATGTCTCCTTTGCTCTTGCCAAAAAATAGCACACCTTTCCACATTCCAGTAATGTGTGAACTATGCAAACAAAACTCGAGATTCTGCTGGTAACTGCGCCAGCAGCTTTGTAAGCTATCTGTGCAGGATATTTGCACTTTTTCCACATATGGAATCTTTACCAACCTCTGAGCCTTGGTGTACAGATCACCTTTCACACAATGCTATGACCGTATCTTGAACTTGGAAAATATATTTTCAATACATTCAATTGCCAAAGTTTTTGCTGTCTCTTGGAAAAAGAACCATGAAAAAAAGCATTCTCTGTTGACAATTGAGTATAACTGGATTGCGGACTGCTCTTACTGTTACTTCTTCCTGAATTAGGAATATGACCGTTTGACTGTTCAATGACTTTATTTGTATTTACAGTTTCCAGAGTTTACCATTACAATAGGAACAATCTTTGCTGTATACTTTTTTAAAATAACTGCTATTTCTCTTTGCTGGAACTGTTGAAAGAAAATATATAGAATGGATCTATTGCTCATCAGCTTTATTTTTTAAACATACCACTTATTTTGTTCGAATTGTCAAAGACTGTATTTAGATCTCATAATGCTTTTTTGTTAAATGTTTACAACAGTAAATAGTTTGAATTCAATAAATATTATTGGTCACTGTGTACTGATCAACGCATGTTACCCATTCAACCGTTTTATAGATTACCGATTTATATGTTTAAAAATCCTAGAATGCTTTCATTGAAAGTATTCGTTAATTCCAAGTTGATTTTTTAAATTATGCAAACAATTTCATCATCAGCCACTGAACAGCTATCCATCTTTGCCCTTCTGACTACTTGTTGTATCTGCTGGATATTTAGTTTGACTGTATAGTTTTATTTGCTTCTGTATGTGTATTTTTGTGAAGTATTCACAAGGGTTAAGTTAAAATAAAACCAAGGGATATAAATATCTGATTACTTCTGTCTAAATACAGCTAAACATTTAATAATTTCATTATTTTCTTCCTCCTTTTAGGGGCAGTTCAAATTTAGTACCAGAGCAAGGCCCAGGGAGATGAGATTTTTTTTTTCTGGCTGATGATGGTCTCTTTTGAAGGATTCCATTATGTATTTGTTAACGATTCATTCCCTCCCATAAAACTGTGCAGGGGAGAGAAGGCATACAGAGAGCCAGACGGGGATGTACTGGGAAAAGCATTTCCCCAGTAAAAAAAAAAAATTTTCTAAAGGCCTAGGTTCTAAGAGCAACACTTTGTTTCTTCCTGTATTTTAAGCATTCAAGTGTTAAAACTATACTATGCAGAAATTTTGTGAACCCTCAGCTGCAAAAGTATTAAATGCTGTTATTTGTATAGAGGTAGCTAGACCTGAAGTAGCTGCGATCACAGTTGAACAGTGATAGCAAAACACTAACAAACACACCAGGTGCTCCTTTTTCTTGATGTCAACCTAATTCCATCTTTTCCCCTCTGCTTTTCAGTTAGTTAGTTAGACAATAGTATGCCATTTGGTCTCCTTCCAGGATAGACTAGAAGGGATATGGACATCTCCAAAAACATTTCAACAATATGCAAAAAGGTCGATTCTAGTGCTCAGCAATTTGTTCTCTCCCACTACTCACATCTCAGTTTTTTAACCATACTGACCTGCCATTTCTCAATCTGAATTGCTTCTCCTGCCTTTTATTTCTAAAAAAACCCACAAACCTAAAGACACTCTGCTTTTTTTTATCTTAATGACATGCTTATTATTTCTTAAGCTGGAATAGGAAACTTACTTGTCATTTACCTTTGTAGGCCTTGGAGTAACTTAGGTGGTCAATGATGAAATGAAACCTCTAAACATTTTTTTAAAGGGTAGGAAAATTTTCAGAGGTAAATGTGGACCATGCTCTGACGCCAAACTTTAGTGACCTAAAAAAGAAACAAGATAAATTCCGAACAGTTTGCCTTTCTGTCTAGAGCCTGGCAGGACCACTGCTTCACCGGGACTGCAGTGAAGGACTGTCACTTTTGGCTTCTTCCCCTCCACTTTTATAAAACCACACTTCATGAATTTTATTCCTCATTCCTCAATGAGAAGGAAATTAAAACAACGCAAACCTAAAATTAAAGAATTATTATTGAAGGATATGCATATAGTAAATACTACCGTCAAATACTGAAATGTAATTAAATGGTACCTACACTTTATGGAAAAGTACATCCTGGGATGCACTGACACTGAGGAGAGGTTTGCATCTGTAAAACTTACTTAGATTTAGGGCAACTGAGTTTCTCAGAATTCCTTCAACCCCATTTTCCAGAAACAATCTGACAGACCTTCATACTCTGGTTCCAACTCTAGGAACTGAATAAGATCACAGTTAAATAACTGAATAAATGCTATAATAGCCAACATTCCTTAGCACTTTTAAAACTGACTACTAAAGTTTTGTCTTTTGTGGTGCCTTTTTAAAAAAGGATAAGTTTGCTTAATGACATCTTGTATAAACAATATAGGCAAATAAATTACAGCTTTAATTTGGCTACCATAGAAAGACTGATTTGATATTAGTCATGGTGGGGCAAGATTACCCAAACTAGGTGCTATTCTGGCTCCTTTGAAGATGTTTTACTTCACATAAAGCTACCCTGAAAGGAAAAAATTTTAAATAACATAAATAGAAAAGTCTAATATATTTTGATGCTTTCACATTACTTCATTTTTGAAGTTAAATGCCAGATATGCTTCATCCTTCTGTTGATTAGTTAGCATTGACAAATCAATTTCAGATGTTTAGAGGGAATCTACCAGGTCATCGTCAGTCCATTCTTCCTAAGAAGGAAAGAAAATGTTTGCTATAAGGATAACACTATACTGAAGCATAACCAGTACTGTTTACTTTCTTGCCTCCTTGCCTCCCTTTAGGAAAATGTTCTCCTTTCGCTATGCTGATTATAAAAGGTAAATAAACCAGGAAAATTTGTAGCAGTTTAACCTTATAATAATATGGCATGGTCTCACCAGACTAGTCCAGTGACAAGAATAAATGTTACAGTTGTGAACTTCTGCCTCTGATTATTCATTTTTATCTGACTTGCCAGGTACAATTTTTTTTTAAACAAGGGTAGGAGAAGAATCCTTGAAGATCAAAAAATATATCCCTACTACCTTCTATGACCTTAGGAGGGATTCTTCATCAAGTAACTATTATACTGCTTCAGAACAGGCCAAGACAGAAGTGAGAAAAATTCCTCTAATAATGGACAATGTACATAAAGGATGCAAAAAAAGAAATGAAAGCTTTCCAATACCCAACACCTCTGTCTATAATGCTTGCACTCTGGAACAGTAAAATCTTAACATTATGGTTGTACCAGAATATACAGCAATGATAACTTAAAATTTACCTTTGGAGAACATACCTCATGTTTGGATTTCTTTGAGACATAATCATCATCTTCATAACCTTTCCTCTTTTTCCTGTAATTAAGCAACCATCAACAAGCAATATTATACTGGCAACAGAATCTATAAGCTAGCGAGGCTATGAGATACATCTATTGAAGAACAAAGCCTGGATAAAGGGAAAGAGGTGAAAAATTATGGACAGAAAGACAATATCTTTCAAATTACTCTTTGAATTCAATGCAATTCTAATTAAAATTTTAAATAATTTTTCATGGAGCTTATCAAGTCTAACTCTGACCTGGGAAAGATGCTGCAAAAATAGCAAAAGAATCTGAAAGAGAACAAAGCATGGGGAGCTCGTCCCACTTAACATCAAAACACACACTATATATGTAAACTATAGTAATTAAAAGTGTGGTAGTCGTCCCTTGGTATCTGAAGGGGATTGGTTCCAGGACCCCTCATGCATACCAAAATCCTTGGATGCTCAAGTCCTTTATATAAGATGGCAACAGGACAGTTGGTGCTCTGCATCTGCACATACGGAGGGCTGACTGTATCAGCAAAGAATTACAAGTATCAATGATCAGAGCAGACAGGCAAAAAACAACCAAGTATATATAGGGATTTAATCTGTAATGAGTATTTAAAATACCTAGAGAAAATCATGTAATATTTTTAAATGGCTGGCACAACAGGTTACTTATTTGAACAAAAATTAATATTACTAGATTTCTACCTCAAACCAGGCACAAACAATTGTAAATTGCTTTTACAGCTGAACAAAAGGCAAAATAAAATATTGATTAATTTAGAGTAAGAAAGGTTCAGATGTAAGTGTGAAGCAAAAGACAAGGTGCCTAAATAACAAAGTGAAAGAAACAATAGAAGAAAATAGCTGTATGATATATATAGAAAGATGGGTATATAAAAAGAACTACAAGAAAATAACACCAGAAAGTTGGGCACGGGTTATAATTATGCAATGCAGAAGAAACACAAATGATTGTTAAACACAGAAATATCAATGCTTCAAAGTATTAGGGGAAATGCAAATTAAAATACCAACATGACACTATTTTTTCACCCAGACTGGCAAAAGTTAAAGATTGATACTATTAAATGTTATACGATTTATATGAAAACAATTATTTATTGTTATTTAATTTCATATACTTATTTCATATACACATACACAGAGAAAAGCTTGGCAAAGGTAAGACACCAACTATAAGTTACCTCTCAGTTGAAACTGGAATTTAGGTTTTGGTCAAGGAGAACTTTGGTTTACCTGTATTAACTGGCTTTAATAATGACAATATATTATTGTGTATTGAAAAAGATAAAAGAATTTTAAAGACCAAGGAAAGATATTTTACCCTAAAGTAGTACTTACAAGTGGGTCCATGGACCAATGCTGCTGGTCCCTGAACCATTTCCAGTGTGCAATGAGATAAGTACAGAAATTAAGTGTATGTTTAGAAACTTTTATAGCAATTTGATAGATTTATTTATGACTGTTGATTCTAATAAAATTTAAGCTTATTTTTTATGTCTTTTTATTTTGTTTTTCTAAGTAATTGGTTATATTTTACAAAAGTATAGGTCTGTAATGGGTTAAAAAGAAAACCAACAGTCCTTTACAGACAGTTTGAGAAGCACCCCTCAAGTACTCATAGATATGCAAGATCTGCTTGACACAGTGCAAAGCAAATGGTCACCTGGAGTAAGATGTAAATTCTGGCAATTAGGAATTTTGGATTATGGTCCATTACCTAGGTGGAAGGGTAGGATTAATAGTTCAATGGTCTAATTCAGAGGTTGACAAAATTTTCTTTGAAAAGGTCAGAGAGTAAATATTTTAGGCCTCGTAGGCTATGCAGTTTCTGTGACAACTACCCAACTCTTCTGCTATAGTGTGAAAACAGCAGTAGACAATAATGCAAACTACTGGGTGTACCTCTGTTCCAATAAAACTACTTCTATAAACAAGCAGTGGCCCAGATTTGGCCCATGGGCCATAGTTTGCCAATGCCTGGTCTAAGCCCATTTCAAAATCAATGTGAAAAGATTATAAATCAGTGCTTTAATACTTTCATTCATTAAAGTCAACATTTTTCTTTACCTCTCTGCCATCACTCCTTCCTTCCTTAGTTACCACTGAAACCCAGGAATGAAATTTACCAATTTTAAGTTCTATGCTAAGCCATGTTTTACAGTTACAGCTACAAATATAATATAGTCCCATATGTTGCACACTTGATAAGTCCTTGGATATCCTCCTACTACAACTTTATAGTTAAAGAATCTGAGTCATGTGTACCTGATTTGAAGACCCTGGAATGCTGTTCTGGCTTCTCATATATTATCCAATAGGATACAATCCCCGATTAGAGATCAAAAACATCTCAAATGCATCTTACTGTTCAGATGCCAGAGCTAACCCCCAGTAAATTTTACAGAATGCATTCCACAGAATAGAAAATAATAGTTTTACCATTCCTATACCTGCCCAGATCCTCAATTGTTTTAAATGTCTAAAAGGGTTAAGTAGATCCTTCAAACTGCAAAGCATTAAGAACTTGAAAATGGTGATTTCCACATTCAGCCTACAAATCAGTAAGACACATTAACAGTGTTTCTTATGGCTGCAGGAAGAGATCGAACAGCACATTTTCCTACTGGTTCTGTCTTCAATATAAAGTTACCACTGAGAGAAAATATGCCAAGTTTCCCCACCCTAGCTAACAGAAGTAAGTGTGGAACAGTATACTTGTTCTTCAGAGGAGATACCAGACCTACGAAGAACTGAAAGATTAAAAGGGCAAGAAGAGGTGCAGGAATTCCCTAGGAAGACTCTGCCCACGGGACCCCACAAGAAGTAACAGAATGGGACAGGGCCCACAAGCCAAAGAACACATTAGTCAAAGCAGGAGCAGAATGTACTATGAAAGCCAAATTCGTAATTTATTATTTCATGTTTAATCCTGTTAGAAATCTCCAGTCAATAAAAAAAATCTGATTTAATGGGTAAGTCAGTTTTCCCCACATGAGCAAACATTTACCAATTAAGTAATTTAAGGACTAGGTGGAGACAGTAATAATTATATCTATTCTTGAATTAACAGTCTCGCATCTACTTACGTAATTATGTTAAGTGCAAGCTCAGCAGAGTGACATCTCTCCAACTTCTGTTTCAGAACAGCGACTTCTTCAGGTCTGGGTGGTTCATATTTTTTTACCAAGTTCCTCATGCCTATGTGGAGATAAAAAAAGGATTTATAGTAGATAATAAAAAGCCTTGTTCTCATAAGGGAGTTGAATGATGTTTTCCCATCTAGTTTTGGGAACAAAAAACACTCTTGAAATGTGATTATTCTTACCAGGATTAATACTGTTCCACATTAAAATCCACTGAACACCATACTTCTAGTTAAGTTATTATAGCTGTCTGCTGCTTAGCCCACATCATGTATGGCCTAAAGATAAGCATGCCCTACTAGTCAGTATTTTTTTAAAATCCTACCATGGTCACTTTTTGCTTAGTTTTAATAAGGCTTTTAAAAAATCCCTACATGATTTAGTAAACATGCTTAGTTCCCTGCCACCAACCATATTCAAAAGATTCTATCCTACAGATGGCAGGCCAAGAGTGTACTACTTATTTACAAAGAACCATTATTACATAACATGTAATGAAGGGAAGATGCTTAGTAAAAACATGTCAGTGATCCTTTGCTTTAACAAAATACAAAACCTATACAATGAAGTATGACCAAGAAAACAAATATGTCCTCTTTAGGGTAACAGCACTGACTTTAAAATCGCAGAAACATCCTCTACCCTGGTCCATTTTGTTATTCAACTACAATAAACCAAAGAACATAAATCTCAAGATTTATTAGGGAAATGATGAGAGATCCAGGGCTTATTACTAGCCAGGCACGTGCTCCAAATGAGTGACTTATTTCATAATGCAAATAAAGCAGTGTTTGCAATTGAATTAATACTAGTGACTTAACACCCTTAGGACAGTATCTTTGTGTGAAAAATGATGAATAAGATACCTTAATATCGCTAAAGCTCTGAGTGTTTTATCAAGAGCTATTCTTATTTTGTACTAAAACAAATGGAGTAAAATAAAGGTACTGAGACAAAATCAGTAATAAAACTGTCAGCTATAAAATGAGCACAGTGAGTTACCTTTAAGACCTCTTCTACCTACTAAATTCCCTGATCCAAATGTCTATGGCCAAACTGCAATTAGCTTTGGAAGTGAACCCTCTAGTGGTATAACTGAAAACCTACCTGATGGTTCGTAAATCACAAATCCATTTTTCTCAAAGAGGGAAGGCGTCAAAGATAATTTCAAGCAAAGAAATAAGAAATGATACTTCCATGCCCTGAAGCATGTTGACTTTCGAAACATAAAACATGTAAGAAGTACTCCCTCTCATCCAAGATCAAGATATTCAATCTCATATTTTATTGGTTTATTCAGTATTTAAACCATAAATTTTATTAACAAGGACAACTGGCACAAAAGGTTTGGAAACAAACAAACACACTGTTTTTAACCCTAACGAGTAGTCTAGTAGCCATGAGCATGCAGTGTGACATGAGCAAGTATGAAAATGGAAAGGACTGGCTAACGTAGCCACCCAGTTTAGTGGAGGTTCTGACTCAACAAGTACCTTCTGTACAGCTAAGGAAACTATATTCAATATCTTGTAATAACCTATAATGGAAAAGAATCTGAATCACTTTGCTGTACACCTGAAACTAACACAACACTGTAAACCAACTATATTTTTAAAAAGTGAAAGAAGAAAAAAAAAACCCTTAAGACAGTGTTTCTCAGCATCGACACTAGTTGGGGCTGGATAATTCTTTGCTGTGAGGAGCTATGTTAGTTTCCTGAGGCTGCTATTAAAAATTACCACAAACTTAGTAAGGCTTATTAAACCAACAGAATGGATTCTCCCACAGCTCTGAAGCCCAAGAGGCTGAAATCAGTTTCATTGGGCCAAATTCAAAATACTGGCAGAACTAGCAAATGACACATATTAACTAGTTAAAGCTAATTTACCTACAAAATGGAAGTTTCAAATTTAATTAGGCTTTAATTCCCTGAGATCTTTTTCAGTGCTCATCATATCTGGGTATACTTTAAAAGGACCCTGTTTTGAATCTCAATCCTTTCTGAATCTGATTATATTTTCACTTTCGTAAAAAGTTCTGTGTAAAAACTACTTTCTTTCATGTACCTTCTATTTGTTCTTCACCAATGTATCCTTCATGCCTCCATGATACAACAGTTCAATGTAAGTAAATCTAAACAATAACCTGTTATCTCAAGTTAAATACCAGGATGTTATTTACTTAGAAAGTAGCTTTGTGATAGAAGAGTATTTTATAAAGTGTTCTGTTTTACTTACTTTTCATTATATCTAGTAACTGTGACAAGCAAGTTCTGTTCTCTTTTAGCATCAGACTTTCTGATAAATAACTGGAAAAGAAAAAAAAGAAATTTAAATCTATTGAACACATATAGCACCTTGAGAAAATATGACATCATAAATTATTTTCCTCCATGTTCATTTCATCATCAAGGTTAGTTTTTAAATAAATTTACTTTAAAACTGTTAAATAACAATACTTTGAACTCTACTAAACTATAATCTGCATCTCTTACAGTCTTAAGGATTTACTACAATTTATACTAGATTCAAAATGCTTAATGTTCAAGTTAATTTAACTTCCATAATATATTCAGAGAGAAAATGATATGAAACTAACAGGAGCAATACTCAATACTTTTAATGCTAAGTGTTTAATATTTAGACCCTATGAGTCTAATCTCACTCACTTTACAGGTGAGGAATCTGAGTCACAGGGACGAGAAGTTATGAATAAAGTCAGGTAGCAGCAGAGCTAAAACCTGGCACTAGTAAGGATTCTCTCTCCCCTTAATATCAAGTCCATGTTAACTATAATTGCTCTTCTTGGGACAAACAGGTATTCAAACCCATAAGAACATCACCCCACGCTTTACAAATCTATTACATCTTTTTTGCATCAAGTCCAGATCAAAGGTGTTAATACTATTCCATAAATGTACATAAAGCCCAATTATCTGTTTTCTTGGAACTAATGACAGTGTAAAAATGTAATTTCTATTTTTAAATTTTTAGTTACTGAGGTTTTATATACTTGAACTTGATCTATAACTGATAAAAGCCCAAGTGAACAGATTCTCAAGGCAATGTAATCTTTCAAACATGAATGTAAAAAAAACTATTAATTTTTCTCGGGTGAAATAAAATTACAAAAATTAGAAAGACGATTCTTTAAGAAATTTTGTTGCTGTATGTCTTTTAAACTATCAAAATCATTTAAACTACATTACAAAGTTTTGATAACTACCTTTGCTGTTACATCTTCATCGTCTATTGTGGGAGTTTCATTTTAGATATGGAAATCAATAACTCCCCTAACAACTAATACATTTCTTGTTATCAGTAATTCAAAATAACAATTAGTTTTTTCCTTTCACTTTTCTCCCTAAAACTCCTCACACTTCTGATATCTTTTTTTTTTTCATTACCTAAGAAGTCAAACTAGGAAATGAAAAATAAAGCTCTAAATCCAATGAAAAAGAAGAAACCTCTAATCAACAACAATGTAACATTCTATGACTAATAATCTTAAAGCCTCATTCAGAATGTAACAACAGCACAAGGACTCCCCCCTTTTGAAATCAGTAATAAATATAAAGGCAATTTCCATGTATCTCAAAAGTTGCAAAGGATGTCAGAAGCTAAAAATGATTTGAAAGCATTTCCTCAAGGGAAAAAAATGCCCAAATGTCTATAGTCCCTGGGAATGCAACAAAAGTGTATTCAATTTGCAATCAGCCCAAGGTACCACAATTTCACTTTCACCTGCCTATCTGAAATTATAACTAACTAAACTTCTAAGATGAAATACACTCTGATTTGGACCTTAGGATCCTTCATCCCTCTCTACTGACATAAGAAAAATCTCACCACTGAAAAATTAGCATATACCTGCATAAGATACAATGCTTAAATAGATTAAGCAAACAACTGGTTGTCTGAATTGTGAAAAAGAGGCTTTTTCCCTTACACTATGGAAGCTCCATACCCGCAAACTCCATAGGTATCAATTTGCATGGCCACCCTTCCTACAAGGATAGCTTGTTCATTCTTATATTTCTACAGTATAGTACAGTGCATGGTGCATAGAAGGCAATGTAAAAAAAAAACCTCCATAAAGGTTTGCTTAGTAAATAAATGAAGGTATAGATCACTTTGGGATTAAATGTATGTACTTATATATAGTTGGTGAGCTGTGTCTATACAGAAGAGGCATACCATAAATTAAACTTAGTCAATAAATGAAGGTATAGATCACTTTGGGATTAAATGTATATACTTAGACACAGTTGGTGAACTGTGTTTATACAGAAGAGGCATACCATAAATTAAACAAAATACAAGCCCACAATCCCTTATCTTGGATTTGTTTTGAAATTCAGAATTATTCATGTCTTAGAAACTTAACATGGTGTATATACCATGAAATGCGAAATACTTCAGTGATATCTCTGGGGCAGTGTCTTGTAATCAGTAACATTAATATTTCTGCTAAGAAACCTAAAACTATTCCCATTCAGTTGAATAAAGACTAAATCACATCTGTTCATGTTTCCTGCCACTGTATCAATGGATTATGAAATTACAGACAAGGGATTACAAACATGCAGAAAAGTTTAAATTTAGAGAGTTTTATCATCTTTCCTCCTCAGCTATTTCTAGGAGTGAATCAAGCAGAACTTCGAAGGTATAAAGAAATTAAATTGCTATAAAGAAATTAAATGTAAAGATTTTTAAAGTCTAACTTACTGCTAGCCTGTGCTTTAGTTATAAATGAATATAATAAATATCTAATTAACCTTCGCACAAGATATTATTGTAAGAATCAAGTGAATTTAATTCATGTAAAGTGCTTATCACAGAGCCTGGTTCTCAGTGCGCACTTATGTATCAGCTATTAGTATCTATAGCTCCCTAAAATTCATTTGGACATTCCCTCAAGTATTATTCATTCAACAAATCTTTACTGAATTCCATGTTCCATACATGCTCCACAGCAGGAGATTAATGATAAAACAAGGCAGACGTATTTGTTGCACTCATGCTGCTTACCAGTTCACAAAACTTCTAAATTTGCCATATATTGATAGCTGTTATCAGTCTTCTGAGGATCACCTGATTTAATTCTACTTCAGTCATAAATGGATCCTCTTAGCTCAAAAATATTTCACTGAATTTTTAAATATTTCCTTAAAAGGTGATTCCATTTCTTCCCTCAGTTGCCCTCAACAACCCTCAACCACAGGAGATATGAAGGACTAACGTTACAAAGTGAACCTTACTTACAAACTTGGGACTCCAGGAAGGAATAAACTGAGGGACTGAGTCTAATCTAAGTTAAAACACAAAATAATACCTTTCCATAGTAATTCCTGCTCTGGATGCACTAGATAAAATGGCAGTCAGAGCAATCTGGGAAGGTGTGTATAAAAGGTGAGCATCCGTCAGTGCAACTCTATTAAGAAAGTCATCAGCTGTTTTCCTCAAGATCTCTGGATTCTCCAACATGGGATAGCGAGTCTAGAAAGAAAGTTTGCAAATGTTATCACTTCTGAGGGTTTAATGGAGTAATAACAGTACAAAACTATTCCTATAAACCAGAAGTGCTTAACACAGGATACTTTTAGTAACTCCTGTAAGATCTCATTTAGAAACCAAAGCACCACCTCATTTTGATTTGAAATTCCTTCTACTAAAAGTTTACTTTTGGGAAATGAATCTTTGTTTGATTACAGAATTATTTTTAGTATATGCCCAAGAAATATGGATGATCCCCTATTTTCTAACCATTCTTACCTTTTAAGATGAACCCTAAATCCTAAACCCCAGATATATTTCAGATATCTACATTCAAGTCCCAAAGCAGTAAGAAATCTTTTCTATACTCTGAAACAAAATAGCCAGTCAACTGTACAATCACACACAGGTCTTGTCATCCCAAAATGCCTGACCTCTGATATGACAAATCCAGCATTCTACTCTGACCACAGTGTTCCCTCTCCCAGTACGTACATTTGCTCAATTACTTCACAGCTGTTCTTTGACTTCCTCCTCAGGACCTCTGGTTCCTTATCCCTATACTTGCTCCTACTCACCAGGGTCCACTGGTTCTCATTTCCCTCTTCAATTCCCTGCCCCAGTATGCTGCCAACATATTTCCAGCAAAACTTCAATAGTGGTCGAATTCAACCAACCTGCTTTGCAACTCTACCCAGATTTCTGGGTGCTGCTAGAGAAAACAATACAACAAGCAGGTCTGGTAATATTACTATAAATTCAAGTTCACTGACCTCAACAAGGCTCTCAACACTGCCTAGCTAAAATATTCCATAGAAAATGTATTCTCCCATTTTTCAGTGATTATGTTAAACACTTTCTACTTGACTCAGTGTCTTTGATAATTCTCAGAAACTCCACTGCTCTCAGAAAATGATCTCTGTTGATAACAAAGACACTTCATTTCCTGCTATGGCCAAATCCCCAAACATAACGTTATCCTCACCCATGCTTTCCTCTTTCCCTCCGTTAAGAGAAACAGCCAGTTCTTCTACCTTGCTTCAGAATCCCATGCCAGGCCCTCTACCACACTCCAAAGGAAAACTTGAGCTACACATGTTCCATTAAGCTTTCTCTACTAGCTTTCTAAATCAGTTTCTCATGCAAAACAAAACACGACAAAAAATTGTTCCTTTCTTCTACTTCTAGCAGTTCCCCCATCTTCTCAATCATCCCATCTTCTTTTTCCACTTCAAAGACAAGCTGTTTAATCCAAGTTATATACACTTGTTTTCTCACCTATTTATTCCCCAACCAGCTCCAATCTTTTTTCCTTCACACTCCAAGAAGACTAATTTCACCAAGATCACAAGTCACCTTTCTGGCACTAAATCTAGCAAATGTCAACTGTTACTTTGCCTGAATTCTGAGCAGGATTGCCTGAATTCTGAGCAGGATTGGAGAGCCTCCCCTGATTATACTCTAAAAGTATTCTACTTCCCTTCACTTCTCCAGAAGTCCTACCTCTCTGGATATTCTTCAGTCTTCTTACTAGATTCTTACTTTTCTCTAGCTACCCTTTAAACGGTCCTTATGGCCAATCCACTTTAAATCTTCCTGGGGTGGCAGTGATGCCCAAATCTACACCTCCAGCCTAGCCATCTTCTCTGGCCTCCAGACACAAATATCTACCAACCTGAATGTCTTGCAAGCAATCGAAATTCATCATGTCCCAAACCAAATTCATCAAATCCCTACCCCACCACCATCAATAAATCTCTCCTGCACCAGTTTCCTGTATAAGTGTACCACCATCCACCGATATGCTCAGGCCAGAAACCTAGGGGTTCTTCCACTGTCCTTGCTCTCTGTACGCAATCATTCCTCAAGCTCTACTGATTCTAAAGCTCAAGAAGCTCTCTCTGTACCCACTACCACTTCATGAGTCAAACCAACCACTATCTTTCTGCCTGAACTACTATAACAGCATCCCAACTGGTATCCCTTCATCCATTCGAATCCATTCTCCACGTTATGCCTGACACATACAGGTGTGCAATAAACATCTGACACAGGCTGATGCATGAGTTTGCCAACATGTTTTTTATAGCTGCAAACCTAATCACGCCACTCTTCAGACTTGACCCTTTCACTGGCATCCCATTGCTCTATTCAAAATCTGTAACGTTACCTCCACAGTCTATACTCTGCCTTCCACTCAGGCAGCACTCCGTGGCAGTCCTCCCCATTTACCTCTAAGTTCTGTTTAGGTTCTTTAGTACACCATGGTTTGTTAAGTCTGGGCCTTTGACCAGAAAAGTCTCTCTGAATGGGATGCTCTTCTACCACCCAATCCCTACTCTTGCTCTGAATTTTACTTCAAATTATACTTTCTCAGAACTGTCTCCCCTTCCTCTCAATCTGCTATCTCCTTCTAAAGTACCCTGTATTTCCCCTTCTGTTAACACTTAGCACACTGAATATATGATTGTCTTTCCCATTAGACTGTAAGGCCTATAAAGTGGAGGCTGTTCCTGTCTTGTTCTTGACTACATCCTCAAGCACCATGTTTGACATACAGAAGGCACCCAAATTTGGCCACTCAAGATAAATGAACCAGTTTTTGACTTCTGTTCACTTAACTCACACTATCCAAGTCCTTCCTCAGGGCCAAAACAAGTTGCTTTTGTCAATGTTCTGACAAAACATTTATTTACTGTTATTTTTGATGCCCACATATTGACTTCAGTTCACAACACCCTAAAAATAGAAGTCACTTAGCAATCTTCTAGTTTAAAATTAAAATTTTGTAAAATTTCTAAAAATAGAAGTCAGTTAGCAATCTTGTAGTTTAAAATTAAGAATTCTGTATGTATGAAGATCCAAGACAGTATACTTGAGTTAGAAGAGTTATCTTAAGTCTTTAAAAGCATTACAATTGTCCTCATTATGGTCCCTCGACCAGTATTTGCAAATCTACTAAATCAGAAGCTCAAGAACTACAGTCTGACAATCTCAGTTAATAAGCCCTCCATGTGATTCTGATGCACACTGAAGTTTGAGAACTATTGCCCTAGAAGTCCAGGCCAAACACATTTTAGCAAGCCTAACTGTGTAACAATTAGGATCATTACTAGTTATAAAATTTTGATTATTTTGGTTAAAGAACAATAGCAAAGGAGTTCACTCCACCAGTTTACTTTAGTCAGCAAGAATACCTTTAAATCAATGAGAAAGCCCTCAAAGGGTCTATAAGGATTGTGGACAATAAGGTGGAAATTAAGTTGCTGTATAAGAAGTAGTTCATATTCCAAAATCTGTTCGAGTGCCTTCTCTTGTCCAAGAGGACTCTCCCGCAGATTTCCAACAAACTGTGGACTAGACACATTGAATTCATCCACTTTGCAGGCCAAAAATGCACAAGTGAGCCTAGAGGAAAAAATAAGGGGAGGTATATGTATATACTTCGAGAAATACCAAAATATTTCTAAAATATGTTCTAAAATTGCCTAATATTCACAAATGACTATACTAGACATCTAAGGAAATTGATTTAAAAAAAGAGAGAGTTTCCTGTTTAATCTTTTTATCCATACAGAGACTATAAAAATTAGGTTGAACTGTATAACAGTGCCACAGCATTCAGTCATTAGTAACTTAATGCCAGTTTTATATAGTTCAGCCTAAATATCTGGAAAAACAAAATAACTGAAGAATAAGGGTACTCAGCATCATGAAATATAGATGGAAGAGAAAAAAAAATAGTACACACATATGTACATATGCGCCTGAGAAGAAAGGTATGTTAAAGAAACATTATGGAAAGCCATCAGTGGAAGTCTCCAAGGACATTTAAATAGGGGATTATTACCTCAGGAACAAACCTATGAAACTCTCATGGCTACTACATAAATTTCAGAGTGAGAAATTAGTAATAAGATTACCACAAAAACCAAGACTGGAAGTAACAAGGGCCTGACCTAGACTGGTAGAAATGGAAATGAAAAAGAGAAAATATACAGGGACAGCACAATTGACAGCAAGTTCTTTGATGAGTCTCATACTAACTTCATCCTTATTTTTAATGATAAGCACAGTGCTTAGCAGAGGGCAGAAACACAACAGACCTTTGTTCAAGTGAAATGACTGTGGAACTATAGGACTTGTAAACTGACGGGATGTACAGGAAGAGGAGTAACCGTAAATGATTCTCAGTCAGAGCAAAAGGGCGAAGACAGGTTTGGCTAACAGAAAGGGATATTATGGAAGCCAGTTTAAGAAAAACAGAATTTGAATTTGGACAAGTGCCAATACAGATGCCATCAGTATTACAGGGAAGGAAGAATTATACAGGTATATTAATGAGTATCAGGAGGGATCTTAAGTTCAGAATAGAATGCAAGTCTAAATTACCCTTTATTAGGAAGTCATTTTTTCACACACACATGCTCAAATAGTATAAAAGTCTTCTTAAATGAAAATCAATAAATTAGACTTATACTCACATTATTATCCGGGGGTGATATTCCATTACTGAGTTATTAAGATAAAAGCGCTTGAAATACATACAAGCTGTACCCTAAGATTAAAAATACATATATTATCAGAACCTATTCACACATACAAGTTATATTTTGTATTAAAAAAAACTTATTTATGCAAAGGTTTCTTTGAAAAAGTCACCTGCAAAAAAACCCAAAACTTATTACTTCTTAAGTCAAAATAAATTGTGATAAATTACAACAGAAAAACCACAGCCAACCCTTTGTTGTCCTTCCCCACCCACCCTGGCTTATCCTTCCTATGGTCACTGGCTTAATTTTAAAAATGTGGGGGGGGTTTTACACAATTATATATATTTGTATAATTTATACAAATGATCACAGCTCAAGCAGTCAATCTAGTAAAATACTGGCAGAATAACATGGTCAGGGCAATGAGCCTTCTCTCTAAATCCACTCTGGTTCTGTGATCTAACCTGCTGCCAAACCAAACAGGAGAAGCAGCACCTACCATTTACTGACTGCACCCCATGTGCCACACTCTGTGCCAAGTATAAAACTATCATCTTATTTTAATTCTTGTAACAGCTTGGTGAAGTACTGCTATCTCTATAGAAAAAGAAACTGAATATCAATGAGGTTAACTGACTTGTTCAAGGTCACAAATCTAATAAGGGACAGGGCTGTTTTCAACCAAGGTCTGCCTGTACTTTTAAAAACTATTTCATTTGGCTAAAACCAATGAAATAAATATTTATCTACTTTAGAATAGAAAAAAATACATTTCTTTTTAAATATTTTAAAAGTTTAGTTTTGTCATTTTATGTGAAACAAAACCCAAAACTAACAGTTATAAATAAGCAAGTTATATAAAGACAAATTCCACAAAGAAGTTCATTCAAGGATTCAGTTTCTCCATCTGAAAAGATCACTTAAACCTACCACCTTGTGTTACAGTTTTCTTATCAGAAAAGACTAAGACCAAATCTGGAAATAGAAAGCAAGCACATTTAAAATTTTTCATGAATCAGATCTCTTAAAGGTCCAGTAAAAAACAGAAAACACTATGAATACTTTTGGACTTGGTATTTTCAATGTACTTCAGTTTTTTCAACTATAAAAATGGAGAATATTTTCTAGGAGCTTATTCTTTTCTGGGCCATAAATTATTCACTTGGTATAACTTTAAAATGTATGATCTACTTTCACTTAAGACAAAACTTTCATATTTGATATTCACAACAAATCTGTGAGATAAGAGAAAAATATTTTATACACCTTTCCCCCTTTTTAATCTTTCAGTTTTTAAATTTCAGTTAATTTTCTATCAACAAAAATACACAAATCCAGACGAAGGAACAAAATAATACCCCAGTAGAACAACTAAGTGAAGTGGAGACAGGTAATCTACATGAAAAAAAAGTCAGAGTAATGAGGTAAAGATGATCCAAGATAGGAAAAAGAATGGAAGCACAGATCAAGAGGACACAAGAAATGTTTAACAAAGAGCCAGAAAATGTAAAGAACAAACAGATGAACAATACCTTAACTCAAATGAAAAATACATTAGAAGGAATCAATAGCAAAATAAATAAGGCAGAAAAATGGATAAGTGAGCTGGAAGACAGAATGGTGGAAATCACTGACGCAGAACAGATTAAAGAAAAAAGAAAGAAAAGAAATGAGGACAGTTTAAGAGACCTCTGGGACAACATTAAGTCCACCAACATCTGCATTATAGGGGTTCCAGAAGGAGAGACAGAGAAAGGGCCTGAGAAAATATCTGAAGGGATTATAGCTGAAAACTTCCCTAAAATGGGAAAGGAAACAGTCACCCAAGTCCAGGAAGCACAGAGGATAAACCCAAGGAGAAACACAACGAGACACATACTAATCAAACTGACAAAAATTCAAGACAAAGAGAAATTATTAAAAACAACAAGGGAAAAAAAACAAATAACATACAAGGGAAGCCTCATAAGGTTATCATCTGATTTTTCAGCAGAAATTCCACAGGACAGAAAGGAGTGCCATGATACATTTAAAGTGATGAAAGGGAAAAACATACAACCAAAAATACTCTACCCAGCAAGGCTCTCGTTCAGATTCGACAGAGAAGTCAAAAGCTTTACAGACAAGAAAAAGCTACAAGAATTCAGCACCACCAAAGCAGCTTTCCAAAAAATGCCAAAAGAATGCCTTTTCTATCGGAAAAGAAAAGGCCACAACTAGAAACAAGAAAATTACGAATGGGACAGCTCACCGGTAAAAGCAAACATAAAGGTAGGAAATCATCCACACATAAATCAAAAGTAGCAACTGTGAGGAGAATACAAATGAAGGATATTGGAAATGCATTTGAAATTAAGAGACCAGGAACTTAATCTTCTGTGTGTGTGTGTGTGTGTGTGTGTGTGTGTGTGTGTGTGTGTGTGTGTATAGACTACTATACCAAATCCTCATGGTAACCACAAACCAAAAATCTACAACAGAAAAAGCAATCCAAACACAACACTAAAGATAGTCATAAAATCACAAGAGAGGAGAACAAAAGAGGAAGGGAAGAAAAAATACCTAGTGAAAACAATCCCAGGGACTTCCCTGGTGGTGCAGTGGTTAGGAATCCGCCTGCCAATGAAGGGGACACGGGTTCGACCCCTGGTCCGGGAAGATCCCACATGCCGCGGAGGAACTAAGCCCATGCGCCACAACTACTAAGTCTGTGCTCTAGAGCCCGCGAGCCACAACTACTGAAGCCCGTGTGCCTACAGCCCATGCTCCGCAACAAGAGAAGCCACCACAATGAGAAGCCCGTGCACCGCAACAAGAGTAGCTCTCGCTCGCTGCAACTAGAGAGAGCCGGCACACAGCAACGAAGACCCAACGCAGCCAAAAATAAATAAGTTAATTAATTAAAAAAATATATTCAAACTCCATCTAAGAGTCCATAGCTTTAAAAAACAAAATCCCAAAACAGTTAACAAAATGGCAATAAGAACATACATATCAGTAATTACCTTAAATGTAAATGGATTAAACGCTCCAACCAAAAGACAAACACTGGCTGAATGGATACAAAAACAAGACCCATATATATGCTGTCTACAAGAGACCCACTTCAGACCTAGGGACACATACAGACTGAAAGTGAGGGGATGGAAAAAGATATTCCATGCAAATGGAAATCAAAAGAAAGCCGGAGTAGCAAGACTCAGACAAAACAGACTTTAAAATAAAGACTGTTGCAAGATTCAAAAAAGGACACTACATAATGATAAAGGGATCAATCCAAGAAAAAGATACAACAATTGTAAATATATATGCACCCAGCACAGGAGCACCTCAATAGATAAGGCAAATGCTAACAGCCAGAAAAGGAGAAATCGTGGGGGATTTTAACACCTCATTTATACCAACGGACAGATCATCCAAACAAAATCAATAAGGAAACACAGGCCTTAAATGACACATTAGACCAGATGGACTTAACTGATATTTCTAGAGCATTCCACCTGAAAGCAGCAGAATACACATTCTTCTCAAGTGCACACAGAACATTCTCCAGGACAGATCACATGATGGGACATAAAGCAAGCCTAGATAAATTTAAGAAAACTGAAATCATGTCAAGCATCTTTTCCAACCACAATGCTGTGAGATTAGAAATCAACCACAAGAAAAAAACTGTAAAAAACACAAACACCTGGAGGCTAAACAATATGCTACTAAACAACCAATGGATCACTGAAGAAATCAAAGAGGAAATCAAATTCATAGAGACAAATGAAAACGAAAGCATGATGATCCAAAACCTACGTGGCACAGAAAAAGCAGTTCTAGGAGGGAAGTTCATAGCAATACAATCTTACCTCAGGAAATAAGAAAAATCTCAAATAAACAACCTAGCCTTACACTAAAGCAACTAGAGAAAGAAGAACAAACAAAACCCAAAGTTATCAGAAGGAAAGATATCATAAAGATTAGAACAGAAATAAATGAAATAGAGACGAAGAAAACAAAAGATCAATGACACTAAAAACTGGTTCTTTGAAAAGATAAACAAAACTGATAAACCTTTAGCCAGACTCATCAAGAAAAAAAGGGAAAGGGCTCAAATCAATAAAATTAGAAATGAAAAAGGAGAAGTTAGACTGGACACCACAGAAATACAAGGGATCATAAGAAACTATTACAAGCAACTATCTGCCAATAAAATGGACAACCCAGAAGAAATGGACAAATTCTTTGCATGGTAAAATCAAGCAAAACTGAACCAGGAAGAAATGGAAAATATGAACAGACCAATCACAAGCACTGAAATTAAAACTGTGATTTAAAAACTCCCAACAAACAAAAGTCCAGGACCAGATGGCTTCACAGGCAAATTCTATCAAACATTTAGAGAAGAGTTAACACCTATCCTTCAGAAAGTATTTCAAAGAATTGCAGAGGAAGAAACACTCCCAAACTCATTCTATGAGGCCACCATCACCCTGATACCACAAGTAGACAAAGATACCACAAAAGAAAATTACAGGCCAATATCACTGATGAACATAGACTCAAAAATCCTCAACAAAATACTAGCAAACTGAATCCAACAATACATTAAAAAGATCATACACCATCATCAAGTGGGATCTATCTTAGAATGCAAGGATTTTTCAATATCTGCAAATTAATTAGTGTGATAGACCATATTAACAAATTGAAGAATAAAAACTATATGATCATCTCAATAGATGCAGAAAAAGCTTAACAAAATCCAACACCCATTCATGATAAATACTCTCCAGAAAATGGGCATAAAGGGAACATACCTCAACATAGTTAATAGTTAAGGCCATATATGACAAACGCACAGCTAACATCATACTCAACAGTAAAAAGCTGAAAGCATTTCCTCTATGATCAGGAACAAGACAAGGATATCCACTCGCGACACTGTTACTGAACATAGTTTTGGAAGTCTTAGCCATGGCAATCAGAGAAGAAAAAGAAACAAAAGGAATCCAAATTGGAAAAGTAGTAAAACTGTCCCTGTTTGCAGATGACATTATACTTAGGAAATCCTAAAGATGCTACCAGAAAACTACTAGAGCTCATCAATTAATCTGGTAAAGCTGCAGGATACAAAATTAATACACAGAAATCTCTTGCATTTCTATACGCTAACAATGAAAGATCAGAAAGAGATATTAAGAAAACAATCCCATTTACCATCACACGAAAAAGAATAAAAGAATAAAACACCTATGAAGAAACCTACCTAAAGAGGCAAAAGACCTGTACTCTGAAAACTATAAGACGCTGATGAAAGAAACTGAAGATGACACAAACAGATGGAAAGATACACCATGTTCCTGGATTGGAAGAATCAGTATTCTCAAAATGACTGCACAGTAAGTCCCCTACATCTGAACGAGTTCCATTCAGAGTGCATTTGTAAGTCCAATTTCTTCGTAAGTCCAACTAAGTCAGCCTAGGTACCCAAGTAACACGATTGGGAAACTATATAAGTACTATACTGTAATAGATTTATAATACTTTTCACACAAATAATACATAAAAAACAAACAAAAAATAAAACATTTTTAATCTTACAGTACAGTGCCTTGAAAAGTACAGTAGTACCAGTTACATCTCCACTGCTTTTATGCTTGCTTCTGGACATCCTGGGTTTGAAATAAATATACTGTACTACTGTACTCTATACAGTACTGTACTTTAAAGTACACAAAAGCACAACCACTTGTAGAGGATGCACATATATGACAATGTATGCCAGACATGTGAACTAACTTAACGTGATTGGACATGGAAACGCATGTTCTCATCTTTGAAAGTTCGCAAATTGAAGGTTCGTATGTAGCAGACTTACTGTACTACCCAAGGTAATCTACAGATTCAATGCAATCCCTATCAAATTACCAATGGCAGTTTTTGCAGATCTAGAACCAAAAATCTGAAAATTTGTATTGAAACACAGAAGACCCCAAACAGCCAAAGTAATCTTAAGAAAAATGAAGCTGAAGGAATCATGCTCCCTGACTTCAGACTATACTATAAAGCTACAGTAGTCAAAACAGTATGGTACTGGCACACTAACAGACACATAGGTCAGTGGAACAGAATAGAAAGCCCAGAAGTAAACCCACACACCTCTGGTCAACTAATCTACAACAAAGGAGGCAAGACTATACAATGGAGAAAAGACTGTCTCTTCAATAGTGGTCCTGGGAAAACTGGACAGCTACATGTACAAGAATGAAATTAGAACACTAACACCATACACAAAAATAAACTCAAAATGGATTAAAGACCTAAATGTGAGACCAGACACTATAAAACTCTTAGAGGAAAACATAGGCAAAACAGTCTTTGACATAAATCACAGCAATTTCTTTTTTGACCCACCTCCCAGAGTAATGAAAATCAAAACAAAATAAACAAATGGGACTTAATTAAACTTGAAAAGCTTTTTGCATAGCAAAGGAAACCATAAACGAGAAGACAACCCTCAGAATGGGAGAAAATATTTGCAAATGAAGCAACCGACAAGGGATTAATCTCCGAAATATACAAAGAGCTCGTGCAGCTCAATATCCAAAAAACTAACAACCCAATCAAAAAATGGGCAGAAGATCTAAATAGACATTTCTCCAAAGAACACATACAGATGGCCAAAAAGCACATGAAAAGATCCTTGACACTGCTAATTATTAGAGAAATGCAAATCAAAACTACAAAGAGATATCATCTCACACCGGTCAGAATGGCCATCATCAAAAAATCCACAAACAATAAATGCTGGAGAGGGTGTGGAGAGAAGGGAACCCTCCTACACTGTTGGTGGGAATGTAAATTTGTACAGCCACTGTGGAGAACAGCATGCAGTTTCCTTAAAAAACTAAAAATGGAGCTACCATATGATCCAGCAATCCCACTCCTGGGTATACACCTGGACAAAACTATAATTCAAAAAGATACATGCACCCCTATGTTCACAGCAGCACTATTCACAATAGCCAAGACATGGAAACAACCTAAATGTTCACTGAAAGATGAATGGATAAAGAAGATGTGGTACATATATAGAGTGGAATTCTACTCAGCCACAAAAAAGAACAAAATAATGCCATTTGCAGCAACATGGATGGACTCAGAGATTATCATACTAAGTGAAGTAGGTCAGAGAAAGACAAATATCATATGATATCACTTATATGTGGAATCTAAAAAAATGATGCAAATGAACTTATTTACAAAACAGAAAGACTCACAGACTTAGAAAACAAACTTATGGTTACCAAAGAGGAAAGGTGGGGGGTGGGGGATAAATTAGGAGGTTAGGACTAACATATACATGCTACTCTATATAAAATAATCAACAAGGACCTACTGTATAACACAGGGAACTCTACTCAGTACTCTGTAACAACCTATATGGGAATAAGAAGAATAGATATATGTATATGTGTAACTAAATCACTTTGCTGTACACCTGAAACTAATACAACACTGTAAATCAAATAAACTCCAATTAAAAAAAAAAACACAAACAATAGGAACAATTACAGGGACAGCATACACAAATCCATATAGCCAAAAAGTTCTAACTACCTGTTTCTCCTCACCATTACCGCACCACAATGTACACACACACACACACACACACACACACACACACACAAATAGGGTCCTCAGAACCATACATCTGAAACAACCACATGAGAACCTAGAGGGAAAGTAATTTGATTTTTTCTTTCTCTATGAAGTGAGGATGTCATGACCTATCTAGCAGACCTCAAAATTCTTTAGATATGGAATGATTCTTGAAACACTGTGTAAGATACAACATAGGAATTCATAATTTAATGGCTTTATTGAAAAATATGTGACAAAACTTAAATACATAAATTATGTATTTATATAAATATATAACTCAGGTGCATTTCTGAGTAAAGTGGATAGAAAATTGATTTAAATATTTATAAGAAGTCAGATTTCATAAGTTAGCTAAAGGACATTATACTTCATCACTGTAACTTACCACAACAGACCTTGGCATTGCTGGCTTAAACACCGAACAGAATTCCAATAATCTTTTCTCATAATACTTGCACAGCGTCATTTCTTCAGAAGGCTCAAGAAAGACTGGGTCATTTGGAAGAACCTGTGAGTCAGAAGTTACAACAAAAATTTAATTAGATAATCTTAATATTTTTTTCTCTGTCTAGATTAAATTAAGTTTATATCTCCAACCAAAGGGAAATATACCACACCTCATTTTCTCTTTATAGAACTGCTAATATTACACAAAACAGCTTTTAAGAAAATATTCAATAAACTGAAACTATACTGTAATTGCATAATTTCTCGGAATGTTAGCTGAATATTTGCTTCACTAATGTATAAGCAATCATGAGGAGTGTGTGCATATGTTCACAGGTTTGATGTCACTATTTATAAATCAAAAAGAAGATACACATTGTCAATGGTTGGAAAACTTTCAATATCCCTTTCTCAGTCAGTTATTAAGTCAACACAGGTTGAGGTAAAAATCAACAAGTGCCTCAAGGATAATTCTGACCCTTAACACATTACCTCTTCTCCATCTTTATAAAATCTCTACAGAATACACTACATGGTTGATAAATACTACAATTTTACAACAAACATCTATTTGGCGCTGTTATTGGTTTAATTACGACTACCAAAAAAGGTATGTTGAGTCCTAACCCTCAGTACCTCAGAATGTGAGGAAATAAGGTCTCTGCAGATGTAATTAGTTAAGATGAGGTCCTACTGAAGTAGAATGGGCTCCTAATCCAATATGACTGGTAGCTTTATAAGAAAAACATGTGAAGAGACAGAAACACAGGGAGAACACTATGTAAAGATGGAGCTAGAGACCGGAGTTAGGTGCCACAAGCAAAGGAACACCTGGAGTTACCAGAAGCTGGAAGAGGAAAAGAAGCTGCAGAGCACCACTCGGCCAACACCTTGATCCCAGACTTCTAGCCTCCAGAACTGTAAAACAATAAATTTCTGTTGTTTTAAGCCACCCAGTTTGTGGTAATTTTTTTATGGAGTAATTTTTCCTAGTTTCCTAGGAAATTAACACAGGTGCTAATTTTATAGAGACAGCATGGCATTGTGGTTTACACAAGGAATGCTGAAAGTAGACTACATGGTTTCACATCTTGGCTCTGCCACTTACTAGCAATATAGCCTGAGAAGTTATTCAACCTCTCTGTAGTTTCCTAAGATATAATGCAAGGATAATAATAGTATCTACCTCATGGGGTAGTTGTGAGGATTATATGAACTAACACTTGCTAAATACTTAGAATTTAGCACAATATGTACTACTTTGTGCAGCACAAAAATAAAGTGATATGAAACAGACGAGACTTCCAGGTAAAAGTAAAACAGGAAGGACGTGGCTGACAGACCATATAGTCCAAACCATCTGTGGTCAACTGGTTTGTGCTAACGGTCTCTCATCCCCCTGCCCCCATCCAATCGATCCATTCCTTCCCTCAAAGCTCTCTCTAGAACAGACTCTGATAAATTTCCCATTTAAAATTTTTCAAAGGTTTCCCTATTCCTCCATCACAAAGTTCAAACTATTTACCTCCGCTTAATAGTTCCCTGCTTACCTTCTCCAACCTTTCATGCACAAATACTCAGCTTCCGCCACACACGATCATGAGCATTCCGGGGAACCAACCCTGAAACTTCTGGCCTCCTACTTTGCACCTGTGGCTCTGTCCACCGGGAAAGTCATCTCCCCATCATCTCCACAACAGCCACTAAGAAAAGCGTCCCCCACTACATAAGCATGCTGCAAAGGCTTCTTCGCCATGTTACTGGTTATTTGTCTGCCACTCGATTACGGGGATGGATGGCCATGTCCGTCTCCGTACCCACTGCACCTAGCAAAGTGCTCGCTACTTTTTAAACAGATAAACGCACTCCGCGCCGAGGAGGTGGGAGGGAGGTGTGCGGGAAGTCCCGGGGGAGAGGGACGGACAAGAGTTTATAGAGCTCGAGGAAGAAGGGCGGCAGCCGGAGCGCTCACCTTCCCGTTCGCCACAGCTTTGCATTTGAATTTGCGGTTGGCGTCGGCCCGCAATCGCGCCAGCTGCTCCTCACTAGCAAAAGTCCAGTGCCGCTTCTGGCTACTGTTGTGGTACATGGTGAAGTCGGAGGCAAGGCCCAGGGAGTCTGGAGAGAAGACCGCCAACGGCACAAAACCGGGACGTAAAACAGCTAAGCCACCTCCGGGATTCCGCGGAAGCCCACGGACTGACGCCGGTCGGCGCGGGCTTGACGACGTCAAGGTCACGTGGTAATTCCGTCCGCAATCGCGTTTCCGGAGCGGATTAGGAGAAAGTCTCGCGGGGTCTCAGGCCGCCGCCCGCGAATCAAATGGGCGTAGCCTATCGACATGGTCCTCCTTTTTTGTGAGCTTCGGCCCTAGCTCCGCCCCTTTCCGACAAGATTTAAAGGAGAAGCGACAGGCAGGGATATCCAAAAGGGAAGTAAATTGAGGGCATGTGGAGGCTAACCTAAACAAGCCACAAGAGATAATCAGAAGTAAGGAAAGCACTCTGGAGGAGGTCAACTTTTAAATAGGATGTTCAGAGGAGGCCTCAGTGAGAAGGTGATGTTTGAGCAAAGACTTGAAAGAGTTGAGGGAGTAGGGCTACCAATCATGTGGGGATGATCTTGGGGCAGATGAAACAGCCAAGATCCTAAGGCAGAAGCATTCCTGGCTCTTTTAAGGAAGAGTGTCTGGAGCGCTACCTAAATTCTTGGCCTGAGAGAGACTGAAACATGGTAGGAAAACTAGAAACAGTGCATGTGTATCGTTCTTTATTGTTCTGACACTAATGTGTACCTGTCTATTCTTTTTCTGTGCCTTTTTCCTTCTGCTTCGACAACTAGCCAATCCTTCTCCCCCTATTTCCATCTCTGAAGCCACTATGTTTAGTAGTTTTAGGGTTTTCTTGAGATTCCCATCTTTATTATTGACCCCAAGGGAGCCTTACACCTTACAATAAGCTATTATTAACACTTAAGAGATTTTTTTTTTTTTTTTTTTTTACTATTAGTGCTTTCAAAATTGCATTTGAGATACAAAATTTACATTGATTACAAAAGCCTTTACTGGTTTTGATATTTGTCCCATTTAGGCATACCTATGTATTATACATGGGGTCAGAAACGTGGATTTACCCACATCAAATTGTTTTTCTAAAAACAAAAAAAGAGATAAAGATGATACAGAGAGTTGAAAAGGTCACACAGGAAAAAGGGGGCAGAATATTTCCAACTTTGCTTTCAATGAAAATATTTTTAAAGGCTTAAGAAAGAGAGCACTTTTCTTCTCTTTTGTTTAATTTGGGTGGGTGCAGTTGAGGGTAGACTTTGCCAGAGTTATTTGAATTCCTTCTCAAACTTATACCATTTGTAGTTAATAACTTTGGAGATCCAGACACTCCTTAAACATATGTCAGTAATTTGGTCTAGTACATTGGCTGAGAAAAAGAGAACGAAGGAGAAAATGTGATGATGTTAAGGAAGGACATGGCAAGTTATGAGTCCAGTGGATTGTGAGAACCCTAAAAGATTGTATAATGGGAAAGAATAATTTAAAAGGAAAAACAGAAAGGCAGGAACAGAAGTGATTTAGATAAATAAATGTATGTATAAAATCTTAGAACCATGACAGTTATGTATACCCTGTCAATTATTCTGTTTTTCTGAAAGTCATTTGACAACTCCTTTAGTTTCATGTAAAGGGAAATAAAAATGGGCATTTGAGAGATGGCAGAATATGATTTCCAGAGGCATAAGAGTAAAATTGCTGAGTGTCCTAGTTCATTTAGGAAGACAAATATGAAAACCTGGTGTTCCTGGTATAGCTATTTTTTTAAGCCTTTAACAAATCTTAGTCTATGAAAATAAGCATTGACCATATCTGGGGGAATGTAGAAGAAACTGTAGCTGAACTAACCATCTACAGAATAAAGTTGTTGCTGATGTCCTGACATTAAGGCTCATACATGATTTCTTCTTCTTAAAGTGAGCAAGCTGGATGCTGCATTTTCAGTCTGCCTGAGTGACCTTCCCTTGTTCAGCCTATTGAGCATAAGTTTACTTTTTGTGCTATTTCTACAGTGGAAAGCAGACTGTGGACTTAGAATGTGGTGCCTTACTTATCTCCATTTCTAGTTCCAACTAAAAAGCAGCAAGCGTTTCTCTCTACTCTGCTTATTTTATTTATGGAAAAGTTCAAACATAAAGAATAGAGAGAAATGTATTTCAACAATATCAATTCATGGCCAATTCCTACCTAACCCCCGCCTCCATCCCCATTACTTTTGTTTTCTTCCAGTTTCATTCAGAGATAATTAACACGAGCACTGTAAAAGTTTAAGGTGTACAGCATAATGATTTGACTTACATACATCATGAAATGATTATCACAATAAGGTAGTGAACATCCATCATATCATGTAGATACAAAATTAAAGAAACAGAAAAAAAATTATTTCTGTGATGTGAACTCTCAGGATTTACTCTCTTAACAACTTTCATACGTAACATACAGCAGTGTTCATTATATTTATCATGTTGATAAACGTATATTTATCATCCCAAGCACTTAGTTGTCTGGAATTTTGTACATTTTGACTACCTTCATCTTTCATCCCCATTACCTTTTTTATTTTTTTAATTTTTAAATTTTTTTATATAGCAGGTTCTTATTAGTTATCCATTTTATACATATTAGTGTATACATGTCAATCCCAATCTCCCATTCATCACACCCCCACCCCCACCTGCCGCTGCTTTCCCCCCTTGGTGTCAATACATTTGTTCTCTGCATCTGTGTCTCAATTTCTGCCCTGCAAACCGGTTCATCTGTACCATGTTTCTAGGTTCCACATATATGCGTTAATATACGATATTTGTTTTTCTCTTTCTGACTTAACTTCACTCTGTATGACAGCCTCTAGATTCACCCACGTCTCTACAAATGACCCAATTTCGTTCCTTTTTATGGCTGAGTAATATTCCATTGTATATATGTACCACATCTTCTTTATCCATTTATCTGTCGATGGGCATTTAGGTTGCTTCCATGACCTGGCTATTGTAAATAGTGCTGCAATGAACATTGGGGTGCATGTGTCTTTCTGAATTATGGTTTTCTCTGGGTATATGCCCAGTAGTGGGATTGCTGGGTCATATGGTAATTCTATTTTTAGTTCTTTAAGAAACCTCCATACAGTTCTCCATAGTGGCTGTATCAGTTTACATTCCCACCAACAGTGCAAGAGGGTCCCTTTTTCTCCACACCCTCTCCAGCATTTGTTGTTTGTAGATTTTCTGATGATGCCCATTCTAACTGGTGTGAGGTGATACCTCATTGTAGTTTTGATTTGCATTTCTCTAATAATTAGTGATGTTGAGCAGCTTTTCATGTGCTTCTTGGCCATGTGTATGTCTTCTTTGGAGAAATGTCTATTTAGGTCTTCTGCCCATTTTTGGATTGGGTTGTTTGTTTTTTTAATATTGAGCTGCATGAGCTCTTTATATATTTTGGAGTTTAATTCTTTATCCATTGATTCATTTGCAAATATTTTCTCCCATTCTGAGGGTTGTCTTTTCGTCTTGTTTGTAGTTTCCTTTGCTTTGCAAAAGCTTTTAAGTTTCAGTAGGTCCCATTTGCTTATTTTTGTTTTTATTTCCATTACTCTAGGAGGTGGGTCAAAAAAGATCTTGCTGTGATTTACGTCAAATAGTGTTCTTCCTATGTTTTCCTCTAAGAGTTTTATAGTGTCCAGTCTTACATTTAGGTCTCTAATCCATTTTGAGTTTATTTTTGTGTATGGGGTTAGGGAGTGTTCTAATTTCATTCTTTTACATGTAGCTGTCCAGTTTTCCCAGCACTACTTATTGAAGAGACTGTCTTTTCTCCATTGTATATCCTTGCCTCCTTTGTCATAGATAAGTTGACCATAGGTGTGTGGGTTTATCTCTGGGCTTTCTATCTTGTTCCATTGATCTATGTTTCTGTTTTTGTGCCAGTACCATATTATCTTGATTACTGTAGCTTTGTAGTATAGTCTGAAGTCAGGGAGTCTGATTCCTCCAGCTCTGTTTTTTTTCCTCAAGACTGCTTTGGCTATTTGGAATCTTTGTGTCTCCATACAAATTTTAAGATTTTTTGTTCTAGTTCTGTAAAAAATGCCATTGGTAATTTGATAGGGATTGCATTGCATCTGTAGATTGCTTTGGGTAGGACAGTCATTTTCATAATATTGATTCTTCCAATCCAAGAACATGGTATATCTCTCCATCTGTTGGTATCATCTTTAATTTCTTTCATCAGTGTCTTATAGTTTTCTGCATACAGGTCTTTTGTCTCCTTAGGTAGGTTTATTTCTAGGTATTTTATTCTTTTTGTTGCAATGGTAAATGGGAGTGTTTCCTTAATTTCTCTTTCACATTTTTCATCATTAGTGTATAGGAATGCAAGACATTTCTGTGCATTAATTTTGTATCCTGCAACTTCACCAAATTCATTGATTAGCTCTAGTAGTTTTCTGGTGGCATCTTTAGGAATCTCTATGTATAGTATCATGTCATCTGCAAACAGTGACAGTTTTACTTCTTTTCCAATTTGTATTACTTTTATCTCTTTTTCTTCTCTGATTGCCATGGCTAGGACTTCCAAAACTATGTTGAATAATAGTGGTGAGAGTAGACATCCTTGTCTTTCTCCTGATCTTAGAGGAAATGCTTTCAGTTTTTCACCACTGACAGTGATGTTTACTGTGGGTTTGTCATATACGGCCTTTATTTTGTTGAGGTAGGTTCCCTCTATGCCCACTTTCTGGAGAGTTTTTATCATAAATCAGTGTTGAATTTTGTCAAAAGCTTTTTCTGCATCCATTGAGATGATCATATGATTTTTATTCTTCAATTTGTTAATATGGTGTATCACATGGATTGATTTGCATATATTGAAGAATCCTTGCATCCCTGGGATAAATCCCACTTGATCATGGTGTGTGATCCTTTTAATATGTTGTTGGATTCTGTTTGCTAGTATTTTGTTGAGGATTTTTGCATCTATATTCATCAGTGATATTGGTCTATAATAATTTTGTTTTTTTGTAGTATCTTTGTCTGGTTTTGGTATCAGGGTGATGGTGGCCTCGTAGAATGAGTTTGGGAGTGTTCCTTCCTCTGCAATTTTTTGAAAGAGTTTGAGAAGGACGGGTGTTAGCTCTTCTCTAAATGTTTGATAGAATTCACCTGTGAAGCCATCTGGTCCTGGACTTTTGTTTGTTGGAAGATTTTAAATCACAGTTTCAATTTCATTACTTGTGATTGGTCTGTTCATATTTTCTACTTCTTCCTGGTTCAGTCTTGGAACGTTATACCTTTCTAAGAATTTGTCCATTTCTTCCAGGTTGTCCATTTTATTGGTATAGAGTTCCTTGTAGTAGTCTCTTAGGATGCTTTGTATTTCTGGGGTGTCTGTTGTAACTTCTCCTTTTTCATTTCTAATTTTATTGATTTGAGTCCTCTCCCTCTTTTTCTTGATGAGTCTGGCTAATGGTTTATCAATTTTGTTTATCTTCTCAAAGAACAAGCTTTTAGTTTTATTGATCTTTGCAACTGTTTTCTTTGTTTCTATTTCATTTATTCTGCTCTGATCTTTATGATTTATTTCCTTCTACTAACTTTGGGTTTGCTTTGTTCTTCTTTCTCTAGTTCCTTTAGGTGTAAGGTTAGATTGTTTATTTGAGATTTTTCTTGTTTCTTGAGGTAGGCTTGTATTGTTATAAACTTTCCTCTTAGAACTGCTTTTGCTGCATCCCATAGGTTTTGGATTGTCGTGTTTTAATTGTCATTTGTCTCTAGGTATTTTTTGATTTCCTCTTTGATTTCTTCAGTGATCTCTTGGTTATATAGTAATGTATTGTTTAGCCTCCATGTGTTTGTGTTTTTTATGGGTTTTTTTCCTGTAATTGATTTCCAATCTCATAGCATTGTGGTCAGAAAAGATGCTTGATATGATTTCAATTTTCTTAAATTTACTGAGGCTTGATTTGTGACCCATGGTGTGATCTATCCTGGTGAATGTTCCGTGCGCACTTGAGAAGAAAGTGTAATCTGCTGTTTTTGGATGGAATATCCTATAAATATCAATTAAATCTATCTGGTCTATTGTGTCATTTAAAGCTTGTGTTTCCTTAGTAATTTTATGTTTGGATGATCTGTCCATTGGTGTAAGTGAGGCGTTAAAGTCCCCCACTATTATTCTGTTACTGTCAATTTCCCCTTTTATAGCTGTTAGCAGTTGCCTTATGTATTGAGGTGCTCCTATGTTGGGAGCATATATGTTTATAATTGTTATATCTTCTTCTTGGATTGATCCCTTGATCATTATGTAGCGTCCTTCCTTGTCTCTTGTAACATTCTTTATTTTAAAGTCTATTTTATCCGATATGAGTATTGCTACTCCAGCTTTCTTTTGATTTCCATTTGCATGGAATATCTTTTTCCATCCCCTCACTATCAGTCTGTATGTGTCCCTAGGTCTGAAGTGGGTCTCTTGTAGACAGCATATATATGGGTCTTGTTTTTGTATCTATTCAGTGAGCCTGTGTCTTTTGGTTGGAGCATTTAATCCATTCACGTTTAATGTAATTATTGATATGTATGTTCCTATTACCATTTTCTTAATTGTTTTGCGTTTGTTTTTGCAGGTCCTTTTCTTCTCTTGTGTTTCCCACTTAGAGAAGTTCCTTTAGCATTTGTTGTAGAGCTGGTTTGCTGGTGATGAATTCTCTTAGCTTTTGCTTGTCTGTAAAGCTTTTGATTTGTCCATCGAATCTGAATGAGATCCTTCCTGGGTAGAGTAATCTTGGTTGTAGGTTCTTCCCTTTCATCACTTTAAGCATATCATGCCACTCCCTTCTGGCTTGTAGAGTTTCTGCTGAGAAATCAGCTGTTAACCTTACGGGAGTTCCCTTGTATGTTATTTGTCGTTTTTCCCTTGCTGCTTTCAACAATTTTTCTTTGTGTTTAATTTTTGCCAATTTGATTATTATTTGTCTCAGCGTGTTTCTCCTTGGGTTTATCCTGTATGGGACACTCTGCGCTTCCTGGACTTGGGTGGCTATTTCCTTTCCCATGTTAGGGAAGTTTTTGATTATAATCTCTTCAAATATTTTCTCTGGTCCTTTCTCTCTCTCTTCTCCTTCTGGGACCCCTATAATGCGAATGTTGTTGTGTTTAATGTTGTCCCAGAGGTCTTGTAGGCTGTCTTCATTTCTTTTCATTCTTCTTTCTTTATTCTGTTCCACAGCAGTGAATTCCACCATTCTGTCTTCCAGGTCACTTATCCGTTCTTCTGCCTCAGTTATTCTGCTATTGATTCCTTCTAGTGTAGTTTTCATTTCACTTATCGTATTGTTCATCTCTGTTTGTTTGTTCTTTAATTCTTCTAAGTGTTTGTTAAACATTTCTTGCATCTTCTTGATTTTTGCCTCCATTCTTTTTCCGAGGTCCTGGATCATCTTCACTATCATTATTCTGAATTCTTTTTCTAGAAGGTTTCCTATCTCCACTTCATTTAGTTGTTTTTCTGGGGTTTTATCTTGTTCCTTCATCTGGTACATAGCCCTCTGCCTTTTCATCTTGTCTATCTTTCTGTGAATGTGGTTTTTGTTCCACAGGCTGCAGGATTGTAGTTCTTCTTGCTTCTGCTGTCTGCCCTCTGGTGGATGAGGCTATCTAATAGGCTTGAGCAAGTTTCCTGATGGGGCATCCCCATTACCTTTAAATCACAATTTCCCTGCTACTAGATGGAGATATTTCAAACAAAGAAACAAAACAAAGTGAAACAAAAACCCAAACAGACAGAATCTAAACTTCCTAGAAGAGTCATGGAAATATTCAAAACCTGAAAACAAAGGTGTAGTATTTCATTAGGCACTACCCAGAAGTGAATGTTAACAGGAAAGATTACAGTGACTTGTTTACATAAACACAATCTCTTTTACTGTGCTGCAGTTATTAAATTGGAAAGGCTCTATACTTACCCACATGCTATGCCAAAGTTTCCCACGAGAGTATTAGGAATTCCTCTCTTGCTTTAGGGCAATCTCCTCTCTTCTTCAGGCTCTGCCCCAGTGATCTTAATGTTTTAGGAAAAATAAAGAACATCAGACTGCCTGATCTTAGGAGTAAAGGAAGAGAAGGGCAATTAGGAGGGTGAGTGAGTGACCAATAAATATGTGTGGGACTGGGAATAATTTTGCATTCTAATAAAACAAATGATTAAGTTCCCTGATTAATTTATAGTTCTTATTTCTCAAACACATTAGCACACTCATATCCACATAGTTTTAGTTTTCAGGGCCACAAAGACAAAAAGGGGTGGTAGTGGGGGATGGGAATAAACTACATCTATGCTCACAAAAACATACAATGTCTTTCTTACTTTAAGATCTGACATGAAACTACTCCTTCAGCTACTGACACAGGTTTCTCACATTCTAAATATAGCATTGCAATGATATTCAAAAACATTTAAGCCCCTTGCAGTTCTATTTGATTTATACAATTAGCATTGGCTCTAATATCCTTTCCTAGTTTTTTTTAACCAGTTGTCAGGTTACAACTAAGAGAAGAAAAGGAGTTGCCTGCAGTAAATACCTAGTTTCTCCAAAATGGAGTACTACTAAAGGAAAAGAAGTAAAAAAAGAAGAAATAGCATTTTAAAAATATCCTTGATCTAAATTTAACCCCCCAAAATTGAAACATATTTTCTTTTATTTTTTAGGACTATTGAAAATTAAGGTGTAAAGACAACATATTGAGGAGCAAATTCTATAAATCCATGTTCAATTCAAAATGTCTTACTAAATCATCACTATACTGAAGACCTGGTACTAATTGTTAGGTGGTGGTGATGATGGCAATGAGGACATGAAAATGGCTATTTTGCAGTCCTACCTCAGGGTCCTTAAAGTGTAGTAGCATGATTATGACATAGACAAATACAGCCCCTTCTCAATGATAGTAACCTTGAGTAGGGCCCAGTAGGGAGCTGGGTAATAATATTTCTTATCTCTGAGTGCTGATACCTGGTACTAGTGTAGATAAGACCCTTTAGGTGGCTTGAAACCAATGGAAGACCCAGGGTTCATTCAGCCCCAACTAGCCATGGTTTAGTCCAAAGGCTTAGTGTCTCTTCTGCTAGCCAGGGGTATGTGGTCAACATGAAGGTAATTCCTGTGGGGTCTTTTTAAAATCACTGTTAAAACAACAAACAAATGAATACACAGAGTTGGCCTTAGTTCTGTTACAACCATGACTGGGAGTGATTTGTTACCACCTTATCCCTTTTTTATACCAATTCATCAAGAGTGAATAGAACTATAATATTATATAAAGTACCATATGGTCATTTCCAACACAGTTTTACAGCAATTTAACCAGGTGGAAAGATCTCATTTGTGATTCAGTAGATCTAGTGTTTCAGAGCTCAGGTTCTGAAATCAGAATCCTAGCTTTACTGCTTGCTACTGAGTATTCTTGGGAGAGTACTTCAATCTATTTTACCCTGAGTTTCATCCTTTGAACGGTGAAGAAAGTAGGTGTAGCTACCTGATAAGGTGATTTTGAGGAGTAAATTAGTTACTGCATGTGAAGATTATAGCAGTGTGACTGGCCTTGGCAAATTGTTCAATAAATGTTAGTTATTACTTAACTGACACATGGAATAGGCTAGTTGGGGGATATAACATTTATGTGAACTTGTATTTGTTATTGATACTGAGGGAGGGCACGCTGTAGGTAGATGGGATGTGACTGGGCAAAGTAGAGGAACACAAAGTATAAGGTGTATCCAGAGATCAGAAAAAGAGCATAGCTTGGTTGGCTGGACAAGAAGGTGAATTAACTGAGATATGAATTTGTAAGAAGATTAGCAGAGGGTCTTGAATGTCAAGCTGAGTAATCTGTATGTAATAGAGTCAAAAATTTTTGAGTGGGAGAGTAAAATTATCAGAGTTGCATAACTTTAATCTAAATTATTTGTAATTGTTTCCATAATGAGGACTTTTTAAGGCCCAAATTAAAATATATTAAAACACAACAAGGGGGTCAATTCTAATAGTGAGGCTCAAATGTCTACTCTTGAGTAGCTACATCAGATTTAAGATTTTAAGGGTAAATTCCTCACCATGTTCCCAGATGGACAGAGAGTATATCATATGTATCATATAACATGTTATGTGAGATGTAATACATTTATATATTACATTTTTCTGTGTAATTCTGGAGCAGGGCCTGGGAATCTGTATTTATAAAAATCTGATGTTTTTTCTGATGATTATCATTAGGTTTGGAAGTTTTTGCAAATGTAAAATTTATAGGACTTGGCAAAGGTCTTATAGGTTGGATGGGGTGGTGGGATGAAAGAGAAGCAGCAACTCTATAAAGTAGTGACTTGCAAATATGAATGAGCATAACAGTCATCTGGGAGCCTGTTAAAATGCAAACCAGAGATTCCCACTCAATAGGTCTGGAGTAGAAACCCAGGAATCTGGATTCTTATCAAGAGTTGTTTTGAGTTTGGCAGTTTTCAAACTTTAATGTTCAACATACCACTTGGAGAACTTTTAAAACATAGACTGCTGGGCCCCATCCTTCCTCCCACCCCACCCCCCTGTCTGCCCCCACCCCGCCTTCCTGTCTTGGGCAGGCCCAAGAATTAGCATTTCTAACTAGTTCCCAGGTGATGCTGGGAACTTGGATAAGCTTCAAGAACTACCATTCCAATTGCTTCAATGTGATTGATTTTTAAAGCCCAAGAAATAGGGAGAATGACAGTGATCTTATCATGGTAAGTCTTTACCTTTTCTGTTAGGTTGATTGAAGGAAACCATATTATATTCCAGGTTGCCTCTGTGAGAGAAAAAAATGGAAGATGCTTAAATACCCATTCGAAAAAATTAATAACCACATTCCTACTAGCTTAAAAAAAAAGGTGAAGAAAAATATTATTCTCCTATTATTAGATTAAATATCCCTGGCTATAGAGTAATAAAAATTATCCTTTGGCTATAGAGTACTAAACACCCCTATAGTTATTATTATTCTATTGTTGTAGAATCTCAAATTTAGACAATAAAAATAATTGAAAGGCTAACTTGTTTTCGGGATCTCTACTATGTTCAATGTTCTAAGACATAGTTGGCAAACTATGGCTCACAGACCAAATCCAGCCAATGTCTGTTTTTGTATGCTCTGCAAGCTCAGAATGGTTTTTAAATTTTTAAATGGTTGAAAAAAATCAAAAGAAAAACAGTATTTCACGACACATGAAAATTATATGAAATTCAAATTTTGGTGTCCATAACTGTATTCATCAGGGCTCTCCAGAGAAACAGAACCAATAGAATATATATATATATACACCTATATATTATAATAGGATATAATAATATACATTTATTATAAGGAATTGACTCAGGTAATTATGGAGGCTGAGAAGTTCCATGATCAGGTGTCTGCAAACTGGCGACCCAGGAGAAACAATGCTGTAAGTTGCAGTGTGAATACAGGAGAAGATCAACGCCCCAGCTCTAAGCAGTCAGGCAGAGAGAGCAAATTCATCCTTACCTCTCCTTTTGTTCCATTCAGGCCTCCGACAGATTGGAAAGGCCCACTCGCATTAAGGAGGGCAATCTGCTTCACTCAGTCTACAAATTCAAATGTTATCTTATCCAGAAACATTCTCACAGACACACCCAGAACAGTGTTTAACCAAATACCTGGGAATCCCCTGTCCTAGTCAAGTTGATACATGAAATTAACCATCACAATAATAAAGTTTTATTGGAACCCATCCATGCTTTTTCATTTACATGGTGTCATCTGTGCTGCTTTCATGCTAAGTAGCAGAGTAGCCTGCAAAGCCAAAAATATTTATTATCTGACTCTTTACAGAAAAAAGTTTACTGATGATATTCTGAGAGAGTGCTTTAAAATGTTTAATGTCAGTACAAACCACCTAGCATTCTTGCTAAAATGCAAAATTGGATTCAGGAGGCCAAGACCAAGATTCTCCATTTCTAACATGCTCCTGGGTGAGGCCGATGCTGCTTCCCTGCAAACTCTATCCTAGTTCTCAGTTTTTGCTCTTGTCAGTGTCCCTGACTACAATGCCCCAAACTCCTTCTGCCTATACAAATTTCTTTTAGGTCCATCTAACTTAAACGCTGTTACTTCTATGACTTCTCCTAACCATTCCAGCTGACTGTGATCTCTCCTTCCTCATTGCACTTAGTCTGCGTCACTCTTTTGGCTTTTTAATGTAATCTGTTTGCTTTGACTCTTGGAGGTGTGACTCTCTTACCTCCCCTCAAAGACTTAAACTCTCTTGAAGTAGGGATCCTGTTTTTAGACATCTATCACCTGTGATGCTCATAGAGTACCTTACGTCTGACAGATATTCTAAAAATATTTATTGACTTAATTACTGTCTCACATCTAGAAAAGACATTTTTTGTTAACAGGACGTCATCACAGTAAGTGAGGCAATATTCTTATCCATTCATGTTTTTAGAACTAATTTATTTTTTTCTTTGATAGATTTTGATACATTTCAGTGGTGAGGATCATGTTTCTTCC
This sequence comes from Balaenoptera musculus, assembly GCF_009873245.2. NCBI lineage: Eukaryota > Metazoa > Chordata > Mammalia > Artiodactyla > Balaenopteridae > Balaenoptera > Balaenoptera musculus. The sequence goes on from NC_045787.1 coordinate 68,700,301, forward strand.
AAAACAGAGACAATTTTGAAGTAAAGTATACATCTTTGAATTGATATATTAAACCAGATTATAAAACTGAAATTTTAAACTTGGTTCAAACCTTGAGATGAAAAGTACAACTTAATTATGAACTGAAAAACTGCTTATTGAGCAAATTGTCTGGAGGCTGGAGAATTAGAAATGCAATGTTAATTTTACTAGTTTAATAATCTCATTTTCGGAATTTGCTTGAAGAGATATTGATAAATGACAATAGCCAATCATGTATGAAAGTTTACAGACTATGAAGATGTTTTATTTTGCCATTAAGAATCACACATTTCAAGCTTTTAAAGAGAATTATGTGAGTAGTTAAATAAGATGAGAAACTTCCGCAGTCATAAAAATTAATCAATTTATTTTGCTCTTTTTCTAATCACTTTAAAATTTCTACCTGAATTATTTCAGTATATCCCAAGAATAAGAGTGGTATGATTATGAAGCTACTTTCAAGGAATCCTATCGAGATAAAAAGCAATCATAAATGTTTAGCATTTCAAGTCTTCAACACTCTTTACAAATCTTTTTCCCAAAAACAAATGTGATAATTTCACAATTCAAAAGATTTTTAGACTTAATAAATACATTTTTCATAAATGTTGTGCCCAAGGAAAAATTCTAAAGCAATTTCATATGTAAAGCATTATATCATATTTAAGTGAAGTATTTGAGTCCTAAATTTTTTCAGGTGCCTATACATATTTTTCTTCTAATCAACACATTATTTTTGGCTTTTTAACTTATTTCTACTAGTTTTCTCATGTTAATGGCAAGCAGCATCTGAAGGAAAAAAGCAATCAGCTGCTTTGATACATCCCAGTTTATCCACATGGTGGAGCTATGTGGCTAGATCCTGGAGACACCAGTTTTATTATACTCACCGTTTTGAAATAAGTCATGGTAAATCCAACCAACCAAATTTTTTGTTCCTGCATACAGTTTTCTCTGGTACTATTAATTTAGCTCCTTTTTATCTCTTACTTAGCATAGGGCATCTTGTTCCATCCCACTCTTCTGTAGCAGTGGTTCTCCAACTTTGGCTGCACATTAGAATCACCAGGGCTGTTTTTAAAAGCCCTTATCTTTGGGACCCTACCTGAGACTAATTGAACAGGAATCTTTGCAGGGTGAGGTTTGAGCACTGGCAAGTTTCAAGGTTCCACAAGTGATTCAATCTTGAAATCAAGATTGTAAACCAGCGCTCCATACTACCACTATAAATATCTTTCTAAATTATAAATTTAATCACATCATTCCTCATTAAAATCATTCATTGGCTCCTCAACAACTTTAGGATAAAATCAACTTCCTTAACAAGGCAAACAAGCCCCATCAAAGACTGACCATTGCCTTTCTAAGTGTCATCACCGACTCCCACCTTCCAACACACAAAGACATAGCTTGCAGAATTGCTTGCAGGCTTCTAAAATCACCAGGTTTTTCACTCCTTGAGGCTTGGGCTCATATCCCTAGCAACTAATACAGTAAGCACTAATTAATATTCATTGAATGACTAAATGAATACTGTAAAATGGCTTCATCTTACTTAAGACAGGGATGTTTATTTCTGTCAAACAACTCCCAAGTGTTTGCTTATTTTTCGTTGCTTGGGCTGCAGAATGTGGCACTGGATTAACCAACAAATGTTAAATATATTCTAAAGTAGACACTGTGTTCTGCCAACTTATTTGATCCAAAGGGAACATTTGAAAGCTTCCCTAGGAATAGCTGCTTCTACATTGTACTTTTTTTCCATCTAAATTTTTCAACTCTAACATTTGTGTTTAAGTCAACAGCAAAATGAACTGCTTGCCTGTGGGTGATGATGCTTTTCAGTTACTATTTTTAAATTAGTGGATCCTTGGACTCATGGCTAGTCATTTAGAATCTTTGGTCTTATGATAGTTCTCACCCCAGAAGTGCCAAGAACCTAACTGAACTAGACTTTCAAGGCTGGATGTTCTTGAAGAGAAGAGGTGTGGTTTGGGGGAAGACCACCTTATCTACTGGGCATGGTAGGGCACAGTGCCTGGTGGCCACAATGCTTTTAGTGGCCCATGAACACGTTTTAATGTCTTAATTAAAAACAGAATTTCAGGTCAAAGAAAATGTTTTAATGTGAGATAGTAATATACTCATCTTTATGCCAGCGGAGTGATAAAATACAATTTGTAATTATTTTTATGGAGGAAAGGGCGCACAAAGGCAAAAGTGCCTGGGGCCCCGGAATGTCACGTAGCCCTGATTTCAGGGAAACTAGAGAAGGGGTCTCCAGCCCTAAACTGGCTCCCCATTCGTGCCTGCCAGCTGACATAAATGCTTATAGTGGCTACCAGGGAATCTTGGCCTTTTTCAAGCCATCAATATCTATCCCAATACAATTTTGTTTTGGGGGGAAGAGGTGGAGGTCACTGCTGGCACTCATGCCACACAACTATAAAATGTCCCTCTAGTCAGTCCCTTAACCTGCATTTTTACTATGGCATATACCTTTCTTTTGGATAAAAGTGAGGCATTTGGCATGTGAAAACCACTTTTTTTTGAACTGACACATCTTGATGTTACTCTGATAAAAAGGTGCCAATACCAGCAATAGGTGCGAACAGTCGTAAAAAAATACAGCCCTGTCATGTATACTCAGCCTTCAAAAGCAGTCTTCTAAAATGGCCTCTAGTGAAAGAGGTTGCCAAAGTTTTCAAGTTTATGAAAATAAATGTTTTTGAAAGTGTTCATCATTGCAAAGAGCTCATGTTTAGCTGAGCACCTTTGACATCAAAATCTGTGATTAGAATATGGATGCTATTTGTGTGCAATACCAAACAAGTGGTTTTGCTTTTCTAATGTAAATTCAAATATGCTGTTGAATCAATTAACTAGTGTGTCTGTGACATTGGATAGGCTTAATATAGTTTCTTATTAAAGATACATAATAAAACTCTACTGCCTTTATTGGCCTTATCAGGCAATCCCTTTTTGCTAATAGGAATATTTTAGGGTTCATGATCCTTGATAACTACAATGTGTTTAGAATATATTTCTTGGCTATATAGAGCATTATTATTATTTTTAACCTCCTGTATCATGCTCAAAAATATGAGGAGGCTCTTAGCTATTTAGGTTCTGACTTCCCAGATGGCATTCAAGTTACATACTTGAGTAACAGTTGAACTTCTTTCTTTGCAAAAACTAAACCAATGATATTGGTAAGATTAGTTCATAATTTTAAAGTAAAGATAGATCTAATCTATTGTTGTGGATATTTGTTTGCTAGGTTTGCCCAGCATCTTTCTCTTCTGGGATTTAAACTTGCCATTCAGCAAAGGTTGCAAATTATAGTACACTGTGCCAAGGAGTGAGCACCTGATATATATTGTGCCAATAAGACTCCTTCCTAGTAATTTAAAATAAGTTAGAGAGATAGGCCATTTTATCTCAAGTGGTGAAGACGTGAGGATATGAATCCAGGAGTTGCCGGTGGTGGTAATTCAGCATGGACTGTGAATTCTAAGCAGAGGAAATAAAAGACAAGAATGAACCAGAGGAAAGAAGCAAGAAACTGAGTCCTGAGGAGGACATTCACATCTCTACTTCCAATACCTGATGTCCTTGAAAACCTTGGTTTTTGCAGTTCCTGGTCCATTGTTCCAATCTATGAGCTAATGCAATGTCCTCCAAATACATCCACAAGATACACCCCTCTTCTTTAACACCCTCCTTACCCTAAGCTTTAATCTATCCATATCTTTCAGTAGAATATTTTAAAATATTAACTAAGGATGAAACATCAGACATGTTGTTAACTGGTTGAAAAAAATTGAGGATAACAAGATTTTAGGATTAAATGAAATAATATATATATCAAACATTTGATCAGTACCTGAAATATAATTCAATAAAATGTGAGTTATTATTTTTAAATTATTACTTTCCTGGTTACTTACACAACACATTTTGAGAACTATAATTATTAATAATATGATTATATTATTTTGGAACTGTTAGTTTCACCAGACAAAAAGCTGACTTGGATACATTTTCTACTTATTAGCATAAGTAGCCATTCAAATCATGGAAACCTACCTAGGGCTATCCCTAGGGTGTACAGAGTCCAGGACAAATATTTTTTTGTTGGGCTTCTATGTGGCTAGTTTGATTTTAAAATGTATTATGAAATTCATAGACCCATGTGAGTTATAGTGACATATTGATAACAATTTAGGATAATGAGCAGAGAAGAGATTTTTTTTTATTTGTTTACTGTCCAATCCAGGCACCTGAAAGTTCTTCTTAGTATCTGCCAAAGCCTGTGAAGGCTGTGAGAATTTACCCTCCCTGCAATCTAACATGTTAATTTGTTTCTATTTCAAGGCGTGCTAGCAGAAGACAGGAGACTCCTGGGTTAGAGACAAAGGACTTACTGGTTCACAGCATAGAAAACAGCATGATCATCAGCATATTTGTACTGGTTGTTTTGCCAAGTCCCACCAAATGATGCTATGGGCCCAGATGACACCTGCACATGCCGTGGGTTGCATTACAGGCGAGGACCCAAGGGCCAAGAGTGCAGAACTTGTTGAGCAAGTTGCAAATCATTGCAGCAAGCAGCAAACCACTCAGCCCTACCCTCCACCTCCAGTCTTGCTGCGGTCACCTTGACCTACTTAGTATCTATGTGACTAGTTACAGAAACTGATCAGGGGCTGGATAACCTTGCAATCTAGCACACAGAGCAACAACATGCAGGATGGCTCAGGGCCCATGGCCAACGGCCTTTCCCAATAATATCCAGGCATTATTTCTTCCTGTTCAGGTTCAGGACCATCTCTTCATGTTCTGTACTGTCAAATGCTTCATTTGTGGCTAATTTCATATCTCTCCTTGAGAAAAAAGGCATTAACATTCTTATTACTCACGGGCCATAGCTCTTCAGAACCTGCTTATATTGAAAAATATATCTCTTGCCTCTGCAGTTCCGTAATACCATTTATTTAATTCTGGTTACATGATTACTTGTGACTGCATCATCCACAGTGCCTTTCATTATTGCTGGCTTCTGAGGACTCTCTCAAATGTTGTCACTATACTTCGATGACCACAATGTAAGCTTTACTCAGCCCATGCAGGAAAATGTGAACAACAATTTATTTTCCACTCATGTTAAATTTACCATTTAGAATGTTATAAACACAGAACAACATGTCTTCCAAACATGTCTTCTCTTGAACTCTTTATGCCACAATCACTGCATTCCTAGAGTGTGATCTCTTTCCCTTTTGACTGCCTGTCTTCCTTCCATACACTGCCATCGGCAAATAGGTAAGGGGCTTGGGGGAGGGGAAAGCAGAAGAGTAGTCCAATTTGTGAAAGGAAATTCAATTCAGAAAAGCATGGCATCCATCATCAAAAAATCTACAAATAATAAATGCTGGAGGGGGTGTGGAAAAATGGGAACCCTCCTACACTGTTGGTGGGAATGTAAACTGGTACAGCCACTATGGAGAACAGCATGGCAGTTCCTTGAAAAACTAAAAACAGAGCTACCATATGATCCAGCAATCCCACTCCTGGGCATATACCCAGAGAAAACTGTAATTCAAAAAGATACATGCACCCCAATGTTCCTTGCAGCACCATTTACAATAGCCAGGACATGGAAGCAACCTAAATGTCCATCAACAGAGGAATGGGTAAAGAAGATGTGGTACAATATATACAATGGAATATTACTTGGCCATAAAAAAGAATGAAATAATGCCATTTGCAGCAACATGGATGGACCTAGAGATTATCATACTAAGTGAAGTAAGCCAGAGAAAGACAAATATCATATGATATCGCTTATATGTGGAATCTAAAAAAAGGGTACAAATGAACTTATCTACAGAACAGAAATAGAGTTACAGATGTAGAAAACAAACCTATGGTTACCAGGGGGTAAGCGGGGGAGGGATAAATTGGAAGATTGGGATTGACATATATACACTACTATTAGATAACTAATAAGGACCTACTCTATAGCACAGGGAACTCTACTCAATACGCCATAATGGCCTATTTGGGAAAAGAATCTAAAAAAGAGCGGATATATGTATATGTATAACTGATTCACTTTGCTACACACCTGAAACTAACACAACATTGTAAATCAACTATACCCCAATAAAAATGAAAAAAAAAAAAAAAAGCATGGCATTACATTGATCAAAGGCAAGAGTGATATCCATCTAAATCCCTTGGATAGATAAGTACAACCACCTCCATAGATGTGTCAGACATGTAGCATGGAGTCTGCAGAGGGGACAGGTGACTGCACTAGGGGCCAGTAGCCAGAGCTGCACAGCGTAAAGGGCACCCTTGGATGCTAGACCAGACATGGCATTGTGGTCAGCACAGAGATGAGTGGGAGCTCATTCACAAGCCCACACACATAGCTCAAGTCCACAGTTTGCCAATGGATCCTTGGTAGCCCAGTCTTGAACTTGTCTTATATCTGATGATAGAGTCAACCAACATCTGCTATTTGTCACTGCCATTCTGACAACCCAATCTCACGTGATCCTGCAAAAAGAAATGCTGTACTGACCATTGGGAGTTATCCACTCACCAGGCCACCCTCCTGAAACAGTGACCAACTCTGGGGTGCAGGGCAACTGAATCAGTGTGAGGCCCAGAGCTCCTCAGGGCATTTGGTTGACTTTACACCTTGGGAAGAAGGTTGGAGAGTTCCCCAAAGAAGAGAAATGGGGACCGAAGCCCCTTGTGGTTCATGATTTGAGCTCAGAGAGCACTGTCTTAGTGTTTCAATGTTCCTCTCACTCCTGTTTAAATGCTCATATTTAATATTTGTGTTTTCTAATTTTACATGTGTGGCTCAACTGATTTGTAGTTGCTAATTAAAATAATTCTGTGGTTAATGAGTGGAATTTGGCTATAATAGATGTATTATTTCATTAAACCATTAGATTAACTTGTATTTTTATAATAGCTTGCTGTGATTGTGCCCATTATTTTATTTGCTCCTCACAATAAACATAGGGCATATGACGAGCTGCTTCTGACAGATGAGGAAACTAAGGAAAATTACTTAAGGTTGTCCAAGGTTCCATGTTTGGTGTCACAGTCATGAGCAGAACTGGGCTTGCTGGACCCTCCTCATCTGATGCTCTTGCTCTTTTAGTAACTACCACTTGCTTTCCCCAGGCACACCTGTCATGAGTAAGTTAGTATTTATTCTGAGTCTTTTTCAGTGTTCACTACGTCAAAGAAGATAACATGTCATTTTTCTTTCTTTCTTGATGCCTCTACTGCTTCAAGGGAATATAGTTTTAATATTCAATAGTGAATATTAAATACACCTATTAAACATGATATATGACAAGAAATCTATATCCTGCATTAAGAATTTTATTGTTACTCAACATTCTGAGATGTATGTCAATGCAATGAACACAGTGGATCCTCCTGCCAGTCACCTATTAACTACATAAATCTCATAGCTTCTCAGGGCTGCAGGTAGGAGGATCTTGCTGCATGTCAGATGTGATGCCCCCATGCCCCTTTCTTAATTCTGCATAAAGAACAAAGAGTATTAGTATCCTTATGGGCTTGGTAACTGATAAGCAGAGCTCTGCTCCACATTTTCAAAAGAAGTGATGCTGTCACACCTGCCCTCCGGGTTCCAGCACAGCTTCTTGTCACTGTATAAGATCCTAGAGAACTGATAGGTTCATGATCATTTCCTAGGTGTGCAGGCCGACTTTATACAGTTAGGGGGTGGTGCAGCATAGTGGGGTACAGCAAGAGTTCTGGAATTGACAAAACTGAGCAGACTCTTACTTTATTTACTAATTGTGGGTTATGGTCAAGTCATGTGTTTAACATCCATTTGTACTCACATCAACATGTATTTTTCCAAAAGAATTTCCCAAATGAAAACCATTTCGCTTTCTTCTTGAAATGACTTGAAACTTTGGCTTCTTTGGGCATCAAAATCTCCAAGGTTCTAACAGTGGTTTTAGGATAGCCCATGTTCATCAGCAGAAGGTTGGGACAGAAGTAAGATCAGTGAGTTCTGGGAACAAAAGTTCAATGTTCTACACTATTTCTTTCTAGTTCTTTTTTCCCCTCCCCTTTTTGAGGATAAAAGTTCAGTTTTCAAAACATTTTTTTCATTAATAATTAGTGATGTTGAGCATCTTCCTCACACCAGTCAGAATGGCCATCATCAAAAAGTCTACAATCGGGCTTCCCTGGTGGCGCAGTGGTTGAGAGTCCGCCTGCCAAGGCAGGGGACACTGGTTCGAGCCCTGGTCTGGGAAGATCCCACATGCCGCGGAGCAACTGGGCCCGTGAGCCACAATTGCTGAGCCTGCGCATCTGGAGCCTGTGCTCCACAACAAGAGAGGCCGCGATAGTGAGAGGCCTGCGCACCGCGATGAAGAGTGGCCCCCGCTTGCCGCAACTGGAGTAAGCCCTCGCACAGAAACGAAGACCCAACACACCCAAAAATAAATAAAGAAATAAATTTAAAAAAAAAAAAAAAAAAAAGTCTACAAACAATACTTGCTGGAGAGGGTGTGGAGAAAACGGAAACCTCCTACACTATTGGTGGGAATGCAAACTGATTGAGCCAATATGGAGAACAGTATGGAGGTTCCTTAAAAAACTAAAAACAGAGCTACCATATGATCCAGCAATCCCACTCCTGGGCATACAGCCAGAGAAAACTGTAATTCAAAAAGATACATGCACCCCAATGTTCCTTGCAGCACCATTTACAATAGCCAGGACATGGAAGCAACCTAAATTCTATCAACAGAGGAATGGGTAAAGAAGATGTGGTACAATATATACAATGGAATATTACTTAGCCAAAAAAAGAATGAAATAATGTCATTTGCAGCAACATGGATGGACCTAGAGATTGTCATACTGAATGAAGTCAGACAGAGAAAGACAAATATCATATGACATCACTCTTTTGTGGAATCTAAAATAAGGGTACAAATGAACTTATCTACAAAGCAGAAATAGTGTTACAGATGTAGAAAACAAACCTATGGTTACCGGGGGTAAGTGGGGGAGGGATAAATTGGAAGATTGGAATTGACATATACACACTACTCTATATAAAATAGATAACTAATAAGGACCTATTGTATAGCACAGAGAACTCTACTTAATACTCTGTAATGGCCTATATGGGAAAAGAATCAAAAACAGAGTGGATATATGTATATGTATAACCGATTCACTTTGCTGTACACCTGAAACTAACACAACATTGTAAATTAACCATACTCCAATAAAAATTTTAAAAAACATTTTTTTCCATGATACCTAATGTAGTATATAGGAAGAAGAGGCATGGCCGGCAATGAGGTACATTACAAAAAACAGATGCAAGACTTTACTTTGACATTTTTTTTTTATCATGTTGATGTACTTTAGGTCCCCCTCAGGAAAATGATGCTGCTTGCTAATGTCCTTTGCAGAAGATGTGTGTGAGAAAAGTGGTGCATGTCAATCGTCTTTATGATCCTATGTTTTCCTTACTTCTATAACACAACCAAAGTGATTAAGTCAATCTGAATTTATTAAAGGGTTAACAAAAACTAAAAGTAATGGAGAAAGAATTGTAAATGAGTATGTTGGATATGGCTTTCCCTTAGTCCAAAGGGAAAGCACCCAAGAATTTTCACCTTTCTTGAGGGTCCTCTTGGGAAGGTATCCCAGTTCCCAACCTCATTCTATCCCCAGATTTTTAAGAGTTTCTCCTTGGCAATCTCTCCAATCAGAAACTCTATATATTATCCACAAGGGCTAGTTTTACTCCAGAATCTATTTCCTTCACTTCCAGAAGGAAACAGATTCTGGAGTATTCTTCCCAGTGTGAGTTAGAATAATCCCATGGGAGCTCAGGAAGGAAGTTCCAATTTGGCATTCACAGCCCACATCTCGTAGAAAGGTCCAAGCTTTGTCTCTAAGAGTCTCCTAAATGGTGTGAGTTGAAGATGGGCATCTTTACTCAATGTTCAGTGAGTAGCTGTTGAATCATACACACACACACACACACACACACACACACACACACTCTCTCTCTCTCTCACTCAGTCACATATGCACATACACCTGTCCAAAGGCAAATATTAATGTTCATGGATAGGAAAGACCAAACCCATAAAGAGGAAGAGGATTGATTTCCTTCCCTATAATTTTTCCCATTATCCAAAATTTTTCTTAGCATTAATTCTTTTCATTTACCTCTCATTTTCATTTAACTCCCATTTCCAAATTGTGTCTCCGAAAGCTACTAGAGATTAGTAAGTAACTGATTCATGTTTCCTATGGCTGCTTCCTTAGCTGTGTATGACAAAATCAAAACACGGACATTATTGCTCGTAAATAATGTACCATTCTTCTCTCTGGTCTGGGGGCAGGGTGGCGGGTAGATGTAGTGAAGAGGCAAGAAGTGGGATAAGAGGTTTCATTTTTTTCTAGTTAATAACTGTAGAACCGAATTGTTTTGGCTAATGAACTTACAGGGATAATGTTTGAAGTAATAGCCAAATAAAATTTGTTTTTTAGGAATACTGGAAACTAAAAACTCTTTGGGTACTTAACAGTATAAGATAAGCACTAAACTCGATACTGAATTTTAGCTATGCAACTGTAACTCTTTTAACACAAATGTAGTTAAGGGGCAGAACCAATTATTTGCATTTTGTTAAAGGATAAACTTCTCTTAAATGATAAATTTAATTATTGAAATAACAATAGAGAAGTAATGTCATTTGAGACTAGAAGAACTCAGAGAGTGTCTGTGAATCTGCTATATTGAAGAGTATTTTCTGGGACTTCCCTGGTGGTTCAGGGGTTAAGAATCCACCTTCCATTGGTAGTCTAATAGGGACTGCATTGAGTAGTAGAGTCATTTTCACAATGTTGATTCTTCCAATCCAAGAACATGGTATATCTCTCCATCTGTTTGTATCATCTTTAATTTTTTTCATCAGTGTCTTATAGTTTTCTTCATACAGGTCTTTTGTCTCCTTAGGTAGGTTTATTCCTAGGTATTTTATTCTTTTTGTTGCAATGGTAAATGGGAGTGTTTCCTTAATTTCTCTTTCAGATTTTTCATCATTAGTGTGTAAGGAATGCAAGAGATTTCTGTGCATTAATTTTGTATCCTGATACTCTACCAAATTCATTGATTAGCTCTAGTAGTTTTCTGGTGGCATCTTAAGGATTCTCTATGTATAGTATCATGTCATCTGCAAACAGTGACAGTTTTACTTCTTTTCCAATTTGGATTCCTTTTATTTATTTTTCTTCTCTGATTGCTGTGGCTAAAACTTCCAAAACTATGTTGAATAATAGTGGTGAGAGTGGGCAACATTCGACAGATGAATGGATAAAGAAGATGTGGCACATATATACAATGGAATATTACTTAGCCATAAAAAGAAACAAAATTGAATTATTTGTAGTGAGGTAGATGGACCTAGAGTCTGTCATACAGAGTGAAGTCAGAAAGAGAAAACCAAATACCCTATGCTAACACATATATATGGAATCTAAAAAGAAAAAAAGTGGTTCTAATGAACCTAGGGGCAGGACAGGAATAAAGATGCAGATGCAGAGAATGGACTTGAGGACATGGGGAGGGGGTAGGGTAAGCTGGGACGAAGTGAGAGAGTAGCATTGACATGTAGACACCACCAAATGTAAAATAGATAGCTAGTGGGAAGCAGCTGCATAGCACAGGGAGATCAGCTTGGTGCTTTGTGACTACCTAGAGGGGTGGGATAGGGAGAATGGGAGGGGGGTACAAGAGGGAGGGGATATGGGGATATATGTATACATATAGCTGATTCACTTTGCTATACAGCAAAAACTAACACAACATTGTAAAGCAATTATACTCCAATAAAGATGTTAAAAAAAAAAAAAAAAAAGAATCCGCCTTCCAATGCAGGGGACACAGGTTCGATCCCAGGTCAGGAAACTAACATCCCACATGCTACTGGGCAACTAAGCCTGCGTGCTGCAACTACAGAGACCATGCACTCTGGAGCCCTCCAGCCACAACTACAGAGCCCACGTGTTCGGGAGCTTGCACGCCACAACTAGAGAGCCCACGCACGGCAACCAAGAGCCCGAACGCCACAATGAAAGATCCTGCAGGCAGCAACTAAGACCCGACGCAGCCAAAAATAAATAAATAAATAAATAAATAAATTTTAAAAGAAGAGTATTTTCTATTTTTCATGTGAATTTCCCTTACATAGAAACATTGCTGTTAATTTAATTTTTGACATGCAAAATCATAGAAAGAGCAAGGAATTGACTAGCTAGCCGACAAATGTCAGGGCAAAAAACAAGAGATGTAATTATAGCTCCAGGTGATGTCTAATTTTCCCATGGCAAGTAACACAAATTCCTGAAATCAGGGCCAAATGAAATCTAAATTTTCTACTTGGCCAGGGAGATATAAAGTTCCTTTGATATTATGTCATCCTTTAAACATTTTAGAAATGTAACATAAAATAATAACTGAACTTAAGATTTTCACCTTAACTCTCTTATTCTGGGTGAAGGTCAGATATAAAGGTTGATTTTTTTTACTAAGTTATTGATTTCAGAAATTTATATTTCCATCACTCTCTCAGTGTTTGGGATAACTGTGTACATATTTTTTCATCTCTTTTCTTGCACTAATATATTTTTGTGTGAAAAACTCTTGCCCTTTCGCTGATATATATCATGACTGCATAAAATTTTGAGTGTTTTTCACACAAGTTTCTCAAATTTTAACTCTCTGTCCTGGACGTTTATATATTCCAGGCAGATCCTCTTTTAAATGGTTTGGTCCTATTTATGGGATGGAATGGTTTGGGTTTCTGGTGCAAAGTAAATAACGCAGAGATATATCTTGTAAAAATGAACAACAGACCAAAATCAGATATCTATTCAAGCCTATCCTCTGTGCTATTGATTAATCTAGCCAGTTAATATATGTTAAGCACTTATAAAAGTGGCATGTAGTCAGAGCCCAAGAACTGCTAGGCTCAAGCAGCTGTAATCCCCCACCCCCGACATAACTGTAAAATAATATTTTTGAACCATTGCAGTGGTTTTCGGCTTAAGCATTATCTGGTGATCTTCAAAATTCTCCAGGTTAGGCTTCACCCCAACCGATTAAATTAAAAATTTGGCTGGTAGGACTAAGACATCAATTTTTTGCCAACACTTTATTTCAAAATAAAATATGTCAAGCCTACATAATATCCACTAGGATAGCAAATTAATGTCCACATTCCCTTGCAACGTTTGCTTTAGCTCTCTAGGTAAGTATTAATATATATATTTTTACTCTTGAAACATTTGAGAGTAACTTACTCTCAAATTATGAAATTTTACCTCCAAACGTTTTCTCATGTAACTTGAAGAATAGGACATTTTTCTATATAAGCACAACACAGTGATTACACTCAGGAAATTGAACAATGATGTATCATTTTCTGATATATGGTCCATATTCAAAATTCTCCACTTATCCCAATTAGTCCTTTATAGCATTTTTTTCTTTTTAAATCAGACTCCAGTCAAAGATCTCACATTATATTAATTTGCCTTTTTTTTCTCCTTTAATCTAGAACAGTTCTCCAGCCTGTCACTGACCTTCATGAAATTCGGTTTCTCCTTCAACTTGGATTTGTATGGTTTATCTTCATGATTAGATCTGGTTAAACATTTTTGGCAAGAAGACTATTTCCCTATATGAGGGCACGCGATGTTGCTTGTCCTATTATTGGTGTTATTAGCTCTGATCCCTTCGTTGAAAGTTTCTACAATAAAATGTACCCTTTTTACTTTGTGATTTGTAACTTGATAAATGGGGTGACACTTTGAGACTGGATCAACATCCTGTTTCCCAAAAACCTGATGGTTTTAGCACCCATTGCTAATTCTTGCCTGAATCAATTATTACAATAGTGTTGGTAAAAATGATGATTTTCAAAATGCTTATTATGCCTTCTACATTTATAAGTTAGTATTCTAAAGAAATCTAAAGAACTGCTTTCCTTAAGAAACAAGTGAGATCCTCAGGACTGGAGATGGAAGGTGCAGAGACAGATGATTTATTTTTTCCTCTGGTAGTTTAAGTTTCTCTTTATCTCACCTCAGTTTGTGGTCTCTTCTTCAAATCTCACTTTTGGGGGTTTTGGAGAAATTTTCTTTTCCTAAGAGAATTTTAGCTAGGAAAAGTATTTTTCAAACTTCTTGCATTGAAATTCATAAGAATACAAAATTCCTCTGGTGTTATTATTATTTTTTAAATAGAAACCTGATCCTATTCTATGTATTCGTTCTTGGTCACTTTTGAAGTATAGAAGCAACTCCTTGGCATGGGATACTAGGCTTCTACTTGCCTCTTCTGCCTCAGTTTCCAGCCCCTACTATGCTGCACCCCAGGCTCCAGCCATCTGGAATTACTTCTTGTCATAGATGCCTCTCTGGCTTGACAGATTGTTGTCTTCACCTAAAATGATGTGACCTCACTTTTTTGGCCAGTGAACTTCTACCCAGTCTCCCAAATGCAGCTCCTCTATGAACCCTCTCTTTTGACATCCCCTTCACCAAGCAGAGCTGATCATTCCTCCCTTTTTACCCCTTTACAATTGACCCTTCAATAGATGTCCTTCTATTAGAGCACTTACACTGGGTTTATTTATTTTTTTTCCATGGTCCCTGCCCTTTGCGATTGTGGGCTCTTTGAGGGAAGAAACTTTCTTAATCATGTTATTTCTCTAGTTTTGAGTCCAGAGCTTTAAACATAGCAGTGCTTCATAAATATCTAACAAATGAATGAACGCTCACAAACCCAATTATTAATTCCATAGTGGTGAGAACCTAGGTAGTGTTCAATACATTTCAGTTCTCTAAAATAATGTTTCTTGAGCTTTAGTCATGTTTGTGGCCATATCTGATATCCCATATTATAATATTTTAGTTTAAAATTATTATTTTTAAAACAGAAATGCTTGTTTTTCAACCCTATCCAAAGCAACATTAACTATGGCATGGTTTTGATGTGATAGTTTATTTTTTCTAATGTACATTAAAATATATTCACAACAATTAAAGATTTTTTTTTTTGGCTGTGTCGCACGGCTTTCAGGATCCTAGTTCCCTGACCAGGGATTGTACTTGGGCCACGGCAGTGAAAGTGCCAAGTCCTCACCACTGAACCACCAGGGAATTCCCACAATTAAAGATTTTTAAACAGCCTGTCTCTATAGCACCTAAAATCAACTTTTCTGCCCGCAATGGTATACATATTATTCTTTTGGAAAATTTCTTTAGTATAAAATTAGGCAATTCTTAAAAACACACAGGACAGCACATTTTGTAGCTATGAAGTAGATATTATGACATTTGAGTTTAGAAAACCAACAAAAATTTATAGGCCAAATGAGTCTCCTGTTCTTGATACTTAAGTTAGATTCAAGAGATATATTGCCTAATCAACATTTTTTACTGGGCCATCACATTTTTATTAGCTTCATCCACTCTTCCTAATATCACAGCAGTTGCTCTAGTGGTAGGAAAAATCATCCAGATTTGCCAGATCAGTCAATCAAATCGTTGCACATACACTTATACACATATGTGTATGTTAGGTGATGTACAGAATACTTAAAAGCATAAACTCAAAACTTGCCTTCAAGGAATGTGGCATTTAATTGGCTATATTAGTATATTCAAGATATTTAATCAGATGATTACATATTAAGTGTAGTATAGAAGAATATAGGATTTTATAATAAGACACAGAAGTATTTCCACCTAGGTAAGTCAAGGAAGCCTTGATGGAGTTGACATTTGATCTGAGAATTAAAAGGATGGATAAGATTTAGATAGGCAACTCTGAGATAAAGTTCCACAACAGAAAAAACTGTGTCCAGTGGATTGTGAATAGACTCATTTGATTGATTCATTTATTCACTCAATCATTTAATTATGCATTAAACAACTACATATTGAGCACTAGGTGTGTGCCAGGTGTTGAAGCAGACTCTGAGATAAAATGGTAAAGAAAATGGGCACAGTATCTGCCATCTTGGGGTTATAGTAGGGCGTGGTGAGGGGAATAGGAAATAAGGCTGGAGCTTGACCACAGGGACTTGCTGTGTTAAAGACTTTTGTCTTTATTGTAAGAGCAACGGGAAACAACAGAAGGATTTTAAGCCGGATGGTGACATAATCAGATTTGTGTTCAGAAAATAATTCTGGCTGTAGTACGGAGAATGATAGGTTGGTTGGCAACTATAGTGGCTACAGGTCTTTGCAGACTAATAGAATAAAATCAAGAGATGATGGTATTCTAGACCAAGACTACTGTGGTAGAGCTAGAGAGAAATAGAAGGAGTGTATTTAGGAAGTAAGACCAACATGATTTGATGATGAATTGGATATGTGGGATGGGCAAGAAGAAATGTCAAGGACAAATCCCAGGTTTCTGGCTGGCACAACCAAATGGATGCTAGGACTATCCACTGATATGGAACACTGGAACAGAAAAAAATTTAGGAGAAAATTACAAGTTCAGGTTCCACTTAAGGTGTCTTTGAGACATCCGGGAGATTACTTAATAGACGTATATATTTAATAGGTTTGGAAATCCAAGGAGATGTAAATTTGTCAGTTAACTGGTATGTCATCTTGGCTTCTCTGAGAATCAGATGCTGATTTGGAGTTACAAAAAAAGATTTATTGATCAGAGACGTGGAGGGTTGATAATGCCCATGAAAGGTAAAGGAGTGAAGAAAAAAAAAAAATGGTCATGGAACACTTTCACATCATGATGTTGGTCTGACACCAGGCAGGATAGAGGAAGAATTGGGCAGTGAGGGCCTTAGATGACAAAGTCCTGGCCAACTCAATGCTGAGCCCCAGATTAAAGATTGACCACTGGAAGTGTCCCTCATAGGGCAGAAGGCCCTCATCATGGGCTGGGTGCTCCCCAAGAAAAGCATGGCCTTGACTCAAATACTGTGGTGAGTTCTGAAAGGACTGCAGCTGGAGGCTCTCACCTAACAGTCCTCCTCACTGCTGAATGACAGGCTCTTTCTTGAACAGAGATCTGAGTGTCGCACCTTCCTGAATTTCACATCTAGCATAGGTGCTGGCTGGAGACATGTATGTGGTAAAGATGCCCTATCAAGAAAACTGAATGTGAGAAGATATTTAAAAAAGGGTTTATTGAAGAATGATTGTATTTAGGTGAAAAGTGGAAAAGTTAGGTGAAAACCATGTTCTGAAGTATCATAATGACAAATAAGAGGTTTGACTGATGCATTTATACATTTATGCATTTTTCAAATTGTTCAAGAGTAATTAAGTCTGTTTCTATAAATATGTTCAGTATAATAATAAAATAAAATTTAAAATTTAATGAAGAAAACAGGACAGAGGGAATAATGAGAGTAGGTGAAAACAAGGCAGCATGAGTAAGTTCTTTCAAACATCACGTCATACAATTATATACACTGAGTAGAAGTGAAAACATGGCTCTGAAACTTCTAGTTGCCAACGAACAAGGAAAATATAATCAGCTTTGACTCACAGTGTACATGAGACAAAAACAAATCAATTGCTTAAGAGAAACCCTTTTTTTTTTTTTTCTGATACCAAGATGAGGAAGGACCTATGGGTCTTCATAAAGAGCACACCACATAAGGAACTGAGCAACATTTTCACAATAATTTTTACAACAAACACAGTAAGGAGTTACATAACTCTGATTCTTAAATTTCCCTCCAGGATGACTAACACAATTCTATGTGGGGGCCTAATGACTAATTCAGAAAGAGATTTAACAGAATTTAGAGGAGAAAAAATAGACTGAATGTCCTAGAGACAATCCAAAATGGATTAGGATTGAAATAATCTCATAAAAATCTGAGGACCCTGGTCAGAAGAATAAGCCACCCTACTTCCCATAGAATTGCCTTGAGGGGCTATCAGTGAACCAAACCAATAATCTAATCAAGAAGTAGATTTTGTTTCTTTGAGTTACCCAAACAAGGACAGCTTGCCTTAAACATTCCCTGCCTTTGACCACCGTTGCAGAAATATCAGCATTAAAAAAAAGTAAAACAGTGAGCTAAGTATTTATCTCTTTTTTAAAAGAAAATATTTAAAAAGAAAACCCCCTACTCTCAATAAAGTGTTCGTAGGACGTCTAACCTATGGTATTTTTAGCTCCACTTCATGAAATCCTCATATGAAATCATCTATATTTAAGATTTCCTCCTGATTAAATTTTTTTCTGTAGTGGTTTTAAATTGTGTCAACAAATTCTATGATTCTCCCTTCAGGATGTGGAGCTTAATTCCTCTTCTTATTTTTTTTTTTTTATTTTTTATTTTTTTAAAAACATGTCCAGTTAGTCTTATAGTTTCTTTTTTTTTTTATTAATTTATTTATTTTATTATTATTTTTTTTTTATATTTATTTTTGGCTGTGTTGGGTCTTCGTTTCTGTGCGAGGGCTTTCTCTAGTTGCGGCAAGCGGGGGCCACTCTTCATCGCGGTGCGCGGGCCTCTCACTGTCGCGGCCTCTCTTGTTGCGGAGCACAGGCTCCAGACGCGCAGGCTCAGTAGTTGTGGCTCACGGGCCTAGTTGCTCCGTGGCATGTGGGATCTTCCCAGACCAGGGCTCGAACCCGTGTTCCCTGCATCGGCAGGCAGATTCTCAACCACTGCGCCACCAGGGAAGCCCTCCTCTTCTTATTTAGTGACTCCCTTCTAATGAATACAATACAGCCCAAGTGATGATTTGTTTTAGGGAATATTCTTCTTAAATATATTTAGTAAATATGATGTGTTCTCTTTAAATTTTAGTCAATAGATATATCCTTCCTAGCAGTATATTAAGAAATCTTTAAACCTTTGAAAGCAGGAGTAACAACTGATTTGATCTCCTTATATTTTGATATATTGAATACATTCTTAAATAAAATCATTAATATAATTCTGTGAATGTCATTTTATGAGGCAGAATGGCACAGTAGGTCCAACTCTGCAGTTTTGGCTGTGTAACCTCAACAGGACTGTGCCTCTGTTTTCTTCTCTAAAAATGGGGATAATAATAGAATATAACTTACAGGATTGTTGTGAAGAGTATATAAATTAATTTATATTAAGTACTCAAAATAGTGCCTGACATATTGTAAGTCCTCCATAAATGTTAGGGGGGAAAAAAGATTGATTCAGTAGAT